>NC_135332.1:12574000-13216186 GCF_023851605.1 Tamandua tetradactyla
ATACAAAGAAGCGACACCCAGATACATCACAGTCAAATTGCTATAAATCAATGATAAAGAAAAAAATCCTGACAGCAGCTAGAGTAAAACAGCATATTACATAGAGAAGAAAATGGTGCAAATGTTAGCTAATGTCTCATCAAGGCTTAGAGACCAGAAACAATGGAATTACATCTTCAAATAAATGAGTGAAATAAAAAGAATCATCCCCTACTTCTCTACCCTATAAAAATATTCTCCAATAAGGGTTAAATAAAGACATCATCACAAGGATAATACAAGAAACACTAAAGGAATTTCTTCAGGCTAAAGGGAAATGATAAAAGATGGAAATTCATATCTATAGGAAAGAAAGAAGTGCACTAAAAATAAAATAGTAAGGGTGTGGGTTTTATGTTAACAATACATGGGTATTATGTTCATCCCTTAATATATTTAAAAGACAAACAACTAGTTAGAACAAAAATAAATATACAAATTATGGTTTACACTATGTAGAAGTAAAATATGTGACAAAGGTTGAGAAGTAGAGTAAATGAAATTACTCTGCATAAATTTCGTATACTTGTGATGTGTAGTAAGTAAAGTTTTCCAACATTAATTCTAAGTAGACTATGACAAAAGGAAGGGGCATGTATTGTAATCCTTGAACAACCATTCACATATAATAAAAAAGAGGTATAGCTAAAAAGCCAATAGAGGAACTAAAGTGGTTGAGTAAAAATATTCAATCAATTTCCTGGAAAAAAGGCAGGAAACAATTACATACGAAGAAACGATACGTGGGACAGATAAGAGGTAAATAGTAAGATGGTTGACATATACAACCTGATCAATAATGATGTTAAATACACTAAACACTCTGAGTAAAAGACAAGATTTGTTAGATTGGATGAAAAAGCAAGACCCAACCATATACTATTTACAACATCTCATTTAAAAGAAAAACAATTTGAGTAAACACTGCCTACCAATATATTCAAAAAATTTATACTCTGTGGACCTAATTTTTAGCAGTTGATTGATTGGCTTATTTAAGGTGTCTAACTCGAGAAGTAAAGTGCATTATTTTCAATATAAATTATTGAAATAATTTTCAAAATGAATGAGTGTATTAGTTGGGATCTTTTCCTGTCTTCAAACCTTCAACAAATCTTGTTATCTGTTAGGCAGCCTCCACACAGCCTATTATTATTTTGGGTTTATGTGTTTATCTCCCTTCCTAGATTAAGAACTCACTGAACGCTTAAACACCAAATAAACATTGGCAGGGTATTTAGTACCCAGTAAATATGTCAAGTATTGATGACACAACTAGGAACAAGATTCACCAGAAGCTTACAGACTGGTGGTGGACATAGAAAAGGACACAGGCAATTATTTTTAAATGATGATAGATATCTGATAGTTAAATAGATGAAAGAATGAATTCATGGGTAACTAGCACTGATTTAGTAGTTTTAATTTCTAAATCAAGTTCAACCACAACAGGAATAAACCTCAGGCAGCTCCATTCAGTGACAGCAGAGAAGAAAGCAAACTATCAGGCAGGAACTAAAAGCCCTTAATAGGATTTGCCTTGAAAACTTGGCATTTCATGAAGCAACAAAGTAAAGACATTCTACATCTCTTCCAGTAGAGCGCAAACAGTATCTTTCAAATGCATCATACAAACGATAATGTCTTTGTCGTCCTTTAGCCTTAATTTAATTGTGAAGAAATGTGGTATCGTGTTTTGTTCCATGAAGAGGAAAATAACCCATACATTATGCCTTCCAATAAAAACAACTCCAAATGACATCTAAACATCTCCATTTCCCTCAATTCTAGCTGTTGGGGGGATCTGGCATTAAATCAAACTTGAGTCCTAATGCAGGTCTTACATAGACTTGCTACTGTTGCTTATATGGAGATAGGTACCAGCAAAAAAACTTGAAAGGTCACCGATTCACCCTGTTATGGCTTTGGCAAGGACCACGTTGCAAGCAATTCAATGTCACTTCCTGTAACACTACCCAAGGAACTGAAGTCATAGTATAGGGGAGAGATGGGAGCAATCAAAGAATATAGAATTTGGAATCCACTCATTTGAGTACTTCAGAAAGGGTACTTGGCTGACTTTCAAGGAGTCGATTAGCTTTCTCCATCTTTCAGCAGAACTGTTTTTACCTCATCTCAGTGAGAAGTACCACAGGCCCCCTTTATGATACATTGTTCTATAGGGCAGACACGCTCCTTTATGGACCCCATGCCCATGCCCCCCCACCCCTCCATGCTGGCACCCCTGCCTATGTTCAGCCACTCACGCTTCCCATGGGTGACTCAAAGAAAATGGCTCCTCATCCCAAGTCAATCATGGTATCCTTTTCTTCTTGAGAGCAATTGGTTTAAAAAATAATATGTGACCCAATTCTTACAAACAAGATGTAAGGAAAGTCCATAAAACTGTAACTGAAAAGAGACAGGATGGAAGACCTTTATACCACATGATGATGTGTCTGTGACCCCTGATACCACAATAACCATCTTGTGAACACGAGGAGAGCTGGATAAAGTCAACAGTACTATGCTAAGTGTGACAAGGCAGTCAGAAGGAGCCCAGATCCTTGCAGACCAACTCTGAGCAGAAGAATTGGTCAACCTGCATTTCCCTATCACAGGATGTTATTATGATATGATTTTAAAAAATCTTTCTTTTGCTTAAGACAGCTGTGTCATGATTTTTTTCCCCTGAACCCAAGAGGAGACTGAAACAAGTTTTGCTTTTTGCCTACTTTGAAGGCAAGCACTCTGATTCAGGATTGCAGAGGACCAAAGATGAAGGGGAGGGGACTGTTTGGAGGAAAAGTGGACCAGGGTTCCCATGCCAGCTGAGATCCAGGGTACAGACAACATTACCCCCAAAGTGCTTGTTCATTTAGGGACAGTCTACCAAGTTTGCATCTCCTCACTTGCATCCTGACTCACAGGTTATTGGACAAGAGCAGGGCACAGGAGTGTAATGCTAAAGCCATTTCATTTCATTGTAAATCAGTCAGCCAGGAACTGGAACAAACCTCTGGGGAAGGGAACAGGATTCCACTTTCATCTCTTTCCGCTTCAAGAAGCCAAACTCCAGTTAAAGAATATGCCTGATATTCAAGAACTAAATGTTTTTCTGGCTTTAATGCATAGTAATTGTAATTCTTAATCAAGATCTTCAATTCTCAGCTGTTGATTCCAAAGTCATCAATAAATTTAGCTGTGAGCCAGGCCAGAGAAGGATGAAACCAATAGGTAATTCTGTAGTCATTTTTTTAATATAAAATCAAGTAAATTCATTCCAACAAGCATTTATGAGGAAGCATGGTTCTAGGTCTTATTATCTATTTTTGATCAATGTAGCTTTAGGAAATAATCCTTTAGAATTGTTATTTCTAGAAGGGAAGAGAAAATAGGTGTGTGTCCAACAATTATAACTAGAAAGAAACCAAGAGTGTAATACTGTAGGTCAGACTATAAAAGTTAGTTTGGATACAACAATGACTTAAGTAATGGGTCATAAAATACAGTTGATCAGAGAAAACTGTTTGGAGGATTTAGTTGTTAAGCCAGGTTGCAGATGAATTAATGAATATACATGGAAGATACTGACCTGGGTGGGAAAAAAAATCATTTCAGAAATGTGTTTTCAACACAAGCAAAATTATAGCAGAAAAGAACATGTTTACAAACAAGCATGAATAAAGAGGGCTTAAGGGTCTAGAACAAAAGGGCCACATTTCAGCATGCTTAATATTTATATGGAGCTTTATATGGAACTAATATTGACTAAGTACTTAGTGTATGCTAAGTTTAAATGTACATTATCTCACTCATTCTCAATACAAACAGATAGGAAAAATACTGCCACAGGAAATGGAAATTCAAAACGATTGAGTACCCTCCCCAACTGCGGACAGCTGATAAATAGAATCCCCCTTATTTCTGTCTGCTACTAAGTTCATCCTTTTACCAGGGTATCTCGGCTTGGCAAAAGATATAGTTACCAAAGGCCTCAAATGCCAGAATAAAAATAAGGTTTCTATTTGAATGAAAAATGCAAAAGAAATTTCCAGTAATAGTACTTAGTGGAGCATACTCACCCAGTTCCCCTCTCCGTTTCTAAGTAAAGTATGCATGCAAAAGCACTGCACTTCAGACATGTGCCATTTCATCAATTTTCAAGGCAATACAAAGAATCTTCCTGATCTCTTTTCCTCCTTATTTACTTACTGTCTTTTTCCAATAGCTTCCTACTATCTCAGAATTCCCAGTTAATCTTTTGTAGGCCCAGAGAAAAGGCAAGCTAGCTGAGCACCATCCCAGATTAGCCACCACATTTTTAATGGTTTAAGAGAAGGATTTGACAGGGTGTTCATTAAGGCAGCATGACTTGTGGAAAATCAACCAGGTTCTTGGTTCTGCCTTCAGCCCATCTGGAAATTAGGGTTGTTTAGCCAGATACAGTTATGATAACCCAACTCTTTGAGCCAGCCTACAAAAATAAATTGGAATAACCTCTAAGGAAAACTGACTCTAAAGACTGAAACAAGTTTCTCTTTTTGTCTGCTTTTTTTTTTTTTTTTAAGAGAGAGGGAGGAAGGGAAGGAAAGAAGGATGGAAGGAAGGAAGGGAGGAAGAAAGGGAAACATTTTTAAACATTTTCTTGTTTTATTATATTTTGTTTGTTTGTTTGTTTTTTACATGGGCTGGGGCCGGGAATCGAACCGGGGTCCTCCGGCACGGCAGGCAAGCACTCTTGCCCGCTGAGCCACCGCGGCCTGCCTTTTTGTCTGCTTTTAAGGCAATCAGTCTGATTCAGGATAAGGTAGGGGGAGAATATTTGGAGTGAATGTGTGGTTTAGAAGAAAGTTGCTTAAAACCCACCCATTAAAAGTATCTGTTTTTCATGAAATGATGACACTGTGGTAGAGAGGTGGAGGTATAGAGGAATGGAGATGGATATTTGCGTGCCAAACACTAAACTTTAAATAGTAAAGACTTTCATGTGATTCTCATTTGAACCGTCTAGATTTGGTATTATTATCCTCATTCTACAGATGAGAAAAGTAAGTCTCATAGAGGTTAAATAAGCTGCTGAAGGTCAAAATTAAAACTTAAATTGATCTTATATCAGACCCAACATATCATCAAAGGAAGCACTTTGAGAATGTTTACCTAGATAAAGAGTATAGAATATACCTTTTCATCCTATCATATTTTCCAAAGAATAATATATGGGTCTATCAAAGTCGCCTTTAAAATATGATACTTTGTCACAATAACAGTGTTGTCATCAAACCCATGTTCACTTTCTTTAAAATCTACTACTACTTACTGAACATGGTCCTGAAAATGTGATTCAGACCAGAGAATCCTAACGCTCTTTTTCTCTAGGTAGGTCAAACAACATACATATAAAGGTGTAAACTAAAAGAGGACTAACCATGGGCTTCAGATTTTGAGGGTTAGGAATCAAGAATATTGCAATGGGGACAAAAAATGGCACTTACATACAGTTACCATTAAATGAGTAAATGACACAAATTAGGCTTTTTTTCTGAGTTAACAGGTCATATGCCCATTCTTAAAGCTGATCTGATTTATCGCGGACCGATTTAAGAAAACCGGTTCCAGAATGTTGCTGGTTTCAAATCCAACTCCGGGAGCAATTAGGAAGAGAGCAAATGGAAGTGTTTGGTTTTCAGGAAACAAATTCCGGTCTGTCCCATCTGCAAACACAGGGGCAGCGAAACTGAAGCTCATAGAGATTGGATTGGGAGGAGGGGGTGAGAGGTGGGCAAAGCACCAATAAAAGGCAGTCTGGGTTTGAGACCCCCTGCAGTTGGTCAGATTCGATTGCTAAGTCTCAGGAAACCCTGAACTATTTCTCCTGGAAATTAAACTGAGATTTGAAACTAATGAGGGACTGAAGTATAGAAGAATGTCGGATAACATGTGCAGCTAATTATTTCATCCAGAGTGGCCAAAGGGACCTTGGAATATTTCCATACAGCCTATAAACTAGGGAAAGTAATCCTAAAACTTGGACGGAAAAAAAAAATAGGGTCCCATCATAAAATTGCACATATTGAATCTGTGGATAATTTCTCCTCACTGTCCTTGGAGGTTATGTTAAGGCCAGGTAAGGACTTGCAGTCCCAATTAAGGTCAATCTATTGTGAAAAGCTGGCTAGGAACAGAAAAGTATCGCTCTGACCTGGCCAGGAGCAGACTGCTGTGAAGATTTTCATCTAAGAATTCAATGTTCTGTGGGTGTGATTTTTTTTTTTCTACAGGAAAATTCTTTTGGAAGGAGGAAGAAGAGGATAACACCAGGAAATCTACTATCTGTCCTGTCAAGTAACCGGGTTTGGGCACCCTCTGTGCACAACGTCCTGTCTTGGAACCCTGGCTGGGGAGGGCTTCGGGAGTGGGAGATGAGATTAAAAAAAAAAAAAGATTAGGGATTCAGATTTCACTCTAAAGGATTTGGAGTCAGGTGGTATCTACGGTATAGGAAATGTCCCTCTGAAAAGTGTAAAGCAAAATAATTATCTTGGTTGGTTGGTCCCAAATTACACCAGTTTTCAGCATCACGAATGGAATTTTAAAATGAGTCCAGTAAACTAGACTTTTTTTAAAAACCTAGGAATCTATAGCTTTTACATTCTCCTAGTAATATTGATGATCAGTTTTGTGAAATATATACCTAATTTATAAAGCCTCAAACATCTGGAAATAGCAAAGCTTTCAAAAACAAATTCCTTCCACGGAATCATGACACAGAGATAAACCTAAGTCTAGAAGAGCAGACAAAGGAAGGGTTTACACAGGTGACAATGCCATAAACACTTAGCAATTATAATTTTAGCAAACAAAACTTTTATGGGAAGCTAAAGTTTTTTTTTAAGTGAAAAATTAATTCATTGCATGCAAAATGGGCTGCAGCAGCAGCCAATACACATGGGATTGGCATAAAAAAATCAATAAATGCTAATTACTGATATCATTATTATCATCACCCAGTCATATCATTACGTAAGGCCGGTCCAGAGTTGGAGTCAAAATTTTTATCTGCAAAGAGTGGAACAGTGAATTTTTTAAGCTTTGTGACCCAAAAAGTCTGTCACAAGTACTAAGTTCTGCTACCGTAGCTCAAATGCAGCCATACACAATATGTAAGCAAATAAGCATGGCTGTATTTCAGGAACTCTTTATTCATGGAGACTGAAATTTGAATTTCACATAATTTTCACATCATAAAATGTTATTCCCCTTTGGATTTTTTTCCAACCATATAAAAATGTAGAAACCATCATAGCTTGCAGGCTGCACTAAAACAGGCAGTGGGGCAGATTCGGCCCCCGGACCATGGCTTGCCAGCCACTGGTCTACAACCTAACTTACCATTTATGCAACAGTCTGCAAAGAAATGGGTGGATTTGGGTGTTGGATCATCTAATGATCATTTAATGGCCTATTCCATGATTGCTAACATTGGACATTCCCTATGTTAGAAGAAGTCCAGTGCTCACTTTTGTCATTGGCTAAATTGTAATGGCTAATCCCAGGGTCTTTTTAACATGGAAACAGAATCTCATATCTGTGAGTGGCCAGTCCCCTGCGGTGTGCTGGATACGTGACTTCGGGGATGCACCTGCCATGGAGAAGGAAAGCTTTGCCATCTTTAGAAGGGTTCCCACTCTCTGCTGCAAAGAACATCTGATTTTCAGAGTGATGTAAATCCCAGCTTTGCCTGCCAGTAAATTCATGTACATCGTGTTAACATCAGGTTTATATTAAACATTTACATTAAGGATTGGACTGGAAGATTAAATTGTTTGCATACGTTGCAGCTGCAAAGCAAATGGCCCCACTGCTGGTCCTGCCAATGGCGCTGAACGCTGGCAGAATAATCATTAGGCAGTTACCCAGCAGAACGTGGATAAGACTGTAAATGTGTGGCTCTCCACAAAGCTGGGTAGCCTCGATCCGCCCTGCCTGTGAGGTTAATAAAACTATCAGCTCTGTGGCTACATCCCACTGAGAGAGGTTTTAATTTATGAAACCAAAGAAAATGATTTGCTCCAATAAGTAGAAACTTCCTCCAACTCCATATTCAGCAATGGTGTCCTTTCTCCCAGCACTAGAATGGTCCTATCTACAAAATCACTGATTTGCTGTTTGTTTCAAATCAGCCATGGCAATGCTGGATGCTGGGGGCTTCCAAGCAACATTGGGTTGTGTAGGTTAAATATCATGCAAGAGATTGAGTTGGGGAGAGACTGGAGGTGGCTGTGAGTTGGGTCTCTAAGAAACACTGTTGTCTTTTCACTGGGAAATTCAGACTCAAAGGAGAGGAAGAGGAACTTGGGTTTGCAACCTCCCCGGGGCCAGTTCTCCTTCCACGGATATGAAGAGTTGCCCAAGACACTCTAACAAGAAAATGGTCTGTAGAACAAATGTTTTTTTTTCTTTTGGGGAGTGGGGGGGACAACCAGCACAGATGCCAAGTGAAGTGGTTGGAGAAGAGTGATGTTGTTAAAGCGTATGATTCATTAAGTCTCGTCTGAGTGTCAGATGTTCAGCATTCGATGTGATTGCCTCCAATTTAAATCATTTTTAAAGAAGTGCCGGAAAAGGTGCTGAAAGGACCTCGCTCTGTTCCCTCACTTGAAAAACAGTCTGCTTGTGCACTGCGGTAAAACTTTGCATTTTGGCTAGACACCCTGTGTGGAGCTATGCTGAAGCTTGGGCTTTTATTTCTTTCTCTCTCTCTCTTTTTTTTGAGTTCTTACAGTCACCCAAAGACAGGAAGAGAAAAGACTATTTCCACCAGCCAAAGAATCACTCCTGGTGGCATCTGTGAAATAAAGAGGAGAGCTCTGCAGGGTAAGTCCCACTCTGCAGAGACGAACCCCGTCAGCCCACTGACCTCCAAGTCCCCAGAAAGTGGCTGCCCCTCTGAAAGAACCGAGGCCATGGGCTTTTCTGCCAGGGGTCCTTGTCTCCTAGAATTCTTTGCCAGACCCCCTGGGGAGTCTGCAGCTGCTGCTGATGGTTTATCATCATCCGCTAGAGTGAGGCTAAAGCTGCTGTCTCAGCCTGGATTGCTGAGGTATCTGGTGGCCTCATGGGTTCTCGTCACATTGGTTCTTTGGTACCCCATGTCTGTGATGCAGGACACAGCTCTTTTCCCTTCTCACGCAGCAGGGTCGCGGCAGGTGAGAGAGTGGTAGCCAAATCCTAGTGATGCTCCAAGATCTTCCCCAGGTAAGTGTGAGTTAGCAAACACAATGGAATGTTGTTTGGGGGATTTTTATCTGAGTTCAGAGCCTCTATATTCTCAAGCATAGTATAAACTGGGTGATATGAATCTTGGAAGTGTTTTTCCTGAGAGAAACTTTCCCAGTTCTCCAGGCTGTCATATCACCCAGGTCTTTAGTAGCAGCCTAGAAGATGTTTAAGACTTACCTGAGAAGTTAAGGCAGCTATGTTCCCCACATTTCAAAGGCAGCAGAGCAGGTGATTGGCTGGGACTAGAGGTGGGCTGGGGAGAGGAGCACACACAGGAAACAGCTCAAAACCACCAAGGCCATCCCCAGGACACCTTGGCCAAGAAAAAAATAATGGGGCATATTACGTTTAGCAATGTACAGTTTCCCGAATATTTTCACAAATATAAATCACAAAGTCCTCCCAACAAACAAACAATTAATTACCACCATTGACAAAGGGCCTGTGACATGCCAGTTACCTCCTTATGCTGCACATTTTCTTCTTTCACTGAGGGGAAGAGTTTAGAGAAGATAAGACTATAGAGCTAGGAAAAGTGTATGATAAGGCAGGACATTTTATTTGTCTGTTTGCTTGCTTGCTTGGTTTGTCTGTTTGTGGTGATGATGCTGTTTTTAACCTCCAAATCCTGTATTTTGCCTTTTTCCATAATATAAGAGCCAATGAGGAGAGGAAAGAAAGATGGAATCCTAAGACTTCTAGTTGACAAGATGGATTTCTGCCCCTCAAATAAGCTGCGGTAACATCCCATTCATTCTGTTTATCTTAGGCTTTAGGAAGCATCCTTTCTGTAAGGAATCAGAGTCCAAATCAAGGCCTGCAATTGAAGCATTCATGGTGTTAAAATTAAGATTTTTCTCTTAGTGCCATTAAGCCATGTTTTTATTTGTTTGTTTTCTGCTTTTTTCCACACCACAATATATGTGTTGAACAGAACTAAATACAATGACAAACACAAGAAACCTAGTGTGTTAGTCTCAGCAGCTGATGGCCACTCGATGATTAATTCTTTAAGTCAGCAGTCAGGTACCATTATCTGAAAATGTAAACCTGTTGTTGTACCTACACCCTCTCCCTCCTGCCCTGGGCCCAGATGTCCACCCAAACTTATCTTCCCAGCAGAGTGATGGTAGACAAATATCCCCAAATCATAGACTCACTAAACTTGAAAGAGCCTCAGAACAGATCTCTGCAAGTCTGCTCTTAATCTTTTCCAGACAAATGTGATATGATTTCAAAAGATCTTCAGGGACTATGAATCCCCTCCCTGCTTTGGGAAAATGTTCTGAAGCATTACTCACTATCATTACTCTTAAGTTCATCGTGCCACAGTTTCACCTTCTTTAAAAAAATGATGTCCAATTTTGGAAAAACCTCTGTAAGTATTTACTTACAAGTAAATTATTTACTTACAAGTAAACCTCTTGTAAGTATGAACTTACAAACAGATATATTGGGCTGTAGTACTTAGCCTACAAAATAATACTATATATTCTGGGAAGGATATAGCATAAGAAGTCTTTTTCTAATGACTGATCCTAATAAATTTAAAATATGACTCAGCATAAATAGGTTTGTGAAAGAGAAAAATTCACAGAGATGCAATTATTGAGTAAGGTTAAAGACATTTGCACATATGAATATATTTATTTATTTATTTTAATTTATTATTATTATTTTTTTGCATTGGGCAGGCACTGGGAATCAAACCCTGGTCTCCGGCATGGCAGACAAGAATTCTGCCACTGAGCCACTGTTGTGCCACCCATGAATATATTTAGATGATGCTTTCTTCATGTTTGGTTCATCTATCTGTCTCTATCACGTGCTTGTGTAAGCAAATAAAATTTCCTAGATATATTCACATTGATGAAATGCTGCTGGTCTGTACACATCTGTATCTGTCCATGAATGAGTCCATTTCAAGTACATATACATGTCTGTGCATGGATAGAAAGATAAGCTTGGCAATTGTGTGATTTGTTTCTGCTTAGGCAGTAAGTTACTAATCTCATGATTGGAACCAGATTTGTAGGAATTAAGAATTGAAATTGGAACAGCCACTGCTGTGTGCAGGATGTAAAGTGAGTCAAATGAATGGGGTATTAACCTTCAACCACTGAATATTAATCAGCTTTTCATAAGAAAGAAAACACAGAGCTTGCCACACTAAATATTTTCAGCACTTATTGACAGGATATGATTTCTTTTCTCCCTCACCCCTTTTACTTCTAGCTGTGGACCTGAACACAGTACAGTAGTAGGTTTGATGAAGACTCACCAATGATTTGAAGAACCCCAAGAGCTTTAGGTGGGGACTTTGTGAATGTGTCGGACCTGGTCAGAAGAGCTGGCTGTATCAGAAGCCAGGCTGCCTTCCAGTCATTCCTGCACACACAGGCCACGCCAAGCCCAAAGGGAACTCACAGGAAGGCTGTGCCCAGTGATGACCACAAAGTGAACATGTTAAAGGAATGTACTTCCCATTGCCCCAGAAAGGACTTGCAATTAAGGAATGATTCTGTTTGGATCAAGCATACTTCCAGACTAGGGGGAAGAGAAAGTCTTGTAATAATGGAGTCTGAATGAACACACAAATGGAAGTAGTAGTAGTCTTTTTTTCTTGTGCAAATATCACAATTGTTTTTGTTCAAGAAGATGATGTCATATGCTTTTGTCTACCTAATGATAGCATAACATCTGTATTAATTTCTACATTTCTATATATCTCTGTCTCTCTCATATATAGAAAAAAATTATAGGAAATATGGATAGATAGAGAAAATACGGGATAACGAATATATCCTATATATATGTATGCATGAGCAGATATAGTATATGCTATGTCACCAAAGAAGGTGGTAGATTCTTATTCGCTGTAGATGTTTTGAAACAGCATATATTATATTCAAGCTTTATATGCCTATATATATAAAGTCATTTATATATTACTACAAAGAGTGTATTTCCTGTGGCTAGGTTTAAGTGACAATTTGGCTCAATTTTAATAATCAGGAATGGGGGGAAGAAAGAAAAGATAGAATGATTTCTTCAACACCTGGCTCATGCAAGTCTCTTCAAAAAATTTTTCAAATATTTTGCAAATCTTGAAATATTTAGAAAATCTTTTTTTAATTTAAAAAGCTGCACTTCAACCAAGGGCAATGCATTTTTCTATAATATTGTATTATGTAGTCCTATAATCAACAGGTATCTCTCAACCCCAAACATATGAGAGCAGTGTGAAGTAGACGATTTCTTCCTCTTGGTGATTGCTAGTATGCTTTTCTTCTGAGAGATGAAGCTTTGCTCCTTCTGTATCTTCTTAACTAGATCCCCACTATCCTCATGGGCTCTCTGCCAAAAGTGTCTCACTCCTGATCCAACACACTGAAATAATCTCCATGTATTGCCCTCTTTAGCATTAAAAAAAATTCCTACTTCCTTTAGCTGGCAATTAACACTGAAAATCCACCCATTAGATTAATTCCACAAATGTGCTAATGACTGATAATATTTCAATACGTTAACCTGTAGGACCTTTAGGTAAGCAGAATTCTAAAGATGTTCCCCCTAAGAGTCCAATTCCCTGGTTGGCCAATCAAGCACGAATCCAGGTACTGCTGGGAAGGGACTTTACAGAGAGAATTAGGGTTACTAATTAAGGTTAGTAATCAGCTCAATATAATCACATAAGTCCTTAAAAGAAGAACAGGAAGGGCAAACAGTCAAGCAGAAGCAGTCAACACAAGAAATAAGGCAGAAGGGAAAAGCAGAAAGAGTCAAAACTTGAGAAGGACTTGACTTGTTGGCTTTGAAGATGGAGGAAGGAGGTCATGAGCCAAGGAATGTGGGGTCTCAGAGCTACAACCACTAGGGATTAAATTTGATTTAAAAAATCGTAATGAATTTGAAAACACAGTCTTCCCCAGATCCCCCAGTAAAGAACACTGTCCTGCTATTACTTGATTTTAGCACTGAGACCCCTGTTGGATTTTTGACCTACAGAAACCATGAGATAAAAAATTTATGTTGCTTTAAGACACTAAATCTGTGGTTATGACAGCAACACTAGAAAACTAACATGGGCAACCACTGAAGTCTCCTGAAAGAAAATTTTATTAATCCAATGAATTCTTCTTACTGAGCCACAGAATAGATTGAGAAGGGGATTGGGGTATGGGGAGAAAAAGATAACAGCCGACAAGGTATCCAGTACCCTTAAATCTCATCTCTAGTCTGCCTGTATTTACAATTGCCTCTAAGAAACTAGGACTCCTCATCTCAAAGTCGTGGCTAGAGGTTAGCTATATCTTTAATAATAAAATGTTGGCAAAAAGAATTGTACAAGGATGATGCGAAGGGAATGGAAATCAATGACTCTCCTTCCCATTGGCTTGCCTACATATTGGGTTGTAAATCTTAGCCAGTTAGTTTCCCATTGAACACGACTCACCCTCAGAGAAGTTAAATAGCTTTGTTGAGGTCACATAGCTAGTTAGTCATAAATTGGAAACTTGAGTCAATCTCCTAATGTTTTATCCTAAGTTTTCCATGTAACTACCATGGATGCATACTTGTTATAAAAACTGATGAGATTCAAAGGGAACACGTTAAATAAATAAGCCACAAGAAAGTGTGTTGTGTTCATGTATGTAAAAGAAACACAAGCATTTACCTAGATCATTTTTAGCTCAAGACACGTAAACGATGCTGATTTTCTAACTCACTGAAAACTCAGCCAAAAAATACTATTAATCACCAATGATATCCGGATACTTGAGACAAGGAGGATTTAGATTTAGATTACCTAAACCGGTGTTTCAAAAATTATCTACTATACTTTTCCCAAGATCTCATGGTCACTTCTTAACAATAAATGATCTTAGTACCAACAAGCCTGAATCCCATTTAGCAGATAAAATCAACTTGTTATCCTGGAAGGCAAATTAAAAAGCCTTAGGAAGAAAATGGAATGCCTTAGCATACATATGGAGACTGGAATTCAGAATTTAAAACTCAAGAAAAGCAAATATCCAGTTATTGGAGGGAGCCTTATTTGGAGGATGTTGTAGTCCCATCCTACCCACACCCCCACATTTGAATACCACTGACATTGCCAGCATCTTCTACCTCCCCTTGGTTTTTCGAGTTTCTCCCTTTCTGTCATTCTCAGCCAAACGCCAAACACCTCAAACCCCAGAATCCTGAAACAAATAACTACTGCTGTTTGCTGGGTTTCAGGACCACGTTACAGCGCCATCCCCATTTCAAGTCACCATATCAAAACAGTCAGAGCTGGAGAAAGATTCAGGCTGGTTTCTACTAGAGCAGCTGGTGCACATCCTAGCTTCAAGCTACCTAGGCCATGGAGGGAAACTCTAAAAGAGGTGGGATGGTTGAGATGATCAAGAATGGAATGCCACTTCCTACATTTTTGGAATGAGATCTATAAAGTAGCATAATGATCTGGAAAGCATCTCCAACTCTATAGTGAATGTATAATGCCCATTTTAGACATTCTGGTGAATTTTTCTTTGGCCTAGAAACTACAAATCAATCTAGCAGAGCCCTTAACTCTAACGAAAATTGAGATAAATCCATCAAAGAAAACCCAGACTTCCACACATGCACAAATGTTAACCAATTCCCTAAATTATGACAAAAAATAATATAAATTGAAGTAATTATTGTGATCCAGCCATTTCTAAGGAGTAAATGGCCTAGATTCACTAAAATCACAATTTTGAAGAAAATTCAATGTTATTATTAGTCTTTGCTTAAAAAAATACTTGCAAAAAGAGAGAGGACCCCTGTATGAAGAGAAGCATTTATAAGCCAGCTGGCATGTTCTCATGCTTTCTTGGAGACTGGCTTCATCACTTCTTGAGGACAGTTGTTCTGAGCTCTTGGGTTCTAAGAGATACAGCTATAAACTGATAATAAATTTTCTCCTTTAGTCATATTCTCCCTGATTGATTTCTGGTGATTGTTTCCAAAAATCCTAAATGATGCACAAAGCGATTCTTGGCAGATTAATCTTCCATTGAGAACTTACACCCTGCACATGTGCAAACAACTTACATTAAAACATAATTGAGATCACTCATGTAGTAACATGTTAAGAATCAAGAAGACCCAAGATCTGGCCTTGACTCTGACAGTATGCCTTGCTTGTCCTACAGGGAAGTCATTTAATGCCTTTGTACCTTAGTTTGTTCATTAATGAAATGAAGGAATTGTACTCAAAGATGTTTTTCCATGACCCCTTCTTTAAATGGAGACGATCTTCCCCATTCTTGGGGAATTCTATGAGTACCTGACAGGTGTGAAGTGGGTAGCCCGGGAAGTTAGCAAAGAGAACCTTGGCTCCATAACACTTCAAGAGAAATCACAACCTCTTTTAGGACCCCTAGAGGGAAGAGAGAAAATGCATTTGGGCAAAGAGATGGAGTGGCATCAGATACATCTCCAACTTACTTCCACTCTCCAATTCCTCTAACTTCATCTACTCTCTGTCAGTTATAAAGAGCTGCAAATGATGAATTAGAGAAGAAAGAAGAAGAGGAAGAAGAGAGAAAAACCAGAAGGGGAAGGAGAAGAGAAAGAAGGAGGGGAGAAAGGAGAAAGGGTAAAAGAAGAGGAAGAAAAATAAGAAAAGGAGACAGAAGGAGTAGGCAGAGGAAAAGGAAGAGGAGATCTTGATATTTAATCAGTTCCTTTCAGCTAGAGGAAGTAACACAAGGTTCCTGGGATGCCATCCATCTGTTAGTCTCAGATCCTCTACTACATTAGTATTCCATATTCTTTGGGAGTCGGGTAAGGAAAACAAACCCTCAAAGCAATGACACGGACAGAGCTGGAGGGATATTTCCACCTCATATCCTTACTGCCCACCATACTCCATACAATAACTATATCTTCAGAGACCCCTGCCACAATTCTTTCCATCTCAAAGGCAAATAGTAAAATGAGTTGACATGATTGGGTACAAACATGTAGCCTTTTGGCCTCTACACACATTCTTTCTGTGTCACTTTTAAAGCCACTTTACTCAGTGGTTCAGCAAAAGCATAGAAATTTGTCAGCTCTGAAAGATACCTCTGGGAAGGTAAAGGTCTTCATCCAATTCCAGAAAGATTATAGAATGCGGATGTTCTGTTCTTGGGAGCATGAGGGCCTAGATAAAAGAGAAAAGGTGAAGAATAGGACTCCTCTCTTATCACTGTCCAAGCCAGTTCCAGGAGGAGAGACCTAGGATGGTTAAATACTGTTTTTGCAGCTGTCACACAAACGCTATTTTAAAATCCCCCCATACTGTATCCCAGGATTTGATGCAAATCGTGCACATAATGGAGGGTCAAAATAACAACTTAGATGCAATCATCCAGATGTGTTGGAGTGAAATTTCTCCCATCTCCCTCCCCCAAAATTATCTGAATAATTTACACATACATGATCACCTTACTCCAGTGGGAAAATAATATATCTTTTTTTATTTCTTCCAAATACCTGCACTTTCCACCAGTGTTACGAGGAGAAAGCACCATATCCCAGGAAGCAAATAAGATAACTGTCAGCCAACCTGCCCCTATTTTAAATGCAGACAGAATTAATTTGTTTTCATTAACTCTTTCTCAAGTTACCTGACTTTGATTCCCAGCACAAAATGTATCTTTAAAAAAAGAAAAAAAGCAGTGCTAGATTTTCAGGAAATAGCAAGTTCTTTTTTCCTAAGATAAAAATCATTTGGCAAGCCAAGGTGAAATACTTCTAGTTTCCAGTAGAAAGAGAGAGGGGGAGAAAAAAAATTGGAAGATGTTAATGAACCACAGAAGAAATAGAAGGACGTTGGTGCTGTTATTATTTTTTTTAATCAGTTCCTACTTTTGAAAACAGCTCAATTTGCAGCCAATTTTTGTAGAATGGTCAGGTATTCCTTTGAGAGGCATGTCAGAGCTAAACCAGGCCTTAGGATGATGGCAGCAAAGAAGTGAACAATTCAGGCCATTTTAATTAAAGGACCCAGAATCATCAGAAATGACCTTTCCAACACAGCCTTTCATCTCCAGAGAGGACGAATTTGGTAAGAGTCATAAATAAGGGGCAAAGGGAGGGGGTCTTGGAGCCTGGGTGCCGGCACTGCCAGGGCCCTTCCTTATGGGGTCACTTTGACAGCGGTGGACAGTAGGCTGCTCCTACAGAAAGCAGTTTGTTTTACAATTAAATCTTTGAAAGAAGGGGATGGGGGGGATGTCCCACAGGATAGCAGAAAGAATAGAACCCAAAGATGAACTCTATGATTCATTTACCTCTTAATTAGAAACTTCTTGAACTCCTTGACACCTCAGGTGGCCATCATGGGCCCACTTTCTAGGATTCAGACACTAGTTGGACAGTGATGGTCAAAAGGAAAGCCAGGGAATGAGGTGAGAAAAAGGGACCCTGAAAACCAGCGTGAACCTCCCACAGAGGGTCAGCCCCTTGGAATAGTGGTTATGCCAAGAACAGCAAGACCCCTTAGCTCTGCTCTGAAACAGAGACAATTAAGTGTCAAACTCCCTGAGAAAACAGCCAGGAAACCATCAATGGGAGAGGTCATCAGCCTAACTTCTGCTGCACTGGGAAAATATGTCCTTGGTCAGGGAGGGTTGAGGTTGTCGGAAGAAGAGGGAAGGTAGGGATTACAGGGTCTGGAGAAGGACAGCAGGTGGTGGAGGGTTAAGGAAGGGAGGGCTATGCAATTTCCCTCTTCCTTTCTGGGAGGGATTAAGACATTTGGGGGCCCCAACACTCTATTGCCCATATACAGTTTTAAATATCTATATATATAAAACTGTAATATACTGGTGTCCTCCTTCTGTGTGCCAGAAGGTAATGTCGCTCCTGGCCTCCTGGTAGTTAGGTCTCCCATGAGATTTGCTTTGGGTCAATAGACTGTACGCTTGAGAGATGCGAAATGTTTTCAGGTGGAAGCCTTTGGCAGCTTCCCAATTTGCCTTTCCCCTACCCCTGTGACCATCGTCTTTTATGGTCCACCTGGTAGAAAGTCTACCAATCTCTTTCCCTAAGCAAGGGCAACATGGTCAGACCCTCACACCTCAGCCAGCTGACACACCATGAACAATTCACCTTTGTACTTTTCAGCCACAGAGATCCGGGCATTGTATTTACGGAGCATACAAAAATATAAAATAATAATCAAGACGTCAAAAACATTTCTGAGTTCCCATAATGACTACTTTGACATTTCCACAAAATAATCAAATTCTTTCCAGAATTTCTCTCCTTCATTTTATTCTTATTTTACGATGGGGTGGATTCAGTGTGGGCCCCATCTGCCCTGTTAGGAAATCCTACCCTTGGCCTCAGAAACCTTGCCCTGTGTGCTAACACACAATAGACCACAACTGGTTTCAAATATCATACTAAGATTCCACCATTGTCAGCCATACATCCTTGGAAAATTTACTCCAAACTCTAAATCTCAGCTTTCTTTGCTGTAAAATTAACATTGTAATTCTTATATTTTCAAGTTACCATGTTATGGGGGTGTTCAAGTTTGCTACTGCCAGAATGCAATATATCAGAAATGGAATGGCATTTTTTAAAAGGGGAATTTAATAAGCTGCAAGTTTACAGTTCTAAGACCATGAAAATGTGCCAATTAAAGCAAGTCTATAAAAATGTCCAATTTAAGACATCCAGGGAAAGGTACCTTGGTTCAAGAAGGCTGATGAAGTTCAGGGTTTCTCTCTCAGCTGGAAAGGCACAAGGCAAACATGGTGACATCTGCAAGCTGTCTCTCCAGGCTTCTTGTTTCATGACATTCCCCCAGGGGTGTTTTCCTTCTTCATCTCCAAAGGTCTCTGGTTATGTGGGTTCTTGTGGTTCTTGTCATTCTGAAGCTTTCTCCAAAATACTTCCTTTTAAAGGATTCCAGTAAACGAATCAAGACCCACCTAGAATGGGTGGCGTCACATCTCCCTCTACTCAAAGGTGAATACCCACAATTGAAGGAGTCACATCTCTGTGGAGACAACCCAATCAAGTTTTCAACCTATAGTACTGAGTAGGGATTAGAAGAAATGGTTGCACCCACAAGATTGATTAGGATTAAACATGGCTTTTCTAGGGTACATGATCCTTTCAAATCATCACAGAGGGGAGAAAAGTATTCAAAGTACGGTGTCTCTCCTAGCTCCTTCCATCCTGGACATGCGATTCAAACTCAACTAAGAAAGGTTTCCCCTTCCATAAGATGGGGATGGTAGCATCTGCCTTCTGCCCTTG
This sequence comes from Tamandua tetradactyla, assembly GCF_023851605.1. Lineage (NCBI taxonomy): Eukaryota > Metazoa > Chordata > Mammalia > Pilosa > Myrmecophagidae > Tamandua > Tamandua tetradactyla. Next base: position 12,593,615 of record NC_135332.1, read on the forward strand.
GGTCAGAATTAAATAAATCAGTCAACACAGAGCCCCTAGAAGGTACTAGACACTAAATATTTATCAGTTGATGTGATTGTTGTCACATTCTTTTATTAATAAATTGCATGGCATCTGATATATATAGTCAATAAATGCTAGGTTCTTCTCTTTTTCTTGGAGAGGGAGTTCTTTGGGTTTAGGTTTGGGGTTTTTCACAATAGCATTATCAGTAATTAACAAATAGGGTGGTCAGCAACCTACTGAGAAGAGAAAAGGACTCAATAAAGAATCTCTGCTTTGGACCCCATTATGAGGAGATGTGTCTGGATCCTTAAGATGCCAGGCTTTTTCTATTCTGCAAACACATGGCTTCTATTAATTTACTGATACTGACACATCAGAGGCTTCCAAAGAACCCTGGGCCTCTGATGTATGAAAGGTTTGCATGCCCAACAAGGAAAAGGCAGGCTCCTCAGGCAAGAAAATGCAGCCAGGGGTGGGGCAGTGGAGGTGTTGAGTTTAGGTAGGAGACCCAATCTGGCTCTGATTTTAATAACCGTCCTGTCCATGCCTGAACGTAAACTAGCCACACCTGGTGAAATTTCAAATGCTGCTGGGGCTCCAGTACTGATGTCAGTGTGCATGCAGAGCCTCCATTAATCAGAGTGAGTGTCGTGTGGGTGCGTGCTAAGCGGGGACTGGAGAATATTCAGTAATTTGCACAGTGTGCACACACCACCTCTGCTGAGCTCTCTAATCCAAAGCCAACCCTAGCTCGAATGTTCCGCTCCTTTTATTTTGTGTTCTAAGGACATCGCTGTTTGGTTGGCTTCTTAGAAGCAGGCTTGAATTCTAATGAGGTTTCAGTGAGAGGCTGGATGATGGTAACTCAATCCTGCCCTAACTTTGTCATCTGTTTTCCGTCTTCAGAGCTGCTTCTTCCACTTTTAACAGTGGATCTTGTTCTGCATCTCACAGCAACAAGTGCTATTGGAAAGGGAGAGGGGAGGCAGGGGCATGGCTGAGTTGAGATGCTTGGGACAATTCTTTGCTCTAAATTTCATCCCAGAGGGGATGATTCTAAGAAAATCAGGCTTTGTGTCCTTGATTACAGAAAGGCCTATTTAATCAGGCCAGTTCTGTTATCTCTCAAAATGTTTGCAGTTTCAAAGTTTACAGCCAGGGTGAGCAAATAAAAGTGTACCAGAAGATTAATGACAGGGCACATACTTAGAGGTTGACTAGGTGTTTTCACATATACTGAATAATTTGATTCTTTCAGCATCCTGACGAGCTAGATGAGCAGCATCCTGATGAGCTATTGGCCCCATTTTACAGGTGAGGAAAGGAAGACTAGAGAATGGAAGGTTAGTGAAATAACAAACCAGGGCTGGGATTAAAGGAATGCCTGAGGGAGGTCCACCCACCTTGATTTTCATCCCACCTCCAGTCGGCTAACTCCAAGACCTTGGCAAGTGATGTGGGTTGAACCGTGGACCCCCAAAAAGATGTGTTTAAGTCCTAAACTTCAGTACCTATGAATGTGACCTTATTTGGAAATAGGGTCTTTGCAGATTTAATTAGTTAAAATGAAGTCATCTGGATTAGGGTGAATCCTAAATCCAGTATGATTTGGTGTCCTTCTAAGAAGAGAGAAATTTGGGCAGAGAGACACAGACACACAGAGAGAATGCCATGTGACAATGAAGGCAGAGGTTGGGAGTGATGTTCCCACAAGCCAAGGAATGCTGGCGATTGCTGAGAATCACAGAAGCTGGAAGAAGCAAAGAAGAATCTTCCCCTAGAGCCTTCTGAGAGAGCATAGCACTACTGATACTTTGATTTGGGACTTCTAGCATCCTGGACTGTAAGATAATAAATTTAAGTTATTTTAAGTCACCCAGTTTGTGGTACTTTGTTATGGCAGCCCTAGGAGACAAATAGAGCAAGTTTCTTGGCCTCTCTGCATCTGTTTCCTCATCTGTAAAATGGGGGAAACGATAGCTGGTACATCATGAATAGCTTTAAGGAGTTAATATGTGTGAAAGTGCATAGAGATCATGTGTGGATAGAAAGTGGTTAATGTACTTTGTTTTTTGTGATTATGAAGAAAAGTATAAAGTTAGAAATTTGGGACCAAAAGAGTTTGGGGACTGAAATTATCCATAGGAAAGAAGAATTGGGCTGAGATAAATTCCATATCATTACGATACAGAGAAAAACAAAACAAAATGCCCCTGTTTTTGTGTAGATGTGCAATTCCTGTCTCGTCTACACCCCACGGTAACCTGGAATGTCCCCGAAGGACAGATGGCATGTGCTCCAAATCCCTCCCGGTCAACAGGAAGATTCTAACTGAATATGACAACTAGCCATAGAAAGTTTTATTTCCCTCTTATTTTACAAAAGCACATCCAAAAAATGTATGAAAAAAAGAGAAAATTTTATCTCCTCTAATCCATTTAATAACGACGAAATTAAATTGAGCCCCTCATTTTATTTTACTCATGCCAGGCCTGATACAACATATGGTGCACACATTTTCTAATGTGTTTCTAATGTGTAGAGAGGGTGACCAGCTGTCCTGGTTTGCTCAGGATGAGGAGTTACCTGGAATCTGGGACTTTTGGTGCTAAAACTGGGAGATTCCCAACCAAAACCTGGAAAGTTGGTCATGCGACACAAAGCAGTTACTGTCATCCCATTTTGCAGAGAAATGAAACTTGAGGAGACCCAAGGCCTCAGAGGTGGTCAGACTAGTTGAGTATTTAATTCTGTGCTTTTAAACCATTATAAGACATTAATTAGAAAGAACTTCTTCCTATGGGGGAAGTTGTAGCCTGAGTGAAATAGCTATTACTTTCTTTATCAGAAAGAGTTAATGTTCTCCTGGATTGTTTTCCCTATTGCTGACTCTGTGGCATGTTTTCTTTTCTATTGTTATATTTCCAAATTTGGGACATGAACTGAAATGCTAATTAACAGATCATTTTATTTTTTCTACAGCGTCATTCTACCTTTGGGGAAAAAGAACAAGGACATTAGCTTTAGCATTAACAAGACTTGATTCTTTAAGAGACGGATTCTATTATCTTGTTTTCTTTCCTCCGCCTCTAAAAATAAATACACCTTGGCGTTAACTAGCAGCAACATCTACAAGTGACATTACTAGAATAGTTGAAATCTATGAATTAAAACTTTAAAAGCCACCACTGACTCTCAGAGGGCACTTTCTTAGCTCCTAAGTACTTTCCAAATAAATGTCAAGGGTACACATCACCTATTTTACTGCCTGTAGGAATCATCTCAAGTTGTAAGGAGGCTCAGGAAGAAAGGTTCCTCCTGGAGAAGTACTTTCCAACCCCTCAATCATTGTCCATGAATGGATTTACTTAAGCAAGAGCTTAAATACATTTTAGAAGGAACCAGTGATCGTAATGGCAAGACGAACACTGGACCAATTTAAGGGCTGCGTGGGGACACTCTAAAACCCCCAGGCCAAAGAGAACTTCTTGATTTGAGAGCAGAACAGGTCCAAGTGGGAGCTTAGGCCGTTTCTGTTTCTCCTGAAGACCTGCCCTACAAATTAAAACAAAGAAAAAAATCCCTAGGTGGGAGATGATTAAAGTTTTGAATCTGATCGTTTGAAAATCACAAATGTTGGAGGGAAGTCCTGCTGTTCTGAGAATTTGGCTTTTCTTGTAAAATCCTAGAGGTAGCTGAGCTTCAAAAGAATCCTTGATTTGAATGAAAAGTGAGAGTTTTTCTAGATCATCATATTCTTCTGATATCAGATGTTCTTTAGTCTATCATTTTCCACTCTGGCTTATGTGGACGTCTAGGCCTGGTTCCGTCAACTCATTTAATCACTGATTTCACCAAAAAACATGTTTTCTGTTTATCTTTTCCACATTGAAGACAATCTCTGCTTTCTAGCTTTCCTAATCCCAACTTTCTGGATTTCATATTAGAATGGCTGTGTGGCATGAGGAATCTTTGCTGGCCTTGACAGGTTGTAAACTGCATACACATAGCAAGAAAATTCAGTGACTTCTCCCAAAGATACACACTTACCAAATTCTAATATGAAAATAGAAAATCACTTTAATTTATTGTAACCGAAGGGGGGATTTATGCAAATCAGTGCTGAGTTACAAGTTTTTTTAAGAGAAAATTAGTGAGGAAAACTTGCCCACAAATATTTAAATTTCATAGACAAGATAGTTGCTGAATTGGAGAAAGGTTAACATGCAATATAAGCTCATTTGAAACCAACCCAACACAGAAACTTGAATTGGGTTCAGTTATTGTTGCATCCCTCTATTTCTCGTAGCTGAGAGGATTGGATTTGCTTTAGGGAAAGTCTGATAAACAACCATGTGACCACAGAGGCTGGACGTCCACCCACCCAAACATCAGATGAGAAGGCTTAGTTGAAGGATATTCTTCTTTTATTACTCATTAGTCCTCATTTATTCTGTTTTTGGTTTTTTTTTTTTTTTTTGGAGTGTGGTGGGCATGAATTCCTGAAGCTCTAGTCCACTTACCTGTATCCAAAATTGCACCAAAGGGATTTCCAACATCAAAAAAAAATTATGGTCACCAATACTTGTCTCCCAAAAACATTTACAAAACTTTCTCAGTTCCTTAGTATGTATTTAGGATCTACCCTATTTCTAGTCCCCGTCACACACCCACGTACACACACACATGTACGCACACACACGTACACACACACAAATAGCAATGACTTTTGCAAATCAGGAATACAGTGATGAAGAAATGTACACATCATGAAACAGACTCACTTAAGTTTACTTTTCTTGGGGAGTAAAGTTTTAAAAAAAGAACCTCAAAGCAATACTTTTTTGTATTGATTTGTTTTTATTTTCAACTTCTCATCAGTTATACAACATTGGTATTTTACAAAAGATTTTATTTGTAAATAAGAATAATGTGTAATAAATATGTGTAACAGACCTTCTTACATGGTTTTGTAATCACTTTCTTATATAGTTCTCCTACTAAGTCATATTCTCAGAGCTATTATCTTGTAATCTCTTTTCAGTCTTCTAAAACCTGTAGTCTGCATTCACTGAGTGAGCGAATGAATGAATTAAAAATTGAAATATATACATACTACTAAATTGAGCAAACATGTCTCTGTAATAACTAGGGACTAAAAAAAATTGACGTCAACAAAAACATGAACAGCTTCTGTTCCATGTTCTCAGTCCAGCAGACCCTGTTCTGATGCTGGGTTTTCTAAAACAAACATCATCACAAGTCAACATTCTCAAGTAAGCTTAGCACTGCAAGCAGCTGTATTTATTGAGTTCATCAATAGCTACAAAAGTGACCTCTCTAAGCCACAGTTTTCACATCTGTGAAATGGGGTAGTTGTTCTGTTAAATGGGCAGAAAGTATTTATTCAATAAATGTCAGCTATTATTATATTAACATCTAGTTATATCTTCTTGCTATAGAAACTTTGATTTGAGAGAGGGAAGGGGGAAAAAACCCACCTTGCTGCTTATCTTTGTGGACGAGAAGTTCCTTTGCCAAGCAATAATGCAAATAGCACAGAAGCAACACTGGGGATCACAATTCCCACATTTCATGATAATAAGAGGCAAACACCCCACATCTAAGCTGGGGGCGGGGGGAGTGTGTGTCATAAAGTGAAGCATTCAAAAAGAAATTTTTAAAAAGTAATGGCAGTTTTAAAGTTATATCAGCTTTTTCTCAAAAGAATAAAAATTACAGGCATACAAAGAATTTAATGGTGAAATAAACTATAGGATAATTGGAGGGAATAGAATATTAACACTATTTAAGCATGACTCAAAAAAAGGAATAAACACATAATGTATAAGTAGTAGATGAGTATCTTAAAATACCCAGAAGGCTAAAGATTCTGTTTTCCAGAAGGACGTTTTTCATATTCCTGCAAGAATTTCTAAATCCAATTTCCTCAAAGATCTCCACATCAAAATCAGACAACACAGATATGTCAGCCATCCTTTTCCAAATATAGCCTGACATTACTGTAAAGTGTATTCAACCAGATTATAAAACACGTGTCTCAAGAGGCTCAACTGGAAAGGTCCTTTCAAACAGTGCACTGGCATCGGATCCAGAAGCCAAGCATAGGAACCCAAAAACACATTTCCCCTGCACTCAGGGACAAGGGGTTTTGCCTGACTGAGCCTCCAACTTTTCCTGTTTCCTGACTGTGTCTAACATCACAAACTTCTACAGTGTGTTAAAGATATTGGTCTATGTACCCCAAATCATGTAAAAAAGTAGCGAATGTTTCTCAGAGTAAAATATCCATTTTTAGAAGACCATGAATCAGCTTAAAATGAGCTAGGAGGAGAGCACATATTTGCTCAAACCAATAGCTGGAAACTAAGATCAAGAACAAAAGCTTCCACTTAATAAATATTTGGTAAATCTGCAGTGTTGTCTACTGTTTTTCCCTTGGGTCCTTTTCTGAATATGAAATGCTTTCTGCATTTGCTAGAGACTAGAGGATAAGAGAAAGCGTTCAAAGACAGAATACAATTTTTATCATTTGATTCCCTTTATTCTCAAGCTCTTCCTCTTTTTAAAAAACTGGGAAATTAAAAACACACAACGAACAAACAAACCCAAACAGGAGATGTTAGTTTCTGCTGCATTTAGCAAAGTGTAGATCCATTGGCAAAACAAGATAAAACATGCAAATACTCCCTGAATTTACAAGTATTGGGTATATGCAGAGGAAGCAGATTCTAGCTTTTAGGAAGCCAAGCGAAACAGGGTTAAAAAAAAAACACCCGAGAAGTAGAATCACACTCAAACAATTAAAACCCAAATTCAATTAATGAAGACTCTGATTCCAGGCTGCCACCCTCACTGTCCCCCACCCCCTTTTATTGGAATCTCTGAAAACATTTTGCTTGGGGGAGAAAGTGAATTTTAGTAGAGTGGGAAAAATGCCAAACATCCATGGCAACTTAGAATTTTTCCACTTTCTTTACATGTTCAATTGAGACCTTTATAAAATTATAAATGAAAGGACACATTATGAGCACTTTCTCTGAAAGAAGGAAAAAATGGTCTTGCCTGGAAGTAACATTTTCAAGTCTACATCCCTCCTCTCTGCAGAACACTTGGGAGCTTTCTCTGCCAACAGCAGGACCTCTAAGAAAGCTTGCCTTTGCCTTCAAATGGTAGAACGGACTGCACCCTCGATTGTGGGCAAGGAGTTGAGAGCCAGGAGGGGACTGGAAGGCGTGCTGGGCTCTTGGTTTCTCAGGGACTGATTTCAGTGTGTCTTGGCGCCTTCTCCCCCTCCCCCCCCACCCCCTTCTTTCCCCTTCCCCCTCACAGGGATTCACTCCTGTTTACATTGGGGAGACTGCAACTTCTGCTCCTTAACGTTTAGAAAGTTTAAAAGCTTATAAAAAGGCTCTTAAGTTTTCTTGGACACCAAATGCCTCTTACAAAACAATATTTTGATGAGTTAAGTGTAAATGAATCAGAAACCTATGTATTAAATTTCCTTTGACATACACATCAGTTCAAAAAATTAATGGAAAAAGTGCCCGGGGCTCAAAGCATCCGGGATTTTCGCAAACCCAAAATGCTTGAGGATGAAGAGCTGAAATCTATTTGAATCAGCCCGGTTTGCTCAGCTACAACCCTCCCACTGCCACCCACGGTAGAAGCCCCGTTGTGATGGCAGAGGCGATATTGCCGGACTGGGGCTTGCTGGGGTATGTCACATTTCTAGCCATCAGGTGTGGGGCTCAGAGAAAGCCAGAGGGAGGATGAGGCTGCGGAGATGCTCAGCCACTGCTCAGGGAAGGGTGACCCTGGTTTTCTTATTTTTTTAAGACGAAGGAAACTAAATAAACAATCGCAGATCATAAATCACTGACAACGATATTTAGATTTGAAACAGCCCCTAGAAAACAGAATGTGCCATAAATTGTCCCTCAAAGGTTAACTTAGTTCTGGCTCCTGTAATTGTGAATCCCATGACTTCTGATGATAAATGACACGGGGGTCAAAACTTGAGAACCGATACAGTTTTTTTTTTTTTTTTATGCGGATCCTGGATCCAAGAAAATGCCCATGGGGGCAGAAGCAACCCAAAACCCTGAACCCAGACTCGGTCCCTAAAATAATCCTTCTTCTGAGTCTTCATATTTGTTTTTCCTTTTTATTTGTTGGTTTGGTTTGTGAAAGGACAGCCATGCCAGGTGAGCGAAAGACCAGGAAGACTGAGCTGGGGGAACAAGAGCTCAGTGCCGTTCCCCGCAGGACACGGAGGCAGTCTCATCCTTTGGGACGTGAGTGACAGATACGACAAGTATCAGTGATCGCTGACTTTCTGGTGAAACACGCGCTCCGCTGAGCATTTTGCAAGCACCATTGCTCTGGGCGGTAGTAAGGAGGTCTGTGGCAAGAACAGTCCATCCCAGGTCCTTACCCAGCGCCCAGTAAGAGGCATCATGGATTAGAGCCTGTTAGGGGGTGAACTGTGTCCCCCCAAAAGACATGCTCAAGTCTTAACTCCCGGTCCTGCGACTGTGACCTTATCTGGAAATAGGGTCTCTGAAGATGGGATTAGTTAAGAGGAGGCCAAACTGGAATTAGAGTAGGCCAGAATCCAATCTGACCGGCGTCCTCATAAGAAGGGGAGAGGAGACACAGAGAGACACACAGAGAAAGAGAACCATGTGATGGTGGAGGCAGAAATTGGAACGATGCTGCCACCAGCCATGGACAGCCACAGACTGTCAGAAAACCACTAGAAGAGGGGAGGGAAGGTCTCCCCTACAGGTTTCAGAGGAGCGTGGCCCCGCCCACACCCCGATTTCAGAAGTCTAGCCTCCAGAAATGTCAGGCTATAAAATTCTGTTGTTTGAAGCCACCTAGTTTGTGACAATTTGTTCCTACAGCCCAGAAAACTGAGCTAGAGCTCAAGTTGCCTGATCCTCAAGTCCACACAGTTTCCCCTAAGGCACGGGACAGCATTCTATGACCCGAAATGAGCTATTGCCACGTAAGTGGTTTTTACTATTCATTTCAAAATTCAGTCTTGTTTCCCTTTAGATGACTCTGCTGTCCCCAGTGTCTGAGAGGAGGCTTAGGTCACCTATGGCTCAGGAAGGGTGAAGATGCAGGAGACAGAGATGGAGAGTCCTTCTATTGGATTTGTGCCTTGCTCATCCTTTCTCAAAGAGGTATGCTCCCAAAAGCTTGGCATGGGCTGGGAGTCTTTGGAGAACCATGTAGTTTAAAGACAGCATCTGGCCTTATTCCACTCAAAGCATGGCTCAGTATGGGTTTGTCAAGTGAGTATAAATGAATGAATGTGTGAACAAATGACAGTTCCTTTACAGGAAAAGTTACATAGATGAGTGAAAGTTTAAAAATTGTCAGGCAATTGGCTGGTAACATGCAAATTACCTCCACCTCAAGTAGCCCCCTCCAGCCGCTTCCAGACAGACAAGATTGTCAGGGTTTGCAGGAAAGAGAAGCTACACGGCACTGAGACACCACACAGAAGGCCAACTAAAGAGCTCTTTGTCTTTTCTGTGTACCTTTCTGTGGCCACCAGTTCTAGAAAGTTCCTCAGCACTTTCACAGAAGATACAAGGAAGAGGGAAAACAACAGTAACAGTTTCATGGGAACTGGCAGACCCGGAAAAACGCAGAAAAACACGGAGGCACCCGGACGCCATGTGACAAGTCTCAGTACCTCTCAGTGAAATCCGGGGACTGGCAGACGACAGGACAGACATCAGAAATTTCAAAAATGACCAACCCCACAAATTCTCTTAGACTTCATTATCGGTCACACCTCAAGAGGGTGCAGAAAGAGCTGGGTGTCCCTAACACAGACAGACCCCTTTTTATCCTAGGTAATTGAGAGCAAATGAGTTCCCCTCGCTGGGCTTCTCTCATACGCCTGAAAACCCGGGATGAAAAGGTTTGCTTGCCCTCTAAAGTATAGCTGAGCCCTGTTTGATGATTTCTGGAGGTAAAGCGAAAGCTCGCAGCCACTAGCGGTCCCTTGGCTATGTGCAAATTTGGAGATCCAAAGGTTATTAAAAAAAAAAAAAAAAGAAAAGAATTCATGCTTGCTCCTAACATTTTCTCCTCTGCCTTTACACCCTGTACTCAGAGTGAAAACTTGAAAACTCATCTGAATGCAGTTAAAATGCCAAGGAGGGGCGGCGGGGCGGGGCATCCTACCCAGGTGAACAGCAGGTAAAACCGACCGAAACGACACGCCAAGGCCACGCCGACCCCGGCGTGGGGGGTTCCGCTGCGCCCAGGTCCCCACTCCTTGCGGCGGGCGGGGCCGGGCTGCGTTGTCATTTGCTGGTTAGCTCAGAAGACAAAGAAGGGCCGCAGAGGGGAGGCCCGGGAGCTCAGGCTGGTGTGTGACTGGCATCTTTCGGGACCGGGCCTCCCCCGCGGCCCGCACTCCCGGCCCTGACGCGATACGGCCCCGCACTCGCCCGCCTTTCCCTTTGAAATGCAACCCGCGTGCACAGCCGGCTGCGAGCGCTGAAGGAAACAGCCCGCGCCGGCCCCGGACCCCCCGCCCCGCCGCCCGCCCGCCGGGCCCCCACCCCCACCCCGCCCCGCCGCAACGCGGCTGCGGGGCGGGGGCGGGTGTCACCGCGGCGAATGGCAGGGGTTCTTTCTTCTCGGGTTCGCTACATCCTTCCTTCCGCGGCTACTTGCAGCCGACCGCTAGGGGAAGGAGGGAAGCGGGCAGGAGGGAGAGCGGGAGGCTGCCGGAAACCTCCTTCCTCCCTGCCCGGCACGGCTGGCCGGATAATGAGCCTGGGGACTTCCACCTGCGCGCGGCGACCGCCCCGAGCGCGCCCGCCCTTCGCCCCCACGCGCCCTTCCTCCCCTTCCTGCCCTCCGCCCCTACCCCTCCGGCCCCCCCGTGGCTTCGCAGCCGGGTCCTCGTGGCGGGAAGAGTGAGATCTGGCTCCGGGAGCGGGGACCTTGCGACCGGCCTCTCCGCGCCCCTCGGGTCCCCCAAAGCACGAGCTCAAGCGTTTGCTTTTCCTGGTAGCGTTTGAGAATCCGAAAGCGGGAGGATGGTTTCCGAGAGAGCAGTGCGGGGCTTCTTTCTGCTCATCAATGGCATGTCAGGTGTGCTTAGGGGAAAAAAGCGCTTTTCTTTGTACTTTTAAATGGATTTGGAATCGATTTGGTTTGGGTATGCAGTGTCCCTGCTTCCCTAGGGTCAATCTGTCATGCCTGTCCCAACCTTTTGCTCTTTTTAAACATCGGTGGGAGGCGAACCCACCCACTCATTCATGCACGCACCCACTCCCCCACCCACTCTTAACTATCATTACATAGACATTGATTTTGCCGGCACCACGTTAACCAACTCACTTCCCCCCTCGCTGACCTCTCCAAACAGAAAGCAAAAGACTATCATTCTCACTTCTCACCTAACACGCACACCTGCCTCTGCAGCCTGTCCCAGGGGGCGATCCCAGGCCCGGGCAACGGAACCTAAGAAGCCCCCACACACCCCCTTCAGGTTTGCTTCTTTTGCGGAAAGACTCCTAAGGCTGAAAGGCAGGTGCATATCTGTTGCAGGATTAGAGAACTTGCGGTGCTTATGATTTTTTGTGGCATCTTGCCAATTAACTTCACCGTGTTCCGGGGTCACAGATCACCAGTCTACTCGGCAGAGTCCCTTAGTGGGGACTGAGGGCTGGGAACACGAAAATGTCAATGGCACAGCATAACCAAGGGCACGTCCTACAAAGAGCCGAACACGATGAGAAGCAGGTATAATGGCAGCTAGTCAATAAGCGCTGGTCTCTCCGCCAGGAGCTGATCTGAGCCAGGCCTCCCAATAACATCAGGGCTGGGAGGATATCACAATTACAACGAAAAAGGAAAGAGGAAACCACCCTCCCTTCCCAAGCGTTTGTTTTTAACTGGGCCCACACCATAACATCAGAATCTAAGGCACCTGGAATAAGCAAGAAAGTAATAAGGGGCAATGATGGTTGAGGGGCTAAAGGATTTTTAATGTAGCGGCAGGGCCGAGTCCATTACAGGCTTCCTTTCCCGCCCTGATGACCAGCCACATCCATCACACCCACCTCTGCATCTTGGTGCTACCCAAGACCTACACTCACGCACTGGCCAGGTCCACTCCGTCCAGTGCCTCACCTGGACCTTCCCCTTGACTCCTCCTACCTGGCTGGCCTCGGCAGCCCCCAATTCCTCTGCGGGTCCCTGACCCTTGGAGTCTCTAAGTGATCCCTCTTCTTCTCCTCTTTGAGTCTCTGAAAGTCCCATGCTTCCGAACTCCACCCTTAAAGCCTTTAAAGCTCTCTTCCGCATGAAAACAGAAACCCAACCCGGCCAAAACAAATGTGCATTCCCAGCACCAGGTTTCTGAATGATTTTTTTCTCTACAATGAGCATTTATTTCCTTCTGTGTGCAAAACGTGTTGGTTTTTTTCAGTTCAGTTTCAGAATTGGATATACAAGCAAACCGACCTTCGTTTCTTTGGATTTTTTAATCTCTTTTCACACCCTGCACCTATGGACTGACTACTACAATTTGGATTTGGATTTCCCCCTTGAGTTTTAAAAGTCAAAGTGGACGTTAGAGACCTGTTGTGTTTCTAGGGGTTGAATCCTACTACCATGTTGCCAAGAATTAATTTCTATGGGTGAACAAGAAGTCTATATTTCAGAGTTTCCTTTTTGTCTAGGGATAACTGCCTTGATAAAATTTAGACCTCGTCCTGGCTGGGACCTCGTAATCCCCCCAGCCACATTACAATGAATATTTTAAAACTTGGCCAAATGTTTGCCTCTACTGGAATTTCACCTTCTTAAATTTTAGAGTAAGTAGGCTATCAGCAGGGCTGTGGACAACTTTTGGTCATACAGAGAAAATCATTGTAATAGGATTTTTTGTGTTAGTATAGTGATTTAATAAAGACATTTGGCACATAAATAGGTGTTTTTAACAATGAGAGGATTAAGATCAGCCTATAGGGTATATTAATAAAAGTGTCTTTTCTAACTTTTGTAAATCTCTTCCATCTGTTTGGAGATAAATTCATTATCTTAACTGAAAATGCTCCTGAAATAGATGCGGTGAAAAATGTCCAGTCCCTGTTTTGAGACTTTCCAAATAAGCTTTAAATCGCCTAGAAACAAAAGGCAGGAGGGAAAAGAAAAGGCAATGTCTCCAGATAATGACGCTCAGCCTTTGTGTTTTATCTATACCACATACGGTTACGAAGTCCGGATCCCATTTCATTTGAACTGAACATAATGTAGTGTCTGGAACGCTCCCAAATGAATAAATTCTTTGCTGATAATTTTTAAGTGAGGAAAGATCAACAGGATAGGGGTGTGAGGGAGGTTTGCAGGCACAGTGTGTGTGTGTGTGTGTGTGTGTGTGTGTGTGTGCGCGCACACTAGGGGGTGGGAGAATGACAGAATATAAATTAGAAAGTACAAACCCAGATCAAATGGGCCCATTGGTAAGAAGCAAAATGCAAGAAATCTGTGTGGGTGTGTGTTTTTGCATTTAGCAAAAGGAAAACTGGGAAAGTTCTGGACACAATTCTTTTTCTTTTCCTTCCTTCCTTCCTTCCTTCTTTCCTTCCTTCCTTCCTTCCTTCCTTCCTTCCTTCCTTCCTTCCTTCCTCCCTTCCTCCCTTCCTCCCTTCCTCCCTTCCTCCCTCCCTTCCTTCCTTCCTTCCTTTGTCCCTCTCCTCCACTTTCTCTCTCTCTCTCTCTCTCTCTCTCTGATGAGGCCTGCTGAATTCTGTCTCTGTCTTTCTTGAAAATTTCCAATAGATTTATTCCCTATAAAAGCCCCTTGCTGACTACTTGCTCTTATTCGTTCCTGATCAGCTTTCCTGTCCGATCTTGGGTCCTGTCACACCTACCAGATGGTGACGTGTCCCGTTTCCCTTCCTCCTTTTCTCGGATACCCCACTAGCTCCTGATCTTCTTTCTCTATTCCTAAAGCCTGGTTTTCCTCCCTGGATGGTGACCAAAATGAGGCCAATTCCTGGATGGATAAGAAAAATATACCCATGGGCAAGAGAATACACCCACGAGTAAGAGAATGCAGCAGGGACCATTTCTCTCTTTACTTTTCCTCCATTTTGTGATGTCTGGCCAAGCACCGTCTGCAACTTTGGCTGTGGTGGAGAGGGTAAAGAGCTGTAGGATTCGTTGCATGCAATACCAGGATCAGGGTTGCCAAAGAAGGAGCTGAATAATTTGTTAATCTAAATTTCTTCTCCAGGTGAAAAATCCTGTAAAGAACACAATTCTCTTTTGAGCTTAATGTTCTCATGTAGCTTCTTTGTTTAAAAATAAAAAATAAAAAAAAGAACATTGACTCTCCTCCTTCTTTGACCACTGAAAGAAAGGCAGAAAAAAGAGAAAAATAAAATCAACAGACAGGACACATGTCTCTCCTCCTTCCTCTCCCTCTCCACATCCACAGGCAAAATCTAATAAAGATGATTAAATTACATGTCTTTCCTCTCATTGACATCCACTGCATACTATTCAAATATTAGAACTCAGGAAATAAGGCAGGACAAGGTCCCTCATGAAACCTTAGAAGGCAGCACAGGGGTCTGAGCTGGAGGTCTGCCTGGCTGGGCAGCTCTAATTAAAAAATCACCCTGCTGAGCAGAACTTAATCTAAATAAAATATAAAAAGGAATTCAGTGAAAACCATCACCCTTCTGCTCCACCTCCCCGAACACCTCACATTCAGACCCTCTGTTCCCCTCAATCCTAGGAACACTCCCCACCAACGCCTGCAAGTTCGGTGTGCTTAAGGTACAACCAAGTGTAAAGACTCAGCTCTGAAAGCTGGGTCATGTGCTGGCCTCTTGCTGTCTGGCCATACGTTCTCAAGACCAGAGGCAGATGTGGTTGATGTTGTTTTGGTTCAGGGAGAGAGTGGGATTTGATAGGTACTGATTAAAGAGCTGGTTGCCTGGCCAACTCTTCTACCTTCAATACGTTGACCAGCCAACCCATGGCTTCCCTGTGGGTTGGGTGAGGTCTTGCCTCTTGTTTAACTACTTTTGATGGGCAAAGACCAAGTCTGTTTGACCTGGTATTGTTCAGTATTCTTTGTACTCTTGAGTGTTTAAACTTTATTAGGTCTGCCTCAGACCTCTGCTCTGTGAAGTTCCGAGGTTATCGCTCTGTTGGTTGGGAAGAGTTGTTTAGACTCATTTCACTCCACTCCGGATAGAAACACTATTTTGCGTTCCCACTGGTATCACTGTTGACACCTACAAACGTGTTAAGTGCTAACATGTGGCTTTGCCTGGGCTGCCATGTTTGCTCAGAATCATGGCCGTTGCACTGTTGAAAGAGATGAACCCTCTCCCTAGGGGCAGAAAAAGCAAATATATGTGTAAACATGGTTTTTTACATATAACCTCAGGGAAGAGCTGCACCTTCTAAGACGCCATGGTCACCAATTTAAGGACCCTTGAAATGGATTGTCCTTCCCCCCCCCACCCCTTTTCTTCTCCCATTTCAGGAAAACTGCTCCTTACCTTTAAGGAGCCCTCCACCACACTTTTGCTGATGAACTCAGAAATAGTTAAGAACACGTGCCCCTGTGCTCCTATTGTCCCTTGTCTGGAACTCTATACTATCACATATTACAATGCAGTACTTAGTCTGTGCGTCCATCTTCCCCTAGACCAGGAGTGGGCAAACTTGTCCTTAAAGGACCAGAGAGTAAATATTTTTAGGCTTTGTGGGCCCTACGATATCTGGAACAATTACTCAACTCTCCTGTTGCAGTGAAAGCAACCATAGATGATATGCAAACAAATGGTGTAGCCAAGTCCCAATAAAACTTTACTTTTAGGCACTTAAATCTGAATTTTTTATACTTTTTGAGTATCAAAGAATCTTCTCCTTCTTCTTCTTTTGATCATTTTAGCAACCAGTTTAAACATGTGAAAAACCATTCTTAACTCATAGGCCATGATAAACAAGTAGAGGGTGTGTGGATTTAGTCCATAGCCATAGTTCACTGACTCCTGGTCTAAACTGAGGAGAGACTCTGGAAGGTAAATCGAATTCACTTTTGAGGTTCATTATCCAGCTCCTCCGGGGAAGCTCTTCTTTATATTTCATTATCTCACACTGTAACTGACACAGAAAATGAGTGAACAAACAACTAAATGCCCAGTTGACAATGAATGTTTCCTTGAAACTACTAATGAATAGAACAACCATAAACGTGGCTCTTGGGAGACCACTGAGGCGCCACATTTCATCACGATTAGGGATATAATACCTTAAGTGGTCAACTACCAAGGTGCTGATCTGTGGGTCGGGAGATTCTTCCACAAACAACTGGGTAGATGCCAGAACCCTTCAAGAGCAGCCTGGTATCAGTCTAGTTGGAAAAGACCTCTTTTGAAGAATAATATTTCTTACACCACACCCAGCTTTGACAAATCACAGCCTCTTTGAATCTTTTGAATCTCTCCAACAATTTCTTTGCCTTAATGTGGTTGGCAGCTTCTGACATGACTCTGAATGACCCCCTCCCCTAGTATTTTTGCTCTTCTCTACTCCTTTCTAGAGTAGAAAGAATAGAATAGAATACAAAAAAGTGATGGGATGCCATTTTCTAGATTGTGTTAAAGAATGTGACTTCTACCTAGTTTGCACTTACTGCCTTCTCAGTTGGCATGCTTTGATGAAGCAAGCTGCCATGCTGGAGAGGCCCACATGGCAAGGAACTGAGGGTGGCCTTCAGCCAGCAGCCAGTGAGAAATTGGGGCCGTCAGTCCAACCACCTGTAAGGAACTGAATACAGCCAACAGCCATACAGCAAATGTGGAAGTGAATTCTTCCCTAGTCGAGCCTTCAGATGAGACCACAGGCCCTAGGTGAAAACCTCAGTTGACCTTTGTGAGAAATCTTGAGGCACAGGACCCAGCTAAGCTGTGCCTGAACTCTTGACCTATGGAAACTGTGAGACAATAAATGTATCTTATCATAAGCCACCAAGTTTATGGGTAATTTGTTGGACAGCAATAGACAACTCACACATCTACCTCTGTAACATTTGTGTACCTATTTACCCATTTTCCACAATAGAATGTTAAGCTTCTCCCAGGCAGAGTTTACATCATGCACATTTTGATCTCTTTCACAGTCCATAACATAATATATGGTCCACATTACATGATTAACAAGTATTCATTTTGTTGACATGTATTTTGGGTTTCATTGAATTAGGTTAATCAAACAGTCACAGCAATAATTAAATATGTATCAGTGGTAGCAAAAAGGAGAGGGCTGGTTAGAGCACAAAGTTTAGAAAATCATGAGGGGGGAAAAATGGTTTGAATTTGTTCCCTCTTGTGCCCAGCTTATATTTCAAAAACTTTCAGGAGGTTTC
This sequence comes from Tamandua tetradactyla, assembly GCF_023851605.1. NCBI lineage: Eukaryota > Metazoa > Chordata > Mammalia > Pilosa > Myrmecophagidae > Tamandua > Tamandua tetradactyla. Next base: position 12,611,079 of record NC_135332.1, read on the forward strand.
TGTTCATTTACAAAAGACTTCAAAGTCCGGGCCTCCTCACCTCACTAAATTGTCCCCTTTGACCCAACCACAACAACTTGCAGAGTGGACGGTCAGTTTAATTATTGAGACAGTTCTTTCCCCTTCCCTTCCCCCACATTTTACACAGGTAATGCAAACTGCTGTGAGAGAGGAGAAAATGGAAACAGAACTGTAAAAAGGTTAAGAAAAAAATCTGGTGAAGAAGGGAGGAACAAAAGAAGAAAGATGAACAGAGGAAAAGAAGTGTCAGAACATCTAGGCGAGAATTAGAAAAATGGTTCAGTAGAAAAAGCCTGATTTTCCTGTCTCTACTCATAAATACCCTGACAGAGGGATTTGCTTTGAATTTACAGAAAAAAAGGAAAGAAGGGAGAAGAAAAACAGAAGTTGCCTTCCAGAGGACCCAACCCTCTTGGAATTCAATGACCTAATTCTGCATGAAGTTGCAGTATAGAGATTGCCTGTCTTGTCTGAGCTTCAGGACTTCGGGCCTTCTCCTTCCCCAATGGCACATCTCCTATCAGAGATTAGGAATAAAAAGCAGAGGATATGAAGGAACTGTCTGGATGCTATGCTCAGAAAGCATATTTTTATGCCAGTTTAGATTCTCATTCTCTATCTTACTGCTTGTTTATCTTAGCAGTTAAGTCAACTTTCCATTACTTTTGTAGACATTATATAATATCTCCTACAACCCACCCTCAGCCCCCAGCCACCAGCCATTAGCCAATCTCATCTAAGAATGGAATGGGGCTCAGACCAGCTTGAGCTAAATAACTTTCATAGATAATGCTGCTGACATTTGAGGGAACCAATTCCAGGACATTGAGTAAGACCTAACTTTTCTGCAATGATCATAGGACCACACTGCAAGAAAGAAACGTTGAGTGCCCAAAGGCCAGAGTAACTTGAGCTGGCTGCTTTAAGTCTCAATTTTCTCATCTATAAAGGAGGGACAATGATATTATGTGGCTCATAGGGTCATTTTTAAGGTTGAAGAGGTGAATATGAACATAAAATCTTCAGTCTTCTGCAGGGCTATTTGACCTCAGCACTGTTGACATTTTGGGTGGGGTAATTCCTTGTTGGGAATGGGTGGCTCTCCTGTGCATGCAGGATTTCTAGCAGCACCCCTGGCCTCCATCCACTAGATGCTAATAGCACCCTGCTCCACCCCACCTCACCACCACACTCCCATCACAACAATACAAAATTTTAAAAATATCTCTAAACATTGCCAAATGTTCCTGGGGGCCAGTGCAGAATTGCCACTGCTCTAGTGCTTAACATATAGTAACTGTTCTATAAATATAAGATGTTATTACGATTGTAATTATGATTATTCTTAAGAGCAGCACCAGCCTGCTATGGTGATGGCCTCTGTAGCTCATTAAATCCCCGAAATAGTTGCCATATGTCTGCATCCTTTCATAAGAAAGGGCTGAAGAAAGGCAAAGGCATTCACTGATAACAATGCAATTGGAAACCTAGTCCTCCCCACAGAAGGAAAACATTCCGCCATTTTGTCCTCCTGCAGGAACTGGAGACATTCCACAGCCTCACAGACTGTGAGAAGTATAGATTCTTCCACTGGCATTTGTTTCCTAGCTATGGGAACTACTGGGATAGCTGACTCTCCTCTTGAAGGTGTTTTTGGAGCTTTCCAAGGGTATGGCCACCCTTACCTTACAAAGGAAGGAAAAAGCTAGTCAAGAAGGAGAACTTTTCAGCAGAAGTTACTCTCTTTGCTGTTTTGATGGTTGGTGCTTGTTTGGGTTTACAAGTCTGTTCTGCTCGAACTGTTCTTGTGTATTCAAACAGTATTTGCTTTAGATGTTTGGATACCACAGTGCTTTGAAGGCACAAATGTTTTTCATGGCATGCCTCATGTTAAGCGTCCAAACTGAGCGGTGAATTTTGGTGATTGACTAGAGTGCAATGTTCCTCAGAGTTTTCTATCTAGTGAATGCTAATAGCAGAGGCAAGTGAAAGAAGGCTTCAGAAGGTCTGGGAGTGACCAACTGAAAAATACAGCATTTCTTACAGCTTGTGTTTGGGATTAGGCCAAATGTACATCTTACTTTAAAATAATTTTTCATTTGTTTTAAAGTAAAAATCAGTAAAGTGAATTGTGCACATTGGGTTCTGTTTATTCTGTGGCTTTTTCCACTATACTTTTCAAAGTGGGCACAGTACACTCATTACGGTAACATGGTGGACCTGGAGTTTGAAATCTCATGGAACTAGATTCCAGTCCCGGATGACCGCTGATAAGACTATGCAAACATGGACAAATCAATCCATCTAGGAAAGCCTCAGTTTCTACATCTGAAACAAGGAAATAAGAAATGACCAACTCTATAACAGTGAGAAGAGAAGTGAAGATAACCCATGTAAACCACATAGCAGAGTGACAGACATGCAGGAAGTTCTCTACTATCAGAAGCTGATGTCATCATTATAAGCAAGAAGAGTTTTGAGTTACAACATAATCTCACAGTCTTAGAGTTCATGAATGGGAAATAATTAAAGAAGTCTGTTAATCTATCCACCCAACCCATGTACCATGGCCATCTTCCCCTGTCCTTCCTAAAGATGAAACTAGGCTCCTTTGAAGGCCTTCCAAGGAAGGAGTACTACAGCTTTCATAAACTATTTCCAGTGTCCAGTGCTACAACAACTTCCCATTATTTTTCTACATTCCTGAAATGCATCTGCCGTGAGCTCCACATCTAAATCTTGTGACATTGCCTTTTCACACTGTTGGTTTCCCAAACTTATAAGGCTATCATTAAAATTGACTTCCAAGCCCCTCTTCTGAAGATTCTGTTTTGGTTAGTGTGGAGAAAGGGGTAGAAAATTTATATTTTTGACAAGATTCCCCATGTATTTCTAATCATCACACAAGTTGTGAAAACACTGCATTGTGCATTCACTGCTGCTACCTCCAGCTCCAGATCATGTTCCTAGAAATTTGGAACAATGAGCAGCAGACTTAAGAAAAGTAAAACCTATTGAAAATTTAATCTCAGCCTAAATATCTGTCAAAATTTAAATACACATCTTCCTTGACTCATCAATTCCACTGCTAGGAATTACTCCCACAAATAAGCTTGCAGGTCTACAGAAAAATGATGTACAATATCACTTAATAGCCACAAAAAGCTAAATGTCCATCAACAGAGAATAGCCATATGATAGAATATTGTGGTGCTATAAATAGCAGCTCTCCATGTTATGACATAAAAAAGCCTCCAACGGATACAGTTTTTTTAAACTTTTTATTGTGGTGACATATCCACAACTAAAAATTTCCCACCTTACTTGCAAGTGTACAGTGCAGTGGTGTTAAATGCATTCACAATGTTGTGCTACCATCCATTACCAAAACTTTTTCATCACGCCAAACAGAAGCTCTGTACCCATTAGGTGATAACTCCCCATCTCCTGGTGATTACAATCTACTTTCTGTCTCTGAGAATTTGCTTGTTCTAGGTATTTCACATAAGTGAAATCACACAACATTTTGTGTGTGTGTCCTTTCACTCAACGTGATTTCTTTAAGCTTCCTCCATGTCGTAGCTGGTATCAGAGCCTCATTCCTCTTTGCAGCTGAATAATAATCCATCATTTTGTATATACCAAATTGTGTTTATCCATTCATCTGTCCACAGACTTTTGTGCTACTTCCACCTTTTTGATTACTTGGAATAGTGCTGCTATGGCCATTGGCATACAAATATTTGTTCAAGTTATATTTTCAGTTAAAAAATCAAGATGCTCAATAGCATGTGCGGTAGTCTATCTAGCTACCTTTCTATCTATATTGTAAATGCATATACTGTCCCTGGAAGGAGTCACAGAAAGACACACCATTGGTGCTTATGGGGAGCGGGGAGGAGTGAGGAGGGGGGTGGATGGTTAGGACCCACCAGGAGGGAGACTGTTTTTCACAAAACACCTAACGACTTTCTTAGTTTTGTAGCATACACAGGCTTTACCAATTCGAAAATCTGTTTTGATAAAAACAAAGTCCTCAGACCAGCAAGCATCCAGACCAACTATTTACTTCTTCCCTCTTATCCTTCCCCTCCCATACACCACAACTTTGTTCTTCTCTTCTTGTTAAGTGAATCCTTTTCTATCCCCCAATCCCATTATCATGCTGACTTTCCCACTCTCCTTCTGCACTCCACTCAAACCCTCCCTTCCTGGAGGCCAGTCTCTCCATGACCTTCACCTTGCTCAAGGTGAATCCAAGCCACCTCTGAAGGTTTCTCTGAATATCTACACTCTATGACAGTCACCCTTCCTGAGCATTTCCATGTACTTCATCAGTCAACACCTCATCAAGGAGAAATGCTTAAGAACATAATTCACTTTACTGTCACACTTTCTTCCTTCTCGTTTTCATTTTTTTTATATAATTTTTAAGCTATGGATAGCTATGAAAGAATGATGTCTCTTTGAACCTGACAAGTTCTACGTCCATGTTACAAATCATAAATTTCCTAGTAAAGTACAGGCTTGGAGTTGATTCTTTACAATAAAATAACAAGCGAAAGGTATTTATAAACCCTCCAAATAATCTAAATGTAAGCTCTTGGAGGACAGCACACGTATATTTTTCCATTTCATTTTACTTTTAACACTAAGATTTGAACATTTAAGACCTTCAATAAATATTTGTTGGGTGAATATAAGAATGAATGAGTGATTGGGTTTTTCTCATTCATAGCTATGAGCTTTAGGAGTTCTGCATATTTTGTCAAAAGCCCACATGCTCTGCAATCCAGGATCGGCATCAAGCCTTTACTGCCCGTTTGTTGCTTGGCAATTGCTGGCTGATTGCTCTAGGCATCATCCCAGCACCTCTCCCTGCTTCCCCTCCTCCACGTCCTTCAGAGCACCATGCATAGAATTTTGCCCCAAAGTAGGTTAAAAACTAATATTGAATGAATGTCTGTTATTGTGTAATAAAAATGTCATTTGCTATATAGCCAGAAAAGTAAGCACCGGCCAACTTGCCCCCCAATAGATGCATACGGTTAAATTAAATATTCACAGAGGAAGGGAAAATCTACCTGAGGAAGAATGATGGGTAGGTCTGCAGGCTCAGAGAGCAGAGATCCACATTGGCTCTGCAAGTACTGCTGTCTCACCTCACCTTCCAGAGTGCTGGGTTTACAGCTCCCACAATAAGAAACTGGAGTGTGATTTTTTTGTGTGATATTTGTGTTTTGTTGAAGGCTGTCAGGAGGAAGATCAGCCTATTACAAGAAGGCTGTGGTTTTCTGGGCTCGCAAGAACTTAATTTAAACATCATAATCTGTTTTAATGATGAAAGCCGCCATGGGCCAATGCCTGTGTGTTTTTTCATTTACAGATACTGTTGAGACTTTCAAAAGGAAGACAGCCAGCAGTCACCACAGATAAGAGGGCTGGGCCTGCTGGGGGATGGAACAGCCAGTGGGAACTGGAATCACAATGGGGTAATTGATAAAATTGGAGTTATTGATAAAAATTGGAGTTATGACTTTGCCTAGAATTAGTTGTATACCAGGGCTCACTTCCAATGAGGAAGTTTAAAAGAAACTCCCAGGGTTTGTATTCTGGACATCACTTTTACAGGAATAAAAGTTCACCTGGAACATTGTATCTGGACCATCTGTTAATAGACTCAGGTAATCTACCTGTGAAATCTTAATGCCCATTTTGAGTGGAGACCGCATTTGATTGTCTCCAGTTTCTGATGCGTTAAAGATACAAATGGTCCTTCAGTCAATGGACTCCATCCATGTTTGAAAAAAAGGGCAGCAGTTCACGGGTGAGGCATTTATCACTCTGTTCAACTAAAGAGCAGTGAGAACAGGTCTCCTTCATCTGGACAGAACTCAATTCCAAGTGTATGGAAAGACTAAAAAATCTTCAAGTGGACATCTCAACTCCAGGTGTGACCAATTTTTCCAGAAAGAGTGGAGCTGAATTTGGATGGGCACAAGCTCAAGAAAAAAAATTTCCTGTTTTGGAGACTCCGTGTAAAGGAAGAAATGCACAGGAGGTCCTCCAGGCTGACCTTGAATCTGACTAAAGCAGCAGTAGTCAAGCTACTTAATCTGGAAAGCAGGTCTAATGATACCTACCACATGGTGTTACTCTGAAGACTGAATGACATAATGTAGGCAAAATGACCAGACTAAGTGTCTGGTGCTTAGGAGGCATTCAACAATTGCTTGGTCTATAATAACAACCAATATCCAACCACAGAAACAACTTCACACCTACACTTGGACTCAATTTCCACTCTAGGCACTGATGAAACAGTGCTAACCAATTGGGCCAAGCCTGCGGAAGATAAGCAGGGTACTTTCCTGCTAAGCCAATCTACAGTCCATGGAGGGTGACAAAATAAATCTTCACCATGGGAGTTTAAGTGATGCAGGAATGTGCCCTGTGAAACTTCTACCTAACTGCAATTTGCCTGATGCGTAATTCCCAGTACTGAAGTTGCTTCCTTCCCTTATAATAATGGCCCACTTGGTAGCTTGTGGCCAGTGGGCTAAGAAGCAGAAGGCAGTGCCAGCCTCCAGGCTGCCAAGTGGAGATATTTTTCTCAGGTTTCTGGGTGGGTTTTTAGGCCAACACTCTTGAAAGGGAAGCAGAGCCTTCATGCCACAGGCATCTGGGACACAAGGCCTACACAGTATTTTCAAAAAGTCAGTATCGCTGACGATAAAGGAGCATTCACTGTGGGCAAAGTCATTCCACGGGAGAGGTGGAGTTGGGGCTACCAGGCAGACCTAGGACAGAGTTTGCAGCCAATTTTCTTTTTCCACCATCTCTAGAATTGAGTTGGTGCCAATACAGCTAACAGCTTTAGGAGACACACCTAGACACAGATAGCGACCAGCCCCCCACCTCAACCCCCGTCTTTTCCATGGAACTTAGCAGCAGCTACCAGGGGCGTCATCACAGAACATTAATTTTTTCCCTTGCCTGGTTTCCCACATTCTGTGACCACCTCGAAGTGTGCCAGGGAAAATATTGAAAGCCTAGGTAAACGAAGGGGAACCCAACATTCACCAGTCTGGCCTTAAAATAGCCAACCGAACACCCCCGTCCCAGAGAGTACACAAGCTGCGACTGTAACTCGTCTGCTCCGAGCACCCGCCCACCCCACCCCAACAGCTCACCCCAATTGCAGTGAAAGCCTATCTCAGAGAGAGGACAGAGAAGCAGCCAGGCAACTTTGCTGCCTCGTTCCCTCTGGGCCCCGTGACTTAGATGAATGCTAATGAGCCCAAAGTGACCTGATGCAAACCAGGGCACACCACTGGGTCGGGTGGAGACACTGGCAGAATGTGTGTCTGGGGTGGGGTGGCGGGTTGGGCAGAGCCAGCGGGGAGAGGCGAGAGGAGAAGTGCTCCTGGGGGAGAGTGCAGGCAGAGCACCCAGGCAGAAGGAAGAAAGTCCCCACAATGACAGCTAGACAGCTGGCACTTGCTGGGCTCTAGTGCTTACCGCTGTATGGCAAGGCTCTGTGTACTGGACACAGGGCATGCGGTGGGGAGAAGGAGCCAAGAGGAAGAGCTGTAGGAGGAGGAGAAAGAGGAGAAGATAGTACAGTCTGCAGCAAGGCAAAGGAAGGAGCATGGAGTATGTTGCATGAACATAAGCTTTTAAATGTTTCGAAGTGCTCCCTACGTAGAGTTTCCAGATTTAGCAAATTCAAATACAAGAAACCCAAAAGAAATTTGAATTTCAGCTCAACAACAAATACCTTTTTCAGGAAAAGTAACTCCTATGCAATATTTGAACATATTTAAACTTTAAAAAATTGTTTTTTTATCTGACATTCAAAGTCAATTAATCTGAGTTTCAGATAAACAAGGGATATACTTTTTTTTAATATATGTATGTCCCAAGCAATATTTGGGACATACTTGCACTAAAAAAATGCCATGCGCTCTTCTGGAATTCAAATTTAACTGGGTGTTCTCCATTTTATCTGGCAACCCTGTGACTGTGTCTTGTCCCTCAACTAGAACGGAAACCCTCAAGAGCAGAGACTTTCTGCCACATTCTCTGCAAAACTGAATATTCATTCCCTATGCTACTTTTCTGTGTAATATAGTTCAGATGAGCAAAGCAATGGGATTAAGAGTTCAGGTTCTGTGAGCCGATGACCTCTGGCTTCACCTATTATTAGCTGTGTGAGCTTGGACAGGTAACATAATTGCCATTTCCTCAATCCTTTCATCTGCCAAATGGGGAAAATCACAGTTTCCTGCCTTATAAGGTTCTTATAAGAAGACACTATGTGCAAAGCATTTACTGTAACCTAGGCTCATGGAAAATATTCAGTGAAGGTTAGCTATCGTAATTTTTTATTATCATTTTTATTCCCAGATTCTTATAAAGAAGGTGGTGTGAATGAAGTCATGGGTTAGAGGACTGCCCGAGCCCAACATTAAGCTTCTTGTACCAGCCATGTGATTGTGAGAGAGACTTTACCTTTTGGGAGTCTCTGCTTTGGGGTTCAAAGATTCCTTCCAGTGCTAAAATGCTGTAATGTAAGTGGCTGAATGGATGTTGCATCAGTCAGAGTTCTACAGAAAAGCTGGACCAGTAGGACAGATGTATGGACTGTGCATTAAGAGATGTATTTTTAGGAACTGGCTCATGTGATTGCGAGTTTGGCAAGTCTGAAATGGGCAGGCCGGCAGGCTGGAAACGCAGGCAGGATTTCTATGTTACAGCTTTGAGGCAGAGTTCCTTCTCCAAGAAAACTCAGTTTTTGCCCTTGAGCTTTCAACTGCCTGGAGGAGGCCCACCCACGTGGGAGAGGATGATCTCCTTTACTTAAAGTCAATGGATGGTAGACATCAACCACATCTACAGAACACTTTCACAGCAACGTCTGAACCAGTGTTTGACCAAACAACTGGACACCATAGCCTAACCAAGTTGACACATAAAATTAGCCATCGCAGAGGAGAACCAAATGGCGTGTAAGGAGGCCTGAAAGTAGAAGTGGAGTGGGGAGATTTCATCAGACAGAAAAAAAAAAAAGAAAAAGGAAAAAAAAAAAACTGTCCCAAAAAGAAATATGCCTTGCCTTTTCATTGCTTTGATCTTAGGAAGATTTAAGTTTTTAGAGATTTAGAAAAAAGATAACCTACATTAGGGAAGAGTATTTTGCACTCAAAGGCATTTAGTGTAATATCACAGTGGCCGAGTAGAAGAGCCTTCTGGTTGGCAGCCATTGCAGCGCATAAATCCATGAAGCCCAATGCCAATGCATCAGAGAGGAAGTCCCCATGACCACACCATCTTTTGTGGCCAGAGTTCCTCCACTTTGATTTGTAATGGTCCCAGAAGAATTTCAAATCATACTAGTAACCTCTGTGAAATTATCACTTAGCCACAAAGAAAATATTTTTTTCCTTTCGTGATATTCCAAGGAAAGAGCGTGGGTACCAAAAGGCAAGGGAGAGATGTATACTTCAAGACAATGGTTTCCTCCCAGGGAGCTAGTTCTAGCATACTAGGTGATGGAGGGGCCTGGAGGAAAAGAGGGCCAGTCAGAGCTCTAGCAATTGGGGCTCATTTCACATTGGGTTCAGGAGCCCTGAGAATGATGCAAGGAGGAGAAGATACAGTCCCTACTCTAAGTATATCCATGGTATACCTGGGAGGGGAAGGCATTCTTGAACATGGCAGTGACTTCAGCAGCTGAGCTTAGCCACACATATGTGCAAACAAATATAAGTTAGATGGAGGGCATGCATGCCAAGATGTCCAACAGTGAGCCAGATTGGCTTAACCAAGGTATGAGGTTTCAATGGATAGCTGAGAAAGAGGGTGAAAGTCTTGGGAAAAAAAAAAAGAGTTCTTTGCAAAAATAGGAAGGTTTCAAGAGCATGACAAAGACTGGGTGGGAATGAGATTGTATTTAAAGAACTGGGAGGAGAGTCCAGCATGGAAGTAGAGCTCTCGACTCAGTAAGAAAGCAGAGACCAGGATGCACGTAAGCAATCCGGTGTCCTATGGTAATTGCTATTGTGCTGTGATTTAAGGAGATTGGCAAGAGCATTGAATTGGTCCTCCAGTTCAAAAGAATTTTTTCCGCCAACCTACCAGGGAACCTGGAATTCCATTCACTGAATCACACTGATGATACATTACTGGGGGAAGAATAAATTGGCTCACTGTCTATGGAGGACAATACAATAGCAGCTCACAAAATACAAAGCACATTTTCTTTAAGGAGCCATTTGATTCTTTGGAATTTCTCCTGCATATATAGTTGAAAATGTATCAGATTATATATTTTAACATTGTTTATTATACCAAAACACTGGAGCGACCTAGATGCACATAATGAGGAGGACGAGTCAAATCACTTATGGTATTAATTTACCTACTCAATAAACACGAATTAATGAAGAATGTGGAAGCTCTCTAAATACTGTATAATGAAACAATCTACGAAATATGCAAAGTTTAAAGAAAAAAAAAACAAGACTCTAGAATACCCTTAAGAGTGTGCCTCCATCTCGTTAAAAATTTCAGGAGATTGCGAGGAAGTGGAATGTATCTCCCCAGTCCTTGAACATGGCCTGCTCTTAGTGACTTTTTCCAAAGAGTACAGTATGGAAAGAGAGACACAGAAACTCTGCAGTGGAAACACCTGACAAGCACTGCTTTGGCCAGGTGACGGAGGTTAGCATTGTCAGTGTTAAGTCATGTGGATTCTATGTCCCCTTGATAGGATGATGGAGGTGGCATCTCCTTCCTAAAACCTGTAGCACCAATTTAACCGTGAGAAAAACAACAGGCACATCGTAATTGAGGGACACTCTGCAAAATACCTGACCAGCACTCCTCAAAACTGTCAAGGTCATTAAAAAAAAAAAAAAAAAAAAGGAAAGTCTGAGAAACAGTCACAGAGCAGAGAAGTCTCAGGAAGCATGATTGGCCAAATCTAAGGTGGTAGCCTGGATGGGTTCCTGGGACAGAAAAGGCTCTTTATGGTGAAATTAATAAAATCTAAGTAAGCTGCGGAGTTTAGTTAATAGTGATGTACCAGAGTTGAGCCCTCAGTGGTGACAAATGATCATAATAATGTCAGACGTCAACAAAAGGGATGACTGGGCAATGGAAACATGGGAACTCTCTGCAACATCTTTGTAACCTTTCTGCAAACCTAAAACTACTCTAAAATTTTTTTATTAAATAAATAAATACACACACCAATTAAAAATTAAGTAGAGTTTATATAATTGCCCATAAATACATTAAAATGTCTCTGGAAGATTAGGCAATAAACTAGCAATACCAGTTGCCTCCAAAGAAAGACCTAAGTTGATGGAAGGGTGGATTGGAAAGAAAGTACTCATGGTATGCACTTTTATAGTTTGAATTTGAAATCGTGCAAATATACTACATCTTTAGAAATACTAAAATTTAAAATATTTTAATATTTAGCAAAAATAAAACAGCATTTCTAATCCACGTTAAGCTTATTTCTAAATGACACCTTAATTTTGCTTCCCCAATGTAGACAGTCAGACAGTCATCTTATTAACACTCAGTATGGTTTTTTTGTTTTGTTTTATTTTAACATGGGCAGGCACTAAGACTCAAACCCGGGTCCTCTGGCATGGCAAGCAAGAACTCTGCCACTGAGCCACCATTGCCCTCAGCACATTATGTTTTTAACATCAGTATGATAAAATTATGTACAGAAATGATCATAAGTGAAACAAATAAATTCGATTCTTTGGTTGCAATCTGATATATTTTACATAAATAATTATGTGAATTAATATGAAGCTGGAGGAGGACACCATAATTTCGAAATTCACTCTTTTTGAATAACACATTAAGCCAGTAGCTCTTGGAGAATTCATCAACTTGGATTACTTTTGTTATTAATAAGTTGGATACCTATGTGGGATGTGACTCCCAGGGGTGCAAATTTCCCTGGAAATGTGGGACAGACTCCCAGGATTCGCTGGGACTTGGCATCATGGAATTGAGAGAGCCTTCTTGAACAAAAGAAGGAAGAGCAAAATGAGATAAAATAAAGTTTCAGTGCCTGAGAGATTTCAGAGTTGAAAGGTTATCCTGGAGGTTATTCTTATGCATTATATAGACATCCCTTTTTAGTTTATGGTATATTTGGAGTGGCTAGAGGGAAGTGCCTACAACTGTTGAGCTGTGTTCCAGTAGTCTTGATTCTGGAAGATGATTGTATAACGATACAGCTTTTACAATGTATGTGACTGTGAAAACCTTGTGTCTGATGCTCCTTTTAGCCAGGGTATGGACAGATGAGCAAAAAATATATAGATAAAAAATAATAAATAATAGGGGAATAAGGGGTAAAATAAACTGAATAGATGGAAATACTAGTGGTCAATGCGAGGGGAGGTAAGGGGTATGGGATGTATGATTTTTTTTTCTTTTTTCATTTTACTTCTTTCTCTGGGGTGAATGCAAATATTCTAAAAAATGATCATGGTGATAAATACACAACTATGTGATGATATTGTGAGCCACTGATTGTATACCATGTATGGACTGTATGTGTGTGAAGATCTGTCAATAAAAATATTTAAAAAAAAAAAAGGCTCTCAGGCGAATGGTGTTAGGATATGTAAGTTTTGAGAAAAAAAAAGAGAACATCGGTAATGAACTGCGGATTCTGAACATCCAAGAGACAGAGTGAAGACAGATAAAATCAGAGGGATGATAGGAAAAGGAGGGATAAGGGGTTGAGTGAATGTCACAAGGACTAACTTTGTTGACCTAATATATATATATGACCACTAGCTCTCCCTCTGCCTCCCAGCAATTTCCTATCTCATCCCAGTTCTAAAGTGAGCCTGTCTCTGCCTTTTGACCTTTAACCAAGATAAAAGTACTGACTGTGCGACCTCCAAGGATGATACCAGAGCTGGCACTTTTTCCTGCCCCTCCCCATGCATCACCCTTCTGGTTCAGTCCCTACTTGGCAAAAAAAAAAAAAAGAGGGAAGAAAACAGGAAGGTGAGACTGCAGTAAATTCAATTTTGGCTCCAGGAGTTAAAACCGGCTCTTCAGACAGAGCCATGAGCCCAAAAGAAAAGGCACAGGATCAGCAGGTCACTGAAGCCAGAAGGTCACCCACCAAGAGAGGCAGGGAAATGGTTAATCGCACAAGGTGACAACTTGAGCTCGCTACCCAGGGACTCCAGTTTGGCTGATCATTAAGTCAAAACAGAACTGTCGGAAACTGGGAAGGCGCTGTCACTTTTACTGTATTTTTCCATGCGTTTTCATTTTTATTTTAAATTTGGAAATGGTAGTGGGGAGCTGGAATACGCAGGCTGGAGAACGCCTGGGGTCCGAGAGTGGAGAAATGGGTCTTTGCCTGAATCTTTGCCTAATTCCACTCAGCAGTTCCCTCGGGGTCACGGACCAGGGGTGAGGCCTGTGCAGTCTAACCTCGTGCTCACACCCCCGCCCGCCCCCACCCCGTGAAAGCATCCTCACCTCCCTCGTTGGAACTGCCCTTCAGTGCCAGCGTGAAAGTTCCTGCCAAATGACACTGACAGCCGGCTCCGTTCCCCGGTCACCCCAGCCTCCTTGTTGCTGAGCCCAGCAGCTGCTGTTGTGACAGAGAGCAGTTGGGGAGAGCTGCGGAGGTCGGCCGAAGCGGACCCTAGGAAAACCTAGGGCAAAAAATAGGAATTAAGGTCCTCTGCACTTCTCCCGATTCATACTTTGGCAAGGGCCCTGTTTTCACAATGCCTAACATTTGAACCACTGGCCTGTAGAAATTCACTAGCAGGGAGGAGCGTGTGCCCCATTTCACGGAGAGTATGAGAAACTCGCGTGGACGGCAAGAGATGTACAGTGAGGTCTGCTTGACCCTTTCGACCCCATAACCCTTGAGCTTCCTGGCCTGATCTTCTAGGCAAAAGTATTACAAAGCACTTGCTTCCTAAATTATTGGGACATCAACACAATTAATATTTAAATAACCCTTTCCAGGTCACTCGCCCTCATCAGAGACCAACCTTGTAGATTCTTTTAACGCCACGTTGTAGAGCTGACACCCTGACTCAAATATTAAAGACAAACATGTTTGTCTCCCCACCCCCCCTAAAAAAACAAACTTTCTCTGTTTCATTCTGCAGGCTTTCTACTGCAAGTTTTGGTTTTAGGTCTTCAATTCTTCCATTCTAAAGAAGCTAAGACAGAGTTACAGAGTCAATTTCTGACAAGGAGAAATGGGTTGAATTCAATGCACACACACACACATATACATACACATACACACCCAGCTCCTCTTCCCTTTCTCTTCCAGCAAGCACTGTACTTGCTTCTGAGGTCCCTCAAAAGGGCCCTGGGTTGATAACCCCGTAACAGCAGCTGTTCAAGTGACTCAGCTAGTGAAACGCTCCAGTGTGATTTGGCCAAAGCTGCTATGCCCAGGTCTCCAGTCTCTGAACGATGGCTTCCAGCTAATGCCCGCCGGGACGGGTGGCAGGCCTCTTGCACCGGTGGCAGTTCCCTGACCTATCTCATGAAATAGTGCAGAAACACAATTCTCCTATTGTTCTCAATTTGGGGATTTAGGGAAGGGGGGACAGACGCACACAAAACCTCCCTCGAACAGATTAGTGCAATGATTAGCCGACAGTGATGGCTAGGAGCCAATCTGTCCTCCAGCACTGCTAGCACCAAGCCACCACCCAGCCTCTGGGAGCCCCAGCCACAGGGCCATGTGTTCTCCTGCATTTTGCCATGGAGTTCTCAGAGGCCACTGGGCCAATGGCTAATGCTGCCCTTACCCACAAGACTGATAAGCAGAGAAAGAAGCAGTGAATAATGCCTGTGTCTGAGCCATGGGTCCCCATAAGTCTGTGGAAGGCAATGGCCAGAGCCATACATTATGGGCTCACCCAGGAGGGTTTGGGCAAACTGCTGATCAGAACACAGCCGCGGATGGTCAAATGGCAGTTGGTGTTCACTGTAGACCTCTCAAGCAATGAGGCGTTTTCTTCCCCTTTCTCCTTCTTTGAATAGCAATCCTGCCCTTCCCCGTGATGCCACTCACGCCACCGGCCATTCTAACTCCCCCCCCTCCCCCGTGGGTTATGGGTCTGTGTTGGGAAAGGAAATCAAATTCTGCTCCAGGACTTGGTACACATGGACTAGAATGCATGCATCTTACAAACCGCAGGCTCCAAGAAAATGTAATCCTACAGAAGACTTCCCAATATGGAGGAAAATGAAGGAAATGCAAAGGAGGAAAGTCGCAGGTTAGAAAGGTTGGAGAAATATTTGCATAACTCCTAAGCAATCAAGTGAGTGACTGAATTTAAACCATGAAAAAACTAAATGAGACACATTAAGAAAAGAATTTGTCAAGTGAGTCAAAAGGCAACCACTCTCATTCTGAAAGCTTCACTCCAGAGAGCACGTGCGTGTGAGGGTTGGTGTGGCAGCGGGCGTCAGCACACAGCAGCGCTGGGGCAGCCAATGCTTCCCTCTCTCTTTCATTCTTCAAACAGTCACTGCATCCCTACTATGTTCCAGCACAGGTTAAAACCAACAGTTTGGTAGGTTTTTTTTTTTAAGATCAATCCTATTTAGAGCCCTATTTTTCTTTTTCAGAGAAATCAGCACAGCTTGGAAAATGCAGACATCTGTAGAAAAAAAAGATGCCTCAAAGCTGAGCAAATACAGTGGCAATTTTCTATTTGATGGCAAGTTGGGGAAGCTTCTAGGCAGCTGTTTTTCCTTACTTAAGCACCCTATGTACATATATTAAACTTTGTACCTGTCTGTGAAATACATTTATGAGGTATTAAATATAACCCTATTCCTACGAATTAATACTATGTCTGGCAGTGTTTGGCCTCCTTTCTTAGGCTCCAGGCTGTCAAAAAGGTCTCTGTGGAAAGTTCTAGAGCCCAAGGCTAAATTACCAAATCACAATCACACAATATTCTCCAGTATGGGTATTTTTAAATATTTTATACTCACACACCTTAACAGATCAATTCATATACTATTATATTTATATACAGTTTTCATAGCACGTATCTTAATACATAGGTTTACACACATAGAAAAACACCCATGCCTGTGCACACACACACACACACACACACACACACACTATTTGTCATCTGGGAAGATTCAGAAGTCTGAAGTTTTGGCCAAACTCCAACAACACTACTTTTCTAACAACTGGAAGATAAATGAAACCACTTTTGACTCAGTTTCTCTACCAGCAAAATGGAGGTTAAAAAAAAAAATTAAAACCTTATATATTATATTATTTGGAAAGGGCTTAAAATCCTGAAGCTTAAAGTGTTGCATAAATATAAAACAGCTTAGTCTTACAGACTGTATCTACTTAGCTACTATTTGTTATCATTCACCAATGAAAATATAAGCATGGCTACATGACTGCTAGGACAATTTATTTCTTGGGGCGCCTAAAACTAAGCACCTGATATAATTACACTGTCTATCACTAAGCACCTGATATAATTACACTGTCCATAAATGACCCGTCTGAGGCTTGGTAAAATACACCCCTGAAGTGCGAATAGCACACTCAATTGTACTCATCCACGGAAGGAAGAGACACAAACCCACTCTCTGCAAACTGCAAAACTGACATAACTTCTTTCGGGTCTGTGACAAGATTATATTCCAAGTACTGGTTACTGTATTCCAGGAAGAGGAGAACAAATAGCAGGGCAAAGAATAACCAGGCTCTGGGGAAGTAGAGACTCCCCACAACCCTGGGGTGCCCCCTCTCATCTTTCGTTACCTGTCTACTCAGAGGTCTGGCCTATCGGAGCCCAGCTCATCAGCTCCTGCACATGGACGAACTTTCTAGCCAAGGGCACTGGGTACCAACACCCTAGAAGAAACCAGATCCTCAGCGGTGCCTGCTGCCCACTTGCCTGCCCTTTATATCCTTTTAAGTCAGATAGGCTCCTTCATACCCGCCAACAGTTCCCAGGTCTGATTATGGTGAATCTCGCAGGCTGACAGCAGAGGTGACACGTGGAGGCTGTGAAGGCAGAAAATAGAGGCCCAGCCCGGAGCAAGAAGTCTTGTGGCCAGAAAGCACGACTATTGGGAGAAGACCCACTCATGGCTCTCTCCGTCCACTCATTGCTGATTCTCCTCCCAAATCAAATAAGCCCACCCAGCTTCCCCATTCCTGCACATTAATCTCCCTCCTTTGCAGTGCGGGGCCT
The DNA here is from genome assembly GCF_023851605.1 of Tamandua tetradactyla. Lineage (NCBI taxonomy): Eukaryota > Metazoa > Chordata > Mammalia > Pilosa > Myrmecophagidae > Tamandua > Tamandua tetradactyla. The sequence continues at coordinate 12,628,379 of NC_135332.1, forward strand.
GCTTTGCGCACGACAGGCCGCCAGGGAGGCGTCTGCTGGGAGATTGCCTAAACCGAGGCAAAAGAGGAAGAGAGAAGGTTCGCAACCGAGTCAAAGAGGGGGATAAAGTCAGATTCGACTGGCAGAGAGCTCTTTCACCCAGGCAGCTAGCTACTCACCTGGATCTGACATGAGGCTTGAAAAAGAAAGTCGGTAAAATCCAAAGTCCAACTGAGCAGATCCAAAGGTCTCCACCCTGCCATCCTTTCCTCTGTCACTTGGTTGTCGGGTGTGGTTTAGCCAACCAGGGCCACAGCCCAGAGCCCCTCACCAATTCAGCAAGGTTGTAGGAAGTGGGAGAAAGTTCTAGTCTAACCCCCTCACCCCCCATAATTCCATAGTCTCAAACCAGCTTTTGAAGCCGAAAGCACCAGCAGTGGAGCGCAAAATGCTTGCTCCCGACATTGAATGAGCCCACAGAATGCCTCCATCTGATCTTTTATAGTGCTTTGTTTATTACCTGGGTGCCCTTATTTCATAAGGGAACTGAGAAAGAGAGAGAGAGAGAGAGAGAGAGAGAGAGGGCAGGAATGATGAAGACGACTATTAGTAGCGATCCAAAGACACCTTTTCTTAAGCCTCATTCATAGCAGCAAATGTGGCCAAACAACCTAGCAATTGTTCTCTCAAATGTCACCTTTCTGTATGGGCCACTGTGCCGATAAAACTCAGCTCTCTCGTCCCTACTCCCCCCGTGGGCCCCCCCCTAAAAAAAATTACAGTGTTATCCTCCAAATATCTCCAGAGAAATCGAACCGACAAGGAGAGCTTTTCTTCTTCCCTCCCCTCCCCCCGTCTTTGCTTTCTTCTTCACGCAGCCTGAACAATTCAGCTCTGTTCTGGAAGCATTCCTGTGGCCCATTCTCTCTGGGTCCCCCTTGCAGGGCTGAGGCGGAGGACGCGGGAGAACACAGGCCCACATTCAGCCCCGGGACGGCGCATGGCGGGGGGGTGGAGCGGGAAGAAAAATGAACCGAATGTACCTACGATTGTTGCGCCACCAACTTAATACCTGGCCAGAGAGACAAAGACTCTTTAGAGAAAGCCCGGGCCGCTGCGTAACCCACCCCCTAGCCTCCAGGAGTTCAAAAGATAACAGGAGCTGAAAATAAGGCACAAACGTAATTAAAATTTTCCAAGTCATTTCAGGAGATATTACCCGTGATGACAGAGCACTCGCTGCCTTTGTGATCAACAGTCTCCGCAATCGCATGAAGGGAATTCTTTCTTTTTTACCCTTTCTGTGTGTGTGTGTGTGTGTGTGTGTGTGTGTGTATACACGGGCACACTCGCACACACGCACGTGCATGTGTATCCATTTCTGGATAAGATACTTGACACTGTCAGAACCCTCCCCCTTCTCTCATAAACAGGTATAACCATTGCTTTCAAGGCCCTGCTTTGGGGGAAACCTGCAAAACAAGGGAGCCCCTCAACGTAAACGCTGTCTTATCCACAGCAAAGAGTGAGTGGGCATTTCTTTTTCAATGTTTTCATATATTTATTTTGGCTGGGGATCCAGAATTTGCACATGTCCATATAAGGTAGGGGGGTGGAAGTCTCAGGGCTAAGTTCTGACTCTACAAAAATGGGAAGTGCTGGACTCCACAAATGTCATAAAGTGTGCCACTGGCCTCTCTGCTGAATGGGCAGGCACCATGCAGCAGAGCAGAGTCAGACTTTAAAAGCCAGCCTCAAGGTGACACTTTATGACTCTGAGCTCCATAGCCAAATTCATCATCAAGACAAAAAATATTTAGGCACAAAACTGGAGCGCAAATGCAGAAAGTGCCAGGCCTAGAAGGCAATTGGGAAATAAGAATGGGGCAAACAACATGGCAAGCAAACTCATTGCCCTCCCCCCCTACATGGGACATGACTCCCAGGGGTGTAAACCTCCCTGGTAATGTGGGACAGAAACCCTGGGATAAGCTGGGACTCATTTTCTCAAAGGATTGAGAAAACCTTCTCAACTGAAAGGTGGAAGAGAGAAATGAGACAAAATAAAGTGTCAGCAGCTGAGAGTTTCAAGTAGTCAAGAGGTTATCCTGGAGGTTATTCTTACGCATTATATAGATAACCCCTTTATAGTTTAAGGTGTATTAGAGAGGCTAGAGGGAAGTGCCTGAAACTGCAGAGCTGTGTTCCAGGAGCCATGTTTCTTTAAGATGATTGTATAATGATACAGCTTTCGATAATAGAGCTTTCACAAAGTGACTGCATGATTGTGAAAACCTTGTTCTGATGCTCCTTTTATCTATGGTATGGACAGATGAGTAAAAAATATGGATTAAAAATAAGTAAATAATAAGGGGAACATGTTAAAATATATTGGGTAGAGGGAAGTATTAGAGGTCAATGAGAGGGAGGGATAAAGGGTATGGTATGTATGAGTTTTTCTTTTTTCTTTTTATTTCTTTTTTCTGGAGTGATGTAAATGTCCTGAGAAGTGATCATGGTGATGAATACACAACCATGTGATGATATTGTGAGCCATTGATTATACACCAAGTATGGAATGTTCATACGTTAAGAATGTTTGTGTTTGTATATTGATTGGCTTTATTTAAAATAAAAAAGAATGGGGCAAAAATACACCTTACACAAAATTGCTACTTTGCAATTAAAACACGCACATTTTAAAACCACTCTAAGACCCCTCTTATTCCTTTATTTTTGTCAAGATGATTCCATGACAGTATGTTGTTTAGCTGATGGCTGGGGGTAAGTGGCCATACTGAGTCAAGCACACAGCACACAGTCACGAAGAAACGACTCAGGAGACAACCCTCAGAGGTGAGTGGAAGGCGTCTGCTTTATTGAGGAAGTGCACAGGCTTATATAGGCTGGGAGCATGCAGGGACACATGTCAGGCTGGGATTGGTCACCGTTGTTGCTAGGGCGGAGGGCAGATTTAAGGTTAGCGCTTTTGTCGCTAACCACCACCAGTTCCGGGAAGAAAACTGGTCGCAGGTTAGGCCATTTTGTGTTGCCTTGCATCAGCCATGGCAGCCATATTTGGCAAGATCTTATGACTTCTCCATCAACAGTAGGTACCGTATCACTGACTGTCCGACATCCAGCACACATAAGTACTCAATAACCCTTTTTTTTTTTTTAAAGAGAGAGGGAGGAAAGGAAGGAAAGACAGAGAAGGAAGGAAGGATGGAAGGAAGGAAGGGAGGAAGAAAGGGAAACATTTTTAAACATTTTCTTGTTTTATTATATTTTGTTTGTTTGTTTGTTTTTTACATGGGCTGGGGCCGGGAATCGAACCGGGGTCCTCCGGCACGGCAGGCAAGCACTCTTGCCCGCTGAGCCACCGCGGCCCGCCCTCAATAACCCTTTTTTGAGTGTTTCAAAATTCCAGATTCATGACGAAGGAAGAAACAAACATGCGGGATGGGCTGGAGCCTGATGTTAAATTGATAGGAAAGCCATTATTAAAAGTTAAATTCTACAAACTTACGATTAAATAAATTCTATTAAAAGTGAAGGTGAGAAACTCATCACTGTCTTATTTTACAACATTGTACCTTTGCTCTCTGGGTTCTTTATGTGCGACCATCTTGCCTGTCTGATGGAAATAGGCCATAACCCAGTGCACTGGTGGGGGCTGTCCCAGCTCTCAGTTATTTAAAGCCACATCATTATCTTGAAAGTGGCCATGGTGAGGGAATTTTATATGAGGGAAACTGAAAATGCTGCAACTTGATGTTTGATTTGTGGTTCTGTGACTGTCTAGACCTAATAAAGTGATGGAAAAAATATTAACTATGGAGAGTAAACATGCAGTACATCAAGTCTTTGGTTGTGAATGCTGTAAATAGCAAAAAGAAAAACAACAACAATGACGACAAAATAAAGTTAAGGAAATATTCCCCCAGTATTCAAAAACTATCCTTTGATTCAGAGAAGAAACCATTTTCATCATTGACAAACAAGTGTGGTTCTGATATAAGATTCATTCTTTTATTTCATTCCAGAATTGCAATCGGTACTCAATCACAAAAGAAAAGTCAGTGGAAGATTTTTTGAGAATCAGTTAGCTCTTATGGGACTTACGGTAGAGGGATTGCATATTTTATAATTATTGCAAATTGTGTGCTATACGTCCTTTATATCAACATAATTTTTAAGGAACATATATACATATAAGGCTTAATAGAATTTTTTCAGAGAATAGGCTATTAAACATTTACCATCTCACTCTGTCTAATAGCATAATTACATGTGTGGAAAAGGGGTGTTTTTAATGACTTATAGGGTGATAATTAAAGAGGTATATGGGTTCAGTTCATAACTCAGCTGTGTTTTAACAAAGGCATATCAAAAAAAGGAACACTAAAAGAAGGCTATTGTTGGAAAATAATGCAGCACAAACTACTTCTATCTGCCGTTCTGTTTCATAAGTGGCAAAGCACAAAGTTAACTAAAGGACAGACAAAGGAGGCAAGAGCTCACCTTTAAAATGTCCATACAAGGATAGTATTCCAGAAACTATTTCCAAAAGGACTTCTGCACAAACCGTCATATAAACCTCCTAAGACCCTTGTAAGAAAGGAAGATAGAGTGTATTTCCACTTCTTGGCTTTTGTAGTTTGACCAAGGTCACAGGATCAAGAATGGCTAAGGTAAGTGTTCTAGCTTGCTAGCTGCCGGAATGCAACACACCAGAGACAGATTGGCTTTTAATAAAAGGGGGTTTATTTTGTTAGTTCTTCAGAGGAAAGGCAGCTAACTTTCCACTGAGGTTCTTTCTTACGTGGGAAGGCACAGGATGGTCTCTGCTGGCCTTCTCTCCAGGCCTCTGGGTTCTGACAACTTTCCCCAGGGTGATTCCTTTCTGCACCTCCAAAGGCCTGGGCTGAGCTGCGAGTGCTGAGATGAGGAATGCTGAGCTGCTTGGGCTGTGCTACGTTGCGGTCTCTCATTTAAGCACCAGCCGATTAAGTCAAACGTCCTTCATTGCAGCAGGCACGTCTCCTAGCCAACTGCAGATGTAAATCAGCAACAGATGAGGTTCAGGTACCATTAGCTCATGTCCGCAGCAACAGAACTAGGTACGCACACCTGGCCAAGTTGACAACTGAATCTAACTACCACAGTAAGACTAGAACACAGGTTTTCAGATTCTCAGGCCAGGGCTATTCAAGGGAGAGTCAGAACACCCCCTTTGGTGCAGCTCTTTTGAAAGTTTTTGTCCCTGTTAAGTTTGAGTTGGAAGAGAAGGCTCTTGGAAATCCCAAACCCTGGAGCACCCCAGCCATGGCCTCTGCTGGCTCCAGAGACTTGGGCGAGGCACCTATGATGTTAGAATTCAGGTTTTCAGTCTGGGGACCCTCCAAAGAGACCCACCTTTAGCCACTGCACCTCAGGCCAGGAGCCACCTGGACGGAGAACTAAAACTAAAGTGACAAATGTCTACAGCAGAGGCAGTTCCCACAGCTCCAGTGATCAGAACAAGGGTTTTTACACATTATTTTATAGAAAGCAGCAGAACCCTCTTTTTTATCAGACCAAATCTATATGGAAAAGCAAAGTATAATTGAGTCCCAAAAGAAAGTTTCTGTAGTTGGAAGGGGATAATGGGAAGGGGACACACTACAGTTACTATTGCTGTCTGCTCATGGTGCTCTAAAGCCCTTTGAAAAAACCCCACTGGCTTTTATGTGGATGCGGTGTGTGTGTATTTGCTGGCCAGGAAGGGAAATTCCAATGCTCCATGATGCGGGTCTGTCTCCTGAAGCCAGGCTCGATATCTTGAAACCTCCTGCCTCTTGTCACAAAAGGGTGAAATGAAACAGTGTGTGTGTGGGGGGGGGGGAGCTCAGTAGAATTGGAAGGGGGTAGAAATTAAGTTCCAAGCCTGCATCACACCCCAGAAACTCAACCCGTAGGATCTATAATCATAATTATGGCTGACACTGCTTATTAAATGACAAGCACTCTTCTCAGCATTTCGGATGAATTATCTTTTAAAAACTTTTGCAACATTCCTTTGAGATAGATACTCGTATTATCATGATTTTGTTCAGGAAGAAATGGATGCTTTAAAGAGGTTAAATCACACTCTCAGGCTTTTCCTGCTTATAAGGGGGTGAAGCTGAGATCGACCAGCAGGTCCATATTCGGGGTTTAATTCATGGAGATCACCATCCTAAAAGTCTTAACGATTTTATCTTTGAGTTAGCATTTTCAACGTGAGGTCTGATGGTGCACGCTGCAGGGCCTTGCTGACCACCCATAGATGGACCTGCCTCCTACTGCCTCCCCAGGAGGGCTTTTTGGCCACTTGCTTCCTGGATTGACATGGCCTCCCCCCTACCCCGTGACCACTGCCACCCTCCACTTGGACATAAGGATGCACAAGGAGGTACGAGGAGGCTTTTGGGGTCAGGTGCCTGCCTTGCAACCTGCGCAGGGGAGATGGAACAAGCCAGCAGCTATTCCCACTGCAGGCTCCCCACTTCAATCCAGGTACAGAGGTTGCAAGCCCCCAGGGGTCGCCCGTCCACCATGGGCTGCAGACTGCGAGAAGGGGGGAGCCTTCCTGTTCCCAGCTGGGACTCACATTTTCATTTTGCACTGGGCCCTGCAAATTACATAGCTGACCCTGATGAAGATACAAACCCAGACAGCTCAAGGCAAGAGATGGAGCTACTGATGACCTCTTCTCTCCATTAGGGTCAGGATGTGTCCATTATTCCTGCAGTTGCTCATGGGCATCTTGTGCCGGGGATGGCCTCCTTTGTGAGGACGGTGGAACCAAAAGAGGAAGTGAGTGTGACTGATCACCAGAAGGTCTGCCTTTGTCCCATAGCTCATTCCATGGAGTGAGGGACGCCCTGCACCCCTCCAGGTGAATAAGTTCACTATGCATTCTCTTTACATTCCACTGACCATTATTCTGGGAGCACCAGTTAGGGTAAAATTTCCCCCCAGAGGAATAAAGGGCTGGGTTCCAGGGGCTTGTGAAAGCACCTATCATGTCAGAACTTACTCCAGTGAAAGAAAAAGCCCAGGCAAGGAGCCAGCAGAGCTTCTTGAGGAACCTCCCTCTCCTAGAGTCCCAGCTTCCTAGAATCATGAGATATGTTCCAGGGCTTTCTTGGGAAGACCTACATGGAAATTCCAAGAGGGCCTGAGCTCTGCAGATCCTGCCCGCTGCCCTCACAGGATCTCCTCGTGCGTAGATTAGGTGCTAAATAGATAGATACGGAATGGCTGCTGTTGAATAGATCTAAACCAGATGCAAATGTCTTATTTATTAAGACTAGGTTTTTAGAGTTAGAAATAGGAGGAAATGCGCACCCTCTCCCTTTTCCCTTGGTTTCTCCCCCTTCTATCACTCACTGCAGCGATAGCTGAGAGGCGGGCCCGGGCGCCTAAACAAAGCCAAACAGGTGTGAGAGATTAGCTTCCTGGATGGAGCCCCTGTCCAACAAAACAATGTCAAATTCCCCCCTAATAAAGTCCAGAGCTGTAAGCAATTCCGCCTTGTTATTAAGCAGGAAAGAAAACACAGTCCGGCTCCTTCCCAATTAGCTCCGAGGACCCTCCGATGAGCCGAATTTAAACCAGAGACCTGCCATGATCTGGCTGCCTCTGCAGACAGGGGCTGCCTCCTTCCAGCCAATGGAAACTCACTGGCCCAGGTTCCAGCCATCTTGGCACAAGGGTACAGACAGCCCCCGAGCCTCCATCCCAATATCCTTGGGCTGTCTCTGCCTCTGATTCAAACCATCTTTGCAACTCGCTGCCAGATCCATTACTTTGATTTTCCATATGGAGGCTCGGTCTTCTTTGCCAGGTTCCTGTGAATAGGGATGAGCTTTTTGACAGTTTTGCTGTCAGTGAGATAGGGAGAAAGGTCCCTCCCCTGGACATGAATCACTTTCTTGTCATCCAAAAGGGGGAAAAGATCAACATCCTGAAGCAATAACAACAAAATAGAAACCCCAAAGGTAACTAACAGTGGGGATGTCTCATCTTTCCTTCCCTTACCTCCCCCTGTGCCCTGCCTCAAACTATAGGTCACTGACAGAATGGAAAATAGAAAGACCATCGCGCTTCAAAAGGTGGTGCCTAACTCTGTTATTTCATGATGATCTGATCCCTGCCACCTGCCCCATCCTGGAGAGTGGTTGGAGGGAATTCCTTTCAGTCTTGAAAATCTTACCTGAACACAGGGTGTTTGAACAGTATGGATTAAACTCAGTAAATACCACCATCACCAGCCACTGCCACTGGGCTTTAAGGGATTCCTTCATTTAATCCTTACAAGAACCCTACGAATTACCCTCATTTTAAAAATGAGATGATTGAGCAGGTAGAAAGTTTCTTGTCCAACTGCGCAAAGCAAGCCGCTGGTAGAATATGGATGAGATTTGAATCCAGTTCCGATTCCAAAACTGAGCTGTGTAGACATTCACGCTGGTTGATAGATGGATATTCTTGGCCCCTTTTCACACACGCCCCCTTCTGGCACATGATGGAGTTACATTTCACGGGTCCCTGGCATGGGGCAGGGCCATGTGACCAGTTCGGACCAATGCATTTTAAAAAGAAGGTGAGCTAAAAGAAGTCGATGCGCAGTCCCCAAGCGTGTACTTTTTCATCTTCTCTGCGGGGTGGCCATGATGTTCTAGAAAGTTCTGTCTTCCTGGGCCCCCGAAGGATGATGACAATGACGAAGGGATATGCCCCTGCTTCTGCTGACAGAAACACAGGGCGAGAAAAAAATAAACTTTCATCATTTTAATCCACTAAGATGGTGAGGTTATTGCCGTAAAAGTGGTGCAGGTGGGTACTTTTGGAGGGAGAAGAGGCACAGGAGCATGAAGGGGGGGTCTGGGATGCTTGCCACAGCTCCATTTCCTTACCTGAATGCTGGTTATAAGGATGTAATAATATGATAGGATAATACTATGATAAACTTTGTTTTGTGTGGGATTCTGTATCTGCATTTTATTTTGAGCACCAAACCGTTAAAAAGTATGGCGGGGTTGTTTATTACCACCCATAATCCAGCCAATTCTGACCATACAACTACAAAGGTCCCAGTTATGAAATTCTTCGTGTGTCTCAATTACTCGCCTTCTGCTTAGATGTCAACCAATTTCTATCTTTTGAGAGAGGAAAGCAAAACTGTTTTTTTTCTGTCATGTTTAATTCTCTTCATGAAAAGAACAGAGAAGAAGCATGAAATGTCTTAGCTGGGGCAGAGAGTCTTCAAAGCTTCCCCATTCAACACTTCCTTTTGGACAATGATTGCTTTCCAAAAGTCCAGGCAAGATTAGCTGTGAAATCTCAAATATTGGGAATCATCTGAACTCTTTCTCTGAGTCTAATTCCCTGTACCCCATCACCCTCTGCACAGTCCTTCATAGATACCTTACTGCCAGGATGAAGTGCTCTCATTGATTGGACACACAAAGGGAGGCAAATGGAATGGTTTCTTGGGACATCCAGTAGGAGGGTTCAGTCAAGAGAGAAGGTCCTGAAGTCCTTCAAGTTGTCTCTGTTGCCAAATGCCTGAGAGATATTCAAAGGAAGCCTCTTGCTCAGCTAGGAAAAAAGTCAGAACACAAAGGGCAAAAGGAACCTGCAATGCCTTTCCCTGCCATGACCCTAGCTGAGGCAATGAAGACTGGTCTTGCAACATCGCTGCAGAGTTCAGGGAGCTTGGGAATATAGGGAGTCACTGAATATTGTGCCAGAGCACATTCCAGACCCCCCATCCCCACCTCACCTGGGTTAGCTGTGTAAAAGCAGGTCATTTTCCTCCAGGGGCCATAAGCCATTGCGACACACTGTAATCCATTCCCCTTCTATGCACTGACTCTCTCCCCGCAAAAAAAAAAAAAAAAAACACCATTGCATAGGGGAGTGACAAGTACTACTAGATGAAAAAACCTCATTGCTTTTTATTTATTTGTGTTTTCCTTTTCTTTTGTTTACTTAGTTACCAATCTACTAACCGGCAAATGCTTTCTGCAGGTTAAACTGTGTTTTAGTAACTCTTGCCTCTTTGAAAACCAATCCCCAAACCAAAACCCAGATTCTTACCACTCACCTGTCGGGAAACTGCTGAGCATTCATTCACTCCAGACTCAGCCCTTATTGACCAACAACTGTTTCCCAACTCTGCACTTACCGATCGAACCTCAATAAACCAATGCAAGAAGTTTATGTGATTGGTTTAGCCCTTGCAATAAAACCAGGCTGTTACTCACTGGGCAACCTGGCACATTATCTGGTCCCTTCTGCAAGAGGTAGCAAACTGGCAACATAATAAATTGCCCTGCCATTTGGGGAGAGATAAATTACTAATCTTCGCTTGTCATACCATAAAAGCATGTTCATCACAGTCTGTGGCAACACGGAACTTCAAGGTCCTGTAATTATAATCCATTGATTTTTTTTATTGTTACCTGCTAAAAGCAAAAGCATAAAACATTACCACTTTAACACCAAGGTTATGTTGGGTGTGAGTTTTCTCGCTGTAAATTACGAATGGCAGCAGACAGATGTGAGAGGTCAACCAGTTATTCCCCCCTCCCCCACACTCAGAAATGTGCCAGCAAGAAACCCAGGGATGAATCATTTACAAAGGGATCAAAACAGGCCATCTTTTCCAAGCCTAGGAGCCTGAACTTTCTCTTTCATGGCATGTTCCTCTTACGTCTTAGTTATTTGTAAGAGATTATGCAATGTTAACAGTCAAGGAGGCAGAAGGGACAGGCTCTAGGGACAGAATGTTGGAATTTGAATCCTGGTTTCCCCCAATTCTTAGTTGTATGACCTTAGGCAACTGTGCCTCATTTTCCTCCTCTGTGAAATGAGAAAGCTATAAAAGTATCTACTTAATTGTGCTAAATCATGCCAAACACTTAGAAAATGTACAGAGTGAGCGTTGAATGCATGTCAGGTATTTTTTTTTATTATGTATAAAAAGTATGGGTGTCTGCCATTCATTGCCTTCTAGACTACATATCCCTTGTTAATAGGAAATTTCTTTAGGCATCTTTCTATATATTTAGAAGTTATCACAATGCCTTACACACTACAAAATGTCAAATGAACAAATAAATGTTCAACAATATTTTTCTTCATTTTCCCTTTAAAGGATCACGTTCTCTATTTTGTAACACATCGTGCTGGTGCATGGACTGAGGTTCAGGTAGGGGATGGATTAGGGTCCATTCCTGGCTCTGAGGGGTGAGGACAGGACAAAGAATTGAGAAGGGAAGAAATGTCCTGGTCACTTAAAAAGATACTGTATTCCTCCTTGGTTAGATATCTTTTGGAATATGCATTTAAGAGTAGCCCAACAAACTGCTATGTCTAAGAGAGGTGATAAGATGTTGAAGTTTCTAGAAGGCATCTGGATTTGGTAAACTGAGTGCCAGAGAAGAGAGGACTAGGGAAGCAAGATAATGATGTTCAGGGAGCTACAGAGCCTAGAACAATGGATGTTCTCCATTACTATCCAAATGCAATCAATCACTAAGTTCTGGGATCCCAGCACCAAATATTTCTTGAATTCAATGCTGAAGCAGCATCAGTTATACTGGTTCACTCGGATTTGCATTGCTAGCGCCCTTATGCTACATTCCTCACTTTAATGGAAGGCATAGAGTCTCCTCTTTTCAACTGGATAAAGTCCAAAGCCCTTGGCCTGGCGTTCCAGACCCTCCACAAACTATCTCCAGCCCAGCTTTCCAGAATCACCTCATTCTATAACACACCTGCTCTCAGTTTCATTCTGTATAGTTTCACCCTTGTATGGCTGTACTTACATTTTTCTTAATACCCAATGCCCTTCTCCCACTTTCTCAGCCTAATGAAACCTGACCCTCCCACTCAAGGCTCAGTTCCAAGGTCACTTGTCTGGGAAGCCTTCTTCTCCCTCCCCCAGCAGAACTAAGCACTCTTCTTCCAATACTCCCCAGGAACTTGTCATCATACTGTGACCATTTCCATGGCTAAACTTTGAACTCCTTACAGGCAAATCCTGTGATTTACCCCAACTTTACAACCCAGGGGCCCAGGAGCACGCCTGTCATATAGTAAGTTGTAACAAATAGGGAGGGAATTGAAGTTGAAGGGCGGTAGTTTCTCACTTAGTAGAAAGAAGATGTTTTAACTATTACAATAAGGCCAAAAATGAACTTACTAGTCCTGTAAGCTGCTGGAGCTACATAGCAGGATTCCAAGCCGAGATGTTACAGAAAGGATCTCCACATTAAGCTGAATTTGCACCAGAGGCTCTATAAGAACTTTTATTTTACTTTCACTGTGAAATGCAATGACCTTATGACATGTGCAACTTTAGCTCCAGATCTACAACCACTTTACTGGGGAAAAAGTCACCTAGAAGCTTTGGCCTGGGTGCAACCCCACAATGATGTCCCTTCAAGAAATGGGTGGTTTTCATGGGTGGGAAATGAAATAAGTACGAAGCTGATTAACTCTAGATTCAAAGAGAAAGATTGTTCAGCAGTGATTATAACCTAGAAGGTTGAAGACTTTTCTCCCAAAAGGCCCAGCACGATAACTTCCTTTCCATGTACGAAAAGTTGCCTTTATACCTTATGCTCTCGTAAACACAACAGGTAGAGAACAGGAGAGGGAAAACCATGGCTTTCCAGATGTGTCAGAGTTGTGATAAGTCATGTTTAAACTTTACCCAAAGTGAAATTAAGTGTCAACAGAAACTCCTCCCCAAACTCTCTGATCAGGTCAGGCAAACAACCAATCAAAAAAAATCAATCAAATGTGAAAGGTGGCCCAAAGGGGTGGGAATGCTTAACTCCGTGATTCCCATAGGAGCTCAGTTATTTAACAACATTTCTTGCCAGCTGCTATTTCTCCACATGGCCGTGGAAGAGGCAGAAGTCTTTGGTTGAGCTGGCTCAGCCGTGAGCAGGCTTAGAACTTGGTGGTATCGGCCAATGCAGAACACAAGATGCTGGGAATCGAGGGCTCAAAACAGATGGTCAGATGAGCCCAGGGCCAGGGCTTGGGGGTGGAAGGGTGTGGGAGGTGCCCCAAAACTCCAAAACCAAATGGGAAGTTTGGCCTTGATCTGGAATGCCATATATGCTTCAGGGGATCTGCTCTCACGCCTAGGAGAGAGCAGCAAATATTTCTAAGCAGATATGACCAATGATGAAGATGTCTTGCCATGTGGCCCTTTCACTTGGAAGCAGAAAACATTTCTCCAGGGCAAGGGATTGGCAAGGACCTTTATATTTTAACATGGGATGTCAGAGGATACTGAAGCATCACAAACCATCCAAGATCCGTATTCAAAAGGCAGCACCCAGTGTGGACGTGAAAATTGGAACAAATTCTCAACAAAGTAACCTACTGCTTTATATGTTTAAACAAATAACTACAAGCCTATGATTCTTTTCTTAAGAACAAAATTGCATTAGATACAGAAGAAGTAGGTGGAGGGGGGAGAAGAAAAAGAGGAGAGGAAGGCATTTTGAATGTCCATCGCTATTTAAAGTTTTACACAGATCATATCATACCATCCTCACACAATCTGTGAGCTCAGGACAATGATGCTCATTGTAGCATTGTTTATAACAGGGAACAATTGAAAGCAGCCTTCTTGCTGAGAGCGAGCAAACGTTGTGCTGCACCCTCATAACACTGCTGTACCGGACCATTAAAAGCTTCTAATAAAGAATTCTGTACTGATAGGAGGAAAGTTTGCCTCATAATGGTAAGGGGAGTATACAAAGTTGTATATACAATTAAATTACCAAAATATATATTTTATTTGTTGATATGCATTTATGTATATTATATAGCTGTACATTAATATACCCACATGTATTTCAAAAGGTTAAAAGTGTTATAAGTGGGTGGCAAATCATGAATGATACTTATTTTCTTCTTTATAATTTCCTGTTTTACAAAAGGCCTAGTTATTTTTATAATCAGATAAAATATTTTAATTGAAATAGCTCATTTACCATATGCTTTTAATGCTAATGTATGAACATACCTTACTCTTTCAGCTAAACTGCCATCATCAAAGGAATTATACTGGTGGTGTTTGTCAAACAATGACAAATTACTGGTAGTTGGAATACAGCATTTAAAATTTGTCAGTAAATGTTCTTCTGCCATTAGCCATGGGTAATACTTGATACGCTCTCATAGTGATCAACATCACAGAGAGTGTATCTCAGATATCCACAAATATACGTTCAATTTATCTTTAGACTGAAAAACGACACAATCTACTAATGTTCTTTCTTGATAAAGAGAGTATTTGATGACTGGCTAACAAAATGGTTAAAATTATATATGCGTAAAGTTCTCGTATTTTACAAACCTAAAAACTCATTTTACATGTGCAGTATGTTTCATTAACTGATGGCAATCCTTAACTAATCAAAAGATGAAGAGTGCCATTCACTTTTTAATGATAATATATGGTAGAGGAAATTGATAGAGCCAAGGCTTTGCAGGGTGGTTTTTCCTTCTGTGACACAGAGTTATAAAAAGTGGGAGAGAGCTGGGGGTAGGAAACAGCCCTGCAGGACCCACTACTTCATGACGGAGAATCCCAGTCCTAGGCTTTTACTTAAGAAATTACTGGGGAAGGGCACTCTTGAGCTTGATTCAACTTTCCTTTTTCTAATCAGTAAGGCACCACCTTCTTTCCCTCTGCCAATCCTGGAGCTAGAGGAGCAACCTACGGAGTTCCTCATCTGTGGCTCCAGGACTCTTAATCAGAGGGGGCTGAAGAAGTACTCAAGGGGAAAGCACAATGACAAATCAGATTTAATGCCAGAGTCTTAAATGGTTTGCAAGACAGTCCAGATGGGATGCTTTTCACTATACTTAAGATTCTTAGATTCAGACAAATGTGGTGATATTACCTAGAGTGTGCCATCCTGATAAATATTCAGGTGCGTTTCTTAAGAAGATTATAAAATATCTTCCTCAGAATATTATCAATAAGGTAAATATTCAGAATAAATGACTGTCTATATCCAGCAGTTTGAAGAGGGATGAAAGAGTTCCATAGGCAAAAGCATTTTCTTTCTTCTTAGAGTTCCATTTTGAAGAATTGAGTTAAGCATTATTTTTAACTCAAGAACCTCATTTGAAAAGGCTAGCGAAGTGGTGAGTGATAACTCCAAAATTTGCTGTCATTCAATCATGCAATGATCACTTAGATCTGTTCTTCGAAGATACAGAGATCTGAAGCCAGCAGAACATTGCTCAGAGGAGAGAGAGAATTCTAGAATAAAGGAATTCACCAAAAAGAATGAAAATGATGAAGGGCAAAGTAGGACAATGACAACAATGTTGAAAACTGCAAAACTCACAGTCTTGCTTTGGGCGGCTCCTGGGTTTGGTGCTTCAAAGCAGAGGGATGCATGAAATGGTCATTGAGCTTCCCCTCAGTTCCGTGGGATCCCTGGCCAGTCTTCATATCCTTGGGAGTCTCTCAGTGGTCTCTGTGCCATTTCTAGCACTTTAAATAAATAACGTGCTCATAAGAAAAGGGAGAACAGACATATTTTTAAACCAATTTTGATTGAGGAGGTGTTTCCTCTTACTACAAAGCCAGCCAAGCTTGTTGCCTTTAAGCAAAACCAAATCTAAACATTCCTACCAAACAGCAGGAAAGCACTAGCACTAGTGCCACCACCACCACCATTCTACCATGCTAGAGGTTAAATCTGTATGCTCGTAACTGAAATGGGTTTTCCTTCCTGGTCTATGCAGAAGCTTAACCAATAAAAAAGCATTTCCCATGACTGGGAGAGGCCCTCCCAAGAAGACCATTGGACCATATGTCTGAGGGCCATTGAGTTCCCTGAACCTTTAGTCCTAACTAAAACAGCTGAGTAGCATTTTGTAATCAAGGCATCTATATCTTTGTCTAATTGCCTGGGAATGTGGTGAGTATCTTCTCTGTAGGGGTCATCTCAACCCACTCACCAAAACATCTACACAATTCTCATGAATGTATTGCCACTATGAAAAGTGGATGGGCCTGAGATGTAAAGGATAATGTAAGGGTCTCCTTGTCATCTTTAAACCATCTTACAGATTGCTCACGTGGAGTTAGAACTTGCCTATGTCCATTCTACAGGCTTACTGAGGTATCCTCAAGTAAAATTCAAGGCTAGAAGAAAAGTAAAAGACCACCCAACCCAACCCCTCATTTTAAGGCCATGGAGCTACTGAATACAATAGCAGAACTAGAACCCAGGTCAGAGGACAATAGGCTCTTCACAGCTAAAGCTGGGCTGCTCAAGATCACAGAACTAAGAAAAAAAGTTTCAGAGCAAACAAAAGCCTGAAACCAATGGCCACCCATTCTGCTTGGGTGGTTCTAGTCCTTTAAGGTATAGCAATAACACTCTCAAAAATTGTTTTAATTTGAAAAAAAAAGAATCATATTCCATAAATAATTTTTTGAACGCGAAATGTTTAGAATGGCAAGTCCTCATTCACTGCGCGACACGCACTAGGCAAACTGGTAGAACCAGGGGAGGCAAAGATTGATTGCATTTTAATCCAATGTATTACCTCGCTTCCCCCTGTCATTTCCCCCTCCCCAACATCATCCCCTGCTGTCATTTATCATGACTGGTCTGATCCTGTGGAATTCCAGTCATTCTTCAGCAGGGCTTTGACCTCCTCCAACCAAACAAGCAAGGTACTTTCTGGGAGAAGGCTAATGCCAGAGGGCTGGGGGTGAAGAGGAGGAAACAATCGATGCTCTAGGACTTTCCCACACTTAGGGAAATCAATTTTATCAGTGTTTGGAAACTGGGTGTCAAGGCTGGTCAGATGGAAGCCAAAGGTTCTCCGAGGGAGGGCAGCCCATAGAAGGCTGCTGCTAAGGTTAACATCAAGGGGCAGCTTCCTAGAAGGGACTGACTCTGAAACAACTAGCTCACTCAGAAACACCTGAATACCATGGTCTAGGCACCTTGATGCTGAGGGTCCCTACCTCACTCTAAAATATGAAAAACAAACCACCAAGCATAGTTCCTAACATGCCTCTTCCACACCTTGGGAAGGAACTATGGATCCATTCTAGAAAAAGGCAGATGTCAGGGACATTGGACTTGGACTCTGCCTTCCTCAGTAAATGGAGACTATTCACATGGTAACCTTCTCTTAACCGTCCAAGAGCTGTTTATATCAATGGTGTGTTGTCTAAATATTCTACATTGCTTCTTCCTATGGTGGCCCTTTGGGACAGCACTGATTATTGCTTTTATCAGAGGTGAGGAGAAGATGAAACCCAAACCTGTTGGGCTACTACCCAGTAGCATGGTTGGGCAGATGAGAAGGTTAGAACTACTTCCTTAATGAAAACCCTAAGCATCTTCATGCTATCACTCCCACTTTCTCAAGCGCATTTTCTCAGGCTATGCTACAACTCTGGTCCTTAGTGCATGTTGTTTCATCTTTCCACAGCATTCTCCCCACCTTTCCCCCTACTGAGCATCACCCATCCTTACATTGGGACTCAGCTTGTGTCTCATCCTTGAAGCTGTCCCTGATGTGTCCTAGTTAAGTTAATTATCCCTCCACTCTGCCTCACTCTCTTGGATGTGATCATAATGTTTTATCATATTTCTTAGTGTCTGAGCGCCCTTGAAGATATATTCATCTTCATACTCCTAGGGCCTGGAATGGACATTTCACGATTATTTGACAAACATATGGATTTATGGATTTTGTCAAGATTCACTATAATCCTCATAATTCCAGAAACTAATGCTTCTCTAGACCAGCATGCTGAATGCTCCACATGATTCTGATGTTGATGGGTCCTTCAGGTATTCTGCAAATTTCCTCTCTGCCTAACCCCTGACTGCATCCTCAGCCCAACTGCACTGGAGTTTCTAGTACCTACATAGCTGGCCAAAGGACTTTGGCATCACCACCCACAACTCTGCATGCCACAATCTCCTTCTTCCCACACAAACCCCACTCTCTATGCCCCAAGCAACAGTTCTGTGCAAACAAGAGAGAGGACCTATGAAATCTGAAGTTCCAGTGATTCATGTGCCAGCTCTAAGTCATACCTACATGACCTAGAGACTTCATATTAAATCAGCTGCTTCCTGATACCCAATGTTCCTACGGGGTGACTGATGCATCCTTTGGTAAACCAAAAGTGCCTTCCATGCCTGTGTGGGATAGGTAAGCACTTGTCTCCCAACTCCAAAACTGCCTACATCCTGTTCTGTTATACTAGAAGGACTTTGCAATTTGATATTTTTCCTTTTCCAGCTGTTCTCTGATAAGTTCTGCCAACAGCAGGCACAAGTAAGAGATAAAAATGAAGAGAGGGGAGAATGCATTCCCTTGTACCTCTTTACATGCTGTTCCTGCCAAAGGCATCCGAGAGCACCACTTCACCCCAAAACAGTAGTTGGATGCAGCCTCCATCTTCTTTGGGTGATGTCAGTTTTCTAGGGTTGCCATAATAAAGTACCACAAACTGAGTGGCATAAAACAACAGAAATTTATTCTCTCCAGAATCACAGTATCAGCAGGGCCATGATCGGAAACTTGTTGGGAGGAATCCCTCCTTGTGTCTCTAGCTTTTGGTGTTTGTTGGCAACGCTTAAGAATCCTTGACTTGCAGCTGCATTGATACAATCTCTGCCTCTGTCTTCATAGCTTTCTCCTCTCTGTGTCTTTCTCTGTTCTCCCTTTCTTGAATGGACAGCAGTCACATTGGATCAGGGCCCACCTTATTCCAGTTTGGTCCTATATTAACTATTCATATCTTTAAAAACCCTATCCCAAGAAAAGGTCACATACACAGGACTGGGGCTTAGAACTTAAACATATATTCTTGGGAGACACAATTCAACCCATAATATGTAGTCCTAGAGCCAGTCTCATAGTGCTCCCTCAGATGCACAAGCCAGCAAGGCAACTCTTTTTCCCTCCTCAGAAGTCTGAATTCCAACTCCACGAGGCCCCTCTTCCAAGCTCCGGAGATGCCATTAACCGACATACAGAACCACCTCCTCAGAGGTTTGAGTCCCAGCTCCTAAGGGACTCTCTTCCAATCTCTTAGGTTCAGAGAGCCTTCATCTTTTACCTTGTTCACCCAGCCTTAGGGGTGGTAACTGCTCCCTTCAGTTATTATCTGTTACCTCATTGTTCCCATTTTGCTTTTCCAACCCCCATATATAACCAATTTCCTATACATTAAATTCCTTCTGTTGACTGAGCTATAGTTTTTTTTTGTTTTTTGTTTTTGTTTTTTTATATTTTTTTATTTTCTATTTTTATTTTTTTCTCTCTATTATCATTTTATTTCTTTTTCTGTTGTCTTGCTATTTCTTTTTCTAAATTATGTACTAAGAAATGATGATCATACATCTATGTGATGATATTAAGAATTACCGATTGTATATGTAGAATGGAATGATTTCTAAATGTTGTGTTAGTTAATTTTTTTTAATTAATAATAAAAAAAAGAGTTAAAAAAATTCCTTCTGTTGAAATATCTAGTGCAGTTCTGCTTTCCTATCTGCCCCCTAATATGATACTCAAAATTTCTTTGTTACCTCGGGTGGAAATCCAAGAATCAACAAAATGTATTCTTAGATCAAAATGGCAGCAGAGTCTAATAGAGGTAAATGTTCCACTGTGGGTTTGACACTAGTTATCTGAATAACCTTAGACAAATAACCAGTTTTCTTAAGTTGTCCCATATTTGTTCTAGAATTGCAGCATGGGCCACAGAGATAGTCTATCCGAAAAAGCTTTGAAGTCTGCATTAGAAAGATGCCATCATCAGTGCAAAACTACTATGAATATCAACAGACTATCAAAAGACTTACTAGTTTCAATCTCAATAGGTTCTACAAGATAGTTCCTTCTAAATACTGAACCATCAGGAAATTGTCCAGATTTCCTGCTTTGTGAAAACCTCACACCTTGATAGGAAAAGTTGAAATCTCCTATTTCCTTTACTATTAAGAGCAAAATTACCCATTTTCAAAATAATGTTCATTCTCAATGTTGCAATGCCAGATTGACCATCCTCTCTGGGGAGAGAAGTATGTTGGGGGTTGTCAACTCTGAAGCAAGTCTGGGAAGCAGAGGGGAGGGGAGAAGTAAAGGTGGGAGAAGGTATTTCTTTTATTTTCAAAGCTATGCCAAGATATTATATTCCTACTAAGAACGGTTAGATCTGGAAGAAACTTGAGGGATTAGTGAAAAGTAGGGGTGGGGGAAAGAGGCGGCACCATCAATTGCCTAAAGTTGGCCCCAAACAGGTTTCCTCACTGTTCTGCCAATTGGTTTTGCAATAAATTGGAGGAAATTTGGCGAGATATTCAACCAGGGCATGGACAGTGTATTGGGACCAAAATAAACAACTGTGAAGAACTTGGCAGTTTCTCATCGGACATTTCAGAAGTGAGTTATAAGACACCAAGTTGCAAATTATTTGTTACAAGTGTACTTCATGCAAATTAGAATGTGGCTACAGATGACAAGATAAGTTTGGCTCTTAAAATTCCGAGACAAAATAGGTAAAAATAAGAAAGCCATTTATAAAACACATTAAGAACTGAAAAGTTCAGGATTAAGTTGAATATTAATATGATATAGTCAGTATATAGTCTACACCTTGATTTTAGCCCAGAAATTCCATATATAGAAACCACCTGGGTCTTTCAGTGAATAAGGACAACTTTTCTAGAAAGAGATATTCTTGAGACCCCCTAATTCCTATATACTCTTGATTGTGAAATTATGAACCACAGAGGTTCTTAACAGTTTGTGTACCACAAATTTGGGAAACTTGGTGAAACCTATGGGCTCCTTCTCAGAATAATATGTTAAATGCATAACTTGGAGTATATAGAATCATCATAAATTAATTATATTGAAATGCAGTTATCAAAATATTTATAAAATAAAATTATAATATGTAATCTTATTTTTCTTTATTAACTACATTCAACAAAAATATCTGACCGTGGGTCCAATAACTACCATAACTTCAAAGTAGTGATGAGTATAAATAATATTTTGAGATTTCTACAGCTGCAATATGATAGGAAAATATCTATGATTTATTTGGGTGACAAAGTCTCAGGTGTGATCAATACTATTGTGACTTGTTGCAGGCATTCAAAATTGAAAGAACCGCTAATTTTCAGTCAGAAGCTATAAAACCTAAAGATATAATTTTTCCCATCTTTGTTCATGGACCCCCTGAATTTTATCCACAGATTTTGTGTGAATCCATGGACACAAAACTTGGGATCTTTGGCCAAGTCTTAGACTTAAATATCCACACGATTTTTTTAAATCATCCTTTCTCCTATTTCCCCAAAGGTTTTACTCTGCCCATCTCAAATAAATGTCTCCCCACTAACATAAATCAGGTAATACCACAACCTTGATAAAAATTCTTTTTGATTCTCTTTTTCTATAGTATGTTCTAAGACTTTAGCATCATATATATACAAATCAGACTCCAAACAGGAAGCTGATGGCACACTTGACAAAAGGTCATTTGAGAAGGGTTTATTTATGTGGGGATTATTTACAAAAGTGTGGGTACAAGGGAACCATAGACACAAGGCAGAAGCCAGGGCTTGCATTACTAGACCCAAAGGGACAAGTAGAGGGACAGTTATTTATCTTAAAAGGACAAAATCCCATAAAGTTGGCCATCTCTAGAGGTCCAGTGATCTCCTTTGTGGGATGCAGTCAACCCAAGATGATATCTCATGGAGTAGTAAATATCCTGACCTTACTCTCCTCCCTCCAAGCTCCTTCTAAGGCTTTCTATTGGATGAACCCAAGAGGGTGAGGGATCCCACTTATGTCCCTCCAAGGACAGAGCACAAAGGATACAGGATAGAGAGTGATCTGGAGGGGCAAACAGAAGAAATCCAGCACAGTATTCAAAACATTTCACACTGTAGCCCAAACTGTTCCTCCCTGCTGCTTTCAGATCAGCCCTTCACAGATACCCTCCATACTGAATATTACAAAGATTTCAGCATGTAAAGCTCTTTCAGTTGTCCATACTTTAACACACTCAATTCTAGTATGCCATTAACCACTTTCTCAGTTGGATTCCTGATTAAGTTCTTACTTCCACTTGGAAACCTTTTCCAATATTCCAAGGCAATTTTAGTCAATGTTATCGCTGTGTTTCCAGCACAGCACTCCAACATTTCTGAAACTACTTCCTAAAAACAGGAATTCTGGAAGGTATTCTCAGATGGAGCATGAACTGCAAGTTCAGTTCCACGCAACACATTTTGGGAGTTGGTATTTTACTCCATTGAACAGTTTCCAAATATTTGTAGACTCTAGTTATAAAACTCAAAAAGGAAGGGGACAGAGAGTCTATCCTGATTAAGAGAGCAGAGTAAGAAGCTTCAGCGTTCCATCCCCCCACAGAAGCTTTGAACTGTCAGCAAGAACTGGTAGAACTTCTTTCTAAAACTCCATAAAACAGTTAAAAGATTGCAGTACCAGGGTGAGTGCCAAATCAAGGAAAAGGTGACTTAAAGTGGTAGGATCTCCTGGCACCTCTCCTATCTCCTCACCAACTCAGCACAGAGCTAGCCACGCTCCTGATATGGATCCCCAGTTTGAATTCCTAAGGGAGCAGAGTAAACCTTGTGAACATACTGAGAACATGTATGCCTGGGCCAATCTTTCTAGTGGTGGCTTGAAGGACTCACTGAACCAGAACTTGCCCTGCATGTAGACAGTGGTTCTCAGAGCTCTCCTGCAGAGTACTATGGGAAATTAGGCAAGTGGTTAGATGAGGCAAAGGATTACTGGCTGTAGAACAAGTGCCCAGGACTATGAGAAATCTGCTTCCTAGGGAAGAAGGAAAATTCATACCCATATAAATAAGGGAATTCCTAGGGCCAAATATGCAGGCCCAAGACAAGACACAAGCACAGAAAAGACCAGGGAGTTCCTTACATTTTGGCCAGGTGTGATTCTCAAAACTCATTGTACAGATAAGCTCTGAAGAAGAGCATTCACACAGATCAATCAGAAAAGACTGGGAAAGGTGTTTTTGTTGTTAACTCCTGGCATTCATGGAAAGCTCTGTTATATGAGTAGCTGGATACAACTGAAGGAACAGATGCCACAAAATCTAAACTCCAGCAATAACATATTAAAATTTCAAAATGTCCAGGTTTCAACAAAAGATTACAAAACATACAAGGAAACAGAAAGCAATGGCATGGGCAAAGGAGATGAAATAATTAGAAATAAGCAATGAGAGGGATCATATCTGGTACATTCCAGACAAAGTCTTTAATAAAATGGTCCAAAATATGCTCAAAGAACTAAAGTAAAACATGAACAAAGAACTAAGGGAAATCAGGAACATGATAGATGAACACAAAGATAATATCAATAGAGAGATGGAAACTATGAAAAGGAACCAAACAGAATTGAAGACCACAGTAACAAAAATTTACAACTCCCTAGATGGGTTCAACAGCAGATTGGAGCTGGTAGAAGAAACAATCAGTGAACTTGAAGAGAAGACAATTGAAAGTATTCAGTCTAAGTAGTAGAAGAAAGAAAGA
Organism: Tamandua tetradactyla; assembly: GCF_023851605.1. Taxonomy (NCBI): domain Eukaryota; kingdom Metazoa; phylum Chordata; class Mammalia; order Pilosa; family Myrmecophagidae; genus Tamandua; species Tamandua tetradactyla. The sequence continues at coordinate 12,652,030 of NC_135332.1, forward strand.
ATGAAGAAAAGTAAACAAAGCCTAAGGTCTCTGTGGGATACAGTCAGAAAGAGAGAAAGAGAAAGAGAGAGAGAGAAAGGGGCAGAATGAACATTCAAACAAATAATGGCTTAAAACTTTCCAAATTTAGTGAAAGACATAATAGACACATTCAAGATGCTCAACTCCAAACAGGATAAACTCAAATAGACCTACACTATACCATGTTATAATCAAACTGTTGACTGCCAAAGACAGAAAATTCTGAAAGCCACAAGAGAGAGTTACCATGCCACATACAAGGGAGTTCAAAATGATTGAATGCCAGTTTCTCATCAGAAACCATGAAACCAAGAAGTTAGTGGAAAGAAATACTCAAAGTGCTGAAAGCAAAAAATTGTCAACCAAGAGACTTATATCCAACAAAACTGTCTTTCAAACTGAGAGAGGGCTTAAGACATTCCCAGATAAACCATAGTTGATGGGCTTCATTACCACTAGACTGGTCCTACAAATAATGCTAAAGGCAGTTCTCTAGGATTAAAGGACACTAGACAATTGACTGAAGTGCACATGAAAAAATGATCTCTCTTAATAATATGGGTAAATATGAATAACCGTGCTATTGTACTTTTTACCTGCAATTCCACTTTTACTTCCTGTGGGATCTAAAAGACAAATGCATAAAATGTAATGATACTCATTGTTTGGATTCATAATGTATAAATATGTAATTTGTGAAAAGAATTACATAAAGGTGGGAGTACAGAAGGGTATAAGAACATAGTTTATGTATGTTCTTGAAGTCAAGTTGATGTTAAAGCAAATCAGAGTATAGATTAAGGATGTTAAATTTAAGCCCCATGGTTAATACAAAGCAAATATCAGAGATATGCAAATTCATAGAAATATAAAGTAGAGAGAGTACAAGTTATCTAAGTGAGGGGCAATTGAAAGTTAATGTGAAATGAGATTAAGGTTTCTATTTGGAGTGAAGGGAAAGTTTTAGTCATACATGGTGGTGGATGCGATTAATCTTACTGATTTGTAGGCTTGGGAGGGGTTGTGATAGGAAGATTTGTGTTGTATCTTTATTTCCACATTTTAAAAAAGAGAGAAACTAAAGAAATAATTAAATGAATACACAATATTGATGGGTCTAAGTAATGGAAGAGAAAAGGCTTAAAAGAACATTTTTCGGCATAAGCAAAAATTGGAATATAGACTGCAAGCTTTATCTCAATGTTAAATTTCTTGAACTTGATAACTATGCTTAAGATGTTTACATAAGTGGATATCCTTATATGCTGGTTTGAAAGGATGTATGTACTCTAGAAAAGTTATATTTTAATTCTAATCCCATTTCATAAAGGTAGAATAATCCCTATTCAGTACTGGATGTTTGAAACTGTAATCAGATCATCTCCCTGGAGATGTGATTTAATCAAGAGTGGTTGTTAAACTGGATTAGATGACAACATGTTTCCACCCATTTGGGCAGGTCTTGATTAGTTTCTGAAGTCCTATAAAAGAGGAAAGATTTTGGAGGACAGAGATTCAGAGAGAGCAGAACAGCATAGCCACGAGAAGCAGCATCCACCAGCCAGCGACCTTTGGAGATGAAGAAGGAAAATGCTTCCCGGGGAGCTTCATGAAACAGGAAACCAGGAGAAGAAGCTAGCAGATGACACCATGTTCGCCATGTGCCCTTCCAGATGAAAGAGGAAGCCTGACCGTGTTCACCATGTGCCTTTCCAGATGAGAGAGAAACTCTGTGTTTGCCATGTGCCCTTCCACTTGAGAAAGAAACCCTAAACTTCATCAGCCTTCTTCAACCAAGGTATCTTTCCCTGGATGCCTTAGATTGAACATTTCTATAGACTTGCTTTAATTGGGACATTTTCTCAGCCTTAGAACTGTAAACGAGCAACTCATTAAATTCCTCTTTTTAAAAGCCATTCCGTTTCTGGTTTATTGCATTCTGGCAGCTAGCAAACTAGAACACCTTGTTTGTCAGAAATGTAGATGGAAGTATTACATTCAAGGAATATAATACAGGCAGCCTGCTGTCAAATGTTCAGAAAATAGATAGGGATAGAAAGATGAATGGATGGATAAGTAGAAACATACATGCATGCATACATGCATCATGCATATAGGATGATACTTCAAGGACGGCAAAATGTTAAAAATGGTTGATGTGGGTATCTGGGAAGAATCGGAAAGTGTCAAGAGTTCTCTGTTTGGGGTGTGAATTATTTTTGTAACTGTTCTTTAAGTCTGAAATTATTTCAAGAAAAAAATGTCTAAAGGAAAAGATTTGTTCAAAGAATGACCCAGATAGCGGTGTAAGTAAGAAGGAAAATAAGAAGCATTTGCATCCTTATTACATACGAAGGCAAGTTTATATGCTGCATAAATACACAGAGAACAAAGTCTTTCCTCTAAATCATAACCCTGTCCTCAGAGGATAGACCCTGAGGTCTATGTTTGTATAAATGTGTATATGTATAAATACACATACTTGAAACGAGGAAACATGAATTGCATGTAACTTGATCAGAGCAGGGAGCTTATACTGACCAGTTCGTAAGGAGTGAAAATGTCCCACTGGTCAGAAGGCACACAAAATGGAAGCTGGAGAGATGAGGACAAAAACCTCCCCATTATACCATCTATTCTATGGCTATTTTTTAGTTTTCTAAGAATTACTTTTGTAAACTCAACCATTGTTTCTTGTTCATATATTTTTATTTCATTTTTTAACAGTATTACATTTGAAAAATTATAGCCTATCAATCTAAAAAGAGAAATATAAAGCTCCCTCTTTTCACACTCCCCAACCCCACAGGGAAGCGGACAGGCATTACCATGGACAAAAGATGACCCCCCGACTCTGTAAAGTGAGAAAACACCCAGAAGGAGGCAGAATGCAAGGGGTACGAAGGTGAAGGCACTTGACCCTCATGTCTCCTCCCCATTAGAGTTGACTCTATCAAAAGCTTTTATTTTTTTACCCCTAGTCAACTGAGAAGGGATATATGTGTTATAGCTCCTCACCCTGTGCTGACTAATTCCACAGAAAAGCCTGACCCTAAGTAGCGATGATACCTAAAACACTTTGGTTGCTCATTGATACCATTTTTCATACATTCCCATGTCCTTGAGGAATTCCTTGATGCTAATTCAACTAGAAATGTTCATGATAACTTTTGGATGTTTTCTTTAGCTCCTTGGGTGGATGTTATGGATACTGTGCCTTTATGGCTGGACTGTCAGAGGAAAGTTTTAAATCAGAGGTGATTTTCAGGAAGTGTGTCCCTGGAACAACCTGGAAGCATGACATTCAGTACTGTCACACACAGTTAGACTCTCCATCAGTGGCTGGTTTTATGTTGGCAATTCCCTGGGAGTGACCTGCGTGACCCCCTTGCTAAACTACAAAAGTAAATTAATCTCTTCCAAATGTTGTTCCCTATGTATGACTATTAGCGACTGAGCAACCCAGATGGCTGGGTTAATTGCAATGAAAAACATTTTTATGGTGGCCAACCCATAGTTTTAAGTCCAGCAGCCCTATCAGTGGCTTAACCTCTTTTCTACTCAAGCTCACAAAAAGGCAACAGGTCTCAGAGGGTTGAGCAGATCTGCATTTCCTTGTTCAAAAAAGGAGAAAAATCAGCAGTAATGTGCAGTTAATGCAAACCCTCTGGGGGCACTGGGGATTCAGATCATTCCATTTCTATGGACAGGTTCCTGACTTCACTGCACCTTGAATTTTCTCTCTGTAAGAGTAGCAAGATCGACTTAAAGCTTATTAAGTGTTGTTGTTAAAGGAGAAGTCCCAACATAGCTGAGAGTTGTGCTTCCCTCCGTGATTCTCCCCATTCCCTCCCCCAACCCCACTCTGTGCCTCTTGCTTCCCTTCTCTACTCATTTATCCATTGCCAACTTTCCACTCTTACATAAAAGGAGATATAAAATCTCTGGGTCTGGGATTCCCAAGGCCTCCATTAGTTTTTTGGACATGAAATGATTAATCAACCAATGCCTGGCAAATCTAATACATTGACCGTAAGAAAGGATAAGATGTGTGTGCACAGGCGTGCGTCTGTGTGAGCATGTGTACATAATTTCCAAATTGCTTTATTCTTAGTTGATGGCTACTAGTGTTACAAAGAGTACAATCAACTTGTAGGCCTTAATATTACCCTTTGCTCAGGGAAAAAAATATGGAGAATAAGACTAATCCATGTTTACTTTTCCTCTTAACTAATATTACAAAGTATAGCACTGGAATGCTTTTGGTTGCAAGCAACAAAATACCCAGTTGCAAGTGGTTTAAACAGTAAGGATACATCAATAAGTTAGGAGGTAGGTGGCTCCAAGAGGATTATTCCAGCAGCTCCATTGTTGGTCTTTCTTCAAGTCCCTTGATTTCCCTTCAAGGTTGAAATTTGGCTGCAGCAGCTTCAAGGATTACTTCTTATATGGCAACATTCAGGGAAAAAGGGAAAAGGCCAATTTGGTGAACATTTTCCCAGGAGCCTCCAGCAAATTCCCATAATTTTTAATATGTCGAGGTTAGGATGCCCAACCTTGTGACAATCACTGGGAAAGGGAAGTTCCAGAGGATCATGATTGGCTTAGATCAATCAAATTTATGCTCTTAAGATCCTCTTAGTTCACCTTTCCTGACGCATTGCTTTCCTATGCCTCCACCAAATCAGAATTCTGTTAGGAAGGATATAGGAAGGACTGGCCATAGGGTAAGGAAATAATAATTATCTAGCACTGCCTTTTCTGAATCCCATAAGTTTTGATATGTTGTGTTTCCATTTTAATTCACTTCAAGATATTTCTAAGTTCCTTTGTGATTTCTTCTTTGACCCATTGGTTGTTTATGAGTATATTGTTTCATTTCCACATTTTTGTGAATTTTCCAATTATCCTTCTATTATCAATTTCTACCTTCATTCCATTGTGATCAGAGAAAACATATTGAACAGTTTTAGTATTTTTTAATTTATTGAGACTTGTTTTGTAACCTAACATGGAGTCTATCCTGGAGAATGATCCATGTACACCATAGAAGACTGTGTATTCTATTGTTGTTGGGTGAAGTGTGTGATATGTAACTGTTAGTTCTGGTTGGTTTATAGCATCATTAAAATCCTCTATTTCCTTATTGATCCCCTGTCTAAAAGTTCTGTCCCTTATTGAAAGTGGGGTATTGACATCACCTCCTATTAACATGAACCATCTATTTCTCCCTTCACATCTGTCAATATATATGCATCATATATTTTGAGGATCTGATATTAGGATCATATACATTTATAATTGTAATATCTTTTCATTGAATTAACCCCTTTATCTGTATATAGTGATCTTCTTTGCCCATCATAACAGTTTTTTACTTAAAGTCCATATTAACTGATATTAGTATAGCTGCTACAGTTCTCTTTGGGTCACTATTTGGAAGGTATATTTTTACCATCCTTTCACTTTCTACCTACTTATGTCTTTGAATTTAAAGTGATTATCTTGTAAGCAGCATAGGCTTGGTTCATGCTTTGTTTTTAATCCATTCTGCTGATCTCTGCCTTTTGACTGAAGAGTATAATCCATTTACATTTAAAGTAAGAACTGATAATACAGTACCTTCTTCTGCCATTTTGCTATTTGGTCTGTATATGTCTTATGCTCTTTTTGCCTCTAAACTCATCCATTAATGATTAATTTCATAGTTATTTGATTTTTTGTATTTTGCCATTTTGAGTACCTTCTCATTTCTTTCTGCGTGTATTTTTCATAATTTTATTTGTGGTTACCATGGTGCTTAGATTTAACATCCTAATATAACAATTACATTTGATTTGACACCCACCTAACTTCAATAGCACGCACAGACACACTGTTCCTATATCCTTTCATCCCCCTACCTTTTTGCTACACTTGTTACAAATTACATTCTTATACATTGTATGTCCCAAGGCACAGATCTATCATTATGTTTTGTGAATTGCATTTTTGTGTGTGTTCTATGGTGAGGGTCACATTTCATTCTTTTTCCATGTGACTATTCCATTATTACAGCAACATTCGTTGAATTTTTTGTGGGGGGTGGGGAGTGTGGAGGGGAAGTGCATGAGCTTGGAATTGAACCCAGGTCTCTCACATGGCAAGCAAGAATTCTGTCACTGAAATACACTTGCACCCCAGATATAAAATTCTTGGTTGGTGTTCTAGTTTGCTAGCTGCTGGAATGCTATATAACAGAAACAGAATGGCTTTTAAAAGGGGGAATCCGGTAAACTAATTAAGATCCAACTGGGTGGAAACACATCTCCACTAATCAAGTTTAATATCCATACTTGATTGAGTCACATCTCCATGGAGATAATCTAATTAAAGTTTCCAACATACAGTACTGAATAGGGATTAGAAGAAACAGTTGTCTTTACAAAATGGGATTAGGATTAAAACATGGCTTTTCTAGGGTACATAAAAATCCTTTTCAACCAGCACAGTTAAAATTGTTTTCTTTCAACATTTTAAATATTTCACTCCACCTCCTTCTTGACTCCATAGTTTCAGATAAGAAACTGACAACAGTCTAATTGGGACTTATTTTTTTTTTCTTGCAGCATTCAGAATTCTCTCTCTGTCCTTGGCATTTGACTTTTAAATAGTATGTTTCTGTGCATGGTTGTTTTCATGTTTATCTTGTTCATTTGACTTCTTAATGTGCATATTCATGTTTTTAATTAAATTTGAGAAATTTCTGCCATTATTTCTTTGGATATTCCTCCTGCCCTTTCTGTCTTTCCACTCCTCTGGAACTCCCATAATGCATACACTGGTGTGCCTGACGGTGTTCCATAGGTCTTTTAGGCTTCCCTTGCTCTTTTTAATTTTATTTTCTTTCTGCTCCTTAGCCCAAATCATTTCACTTTTCTTGTCTTCCAGTTCCCCAACTCTTTCTTTTGCCAGTTTCAATCTGCTGTTGAAACATTCCAGGGAATTTTTTATTTCAGTTATTGTGGTTTCCAATATTGGAAGGCAGATAAAGGATTGTTTCCAAACAGTATGTATGTTCAGTTTCTTTTAAAAATTTCTATCCCTTATTGAGATTCTCATATTTTCCATTCATCACATTCCTGATATTTTTCTATTATCTCCTTGAGCATATTGATGATAATTTTTAAAGCCTTTGTCCAGAATGTCCAAAGTATGTCCTTCATTGATGTTTTCTGATTTTTATCTTATTCCTTTGGATGGGCCATAATTTCCTGTGTCTTTGCCTTGTTATCTTCTATTGCACATTGCACATTTTAATTTTTTTTTTTTTTTTTTTTTTTTTTTGAGAGGGAGGAAGGGAAGGAAAGACAGAGAGAAGGAAGGAAGGATGGAAGGAAGAAAGGGAAACATCTTTAAACATTTTCTTGTTTTATTATATTTTGTTTGTTTGTTTGTTTTTTACATGGGCTGGGGCCGGGAATCGAACCGAGGTCCTCCGGCATGGCAGGCAAGCACTCTTGCCCGCTGAGCCACCGCGGCCCGCCCCACATTTTAATTTTTTAAAGTATTAACTCTGAGTATTCTGTTCCTAAATTTTAATCCAGCCTGTGATATAACAGAAATTTTCTTGAGTGCCAGGAGCTAACAAAAAGAAACAAATCAAGGCAAAAACAACTTTCATAGCCTTTGCAAATTGGCTGTGCGTTAGCTGGTGCTCTCCTTCAGAGCTCAGCCTTCCCAGACAAGATCAGCCCGAAGTGAAAATGAACTGCAGGATCTTCTTAGTCTTTTCCAAACCTGTGTTTTGTCCAGGGCTTGTGTTGGTTCCTGGCTTTAGGAATTCCCTCATTTACAAGAATCCCAACGCCTCCTCTACTCCCCTGAAATAGACTCCCCCCCACCCCGCTGGTGTCCTATTGTATTTCTTCAAGCAGGTAATCATTTAACCCACACCTATTTGACTTACCTGTTTCTTACCCTGGTTTTAGCTATCCTCAAGCTCTTCTGCCTGAAGGAAAAGCTCTGGGAGGGCAAGGCAGAGATGAGTTTCCTGGCACCAGGAAATGCAGCCAAATATGCATGTAGGGGTTACTCTGGATTAGAACCAGGGACCCACAGATGGCTGGCACCACACCATGCCCAGGAGGAGGTGGGGCAGGGGCCGGCCAGGGAGCATTTTAAAAGCTGCGCTTTCTTGATTTGGTACTTGCCCAGGTACTGCAACTCCTCTGACTGTTTCCCAGAGTTTTGAGGAAGGTGGCTTTTTCAGTTTTTGCTATTTGTTCAAAGATTCTGTAGGGGAACTTCACCCTGGATCAGCTTACACCTCCATCTTGGTCCTCACTCAAGTTCTCTAATATTCCTTTAAACTCTATCAGGGACATTAATATCCTAACATTCTTAGAAATCTAATTTTTCCCCCAAGATCATTCCTTTGTCATGGTCATGAGACAGGACTGGTACCTGAAGAATTAATATTGTACCATCAAGTGAATAAAGATCCTGTTATCTTTTATCACTATTGTCATCACCATTGGCACCTGGCAAACGAATTAAGAATTTCTGAGATTGAAGTGAATACAAATATACTCAATTGCTAATATAGCAAAGTGCTAATATAGCATACATTCTTACACTTCTTAAGCTGACAACAGATGTTTGGAATATGCCTTGCTGATATGCTTCTTTATTTCAATAGAGGAGCACAATTCAGGGGTACTAAACCAATGAGCAATACCTGAACTCAATAATAGGTTCCAAATTTCATAAGGACTGGACACTAATTAGCCACATTTAGCCTTACTCTGACAGTAGGATCCAAACCAGCTTGACAAAAAAAAGGTAGAAAGCAAAGATATTTAGAGAAAACAACTTCAGAATCCAAAGAAGTTTCATGCCAGTTGGAACCAAATTTGTAAAGGTGGATGGATATGTTTTTATGCTCTTCCATCCCTGTACAGAAGTCCTGCTATCAGCATCCTCCACTGCCTAGAACCCATATGCTTACATGTTAACTCAAAATGAGCCAAGACTTCTTTCCAAATATGCAATTAGCATGCCAACCTGCCTCTTCTCTTTCTCCATCAGCTTTTTATTCAGTGTCCTGTTCTAAGATGACCCTGCCGGAGGTGACAACAGCTAATCTTAAAGATTAAATGAAATGGCAGTGTGTTTATGGTCAGCAGTGGCTTTTGGACACCACTTTTGCATTTGAGCAGCTTCTAACAAACTATCTCTGAAAAGAATAATTCACTGGATAAACAGCAGACTTCTCAGAATAAGAGGTAGGCAACTTTATCTGGGACAGAGAAGTTCTTTCCCAAACCAAACGTGGGTAATGTCCTCCAACTCTACTTAGCCTTCTGGCCAGGACTGACCATAGGGACAGAGGTATGGTCTCATGCAGTCTTGAGTGTACTTCTATCCACTTTCAAAATAGCCTAGTGGCCCAGCCCTAAGAACCTGAAATGCAAAAGACTCTAAGTAAAGCCTGGACTCTGCAATTCACTTCTCTCACCACAGGCAAAACAAGAACTAATTTTAAATAAACCAAGCTTAGGGGACAGGCCCAGGAAAACTAAGCAATGGAACAGGCAAAATTTCACTCCACCCAAATTGTTTATTTCTCCCCTGAGCCTTCCAGGGGCTAAACACTGGTCTGGGGTTTGGGATATTATCCATTCTACCCGAAATTCCCTTTTCAGGTTAGGATTAGGAAATCCTTCCCCACACTCGTCCCCACCAAGCCAGAAGCTTCTGCCTTCCCCCTCTTTTTTGTTTTTATTAAGAACTCAAGTCTGGATTCCTATAATAGAGGAGCTGAAAAAAGATTCCTACTAAAAATTGTCTAGATACGTGTTTAAGCCATAGCCTTCCAATGGCTTTGCTAGTATCTGAACCTCTATAAAGTTCCTGTATCACAAGAAGCTTGGGGGTTGGTCAAAATTCTTAGCTACTTAAAACTACAGACTTTATGGATCCAGTATATGTGGATGCAATTTTACCCCAGGCCAGGCACTGTCACTGTGCAGTTTGAGGTCTTAGCCTCAAAATAAAATAATGATGAAATAAATCTCAGTTTGCTTATCACATGTCAAGAAGTTTGCTAAACACTTTCACAGCAACATTTCACTGGCCTTATTTCACTGAAATGAACACTTACATTATTCCTTTTTTAAAAACAGATTAATAGAATCTGACCCATAAAGGTTAGGTCATTTAGCTAAGGTCACACAACACTTTCTGTAGGGGGTCAAGATTTGAAGCTGACTGTTCTAACTCCTGAAGCCTGTAAAGAAGTGTTATCGCCAAGTCTAGAACTGGATGAATTGGGAATTGCTTCTTTCTTCTCACCCTTCCTTCCTCCCTCTTGTCTACTGTGTCTCTTCTCCTTTCCTTCTCCCCATCTAGCTTTCTAAAATTGTTATAGACTATCCACCTTGAGATAGAGACGGGGAGTACCATGTAGTGGGTGTGCAGAGTTGAGGTGTGGAGAGTTTTCAACTAGTAACTAATCAGGGGAAAGCAGGAAGAAGGGTTTATATTGCAAAAAAAAAAATATTGCTTTTGCCAACACTTGAAATTTGGCTATGAACAGAGTTAAGATGCTGCCTCTGGCCAAAGACGTCTTTGGACTGGATAACTTTTTGATGGAAACTTCCTTGACTCCCAGCCTGAAAGAGACAAAAGAGTTTGTCTAGATTTGCCTCTTTCTCCATGCTGAAGCTTTTAGATCTTCACAGAAGGAGAGCCCAAGCCTCACCTAAGATACTTGCCTGCTCTCTAAATTATACAGCTTTTGTATAATTACTGCAGCTTTTGTCCTCATCCAGCCTTAGACAGACCTTACAAATATGTTGCATGATCACTATTACGTTGTGCAATGTTCAAACCCAGAGACCTGAAAACACTGCACCATGAAAAGGCTAATTGAAACAGAATTTGCAGAAATCAACCAGGAATGGTCGAGTTCTGCACACTATGGGCAGCATCTGCCCCAGCTTTTTCCTTCAAGTGTATCAACACAAATGAAAACTGGCTGACACTCTGGTCTACCAGAGGCTGACAGACAAAACCACAAAGCGGACAATGTCCAATACTAATTTAATTCAGAAGAACAGGCAGAATATCACTCAGCAGACCTCAGTCCCCAGTCTGAAGTTTAGGTCCATAAAGCAAAGGACTCTACAAACCATCTACCCCCTCCACTCCCTCTTGCCAAAGTGAGTAAATTTAAATATTTCATAAAAGCCTTGCCTTGATGAGGACCTTCTTGTAACTATGTTGACATAAACGTTGATCCTGCACTTTTTAAATGTAAAGTCAAATGCACAGAAAGAAAAGTGTATTTTCAAAATAATTGCAGTACTTATATGTGTGGTTTGCATTTTGTCTCTCTCCAGCATGTCACTCCAGATCCTGCTCAAATGCCACTAGCTCAAAGAGGTCTTCCCTGGCCAGCCACTCTGAGTGGCCTCCCTCACAACCCAATGTGCAATACCCTCTACATCTGCTTTATTTTTATTCCTGGCATATTGCTGCATATTTGTTTATTTATTTATGATCTGTCTCCCCTACTAGAATGTGGGCTCCATGAGGACAGAGATGTGATTTTATTCCTACCTATATCCCCAGGATCTAAAACAGTATGTGGTATCTAGTAGGGGTTCAATAAATATTCTTTGAATGAGTAAATCAGTGGATTAGACTCAAGAGACAATCACTTAAAAGACCCGGCTGAGAATGAGTTATCTTGGGGTTTGATGTTAGAAATTTCTCTTACTGGAGAGGTACTCTGAAAATTCTTGACCTTCAGCCATGCACAGCTTTGAACCCTCTGGGTTATCTAATCACAACACTGGCATCAGGGAGCGTCTGACCTGGCCAGTCAGAGAATCATCTGTGGAAACTTTCTACTTGTTACATAGGCAGAAAAGCTCCCGAGGAAGGAGGTGGCGTAAAGTTTCAGATCAAGAGTTTCAAATCAGATTGGCAAGCTTCAAATCCTGGATCTGATGCATCCTAGAAGAAGAGCCTGGAACCATTTACTGAATAGCTCCCGGTTTCAGTTTACCTGTCTATAAAATGGGGATGATGCTTTCCACACTAGGGCTTCCTGTGAGAAAAAGTGAGCAAATCCATGTAGCGCACATTTCCTGCCACATCGGATGCGCTCGATAATTACTAATTCTTGTTAAGATTATTAATTTGAAGAATTAATCAAAATAAGCCAGCTCTGAAAGTGAGATGGCTTAAATGAGCAAGGCGCAGGATTTAAAATGGTGCGTGCAAGCAAGTATGAGCCCTGCGCTTGTTTGGCCCTAAAAGTGAGGGTCTCCAGCTCTGAAGGAAATGGACGAGAAAGAGATAAACCATGGTAAAGAAAATCTTGTATAAAACAGTTTGTTTCACAGGGTAAGGATGTTTAAAACAAAACATGACTCTCAATGAAATGTGGTACAAGAGAAGAGCAGAGCAGGTACAATAATACTTACATTTTAATAAATTCTGGGATTCCCAGAGGTCTCTGGACATCAACTTCACTGACAAGACCAGTGATCAGTGTAGCTAATCTTCAGATTTACTTGGGCTTCCTTGAGATTCTACCCAGTATATCCAAAGTGTGGCCCAAATGCAAGTATGGCCTTTTAACACAGAGAGGTCTTATAGATGTACCTGTGAAAACCAAATTTTATCATTTGGTCTTGGTGCATCACCTTTAAATGGTCTACCAAGGGCACTGTACTCCAAGACTTTGGACTTGATGGGGATTGTATGAGAGAGGGGCTGCAGGAGGAACCCCTAAAGCCTGGCTTGTTTGCAGCCCATTTAAGGAAAGTGTTCACTCCAGGGTATCATGATATGTAGCTCCTGCCATGTTGTGTGGTGAAACCAGTTCTTCTCTCTACCCAAACCTTATTGGTCTAGGAATGATTGACAAGCCAAAAACACCAATATATGGACTGAACATGATAACGGCTAATTTATTCTTAAATTTTATCCATGTAAGATGGTAGCAAATGAGCCCAGCCAAATCTACTCTTTCAGGAAATATGACCAGTATACAAAGAGAAGGCCATTTCTCCATGAGGGTTGCTTTGCCTCACTGTCCTGATAGTCCTGGGATCCAGGGAGAACTCATGATGAAAGAGATAGCATCTTTTTCCCTGCTAAACCGGTGCAATTGTTTGCAATAAATCCCCATAACTGAAGGTCACTTGTGTGGGTCTTTTTTGCAGAGCCTGACATAAATTCTCATACATCATCTCCAAATATTCTGACACATTTTAGTACAAATACAGCCACCAAATTTAAAAAAAAAGGTTTAAATACCAAGAATAAATGTGTCTGTTATCATGTCCTTCAGATATAGATTAATGATTTTTAAGGATTGATTGAAGATATCTACTGTGAAACTTATCGTGCCTCCATATTTTCAAGAAATGTTTGTAAGAAAACAGAAGCTTGGTGCTATAAAGTAAAGTAATTATTTTTTCTGTTTAAAACTGATCTGTTGGAAGAACCCCATGGGTTTGCTTATCACAATCTACTGCTATGACCCCATATTAGTCAGGGGTCTCTAGAGAAACAGAACCAGCAGGAGAGATCTGTAAATATGAGATTTCTAAGGGTGTCTCACACAACCATGGGAATGAAATTCACAGGGCAGGCTATGAAGCCACCAGCTCCAAAGCAGGGTCTGGGTGAACTGAACAGGAGAGGCTCGCTGGCTGAAGAAGCAGTGAGTCTCTCTTCTTCCTTAAAAGTCTTTAACTGACTGATTTATCTCATTGGTGGGAGATAGGCCTTACTTGATCGCAGATGTAATCAGCCACAGATGCAATCAACTGCCTGATAATTTAATACAACAGCTTTCTGGTTTACCAACAAGCCAAGAAATATCCCGACAGCCAGATCAGGCCAGTGCTTGCCTGACCAGACAACTGGGCAACATCACTTGACCAAGTCGACACCAGAACCTCACCATCGCAGACCCTAAGTTAAACATGACTTCTAATGGATCTGATTTAGAACTTGAGTTCAAACTGGGAAAATAGATCAGAAGAAATTTGAAATTACAATCAGTCTTTATTTTATTGACTGACTTTCAGATACGCCAGTGGGGCTATTGAACTATTTGAACTAAGTAATTCAAAGGCAAGGCAATAGGTTTTGGTATTGTTATTGTTTTTCCCCTCTCCTTTTAGCCAAAAGACAGTGGTAGGTTATCAGTCGATGGACGGTCACTTCAAAAAAATAGATCTCAAAACATTCATATTCAGGTCCAAACGTCCTGGATAAGCAGCTGAGAATGGAATTTGACTCCCATGGAAAGAGTTTGAGACATGATTTAGTCATTGACTGCCTCCAATGTTTGCTCTGACTTCCTGCAGAGGAACTCGAAGTGGAGCTGTGAAGTTTCCCAAGCTCCCTTCAAGTCACTAAGGCCCACCCTGCAAACAACGGACTTCACCTTCTGAAGACCTGGCATCTATGAAGCAGCCAGGAAGGAATTTTTCTGGCTCTGCTTCCAGGCACAGTCACCACCCGAGATTGTCTATCCCAATTGTTGGCCTTAGCAACAGGACACCCAAAAATTTCTGTTCGGTCATCTGAATGAATTGGACAATTCAACCAGAAAAAGCGAGAAGAGCTGCCAATGTTAGTAAGTCCAGGTCTACACGGCTCTCTTCTTGCCTCCCATCATTGCTGTCCTTGGTATGGCCTGACAAGGGGTCACAGGTGTCCCTCACGTCGGGGAAAAGCAAAGTCAAGGAGAGAGGTCAGCAGACTTGATAGATTCCAAGAACAATGAGCCGAATTTTAAAAGCCTCCATTCACCTATCACCTACTCTATATCCTTCTCCGGTTGTGGGGGAGACTAAATTCAGGGATTCAGAGATGCTTGCAGGAGATGAAGAAATAGCAGAAGCTGAAAGCATTTCTATTTTGCTATTAAGTCAAGAGTACAGGGGCTTTTATCGGCCTGCTCCTCCGTGGGGTGCAAGATGAATTATAGCTAAGGTGGAGAGACACTCAGGGCTCCCCGTCAGTGCCCTGCACCCAAGTGGCTTTGGCTAAGTGTTCTGCAGGACGCAGCACCCATCTTTTAGTATCAGCACCCATCTTTCAGTATCCCATTTCCGAAAACAGGCAGGGAGATGACTCTTGCACTGGAAGCCAAGAAAGGAAGACGCTCGCTCCCTGGGTATGGCGGTGCAGCGCTAACAGCTAGCTTTGATTCAACTACCCGATATGAAGAGGAAAATGATGTAGCACTCCAGAGGAACCGCCTGCAGTGGTGAACTTGAATATGAAGATAATTCAACTGCTTCCACAATCTGAGTGAGGGAAAAAAAATGGTTCTAGGTCTGAGCATGGGAAGCGGTCTATTCCAGCCAGCGAACTCGTTCTAAACCGCAAATGGGATTTATGTCCTCCAGCGTCACAGCCTTCATTGCCTCCCCTTTGCCCACATTGCACATAGGCCCTTTGGCGACCTGGCCCCAGCCTATTTTCTCAGCTTTATCTTCCACCCCTCCTTCCACCCCCACGAGCACTCTGCCTTCCTGCCTTTGCAGTTCCCCAATCCCTCCACATTTTCTCTTGCTGTGTTGATTCTGCACATGCTGCTCCTTCTGTCTGGAACATATTCCCCACCCCACCCCTTCTTTCCTCTGGTTAACTTCACCAAACCAAAAAGCAATTGGCAGGAAGCAAATAGTACCAGCCCCTACCTGAAAGTTTTTGCATTATAAGAACACTTTGTTTTTTTTCTGAAAACCCCAAGGACTAGAGAATATTCAAAGGAACAAATCAAGCAATCCCATATGGTAAATTATTTTTAACAGATGAATGTCAAATATAGTTCATTCATGCTTAAACAAGTCTGTTTAAAAAGATAAGCATCGATTACCCAAATTTTATGGTCCACTTCTAAAAGTTGTTGCATATATTACTTTTTAAAAATTTTTTATTGTGTAATATAACATATGTACAAAGCAAAGAAAGAAAAAAGCAGTTGTTTTCAAAGCACTCTTCAACAAGTAGTTACAGGACAGATCCCAGAGATTGTCATGGGCTACCATTCCATCCTCTCAAATTTTTCCTCCTAGCTGCTCCAGAACATTGGAGGCTAGAAGGAATAAATATTTTTTTACCATCACAATTGACTTTTTTGTGAAAAATAACATATATACAAAAAAGCAACAAATTTTAAAACACATTGCCACATTAGTTGTAGAACAGATTTCAGAGTTTGATATGGGTTACAATTTCACAATTTTAGGTTTTTACTTATAGCTGCTCTAAAGTACTGGAGACTAAAATATCAATATAATGGTTCAGCAACCATACTCGTTTGTTAAATCCAACCTTCTCTGTGTAACTCCACCATCACCTTTGATCTTCTTCCCGCTCTTTAGGGGTACCGGGGTTATGCCCATTCTAACTATTTCATGTTGGAAGGGGCTGTTGATAATATGAGGTTGTCTATAATATGGGGTTGGGAGATAAGTCTAGCTGATATTCTGAAGAGACTGGCGCCTCTAGGTTTCAGGACTTATCTTGTCCAGGGACACATCTGGAGGTTGTAGGTTTCTGGAAAGTTACCCTAGTGCATGGAACCTTTGTAGAATCTTATATATTGCCCTAGGGGTCCTTTAGGATTAGCAGGAATGGTTTTAGTTGGGGTTTGGTGAGTGAAGCTTGCATAGGAGCGACCTCCAGAGAAGCCTCTCGACTCTACTTGAACTCTCTCTGCCACTGATACGGTATTATTTACACTTCTTTTCCCCCTTTTGGTCAGGATGGAATTGTTGATCCCATGGCGCCAGAGCCAGACTCATCCCTGGGAGTCATCTCCCATGCCACCAGGGAGACATTCACCCCTGGACGTCATGCCCCATGTAGAGGAGAAGGCAATGATTTCACTTGCAGATTTGGGCTTGGAGAGAGAGAAGCCACATCTGAGCAACAAAAGAGGTCCTCCAGACGTAGCTCTTAGACATACCTACAGGTATGCTAAGTTTCTCTGCTACATACATAAACTTCACAAGAGCAAGCCTCAAGATCAAGGGCTTGACATGTTGATTTGGGTGTCCCTAATGTTTGATACAGTATCAAGGGTTTCCCCAGTGGTAATGTTTAATCGTTCCATATTTTTTCTCCCATCCCTCAAGAGACTTTGCCAGTACTTTTTGATTATCTGCTTATTATATTCTAGGATGTATCCAGGCATTATATTAAGCTATACAGGGTTAAAGGCCCTCATTCTTTTTCTGGGTTTCCTGTGTTTCGATTGTTTGAATGAGCTATCCAGACAGTTGAGTTAGATTATGTGCTATGAGAAAATTTAGTTTATGGACAAAATAAAACTTTCTTCCTTTGATTTCAAAGAGTAGGTAAGGTTCTAAAATATAGACAATGTCTTCCTTACCCCTCTGTTCTATCTTAATCCTGACCTGATTGGCTTCATTCTTACCTCTGAATACCAGGTTATACATATATAAAAGCACCTTTCAAAATCCAGAAATACTAATCACCACTCTGGACTAAATGTGACCACTGTAAGAGCTTATACTTGAGGCTCTTGTTTTCTTACAAGCATTTTCCAAAGAAGACCATACAATAGTTGCTCTTTTGTTTCTTGCTTATTTTGCCTCACCAGATGTCCTACAGGCTCATTCACAATGTTGCATCTCTCAAAACTTCATTCCTTTTTGTAGCAGCATGATATTCAAACATATGTATACACCATCGTTCGCCAATCTACTTTTCAGTCAGTGCATCCTTTAGCCCCCCGCATTCATTAGGCATCATGTATAATGTCCAAAGTCCACAGTCTATCAACACTCTCAATTTTAGATAATTTCATTGTTCCCAAGAGAAAAATAACCAATAAACACACCCTTACCAAATAGGAAATCTAAACACCACCCCCCTTAACTCTTATGCCTCCACCCATTATTTACCCCTGGGGCTGTTGCATATATTACTTTTTGAAGATCATACTTTTAAAGTCAGATATGCATAGCTTGAGCACCACTTACTAGCAGTGACCTTAGGCAAATTATCAACCCCTTGGTGCCTTAGTCTTCTCATCTGCAAAGTGGAGATTAGCCCAGCATCTGCCTAACAGGGTGTTCGCAACGATCAGATGTGATCATCAGAATAAGGCACCTCTTGCTATTCACCAGGCCCACAATAAGACTCAATCAACTCTAGTCCTTATTGTTGACGTCATCATCAGCATCGTCATCATCCTCATGTTAAAACAGTCCTGCCCCACCCTGCCAGGCTTCCAACGCTTTACAACTTGAAAAGCTGCGACCATCTGCAGCTACCAAAGCCACTTAGTGAGGTAACCTGGCCTACATCAACCCAAAGAACATCAACCCACTTTCACCTTTGGAAACAGAAAAGCACGGAGCTCTTCTCGTGTGATTTATGCCCAGGAGAGTGAAAGTCATTAGGACACGATGGGCAAGAGGGCAGGAAAGGGATGCTCAACAACATAAAGAGGGAAGCAGTTGACGTTTGCAAATCCTGCCATCTAGATAAGGTGTTCCCTTTCTGAAGGCTGTCCACATTCATATGTATGCCCAACGAGAGGCGGCAGGGCAGGTATTTTTACTCTTCTCATAATTTTAAATGTGGGAAAACTGAAGTTCCTTTAAAGGTAACCTGCCCAAGCTTACCTAGAAGGTAAAATGCTCAGCTCTGTCTTCAGATTACCGGTCCCCATCTTCACGGCTCACACACCCTGAGCAGCAGCCCCTAACCTCAATATCCTCTCCCCTTCCCAGAGGCGTCACCAGGCTCCTTTACACAGTTTAGTTTTCCCTTCTCCCGACAATGGCCGTCTGTAAGAGGCCCTGGGCGCCTGGAATTTGAAATTGTTTTTCTTCCCTCCCTTTCTGAGAACCAGATTGTTCCCAAGGCCCAGGCTGCCCAGCCACTGCAGGCCTGACTTGCTGGCACCTAGAGTTGCACTGAGGATGTGGATTTGTTTTTGCAGGATTGCTCATGAGCGATGGAGAGCTGGCGCTGGCTTCCTTGTGAAAGGTGCATGGCATTTAGGCATGTATTTGCAGGGAAGTAAACTTCAAGAATAAACAGAAAATGCACACACTTCACATCCTGCCAGCCAAGCCCCAGGCTCCCCAGTCCTGATGGGTGATCCCTTCTGACTTCCTTACTGAGCCACACCCAGGCAGGCTGCAAGCCTGGTAAGCATGGAGGGCACTAAAGGGCATGAGCTTGGATTCTCCATTTTCTAGCAGTGTGGGCTTGGGAAAGCCACCTAACCTCTACGGGTTCCATACTGGGAAGCCATGGGAAGCTAAGCCTACCTCTTAAGGTTACTGTGAGGATTGGAATTAATGCATACAGCATGCTCAGCCCAGGCCTGGGAGAGTGGGTGCCAATGCATACTAGCATTTTCATCGCTCTTTTGGTTCTCCCAACATACCAAAGTCTACCCCACTGGGGGCCTTTAATATGTTCTTTTCTTGCCTGGGGTGCTCTTTCCCCTCACCTCTCCTCTCCTCCCTCCTTCTCATGAATAGTGTCCACATCCTTCAGAGTACAGCTTAAATGCTACTTTCTCAGACAGCCCTTCGCCAGCTATCCTATCTGAAGGAGCTGATCCTCCATTCCTCCAACACCAGTTATTCACTATCTTAGGCACTTACTTGCCCAAGCAATTACAATTACTCATATGCTTTATCTCTCAGCCCTCTTTACAGCTGTACCCTGCTGTATCTGGATCTTGTTAGAGTCTCAGTCTGTATCTGTTTAATTAATGAATAAATGTTCTTGCCTTGCCCAGGTTTAATTATTTCAAAGAAGAGATCAATAACAGCCCCAGAACCCAGGTTCAGCATGCAGGCTGGCAACAAGTAGATGCTCAACAAATATTAAGACCCACCTCCTTGTCTCCTCTGGAGTTATTACAGGCAGGGGCAATGGTGCTAGACCAGTGTACTTCCCAACACTCATTCAAATGATTCCCCCAACACGTATGATCTGATAATGGTCTTGAGGTCTCAACAAGTATGATGATTACCATTTATTTAAAAACATTCCTAACAAGCAATGTTATCTCCAACTGGGTTCAACTGAATGGTAAGTGTCAGTGACAGACTTATATGTAGTCCAAAAGGCCAACTAAGGGTCATATGGCCAGAGAAGACATGCCAAAACTTTAAAATTTTATCATGCATTCTACAGTTTGGGGCCAGCATTTTGCACCAGCTGTATTGTGGTTTTCCCGTATTTGCTTTGGAATCATCTAAATTGCAAAAATGCATGAGTGCATTTGTAAAAATATCTAAACCACCTAAGAATTGAATAGTAGACTGGATGAAAAAATACTACCAATGGCAAGTTAGGAATTTGCACTTAAGTTCTATTCATATGATATAAATTTGTTGAATGCCTCAGATGACAAAGAAATAGATGACACAATTATATACTTGGTAGCTAATAAACCTGCTCAGAAAACAAAATATACCATCATGAATCTACTCATGATGCATATTTAAAAAGTATCGAACAGTAAAGAAAAACTATTTACTTAAGTGCTTTGAAGGTCAGAATGAGTTAGAATTATTCAGGAATGCTCTACTAGAAGAAAAGTTTTGGCCAAGGTCTTTAAGACAGTGACTGAACTGGGGTAGGCAGAGAGAAAAGTGTTAAGTTTTAGAACTGGAAGAGGGATTTATTACCATTATTAAATATGACCTCCTTATTTACAAATATAGAAAGTGAAGCCCAGGGTAGGGGGCAGTTTCTCCCAACTTGCGTCCCACAATAGAGGATTGGCAAAGAGGCAGTAGCCCAGGCTCCCAGCTTTTCTACTACATCACCCTTGCCATTTTATAAGGAGGTAGGGCAAAATCTAAGCCAAGGCACTAAAATGGCTGTAGCAAGAAGACTAGGATAGGTGTGGAGAGACATGACAAGCAAGGCTTGGAGGTAGGCTCAGGGTTTACTGTGGCTGTTTTTCTCATGGAACATCTTTATTTTTGGCACTGGCTGATTGACCTGTTGAGCAGCCCAAACAGAGATGCTTATACATCACACCTTTCACCTTGGGTGTCATGGGTGCCTACCAACTATTTCTTGACTTGTGTTGACTCCAAAGCTGTACCTACAAATGTGAGAAGGGGTAGGTAGGGAGTGGTCTGTGGATGCCACATTAGAGTGGGCTCTTTATGTTGGGAATGTTCAGAAAGGAAAACATCAATCATTTATTTACAGATAGTAGGTATTGCTCCTTTTTGAATTAAAACACTCTTAATGTTTTAGTTAAGAGGGAAGAATGCAGCAGAGGATGGAAATGTAGCATGGAGGTGATATTTTTCACCCTCCTCTTGCTGACTGCAACTACCCAACCATGACACCAGTGGGAGTGGTGCCCTTTCTCTAGCTAGAGAAGGAGTGTTCCCACAGAAGTGCGGATCCTAGCTATACCTCTCAATGGCTTTATAACCTTGGGCATGACTTTAAGCCCTTTGGGCCATAGCCTCTTCATCTACCAACACAGTTGAAGAGCTCAGCATGCAGGCTGGCAACAAGTAGATGCTCAACAAATATTAACTTTTCTCTTCTTCTTGATGAATATAGCCCAATGAGAGAGCACAGGCTATAGAGTAAAGCAAGGACAACCTCAGTAGGTCTGGTGGTTGGAGGATGGGAGTATGGAGAGACAGAACACTGAGGGATTGTTAGATCATAGGGCGAGGCCTGTACTCACTTCCAAAGAGGAGGAAGAACTGGAGCCATGGTTTCAAATTAACAGCACAGTTCAGAATACATTGATCCAAAGCCCAGCACGACCACTTCAAGGCAAAAGAATCTTGGGCAAGCTATATTCCCTTTTGAATCTCAGAATTCTCAAATAAAAATACGAAAGTGTAATATCGACCTGTGAGTTTCCTTATAGGTCTATGGTTCCGTGGTTTTAAACATTACCATGGCAAAAAGTGAGGATCAGGGCAAGAGAAATCTTCCCCCCACCCCGCCCCCCATATGTCTGTTCTTCCAGAGAGCAGAAGTCAAATAGACAAAGAATCACATCAAGATCTAGTAAGCCTCAGGATAGTAACAAAGAGAGGAAGGTGAAGCACACACACTATTTTCAGTCTATAGAGTCTCTACTTCCCCCTGGCTCCAAATACATTTGGGGGAAGCTGACATGAGAGAGGTGCTAAAAAGAAAACTCTAATCTCTTTCAAAGTGGCCTGAGATGGCAAGAAAACCTAATAACACCATCTGTGACTCTGACCATGGTTGATTGTAAAGTAAACCCCTCTTCTGAAGCATTTTTCTCTTGGCTACTCCTCAAGGATAAAGACAGAAGTTAAGACAATGAGGTAGGAATTCAAAATGCAAGTCTGTCATGCCAACGAGCTGTCTCAAAACATATCCTGACCTCTGTTAGTAACGTGGCTGGAGGCAAGCTCAGAGTTGATTTAGTCTCCTGAAACCTAAACACTCCAAGATGGCCCAAGGAGCTTCTGAGAATCCACTGGAAACAGCCCAAGGGGCCTGAGAGCCTCCCACTGCCTAGGTTGGGAAATCGAAGGACATGCACGGTCTTTGACTTGGGTAGGTTGATACTGCTATCCCCGTCCAATTTGTATACATCCACCCTTCTCTAATGCATGGTCAAGCGGTCAGGATTTGAAAGTAACATTCCCCAAAGATTAAAGACCATCAGCATTTATTCCCCATCCCCAGTATCCCTTCACCAGAAATGGCACCTTAAGGTGGACAACAATACAGGCGACACCAAGCCAGATAAAGGACTAAAAATGTTCTCTCTTCGCCCAGCCCATTTCATACTCCTCCATGAGCTTCCAGGCCCTCGTAATGCGTTCCAGTTACAAATTAATACGCATAGAAATGAATCTGCTCCAAAGCTGTTTATGCGACTCATGAACCCAATTGAGTTGCATTCAAGTAGAAGAAAGGTTTTTATTCCACTCAATAAATAAGCATTCCCTGAGGGATGGGGTCCCAGGAGGCTGAGAACAGAGACATCTGAGGAAAGCTCAAGATATGAACAAATCTCCATACTTAAAAAGCATCATGCTGTTACCCATTTCCCTAAATCTCCCAAAAGAAACATTCAAGCTATAATACTTTTGGAGTAAAATATTTTCCTTACTTCTGCCTTTGCTTCAGACATAGAAAGCTGGGGAGAAGGGGACTCATAAAAAAGGCTCCCTTGCTGGCATTTTATAACATATTATTTCTACATTAGTATCATCAGGCTTGTTGCCCAAAGACAGATGCCGAACAAGAAGCTGATCACATTTCCCAATCTTATTTGCAAACAAGCGTTCATTTCCTGCTTATCAAGGCACAGCGCAGGTATTTTGTCCCTTCAAATCATTGTCTTAAGCCAGTGATGCAAACCACTGAGCAAGGTTGGCCCCAGCCAGGGCCTGGACGCTGGATGTCATTGAACTCAAGGAGCAGATAATTAGTATTGAAAGGTGTGATTGCAGCCAGTCAGCCAGGTAATCAGCCCCTGATTTCTCTTCAGGATTCTAGACCAATTGGAAATCTTAGCCCAAGAGGAGGCTGGATGGAATTATCCTGGAAGCGTAGTATCCCTTTTCAAATATAAACACTGGACAATTACTCGCCAGTCACCTCTTCCTTGCTCAGCACACTCTGTCCCCCGGGATAAGGGGAGGAGACCCTGGCTCCTGGTGGGCAGACCTGCCTCCCAGCCGTGGCTCCTCCAGGCTCTTTCATCGGCTCCTATCTTCCAAGACTGTCGCAATCTTGGGATGTCTCCATAGACCAGGCATCCTCATCCCTGTGCTTGTTTTGCAAACATTTGGCTGCTTCGTGGGAACCTGTTTCAACCTGAGAATCTGAGCTCCCTTTTGGCTGGGTTGGCGAAGGCTTCTCGTGGGGGGCTCATCTCATTTCCCACTCAGAGTGCGTGGCTTAGAGGTGACAAACTCTAATGTCTTTTCTCCCATCCCTTCCAAGAGCCCCAAGAAGTCAGAAGCCAGTAGTCAATTTTGACCTAAAACTTGGTTAAATATTTAAAGGGGACTTAAGAGCTAAATGAAATATTTAGGGAAGTAGACAAAAAGATCAGAGCAGGGCTCCGTTCTCCTTTCTGATCATGGTGAGCTTTCATCCATGGACAGGGACACCCTCTGAAATGGAAGATAAATGTAGACATGCCATTGCTTCTCTATCAAAGGATATTTTCTCCATCTTCTTTACAGTGCTCTGCTTTCACTAAATTCACAATAGCTAGCTAGTGAGAAAGCAAAATAAATAAAGGTGGCCGTAAAATACTGGCCCTCCAGAGCTCTAAAGGAGACTGTACAGCCAGCTACCTGCCCCTGCACACCAGAGGGAGGGCCTAGCATATAAACAAAGTTTGCAAGCAAGACTCCGTGTATTATCAACATATCATGTTCAGGCTCCTGCCAACCGCACAGCAGACACATAAGTATACATTATGTAATGTGGAGATCAGCAAAGTCTTGAGTAAAGAGGCTTTTGTTCCTAAAACCTTGTCTACCACCTAGGCCAGGATGCCCTCTGAATCAGGACAGGCAACTCCTGGGGACCAGGTCCCAGAACAGGGGCTCAGTGCTTCGGGTCACTGCTGCTTCTTTCTGCCTTAAGAAAATTCTAGGATCACTATAAAAATGCCTTCACGCTTTCCAGGTGAGCTTCATCTCACTTTCATCGTAACATATATTTTTCCAACCTTTGATCATGAACATTTTCAAATCTACAGAAAAATGGAAAGAATTGCACAATAACACCTCCCCACCCCCGCCAAACGCACCACCTCCACCAAAGCCATATGCTTACGTTACCTCTCCTGAATGGCTCCTGAATTTTTTTAGCCTTTTCTCCAAGCAACAGTTTTCAAGACACCTGTCATGGCAAACCTGTGGCTACTCATTGCTACCTGGTTGCTCAAGATGCTATTCTTAGGGCAGTGCGATGGTGGCTCAGTGGCAGAATTTTTGCCTACCATACTGGAGACCTGGGTTTGATTCCTGGTGCCTGTCCATGGTTAAAAAAAAGAGAGATGCTATTCACAGCTTCTTTTTTCAGGCAGACCCAGGCTTGAATCTCAACTCTTCCACTTGCTGGTTATATGACCTTGGATTCATTACTCTACTGCAGTGAGCCTCAGTTTGCCGTCATTTTATTATGGGCATAAGATCTAAGCCAACCAAACTGATCTAGCCCAACTGCTTGTACTGAGCACTTACCAGATGCGAGGAAGACTTCCAGATGACATGCATGAGCCCTAACCCTCCCAGTAAATTATGGGGGAGGCACTAGTGTGACCTCCTATCACACAGAACCCAGCTGGAAACCCAGACCGGTGGACGCTGGAGGCTGGACACTTAACTGCCAGGGTCTCTGCGGCCTTGCAGTGCTGCTGTGAGACAAGCAATAGAGTGTACAGCTTTAACTCATAGGGATATCCAACAAATGATTCAACTATTATTACTGTTGTCACTTGGAAAGCTGATTTCTGTGCGGTTGACAAAGACCCTTCTGCAAAGCAGTGCTTTGATCACCCAGATTTTTAATTCAGAACACTGGATGGTGGAATAACGAAATGGTGTATGTTAAGATGTCAAAATTAGATGCTTTTATGGCATATCAGGCAAATAGAATTTGTCTAAATTCTATTAAAATATACATAAGTACATTTTAAAGTGTATCTTTAATTGGCTGGATCACCTTTTTTAAAAAGTTGTAGTGGAAATTTAGCAAATCTAAACTCTCTCCATATGCTTTACTGTAAACATGGCTTTTGATGTTGTGGAAACTTTTCCAGACTTGTTCATCTCTCATCCTTCTGCTCAAAGATATTCTCTGTGGTGACTGCCATATAAACATTAAGCCCAGAAGGTTCTAGAGCTAGTGCCCCATGGATGATTAGCTCATCTCTCTTTCGAGGGTAAGGAATGGAATTCCTTAAAAGCAAACAAACTGCCATCTTTCATTCCCCAAAGCCCCTGACTTCATTCAACTTTTCCCTCACCCCGAGCTCCTCCAAGGCCCCTCTCCTCAGACTCCTCCGTAAGGAAGCATATCAGAGAGCTCTCAGGTAGGTCTCTAGCTGTTGTAAAGGCAAAAAAAAAGTAAGTGAACTCTTTTCAAGAACCTCCACTGAAAACTGGAACCCAGAGATGCGGCATGGCTTTTCTTAAGTCACAAAGCAAGTCAGTCAAAAGAAATGACCTGATCGCAGGGTGCAGCTGTAGCAGTAATTCAGTAATAATGTCCATTAGCACAAGAACCCAAAAAATACAACTGTAGAACAAGTGTTTTGATAACTATTGAAAGCACCCTAATGGTGTTGCCTTCCTCTTAAGGATGTGATTTCAGACACACAAAAACAGGGTGCTGCTGATGCATCTGAAAAATGTTGCATCCAAGATGTTAAGGAAGAGGCATAGCCTGAGTCTTCATCACTAATAACTGAAGAAGATAAGTTGGAGCTTGGTAAGTTGGAGCGAGTATTTGGGGAGGAAATGATCAACCCAGGATTAGGACAGAGATTCAGACAAAGGATCCAGTAGGAAACAAACCACTGACTGAGCCAATACTAACACCCCCAAAGTAGAGATATAAGCAATTCCAGAGCTGTATTGACAGGAACAGAATTCTTGTTAAAATCCAAAGAGAAGAAGGAGCGAAGGAGGAAGAAGGGATGAAATAAGGTAGTTGGACCCATCAGGGACCTATACACATTCATGAGAATTAAATTGAGAACTTGCTATTGGAAAAGACTATCCTGCCAAGACGTCTGGTCACCTCAATTTGTCCTTGGGGCTGTGGAAGTTCACTGCCAGCAGCAGACATGTCATCGCAGAGAAATAATCAAGGATGGGAAGAGCAAGTGGTGTTTTTAGGTGGGCTGGCAGAACAACTTTGTGGACTGACCTGTTTTTTAACATACCCACAGAACTATGCAAAGCCAAGTGTTCTTCATGCTGGGCCAGACTTTCTTACCCCACCTTGGGGGTCTGCCAGGTTATGCTGGCTCCCACTCCAATGTCAAGCCTTCTTGTGAAATGACTGGTACTTCCTGCTTCCCGTCGCACCCCAGACCCAGACACGCCACCTCTCCTGAGTATCCACCCCTCTGGCTTGATGCAAGGGAGCCAAGGGGCTCTTGAGGACAGAGAAGCCCCTGTTCAGGTAAGATGACCCAAAGAACAAGGAAATTTCCTTCTGCTTCATAGTTTTCCCCCATCTTTGCCCTCCCTAACTCCTCGGTGTGGTCACAGCTCCCTGGCCTGGACTCAGCTGCACATTTTTTTGTGTCCCAACCTCCCAGCTGCAAAGCCTTGGGGGATAATCAGAGAGTTATAGCTCCAAGAAATTCTCATCTCCATAGACCTGTCTACCCACCTCCCACCTGGCCTCGAGAGGAGCAGCCAACATTCCTTCAGTCCCACAGAGAAAGGGTGTGACTTAGGATTACTCAATGAGGCTTCCAAAGCCAACATCTTGTGCCCCCCAAACAATAGAGATGTATTTGTCTTGGACTTCATTAATTTCACCTGGTTTCTCCTTTGATTAGCAGATAGAAACTCCTCTCCTTACCCCCGTTTTTATGAATCCACCAGGCTCGCTCTTCTGCTTTTTCGGCAACGTTCCAACTCCCAATCTGGGTAAGCTGAAGCCTTGGATCAGGTCTTGAGTGACGTCAGTGAGCTTGAGAAACGCCATCCGTCTCTCCTGGGCTTTCTCACACGTGGGAATCATCTCTTGCAAGTCTACATCCCATCTCTGATCTGTTTGTTTTGGATGCTAATCCCAGGACGCTGGGTGAGGTGTTAGTCAGACTGACCTTTCCTGCTTTCTGAGTCAGTGATCTTAGATGACTAAGCCAGGCACTCAGTGTTGAAAATTAAAATCAGTGTGTGGGGCCTGTAAAAAGGAACCAGGAAGGTGGGAAGGGGTAGCGAAGAGGGAAGGTGACACTTTGTTTTTCATCGCAACGAAACCTAGTGCTATCAAACTCATCCTCACCAAAACAAATTCTGCTTGTTTGATGTGAAGCATGTTGCGGAGAAAAATGACACAAATGAGACTGCTTCTGAAGGGGCTAGAGCAGTCTTAAGTCTCAAGGCAGTTTCCAATCTACCCCAAACAACCAAATATCCTGGTGTTCAGAGAATTTTCTGTTTGATTGTCTACTGAACTCCTGACATGTTGTCAGGCCGCATGGATATATTTAAAGAGTATCTTGCCTCTCATTAAGTTGGAGTACTCGGTGAACCCACCAATTCCACCCCCAAGTTCTCTGTCAAGCAAACAGATCTAATAGAATAACAATGCTAATAATACCAGGTGTTTTGTTTGGATTGGCGCTTTTTAAAAATACAGCTCTTACCCTAGAGGTCAAAAACCTCAGCAGGCCAGAAGTCAATGCACCTTAAACATCTACAGAAACACAGAAAAGACAACTCCTCATTTCAAATGTGAGAAAACTGACTTGTTGAGAAGCAAGTCATTTTCTAGAAAGCCATACAATATACTTACAGGAGCACAGAGGTCATATTTTTGGTCTAAAGTACTATTGACTTAGGCTTATTACCTGAAAGATATATGGAAGAGGTACGATGTTGACAAAAATTGGCTTTTACGGTTAATCAAATGTTCCGACCACCTGCTTAGGCTTTGCTGCACTGGAGCCCGGAACACTCCTGTCTCCCAAACCACCAACAAAATGTTTACTTCCGCCCAGCCAATCCCAAGATATAAGCTGGGCTTCCTTTCACTTAAACATATCAAGCACAGCAGGTGCAATTCTTTCCAACAAATATTTGTTAAGCATCAATTCCATGCAAGGCATTTGCTCATATCAGCTAATAAAAATGAACAAAACCCACCTGTGCAGCAAAACTATCCTGTCATACTTTTCATATATGTTTCCGAAATTCAGCCACCTACCCTTTTCTTTTTTCTACAAGCCGATTTTCAAAAAGAGGTGGCTTGATTATAAAAGGAAAGAAATTACCCCTATTATCTATTCTCTGAGAAAGCATGCACATACACACCTGTATAAAATAATTATTAGTCTGGTAAAAGCTACACATATGTCACCGACATAGGCATACTGGACCTGTCTAAATGTAAACCCCAACTGCGTAGCAATTTTTAAAGGTTCTACCAAAAGAAAAAGGGAACAGGAAAACTTAGCAACACCCTAAAGGAGTCAGATCCCCTTTCTATATTGTCAGGTAATTGTTATCAGAAATTGGTGGTAATAGCAAGCCGTTTTAAAAGAATGCCAATTCAATCTGATCCTGGTTAAAGAAGATCCAGAAACCGCCTTTGTTCCTAACGTGGGCAGCCTTGAGAAAATAACGATACTCTCTTTCAGAAACTGCGGGGACTAGGGAAGGTGGGACTTCAGCTCTCCCAGCTCAGCATTGGCAGGAAAGGCGACCGCTCTCAAGAGGGAGGACAGTCACCCAGCAATACCCAGGAGACAGCCTCAGCCTCATCAGAGGAGAAGCGAGGGGGCCCAGGAAGAGAGCGTCTTGCTTTCTGAAACTGAAAAAGGACCGCCAGCCCCGGGTGTGGACTCGAGCGCAGGACGCTGAATCTCTTCAGAAATGTCTCCTTCGCCCTCCCGGCTGATGGCATGTTTGCAGTCTGGGATTATTTTGTGCAACTGACTCCTTCCAAGAGTTTGAGGTTTAGGGTTTGGGTGAGTTTGGTGTTAGCCTTTTTTTTCCCCCACTACCTTTTTATTCACAGTTTCCAATACACAGGGCACTTTATAACATCCATGGAAACCTCTGTGGCCACAAACTTGAAAACGAAGGCAACTGAGTGTCAGATGGAGAAAAAGATATATAGGAGTGTCCCGGTTATGTGGCACGCATACGTTGCTTTCTCCCTTTTCTGATCAAGTCCCGAAACTGGCATTCCTTTGGAAAAGGCCACACTGACGAGGGCTTTATCTAAGAAGTCAGTTCAGAGCGACAGGAAATATTAAGAAATGAAGCTGCCCTTGCATTGGTGAATTGGGGTAGCTGTGTAGTCCTGACTGAGCCTGTGTTAGAATCCATGAAATGTCCAGGGAGCGAATGTGCACTGCTCTTCTACACGCCCTCTCTCATGGCTGGAGCACTCTGGACACTTTCCAGTGGTAGGAGTCTCATCGCTTAAATTATACATTGTTCTCAAATTCGCTAGCCTCCCTGGCTCGCACAGCCAGGATCTGAGCGCAGGGAAAGTCAATAAGACGTGCTACTAACTGACCTTTACTTCCCCTTGAAATCCTGTCTATTCTGTACATTCCCCGGAAACAGTCTTTAACAATGGCCCTCACCCTTGTCCTTTCCACTTTTCCAACCAATCATGTAGAAATAATTGCCAAAACTTAAAAGACTGAATTAAAACCCTTCTCCTATGAAGAAGCCACTGTGGAGCAACGGAAAGGGCACCAAACCTGTCAAAGAGTCTGAGCTCCAAGTCTCCTCGGCCTCCTGCATGCCCCCCTTGAGCAACTTACCCCATTTCTGTGTTTCACCTTTCTCTGTCCTTAAACTAGCATAGCAACCCTCCTCCCACATGGTATAAGGATGAAATGAAGTCAAGTGTGTCAGTAAGTTTTAAACACCAATAATTGTTATAGCAATAAGATGTATTATCATTCAGATCGGGTTTGACTAAGAGGCTTCTAATCTTAATTCCTCCCCAAAAGTACATGTTGTTCCCCTAAAGCTGCAGGGACAGATGAGAAGTTTGGGGAGATGAGGGGACTGGCTATAAGAGAAAATAGCTAGCACCAACAGAAAGTGCAGATCACCATACAATCAACAAGGCCGCCAGGTCACCCCAGCTGCCAATGCCTACACAAAGTCCAAGAGATCCATTCAGATCTGTCACAGAAGTCCTCAGCAGCCCCTTTCCTCTCTCCACCCATTTTCTTCCAGTGACAATCTTGCATGGGGACTGTTGACTACACATGTGGATTAGCATTGTCCCACAAAACCCAGAATCAGAAGCAATAAGGCCAAAAAGAAACAAGGTCAAGGGTAAATTCAAATTGCAAATGAAAAAAAAAAAAAAAAAGAATGCCCTTCCACACTCGTTAACTAGATTCCTTTTGCCTCCCAGCGCTTACAGTGACACAGGAAGGGTAAAAGCACCTTTGGGAAATTTTGCAGACTAATAAAAACAGTATTGAGTTGCAGGGAGCTATGTAATGACCTTGCTCCCCGAAAGATTCAGAGCAAGCAATGGGGCTCATCCATGTTTGTAGTCTCCCATGCCTAAGCGAGCCCCCAAACTACAGGCTGTGCATAAACCTTTGTGGTGTTGAAGAGCGAAAGAATGGATGCACAGCTAAGGAAGAACATATGCTCAACACTGAGCCGTAATCAGGCAAGCACATCTGGGTTCAGTCCTTCCCTACTTCTCCTTAGCCATCTGCACATGGAAATGCTGGTTAATCCCCTTCTGTACTTCAGTTTCCCCCATTGTAGAATGGAGACAACGACGACGTCATGCATAGCCCACAGATTTGTTGTATTGAATTTTTACATGGTAAACACCTAATACGCATTAGTTATTGCTCTCTTGTTGCATTGTTGTTTTTGTTGTTATTGTGGCTTTTACTACTTACCACCTGGAGCTATGGTATTTTGGACAAGTTAGCTAACCAATCTAAACCTCAGCTTTCTCATCTGTAAAATAAAGGAAATAATAGCAACTAGACTGAAAGGATTCCCAAGGGTAGAGGTGGGATTGAGGTATGGTAGTATGTATTTACCAGGTAATATTATTGTCAAGCACATAATAAAGGCTCTGCAAACATTTCCTCTGATTAATAAAATATCCCAAGGAGCAGAAAAGAAGAAGATCAAGATGACAACAGAGAGTTAGACACTCCTAAAGCAATGAGGACTTTTCCAGACTGTAGCAGTGATATCCCATTGCTGGTTTGTAGAGTAAAATGATTCTGGAAATCTGAATGAGGCCCAGGCAAGCTACGATAAGGCTGCCACATAACCCAGAGAAGAAAAGAATCCCAATGTGCATCCGTGTAAAATGAAGCAGAATGGTGGCTGTGAAATAAAATCAAGCCGTGCACCGCTGCCGCAAACCCAACGAAGTGCTCATGGAAAGGAAATTAAAAGAAGGGAGGACACGGTCCCCGATGCATGGTTCAAGTCACACTTTGTTCTCTGCTCCTCCTAGACAAAAGCAGCAAAGCCCTGATTATGGGAGAAGGGAGGAGATAAGATCAGAGACACACTTCGTAAAAGAGTGGTGCCTCAGTCTCTACGTGACCCAAAGAAGAACTCATTCTGGAGCAAGCACCCAGGGAGAACCAGAAAAATGTGCAGGAACGGCTCCACGGACGCTCTGGGCTGTTCGCCTGGGAGAAGGAGCCCACGCGCGTGGCAGTATGTGGAATTCTGCATGTGCGTGGGGACGTGGGGGAGGCGTGGGGTCGTGGGGGAAGCGTGAGGACAGCGTGGGGACGTGGGGGAGGCGTGGGGTCATGGGGGAAGCGTGAGGACAGCGTGGGGACGTGGGGGAGGCGTGGGGTCGTGGGGGAAGCGTGAGGACAGCGTGGGGATGGGGGGGAGGCGTGGGGTCATGGGGGAAGCGTGAGGACAGCGTGGGGACGTGGGGGAGGCGTGGGGTCGTGGGGGAAGCGTGAGGACAGCGTGGGGATGGGGGGGAGGCGTGGAACCCGCAATGCCAAATCCAGAGGTCTGCCCCTCCCATTAACTTGGGCGACCTTGAGCAAGCGACACACTGTATTCAGGGCTTGTGTTTCTTCAAGTGAAAAACAAAGGAACTAACCTCTCCCCCTCACTACCCTCTAGACATGTCCAGGGAATTTAGTTGACAAGTGACTGTCAGATGCTTCAAAACCAGAAGCATGAAATGGCAGCTAGGGCTATTCACTAGCAATGAAATGAGGTTTTGGCAATAGGAAATGCACAAAAGTAAAGGGTATAAATGTGTGTGCTTTTGAATGAGCGTGTGTGTTCATGTGTGCAATGCAGAGACAGAGACAGAGTGAAAGGCTCAGGGGTGTGCTCCTAATATTCATTTATGTGAATGGATGTTCAGTGTGAAGTGTGTGGAGGTGCGATGGGCACATCCAGACAGAGGCTGGTTATAGGGGGAGGGGAAAGAGACCACAGCATGGGGGAAATGGGCCTGGTGCCCTGGACGCAGTGGGGAGAATATGGGCTCTAAACAGCCTGCAGACAAGCCCCGAAGCTTCTCCGAATCCCCAAAGGGGCACCCCACATTTCCTATACAGCCGTGTGCCCATTGGCTGGAAGAGAACGGCTGACTTTGACCCCTCATTGCATTGCCTTACCCATCAGGAGCTGCAAAGAGCTGTGGCACTTTTGACACTTAACATCTAAATAACTCCATCCCCCACCTCCTCAAACCCATGTGATAGTTCCTGACGCTACAATTTCTCTTTTCCTCCTTCTCTTTTTTCCTTCTCCTCTTTCTTCTTCTCCTCCTTCTTCCAAATAAATGATGGTTTGGGACTAGGGGCAGGGATGGGGATGGGTGATTTGGTTTTCAAATGTCTCAGGCATATGGGAAGGACAGAAGGTGTCAGGCCCAAACTGTGCTGGAAAACCCCAA
Organism: Tamandua tetradactyla; assembly: GCF_023851605.1. Classification (NCBI taxonomy): domain Eukaryota; kingdom Metazoa; phylum Chordata; class Mammalia; order Pilosa; family Myrmecophagidae; genus Tamandua; species Tamandua tetradactyla. The sequence goes on from NC_135332.1 coordinate 12,685,702, forward strand.
GATACCTATACACCAGGCACCCACATATACACATTTTCATTCTCTCTTTCTCTTTAACTTTTATTTTTTCCCCAGGAAGGGCTAAGGAGAGATTTCTAGAGCTTCTAGAGTCCCAGGGATGGAAGACCCCAGAGGCATCTGGGAGTGATTAGGCAACAGATTTCAGGTAGCCCAGACACACGTGCAGTCCACATGACACCCCCTAATTCCATACCCACAGCTCTCCTTTTCCAAACAAACAGCAGTGCCATTCGCAGAGAGAAAAAAATGCCTTCCTTAGTGGAGCTATGGAGGGAGGCCAAACTATGATTGTTTCCCCAGCATCAGCCCCTGACACCCATCCCCCCCACCACTCAGCATCACCACTGTGACTCGTGCAGCCACGGACAGGGCGCTGTGCTTAGAAAAGTAAGCAAGAATATCAAGGAGAGAAAAATATTTGTCATTGTATATTTGAGTAACAAGGTCTGGGGAGTTTACAGGTTCTGATACATTACTAATGATTTCAGTTTGTGGTTTGATTGTTTTCTCAAACCTGTAAATCCAGGCCAGAAATGTACAAAGATTATAATCTGAAAGCTTCTATATCCATCACTCCAGATGTTTTCCATAGGTGTGTCTCCAACACCCTTTCTTATAGAAAGAGATCAGAGGGTAGGAGGTTTAGAAAAGGGTTTGGGGGCAAAGGCAAACTTCCTCATAAGTGACGTGGGCACCCATCTAAAGGACACATTTTGAGGAGAGCCATAAAGACACCCATCTAAATGGTCAAGGTGCTCCTATGTCTCTGACATATGACATTCCACCATTAGGTATTCATTTATTTGGCTTAAGTTTCAGTCATTCATTTCTCTGGTGAACATTTATTTGGCAAACCCTATGTGGCACATTCTGGGAATATAAAGATAATAACACTATGTCCTTGGCTTCAGGAAGTTCACAGTCTAGCAGTGGGTATATATGCACGAAGGACAAATGCCAGCAAAATAGAGGCATGAACAAAATTTTAAAAGAACTCAGAGAAAGGGGTGTGAGGGCAGTTCAGTGGTAGAATTCTCGCCTGTCATGAAGAAGACCTGAGTTCGATTCACAGCCCCTGCACGTCCCAAAAAAATAAATCAATCAACCAACAAAAACAAACAAACAACAGCAAAAAAAAAATTTCAACAAACGGTGCTGCAATAAAGGGCTACTCACAGAGAAAAATAATGAAATGTGACCCTGCCATACAGCATACAAAAAAAAAAGAAGAAGAAAAACAGAGAAAGAACAAATAGCTATTGCTGGAGAGTCCTTATCACTTCACAGAGAGGTTAGCATTTGAACTGGACCTCTATCCCCTATTAAAATCTGGCTGCCCCTGAGACTGAGAATATATGAATAATTAATAGTCATTTAGTCCATAGCATGAAGTCTCACATCTTTCCCAAGACAGGAGTCGGTAAGGGCAGCTTTTATCTAGGAGAGATGTCCTACTCCCCAAAAGGAAGAGGAAGGCTGCAAGAAAGGGTTGTAAGAAAGGCTCGATAGTATATGAAAAAGGAAAATCTTGCAAATCCAGAAGGGCTGGGCTAGTTCGGCCACTGAGAAACAACCAAAAGCCTGAAAGAGGCCTAAGGAATGAGTGTGACTTTTAGGGTGAGTGAATGAGACAAATCCATAATCATTCGCCTCCAAAGAAGAACTGCTTGCTTAGGACTTTTCAGAATCGAAAAAGGACCCAATCTTTCCTCTTGAAGCCACTCTTAAGAACCAAAGGTAACCTCACGAACTTCCAGGGATGGATGACTGAGAATCAAAGCACCCCGGGGAAGAAGTGAAGTTGGGGCAGGGGGAGGGGGGCCGGGGACAGGAGAAGGAGGAGGTGACTTTTATTCTGTCCTCTGCCCGAGCTTGCAGTCCTGAGGAACATGAGTTTGGAGACAAAGGTACCCCCTGACATCACGCTCAGCCAGGCTTTCCTCAGCCCTAAATTCCTGGGGGAAGATTCAGAATCAAGGGAGCCACCCAAGTGCCAGGCAAAGAAGAAGCAATTAGCAACTTTTGCTGTAGGCAGAATCTAAAGGGGAAAAAGAGACCTTTGAGCCCAAGAAGCTACACCTCCCTGGGCCTCTTCCGGACCCACAGTGTTCAGCCCACTCAGTGTTTAGCCAATGCCTCCCTCTCCTCCCCCAGAAGACATTTTTTGCTCCTGGAAAATCATCTGGAAACTGTCATCACCACTGTGCTGGTTGGCAAAGGTCCCCCAAAGAGAGAGTGAAGTGTACCACACACTGTAAGGCATTGCTGAGCTTGGACCAGAAAGTGGAGGGCAGGGGGAGGAATGGTGGCCTCAGTGGAAGGAGCAGCTCAGCATCACCAGGGGTGGGGAGGATCCTGGGACCACGGGGGAGTAGACAGAAGGGAGTCCACTCCTGAGCTGGGAAGCCTGGGGTACCACTTCTCACCCACGCTTTGCTGCCCCCCCCCCCCCAGCGCTCTGATGGAGGGGCAAGCAGAGGAGGCAGCTCTCTGCGACCCACATGTTCTTTCAGGAAAGAGAATCAGTGAAAAGAGTTAGAGAACGAGTCTCCAAGCATAATCAGACTAGAGGGTAAAGCAGGGCATGGGTGGAGAGGAGGGAGGCTGAGCCTAAGTGGATACAAAGCATGGAGATAGTAACCGCAGAGAGAAGGCCCTCCAGCAGTACGCACTGGATTGATTTATTTGAGGCTGAGAATGGATTCCGTTGGGCATTCATTGAGAGTGAGGTGACTAATGAAAGAGTGGCCAGGACAGAGCTAGGATGGCCAGGAGAGTATCACTCCACTCAGCGAAGTGTCTCCCCAGATCTCTGTGTCATCGGGGGTCCCAGAACGAACACCCCATTCCCCCAATCCCTGCACAGGCTTCTATCCTCATCCACATCCCTCAGACTTGCAAGCACCCGTGACTTCTGGCTTGCTGCTCTGTGACAGTGCATACTTTCAATAGAATTGGGGCTCAACATAAACGTCTGTTCAGAACTCCCCCAGAAGGCTCTGGAACCCACCCCCACCCTGGAGGCATGGGGTGAGGCCTGAGTGGAGTGTCCAAGCCAAGACCACCTGCCCTGCTTCTCTTTCCTACCAGAAAGATCCAACCCCAGTCAGACATAACCCTTCCTTCCTGGTGGCAGAGGAAAACATCTCAACCTGTGAGATGGCTCCACTGCTCAAAGAAAGTGAGTAGTGAAGGGAAAAGAGGCCTGTAGCTATCACTTTTTTTTTTTTTGAAGGAAAAATTAATGCCCTTCTATTTGAATTTAGGGTGGCAGTTCCCTCCACCTAAGTTGAAGTAACTGCTTATTTGTCTCTGCTTTACCAGTGGATGCTAAAACCAGTGAGATACTAAATCTGATTGTCTGCCAACCTATTCTGACAACTTTGTGAGCTTTAGGGACACCCCAAAGGGAAGCAGATTCTGTGCAGAGTCCACGCTTTCCTCAGGCATTCTGAGGGGACTTCCCTGGCGTTTCAGCCAACCTAGGAATGGGGGGGGGGGGGGCTGTTCCAGCCCTAGAACTAAGTGTGAAAGAAAACAACCTGTCCTTTCCCATTGAATGTAAACACATTTACCCTAAAGATAGTAGCAGGGACAGTGTGAGATTTCCTGGGTCTTGATTTAATAACTGTGGGTAGGGCACAAAGCCATCCTCGCCTATACCAGTCCAAATGTCACTCCCCACTAAAAAAAAAGAAAGAAGGAAACAGAAAAAAAAAGGCATTAAAGAGTCCACGGATTCCTTTCATATCAATGAGAAAAGGGGCCTTGGGAGAAAAATGGCAGAGAGAGAGAAAAAAAGTTTCCTCTGCTTTCCAAAAACCCCTGATCTCGCAGAGTCCCCGGGACACCCCTAGCCCGTCCCTTCAAACAAACCCATTTGAAGTCCGTCAATAGTGCAACCCAGTGTCTCCTGCAGTTTCCACGTCAGAGACGCGCAGTAGGAAATTAATTTGAAGTGAGCATCGACAGGACAGGCAGCGCGGCGGGACCCGGGTGCCTCGCGGGTCCCCCCTTCCGGAAGCTCTCGTCTGTTTGTGCCCTCCGGCGCCTCCCCGCCCTACCCCCCAGCATTTTTTCTGACGTCACAGCGCCCAGAACCTTCCCAACACCAGAGCTCCCGGCTTTCTGAGGTCACCCTCCCCGAAGCTGGAGACTTTGGTGCTGACCTTAGCCCTCTCGAGGCTTTCGGGACAAAACGCGCCACCCACCCGCGCTCGGGCCCCGGGCCTCCTGCAGGCGACCCGGCTGGGCGCTTCTGCCGTCGCGCCTTGCTCACGCCGCCCCCCAGCGCAGCGCGGCACGCAGCAGCCTCGACGCCCAGTCTGGCCCGCTGGAGCTATGGGTCCCAGGAACCAGGCCGATGCGCTCTGCCCTGGCGTGTCCCGGGTCCTGCTGAAGACGACGAAATAGTCCGTATTTAATTCTGACAGTTACCTTCGGAATTGAATTTCAATATCATTTCTTCCTTTTGCGGGGTCCCGTGGAAATATTTTCCCCGATTAATAAAGACCCGAACTAATGACCCACCCGATTGGGCATCTTAGAGGGCGCAGCTGCGATGTGGTTGCCACGATGCGTACAAACACTGCCTGAGAATCTTCCCTCTCCTCGCTCTGGGCCCTCCCGGGGACCAGACACCCCGAAACCGAAAGGTGACTCGAGCGGGAGGCGACAATTCCCGTGCGAATCCGTTGTCTTCGGAAGCAGCTCCTGGGGCAGGAGCGTACCCCTGGCCTCCAAAGCCCACCGCAAAGGAGGCGCCGACGCCGTGAAAGCTTATTTTATTTGTATTGTTAATTCAGCGAGGCAAAAAACACCCTTGGCTGAAAACGCCTGTACGATTTAAAAAGGAGGGAAGTTGGGGGGGGGGGGGGGGATGGGCCTAGAAAATTTCCCGCGGGGCATTCTAGGGATACGTTAGGGGATTCGATTGGCCCAGGACTCCCCAGTCCCACGACTAAGGACAGATCTTTTAGGGAAAAGGATAAAAAGGAAAAGCACACTCCCTCTGGCATCGCAGTCCTTTTGCTCCTGGGGCCCGAGACCCACATCCCTCCACTTTCCCCTTCGCTGGCCACCCAGAAGGAGACAGGTCCTCCAGTCTCTGAATTTAGCTCCGTAAGGCGCTCCCGGGGCGCTCCACTGGGCCACAGCCACCCGGCGTCCCAAAACCTGATCCGGTCACCCGGGGGGTAGGGGACAGTTTGGCAATTGACACCCCCCTCTCGCCACACCTCCCGCGCACAGCACTCGTCTTTCTCTTAGAAAACAGAAAAGGAAAACAAAACTGAAGTGCCCGCTGTAGTCTGCAGTTTTAGGAGATGCTGGGTTAATGCAGTCCTGGGTGACACGTGCTGGACAAATCCCCCCACACACACACAAAGTAGGGCGCCGTTTGGGGAGAAACACACATGGAGAAATGCGCATTCATACGCGTTTATGGAACGTGTTGCTGGGAGGTCTGGCGGCCTGCAATTGGGAAATACACACGTGCCCACATGCATACACCAGCAAACTATCCAAAGGTCACATTTATTCAGTGCCTAAGCAGATATTTATTGCGTCTTTTTCCTTTTCGCTGCTGCTTCCAGCTCAACGCCTGTCTTGAGACTTGGCCTTGCTTACCTGCCGCTCCCCCGCAGGGGGAGCGGGTGTCGGGCAGGATGAGCGCCCCACACCCAGCGAAAAGTTCCAACCACCCACAAGCGGCGGGGAGCGCAGGGTACGGGAACCTGGAGGGTCCCACCAAGGACTGGGGTCTTTTATTTCAAGGGCACGGGACTCGGGGGGGTGCAAGAGGAAAGAGGTAACCCCCTTCTTGATCACCTCTGTAGAAAATTTTGCGCAGGGCTGAGATTGCTGGGAGAGGCTCCTGCACACCCCAGCCAAACCCTTCCTGGGACATGAGTCCCTGCTGAAAACGGGTTCGGCACGGTCCCCACTTTTGCCAGGGAAGTTTGGAGAGGGAGATTGCGGTCCTTAATTTCGCAGGCAAAGGGAACCCCATCCGCCCGCACCCCACCCCCATCCGGAGGCGAAAATCTCCCCTGCACTGCGTGTTTGCGCCGCCGCCGCCGCCGCCGGAGAGCCGCAGAGACCGCGCCAGCAACTCTGGGCTCCTGCCTCTGCTCCCGCATAGACGCGGAGGGAGGATTGGCGGTCCCGGCTGGGGAAATTGAACCCGGCGCCGGCCCGGAACGCGGAGAGAAGAAGGAGGGGCTCCCAGACCTCGGTTTTCCGAAGTGCCCCCTTGGGATCCGCTCGCACCTCGGTGTCTCCGCTTGCGGCGGCAGACCTCGCAGCGCTTGATCAAGAGCTGGGATCCTGGTGGCGTGCACACGTTGTAAAGCGCCGTGCGTTGCCTGCCACTCTTCTCCATCTACGCCCTTTCCCTTCCTTACCCCCGAGCACCCCGGAGCGTTTAGTTCTTGGCAGATGGTGCTGGCTAAAACTGGGCCACCAGCCTCAGTTTCCCGATCTGTAACATGAACATGGAGAGTGACTTCCTTTCACTCGAGTGCTGAGGTTCTCGGGTCCGGGACTCATCTTCCCGAGGCAGGTAGGAGGGGTCTGGGGTGACTGGGGAGAGTCACACTGAAGAGAGCCGAGCCCCTAAATAAGGATAGGGGAATCGGCGGGGGTAAGCATCTGCGGAAATGCAAGTCGGACCCACTTGCGAATCAGCGGTGCCCACACGCCGGGCTTGGCCTTGTCTTCTCAGGCAGGAAAGAGAATAGCCCTGAGCACCTGAGGGGGAGGGGCTCCTTCTCCAGGTCTCGGTCTCCCGGTTTTGTGCAGAGTGGAAACATCAAGCATCTCGAGCGCGCATCTATAGCTTGGTCTCCTATAGACACACACTTCCCAATTCCCCCTAACTGAGCTGTCCGGAGGTGAACCCGCACGGGAGGGAACATCGCGCAAGATCCTGCAGAGATAAATCTCAGCAGCAAAGCAGTCCTGAATGAGTGGAACACACCCCACCCCACACCCCACCATCACCACTATCAAAGTTTCCCCAGCAGTTCCTGCTTTGGTACAGTTTCTGGGCTTTTGGCGCCCCCTCTGGATGCAGCCGAAAATTGCAGTCCATTATCTAAGACAACAGATTGTTTATCGTAGTTTAACCAAAAGATACAAGAGTAGGAAATGCTTGCATCAAACGAACCGCAAACGTACAAAGCACCTTCGCTTATTATTTAAAATGTTATATATTACGTATCTCTTATTACATAATTGTAGCAAAATATATTTTCTATGGACATATTACCTTGATAAATTTCGTGAAATATTCTAAATATCTTAGGGGTATAGTTGTCTTCTCTTGTTTTATGCCAGCAAACATGGGATTTACCATTCGATACAACCTAATTGCAGTCATCTTGGTTAAAACTGCTGCCTGAAGGTCTCTGAGTCTCCTCCTGGATCAGGTATCAGGGAATCACACAATTATACTCACAACCCCAGCACACAGAAATCTGTCCATGCTATCCGGGATTTGTTCCTCCCAAGAAGGGAGGATGCTGTTTTTACGCTTTCCAGCAGATTCAAACCGCCTTGAATATAAAGCTATCCTGTTGCGGTCTCTTAAACTCGTAAACAGCCTACAGGGTACCAGAGCTATTCAGTGTGAGTCACATTCGTTTAAAAAGTAAATACACTGATTAACAGGGTTATAACTTACTCCCTTCCGAAGAGTGCCATTTTCTATTTAAAAAAAAAAAAAAAGTCGACTTCGGAAGAAAAGGAGAGAAAATGAGACTTTTAAAATTTCTTCAAGGTAAACATTCTTGGAGATCCCGCCATGGTGTGTGCAATTTGCAAATCAGAAAGTAACAAGTCTTTTTTTCAGTGATACCGACCGATTCCCAAGAATTTAATCTGAGGCGAACCTTTCCAAAAGCCAGGAAGGGGGCGTTTAAAATAGTTGTCCACAGTGTTTGTGATTCTGTCACAAATAGTTTGTGATTCTGAAGACATGTAATCCGCAGACGACTAAGAATTTTCCTCCCTCCTAGAAACAGATAACTCCGCATTTAGCCAACCTGGTTAGGAGCAGTTCTCATCCACAGATCACACCCCGAAATATCATCAGAAGCACCCCCAGTCCCTCCCCCAGAACTCCCAACTATCGGTGGGTCAGAAAGGACGGGAGAAAAGTCCAGACGACAGGCGCTTCACCCCTCCAGGTGATTTGGAAAGGAGAGCGCACTCCGCCTAAGTGGGGTGTTTCGTCTGCGGTGGTGCCCATTTGTTTGGCCTTATACACACTCGGTGACCGGCCTCGGCCTTGCGGCCCGGGACGGCCCACTTAGCAAAGTTCGAGCCGGGGCAGTTTACAAACTCTTTCCAGTGGCCACTCGGCTGACGTTTTCGATCCGGCCGAGAGGCGAAGATCAGAACGTCAAAGCCTTGGCCCTGTCACTGAGGAGCGCCGGCGGGGTGGGAGGCTGGAGGGCCGGGGCCGGAGAGGGGACTTGTCAGAGTTCAGGGTCGATGTGGCGCGGGATGGTCCGGGCGACCGCGGGACCAGGGCGTCGCGACCGCCGCTGCCGCCGCCGGTAGCCTCCGCGGGGACTGCGCTTTGGTTTTCATTGATTCACTCTGCAAGAGCGCGGCGCAATCCCGACCAGCCGCACCACCCCCGGCGAACCAGAGCATGTTAATCTATTTATATGGCTTATTACGGAGGAAGAGCGGGCGTCCAGTCACCAAAACATTTGCTTCAAAAGCCCAATTCTAAGCGCTTTCGGAAGGGGCAGGCTCCAGGCGCGTAAACTGGGCTCGGCATTAAGGACAGGCTGCTTTTCCAATACTGCAAACTCCTGCTAAGTCCCCGGCACCACCGAGAAAGCAATGGAAAGAAATGCCCGGGTTGGGGGCGGGGAGTGGGGAGGCAGGGGGGAGCTCTTAGGCTAGAAATGCACACACACGTACACACATGCAAAGATCAGTGCAGCGATGGCACCAAAATTCTGACCTACCGAGAGTACGGCAAACTCACACACTTGGACGTCTCGGGTCCCCCGCCTTCCCAGCAGCACCCGCCCCCCCCACCCCCGTCCACCCTTGGGCTGCGCTCCCCTCCCTTTTCCTCTCCTCCCCTCTCGTCACCCAGCCCAGTGCCACAACCCCCCCCCAAATCTGCTCCAATCAGCTGCCTGCCAACCCCTGAAAAGCCGTGCTGTGATTGGTTGAAAGTTTCTAAGGTGAGGGGGAGTATTTATTAAAGAGACCCTGGGCTGGGATAGTTGGAGAGCGGAGAACGGAGCTTGAAACTGACTGGAAACTTCGGTGGCGGCGCGACTTGCCAGTTTCATCCCGGGACCTTTTTCTTTGCTGGAGGAGAAGAGAAGGGGTGCAAGAGCCCCCCGCTTTTGCTTTCTCTCTCCCCCTCCTCCTCGTCTCCACGTCGCCTTCCCCTTCTTGGAGCGGGCAGCTGCGGGTGGGCCACCCTGCGCCTTCCTAAGGGCTCGCCGCCGCAGCCGGGTGACGCGCCAGCCTCCCCGGGCGCACCTCGCTCCGTGTCCGGGCAGCCGAGAGGAGAGGAGCCCCGCGCCTCGAGTCCCCGAGCCGCCGCGGCTTCTCGCCTTTCCCGGCCAGCCGCCCCCTGTCCCGGGCCCGCGCATGAATCTCCTGGACCCCTTCATGAAGATGACCGACGAGCAGGAGAAGGGCCTGTCCGGCGCCCCCAGCCCCACCATGTCCGAGGACTCGGCGGGCTCGCCCTGCCCTTCGGGCTCCGGCTCCGACACCGAGAACACGCGGCCCCAGGAGAACACGTTCCCCAAGGGCGAGCCGGACCTGAAGAAGGAGAGCGAGGAGGACAAGTTCCCCGTGTGCATCCGCGAGGCCGTCAGCCAGGTGCTCAAGGGCTACGACTGGACGCTGGTGCCCATGCCGGTGCGCGTCAACGGCTCCAGCAAGAACAAGCCGCACGTCAAGCGGCCCATGAACGCCTTCATGGTGTGGGCGCAGGCGGCGCGCAGGAAGCTCGCCGACCAGTACCCGCACCTGCACAACGCCGAGCTCAGCAAGACGCTGGGCAAGCTCTGGAGGTAGGGCCCCGGTGGCGGGCAGGGTGGGCTCGGCGGCGGCGGGGGGCGCGGGCCGGGCCCTGCTCTCCAGCCCCGCCTCCCAGCGGGAGGGAGCTGCTGTTTGGGGCGTGGGGAGGGGGAGGCGCGGAGCGGGGCGGGGGGCGGGGGGCGGGGGAGACGAGGTGTAACTTGGCTCGGACTTTGACAAAGTTCTTGGATTGCTCTTGGGGAAGGGGAGGGGGAGTTCTGATGGAAAAGCGAGGGGGGAAGGGATAGGCAGAGGATGAAAGAAGACTTGAAAGAGACCCGGTGGGAGGGGGCTGCCAGCCTCGAACCCCTTGGCCGTGAAGTTCAATCCTGGGTGGGGAGTGTTTGGGTGGGAAGTGGAGTTTGCCTCTCCCTCCCCTCAAGTGTGCTTTCTGGTGCTGCCCTGACAGGAATGGGGGTTGGGCGGGGATAGAACCCCAGGCTAGGGGAGACCCCTGAGTCCTCGCGGGGAGGGGAGAAAGAAGGAGGGAGGCGGCTCGAAATGGGGGGGAGGAGGGGATGGGGGTCGGGGGGGGTGGCTTCTTGCAATATAAGTGGTTTTGCGGAAAGTTTTTAAAGAATGTAGTGGGGGAAGATCTAAAGTTATGGCTGCAGCAGCAAAGGGCTTCAGAACCGCAGCAGCGGGAGCGATTGCTCCGGCCAGACTCAAAAAGAAGAGTTGTTGTTGTTGTCGCTTCTTTTTCTTTTATTATTGTGATTGTTTATTAAAAAGGGAGGAGCTGCGTCAGTGGCTGCAGAGCTGGGAGGTTGGAGGAAAGGCACTAGGGGTAAAGAGACGAGTGACGGTGTCCCCGCCGCCCACCCTCGCGGGCCTGACAGCTCAGCCGCGTTTCACGGACCCCCCCATTCCCTCCTCTCCCCCCTTCGCCCCCCCCCCCCCCCGCCATCCCCAGGCTGCTGAATGAGAGCGAGAAGCGGCCCTTCGTGGAGGAGGCGGAGCGTCTGCGCGTGCAGCACAAGAAGGACCACCCGGATTACAAGTACCAGCCGCGGCGGAGGAAGTCGGTGAAGAACGGGCAGGCGGAGGCCGAGGAGGCCACCGAGCAGACGCACATCTCCCCCAACGCCATCTTCAAGGCGCTGCAGGCCGACTCGCCTCACTCCTCCTCGGGCATGAGCGAGGTGCACTCTCCCGGCGAGCACTCGGGTGAGTCCCCGGTCGGCGCCCGAGCCAGGCCACCCCCAGCGCGGCCCGCACGGCCCTGGGAGGCTCTGCTGGGGGACTTTGCTCTCTCCAGAGAGGGAAGCACTACCCCCTGCGCTTGAGCGCGCTCCCCTTTCTGCTCAGGGCCCCAGGAGGCACCTAACAAACACACACACACACACACACAACTCAGTCCCTGCATCCTAAGTGATTAATCCTTTATTGCGAAGTTTAGATGTCTTTACAGCTTTGCAAGACTCCCCCCTTCTCCTCTTCGCTGCCCCACCCCTAAAGCACACAGGGTCCCTCTACAAGTGGCAGTTCGTTCTTCCGGCCCCTCAACTGATAAAAGGAGGCCGCTTGTGTGCTGGAGGGTTAATCATTGCGCGGTTTGCCTCCCGCGCAGGTGCGGGTCCTTTGCACGCCGTCGGGAGGGTCCCAGAAGGGTTTCCAAGCCTCGCCTGCGGCTTTCGTTGATTTCCCGGGTTTCTTCCTCTTTCATGGCCTGCAGGGCAGTCCCAGGGTCCACCGACCCCACCCACCACCCCCAAAACCGACGTGCAGCCAGGCAAGGCTGACCTGAAACGAGAGGGGCGCTCCCTGCCAGAGGGGGGCCGACAGCCCCCCATCGACTTCCGCGACGTGGACATCGGCGAGCTGAGCAGCGACGTCATCTCCAACATCGAGACCTTCGACGTCAACGAATTTGACCAGTACCTGCCGCCCAACGGCCACCCGGGGGTGCCGGCCACGCACGGCCAGGTCACCTACACGGGCAGCTACGGCATCAGCAGCACGGCGGCCACCCCGGCGGGCGCGGGCCACGTGTGGATGTCCAAGCAGCAAGCGCCGCCGCCGCCCCCGCAGCAGCCCCCGCAGGCCCCGGCCGCACCCCAGGCGCCCCCGCAGCCGCCGCAGGCGCCCCCGCAGCAGCAGGCAGCGCCCCCGCAGCCGCCGCAGGCGCACGCGCTGACCCCGCTGAGCGGCGAGCCGGGCCAGTCGCAGCGAACGCACATCAAGACCGAGCAGCTGAGTCCCAGCCACTACAGCGAGCAGCAGCAGCACTCGCCGCAGCAGATCGGCTACAGCCCCTTCACCCTTCCGCACTACAGCCCCTCCTACCCGCCCATCACCCGCTCGCAGTACGACTACACCGACCACCAGAACTCCGGCTCCTACTACAGCCACGCGGCGGGCCAGGGCTCCGGCCTCTACCCCACCTTCACCTACATGAACCCCGCGCAGCGGCCCATGTACACCCCCATCGCCGACACCTCCGGGGTCCCTTCCATCCCGCAGACCCACAGCCCGCAGCACTGGGAACAGCCGGTCTACACACAGCTCACCAGACCTTGAGAACAAAGGGTGAGGATGGCCGCGATGAGCATAAAAAAGAACCGAAGAAAATAAAATAACCGACCAGAATTTTCCTTGGGACGTTGTTTTTTGGTTTGTTGGTTTTGTTCGTTTTTTTTTGTTTGTTTGCTTGTTGTTTGTTTGTTTTTTCATCCCTTAAAGACACTCAAGCTAAAGGCAACTCGTACACAAATTCCGGGACAAAAACCTTTTTCGAGCCAAACGCGCGCGCCTTGTTGTATCAACTTCTTGGCGAATCGGTGGCCGCGTCGCCCCCAGGCTCGTGGAACCAGCAGAGGCGACTGCGAACGGTTTTTTTCCCCCCACCCCTTCTGCAAAGCCCGCGTTGGAGGATGATGGAGAATCGCGTGACCAGTTTGCTCAATCTCTCTGCTTGTTTGGACTTTGTAATTATTTTTTAGCAGTAATTAAAGAAGAAAGTCCTCTGTGAGGAATATTCTCTATTTTAAATATTTTTAGTATGTACTGTGTATGATTCATTACCATTTTGAGGGGATTTATACATATTTTTAGATAAAAAAATTAAATGCTCTTATTTTTCCAACAGCTAAACTACTCTTAGTTGAACAGTGTGCCCTAGCTCTTCTTGCAACCAGAGTATTTTTGTACAGAATTGCTTCCTCTTACAAGAAAAAAAAAGAAAAAAGAAAAAAAAAGGTGTGTGTGTTGGTGCATTAACATAAAAAACAAATTGTGTTAGGTGATCGGTTTTGGGAGTTCGCTCTGCTTAATTCTGAAGGCTTTCCGATTAAGGAGAAGCTGCCTTAAAAAGAAAAATAAAGGCCTTATTTTGCAAGTATGGGAGAAAACAATAGTCTAGAGAAGCATTTGGTAAGCTTTATCACATATATATTTTTTAAACAAGAAAAACACTTTGAGCCTTAAAAAAAAGTGCTGCTGGAAGACTCATGCGCTCTCTTTTAGTGCATTTCCTCTTGCTTTTGCTTGGTTGCTCCAGATTTAAGAAAAAAGCAAAAGGGCAAGCAAAGGGGACAGAAACCTGTTTGGGGAATGTTTCAGCAGCCAGTAAGTGCCCTGAGTGCTCTCTGGGTGCTTTGCCCTGGCCTGTGGGGCACGGACACTGGGGTCCCTGCTTTCCCACCGTCACCTGTGCCTCTCTGAACACCAGCAGTTACCCTTGAAGACATTCCATGTGCTAAAAGTATTTATTTCATAAGGAGAGGTTTTCATTGAAAAGAATATTGTTGCTCTCTCTCTTTTTAATTTACCTTCTCTAAAATAGGTTGTTGGAGCCTTCCTCAAAGGGTAGGGTCATCTGTTATTAAATTATGTTCTTAACTGTAACCGATTTTTTTATTTATCTCTTTAATCTTTTTTTATTATTATTAAAAACGAGTTTCTCTGGATTTCTTGGCCTAGATTTGTACAAATGCCTTTTTTTCATCCTTTTTTTTGCCTTTGTTGTTTTTGTTGAAAACAAACTGGAAACTTGTTTCTCTTTTTGTACAAATGAGAGGTTGCAAATGTAGTGTATCACTGAGTCATTTGCAGTGTTTTCTGCCACAGATCTTTGGGCTGCCTAAATTGCGCATGTGTGTGTGTGTGCGTTGTGACACAAAACAGTGCAAGCGTGTCTTATCAATATTCCTGGGCATACTGTCCTGGAAGAGGAGGGGAGGGCAGGGAGGTGGAATCGGCAGACTGACAGCAGCCCGCAGACCTTGCTGCTTGTGGCTGGAGAGTTTGAGGATTGCTTTTTAAAAAAGACAGCAAACTTTTTTTTTTTATTTAAAAAAAGATATATTAACAGTTTTAGAAGTCAGTAGAATAAAATCTTAAAGCACTCTTATAATATGGCATCTTTCAATTTCTGTATAAAAGCAGATCTTTTAAAAAAAAATATTTCTGTAACTTAAGAAACCTGGCATTTAAATCATATTTTGTCTTTAGGTAAGGTTTGGTTTGTGTTTGTGTTTTGTTTGTTTCGCTTGTTCCCCCGCGCCCCAACCCCAAACCTTTTTGTTCTCCCTGTGAAACTTACCTTTCCTTTTTTTTCTTTTCTTCTTTTTTTTGTATATTATTGTTTACAATAAATATACATTGCATTAAAAGAAAATGATCCTATGGATTTATTCACCAGATTCACGGAAGAATTTGAGCACCGAAAGAAATCCTTAAATGCTGATTGTTGTGCGGCTCTGTTTTTAGTGCTTCTTTGGCAGTCCTAAGAAGTAGGCCAAGGAATAGTGTCGTGTCCCCAAAGATCTAAGTAGGAGAATCGTGAGAACTGCCACCCCGTTAGTCAAACAGAAAATTACGCGCGTCACCCACTCTGCCAGAGTGTTTGTTGCTGCTTTAATCTCCTGCCTCAAGGCAAAAGCCCTTCCCTTTTGGGGACATTAGACCTGAAATCAGTGGCTTGTCCTTAAAGACAGAATGCCAGAGGTGGTGACTTGCCTGTCTTAATTTAATCTAGCAAACTTTCTGTTAGTATGAGCATGCACCAAAGAAATGAGGTCTTCATTTACAATGCGAAGGAAGCCAAAGTAAAACCGTGTTTCAAGAGGACCAGCGGGCAGCATGTTCTATTAACTCATTTAATGATTCAGAGCCTTCCTGGATCCTCTGCTGAAACAATGGAATGAGATTACATCCTCATTACTATTATCATTATTGTATTATTATTATTATTATTTTGTTCCCTCCAGTTTAACTCGTTCTGAGCAGATGCAAAGCCATCATAAAAGTAATAAGACCTAATCCTGTTTTCCTTGGCCTCGGTTAATTAGGGAGTTTCCAGGATCAGAGAAACATCCAGGTCATTTTTCATCAAACAAATGAAATCACTACTTCCCTCCCACCCCCACGCAGACACGCCCCCCAGCTGACTCGGGAAGCATCTCCAAGGAGGCAGGTCTCCTACCACCTCAGGCCGGGCTTTCTGACATACCAGCTTTCAACCTCACTGGTATTATTACCTCACGCTGTCTGGTTTTGCTTATTGGATTCCTGGCTTGCATCCCACACCAGGATCACGGCAACCAGGAAGATGGGAGTTATCAAACTGAGGCAACATTAGGACTCGGCCTCCTTTGCGAATTCCTTTGACAAACATTGATCGAGTGCCTCAGACGGGTGGGTCACGGTGCAGGTCCCCCACCGCCCACCCCAGCCCCTGCAGACGCCACATTCTGATCCTTTGGTGTGTGTCATCACATCCCATTCGAGCAGGCCAGGAGTCCAGCCTTTCTTCTTATAAGATCTCTATCCGCCCCACCCCCCCTTGCCAATATTCACAAATTCCTTTTAAAAAGTCTCTCTGGTGTTCACTAATTCATGTCCACCCTGAGTTACCCTAACCTGGTTTTCTATTAAAATCAACACTCACCATTCTGCTTTAACCTCCCTCCTTCCCCACTCCACCTTTTCCTCCCAAGTCTATTCTGCTAGCCTGTTTGTTCTCTCTTCTGGAAATATGTTCTGTTCCTCAGGACGCGCGCAATCTTCGGCAAGCCTCCTTAGAGCCAGAATGTTCTTTTTGGGCATAAACTTGCTAGGTGACCCAGGGCAAGTTGCTTTTCCTTCCCCTTTGGCTGAAAATGTTTCGAATCCCTCCCTCCTGTAGCAGGGTCCTTACTGGAGCAGATTTGAGCAAAGAACAATCTGGGAATTGGCAGCCTCTGAATCTCTTGGTCTCTACAGGAGTCCTGCTGAGTTGGAATCTCTGTATATGGCACCGAGGAGTAAGAGTTTTTCACAGGATGCCCAAGAGATTTTGATTCACAGTAAAATACAAGAGACACTGGAGCGCTGGGAGAGTCCCTTTGAATCCCACTCACCCCTATCCATCAGATCTAGTCAAAGCCTGATATCACTAGGGTATAAAATATTTTAGAGGCATTTTTTATCTAAATCCAGAAACACAGAGCTTATCGCCCTGGCAACAAGAGCACACTTATTGGTCTCAAAACCAAAGAAAGAGCCCTCCATACCAGAAAAGGCTGATCCTTAGATCCAGGGTTATGTATTTGTTCATTTACTTGTGCTCAAAATGAAACCTTTTTTGGACCGTTTTAACAAAAACAGATCTTTTTTTTAAAAAAACAAACTAATTTAGAATCTGGGCTGTCATTAAAATAGAGCCACGTAGTTTAGTTTGAGCTGTGGCTTCAACATTCCCACCTCATCTCCATCCAATTCCTTCCCTTTTCCCTGATTTCCAAAATAAACCTTTTGGAGGCCCCCACTGAGGCATACTTAAAATTAAATGCATTGATGAATTATGAAGACAGCCAGAGATGTGTTTATCATGAACCTGATGAAGCTATAAGCATCAATATCCCTCATTGGCGTAGGCTCCTTCTAGGGCCCTGATTTTAATCTTATAATTTTAAAATATGTTATTTTCGTAAAGAGCACCCACGGCATCAGAGGCTGCGAACAAAATACTCACTCTGAAAAAGTTGACCATGATACTTGCCCATCCCCTTCTATTTTTCCCTTAGCTGTAGGTCTCAGCAGCACTTGCCACACAGTAGGTGTTTAACAAATACCAACCTTTCATAGTAGCCATGACCCTGACAGCATTGCCACAGAACCCACTGTTGGGAATGCCTGCCATAGCACTCCATTGCTTACCACTTGACTTTGGGGCAAATTTCTTATCCCTCTTAGACTCAACATCTTCGTTTCTCAAATGATGGTAATTATCTCACAGGCTTAATAAGGATTCAGTGAGTTGGAAAAAAAAATGTTAATCATCTGTCTCCCCTCATTCCCTGACTTCTCCCCATCCTACTCTTTTTTTTTTTTCATTTCTGAGATCACCCACCCCCTGCCTTATTGAAGGTCTCACATGAATGTTTACAGCTGAGAAGTTGGTTGGGCCCTGATTTGGCTATTCGTCTCCCACTATTCACTATTCTCCTCTGGGTTTATCAAGAAGAGTTATTTTCAGACCTAAACACAACCTGGGTCAGGCTATCTCAGATTTGTACCCCTTTAAAAGAGCCAAGCTAAATTGGGGGCAATAGGTACATTACCTTGAAGCTACTGTTAGGCATATCTCATGAATTTTCAAGCTCTTATATTAAATATAATCCAAATATCATTATTTCATGCTGCCATATTCCACTCTAGGAAGGTTTCCACTCCCCATTCTTTGCAAAAAACATTTACTGAGCACTGACTGTGAGTCAAGATGTATCAGTGAACAAGAGACCCGTTCCTTGTTTTCACAGGGCTTACATTTGTGTGGAAGAAGCAGGCAAAAAGCAAATAGAATTCCCCAGTATTTTCCTGTTTAAATTTAATGGGAAAAAATGCAACTGATTGAGGCCAGTTGGGACCCTATTGCAACCAGCCAGGCAATAGATGAGGGTGGCCTAGAAGAAGACAGCATGAGGAGAGGGCAGTTGACAAGCGAGAATGGTTTTGGTGAGAAAGTGTTGACCTTCTTTCTCTTCTCCTCACCTCCATCCAATTTTTCAACAACACGATGACTCCTCTGACCTAATCCATGTAAAGGTGACCCACTGTATTTTCATCTTAAGCACTCTCTCCCATACATTACTCGTTGCTCTTTTAATGAACGGTGGAGTTACATGCCCCACAATTTTCTTTTTACCGAAGTCTTCAAGAGAAGGAGCTGGTTTCTTGTATCCAAAACAGTCTCCTGGTCTCCAGACATTTGGTTGACATGCACTAAAGGTTAATATCTAGTTTGGTTGTGTTCTCATTGCAAAAATCCTTCGGATAGCATGCTAGGCTATTTAACACTTCTCCAATCTCTTCTGAAAAACTTCCATTGGTTGAGAAGTCACCTTTCCTCACGCAGAAATCCTTAGTTGTGGGTGGTAAAATTCTATATCTTCAAAGATGGCCCACCTCCAAACTAGTGTAAAGTTTTAAGTCTTATCCTTCTTCCAAATGACAGACCTTCAGCTATGTGTAAACAGTTTTCAAGTTTCCAGTTTCAAGTTTTCTCCCAGGCTAAACATTTCTAATACATTTTCCATATGAAATGGTTTCTAAACCCATTTGTCTTTGCATGTTCTTCATCTACTAATATTCCTCTCAAATTAGCATGTCTAGAATTATTTCCAAGAGTGCAAATATGGTATGACTAATATACAAACAGAGTCATGTCTATTGTAATCAGGAGTGGTGCTTCTATTAATTTAAGATCATATTAGCTCCTGTAGTGGCCAAATCATCCAGTTATGTTTTGGTGAAAAATGTCTTACCTACTCTACATTGGTGCAATTAACTTTTTGAACATGATCCCAGTTTTATATTTATCTCTATCTTAACCGGTGTGTGAAATATCCTGGCCCTGCCTGATAGGCTCAATGGAAGGAGAAAGAGGAAGAGGGATTTGAATCATTGAGCCCTTACTTTGCCAGGCACTGTGACAGGTGTTGTATATATATGATCTCATTTAATCCATTTAATAACCCTTAGCAACAGGTGCTATTATTACAGTTTTATAAAAAATAAAAGTGAAGCTCAGAAAGATTAAGCAATTAACCTAAGTTCACATAACAAGTAATCAGCAAAGACAACTACCATAGACCCGCCCCTTTCACCCCAAGCACTCCTCAGTTTTCAAAAGAGAATTTGAATGAAAGTCCATAATGGAGAAGGGAGATTAAATAGAGAACTATATTCTCATGTTGTAAATTATATTACAGGCAATCTCTAAAACAAAATCTGAGCATATAACACACACACCCTTCAAAGGCATCCACTAACTAGCCATCCACTTGGAATGAACTCCAAGTTCCTTGTCATAAGATACAGTGCCCTAACCCAGGGACTGGCAAGCTATATCCTAAGGAATTAAAAAAAAAGGAATTTTGTTCCCCTTGCACCAAGCCAGGCTTTTGAATTTACTGTCAAAATCTGGGAAGACGGAGACCTCTTAGGACTCTTGATTAGTCCATTATGCAAGAGATGAATGTCAGAAATTAAGACTAAGGCAACAGCCTTGAGAATGGAGAAAAGGGATGGCTATGACAGGACTCAAGGGTAGAAGTGATAGGATTTGAGGACTGCTGGGATGTAGATCGAGCAGGTAAAGTCAAGGACAAACTTTAGGCGTCTCCTTCAGTGTCAGGGTGAGCGGTGGCACCATTTAACAAATCAAGGACTCTAGAAGAATGTAGTTGGAGATGCCTAGTGGGCAGGTGGATGTAAGTGTAATCCATACTTCTGAACAAGCGTGACATGTAGACTGTGAGCAAAATGCAGCTTTGCTTTTGCCTCCGCTGTCTCTTCAGACTTTATTTAGGAGCTGTGATCTTTCCCAGCCCTGAATGATCTCTCAGGGTGAGGGTCATGAATGTGATCATCATTATTAGAAAATAAAAAATCTTCTGGTTAATTTAATTCTTTAAAAAAAAAATCTTCATTTCAACAATTGAATCACCCTGTGCCATGACACAGCTAAACTAGCCCAATATGAAATCTTCTCCATGTCTCAACTCACAGTTGATTCAAGATGGGGCGATCCTGCCCTTGCCTACACATCCCCTGTTCACCCCTCTCCAGCCAGCTAGCCGAGCATTCCTCTCTCCTCAACAAAGCCAAACGGGACAGGATAAGCATGGGCAGTGAGCGGGGAAGGTGAGGGGGCATTTCCTGGAAGGCTTCACATTTCTCTGGTCCTCACAAATGGGTAAAGCTGGTGAATTTGGGCGGGCCAGGCACTTGATTAGCACTGTCTCTTTTTTTGTGTGGAGGGCACTTTGATGTTCTCTTCATTTGTCCAGCTGGTCCTGAATCAGGCAGATTCACCACTATTCACACTGGTAGTTTTCAACTCTTTCCCCGCCGTGGAGCATGATAAGAAACCTCTACCCTCTTTCCATTTTGGTCTCCTTGCCCCTGCAGGCAGCTTGCTGAACAGTATCGAAGATGACACATGCCTTTTCTCTCTCTACCATGGGACTCACATGCAGTCAATGGAAACACTCACACATTCCTTACCCAGTCAAGAGTAGCATGTCTCTCTCCCCATCTAAACCACTTAACGCTCTTGAGTCAGCACCAGTTCTCTGCCTTTCTTGGACTACAAGAACTCATTGCAAGTGATACCTTTAAAGCCACATTAACTAAACCTAGGGTAAGGAGATACCACCACCAACTCACTGACAAAAAAGAGGATGAGTGTCTATTGCATAGTAAAATCTCTTCTCCAAAAGCATCCTTCACAGATCTCTTTTCCCTTCTCTGATCCTCCCTCCCTCCCTTATTTTACTGAGGTAACATGCACATAGAGTGAAATGCATAGACCTTAAGTGTACAACTGAATGGGTTCTGATAAATGTATACATCTGAGCAATTACCACCCCAATCAAATTATAAAACATTTTAATCATCCTAGCAAGTTCTTTCAGGTCCCCTTCCAGTCAATTCCCATCCTTATAGACAACCACCATTGATCAATTTTGTGTGTTCTTAAACTTTATATGGAATTGTACAATATGTGCCCATTTATATCTGGCCTCTTTTACTCAAAATTTTTTATTGTTAATATTAATCCACATTGTTACTATAAGAGTTGGTCTTTCTTTTCTATTGCTGAGCATTCCATTATATGAGTATTCAATATATTTATCTATTTGCCTGCTCACAGATAGATGGATTGTGTCCATTTGGGGCTATTGTGAATAAAGCTGTTATAAACATAGGCGTATGTTTTAATATCTCTTGGGTAAATACCTAGAAGAGGGATTTCTGGGTCATAGGATAGGTATATGTTTAACTTTATAAGAAACTGCCAAACCATTTTTTCAAAGTGCTTGAATCATTTTTTATTCAATGGACAGGAGTTCCAATTCTTCTGTATCAACACCAACATTGGTTGCTAGATTTTTTAATTTTCATGCCCATTTCTGTGAGTGTGAAATGGCATCCCTTGTTTTTGTTCTTTTGTTTGTTTGTTTGTTTTTACAGGCATCTCTTATTTTCAACTTGCATTTCCAAAGCTCCCCCTTTCTTCAGTGCCCTATGTAATTCCTTTGCATGTTGTTTTATATTACAACTGACATCAGATCTGATGAACCCCTACACTCTTTTGGAACCCAGATGTTTATTTCCCTTCTTTGGGTGGGAAGAGTCCGAATATCCATTTTTCTTATGACTTTTCATTTTTGCAGCTGCCTTGGCACTGTATGAATCCAGCTAGTCCCAGGGAGGGATGTGCCAAGTACTAAGAGGGGGGCCAATTGTACTGGCCCTCCGTGTCCAGCTGGAAGCAAAGAAGGCTGGAAATTCAGAATTGTCTAATATGAGACTCAGGGCTCCCTTACAGGCAGCTTGGAAGGTGGAATAAATCAGGGGGTAATGCGGGAAACATTGGATAAAGCCCAAATAAACACATGAACTTCTAGGTGGAGCTTATGCAAATTACCCTCATCCCAGGACTTGGAGTTGCTGACCCACCTGTATGCAGATAAAGGACCTGAGAGAAAAATGTCTTAGGGTTGCGGCACTTCAATACTTAAAGCTCCTACAAAGGGTAAGACCTTCTTCCATTCGAACCATCCTTCATCTCTGTAAGGTCAGAAGAAAAGAGGTGCTTCTCTTCTAGGGGTCCCCAAGGCAGAAATAGAGGAAGGAGTCTGGAGCCTTATGTCCCCTCAGGCTTGAGGCCGCTGAATCTCAGAATGATTATGGATTCGTTCCCGTCTTCCAAGTCAACAGATCTGCCTCTTTCCAGAGCCAATTTTGAAAGTCCCTGAAATTTCTGAAACCTTCACTGCACATGAGCACACATCTGACCCCTGAGCTGATTTCATCACCCAGCTGGCCCCTGTCTGAACCCCTGCCTCCATGGAGAATTCTTGAAATCCATTCTACTCTCCACCTGCAGCTGTTTTATGGGATTTTGAAAAAAAAAAAAATGACATGGCATTTTTAATTCTCCCCAATGCCCTTGCCCCTTGCTCCCCTACTCCCAAGATTATTTTGCCTCCAATTTTCATCTCTTATCTGATAATTCTGTCTCAGCCATAGTGTGCAAGTCATTAGCTATCAAAATTAAGCTAGAATTCCATGCCGCACAGCACAATTCAGATGGCAGGAAGGTTGGGTAAGCCAACAGCATGTCAGAAATCAACCACGAGCAATGGCTGATCGATGGATGGGAGGCCAAATGAAATGCAGCTGTCCAGCCAGAGGACCATCCCATAGCTCTCAATCAAGCCAGTCCTCAGGGGCACTTAATAGGAAGAACTCACTCTTGTTCTTCAGCCATACTGCCCAAGGAGTCCTAATCATCAAGACATTGTATGTTTATTGCTCATCTACCTCCTAACAGCCCAAAGCTCAAAGCTAGTGGCACAGAGGTAAACAAGGCAGGCAGCCCCCTCCACCTACCATGTAAACAGCTGCATTAAATGATTAATTTTAGTAAATTATAGACAGTAATATTCCTGGATTAAATATACTCAAGGGAATTAAGTGCATGAAGTGCTTACAGTTGGGGCTTCCCTAGCTTCTAAAATCCCTCATCTAAACATGCATCGCTTTTAAATTCCAAATGAAAAAATAAAAGGTCGCTTGATGAATAAATTGGCTGCCTGAAAAAAAATCAGTATCCTGATTTGTAGAGTCATCTGCCATTTGATTAGCATTTAGTCAAGGTTATACTTTATTACTGACGTTAGTAATTTCACTGACATCATAAATTTTAGTCATCATCAACGGTAGGGAATGGGTAAGGGGTGGCAAACTTCTCACTTTCCCAGAAACTCATCATCATTCTGACTTCTTTGTAATCTTTCCCCCGAGTTGTCACATTTTCACTCTTGATTTCCCAGAGCTACCCAGCCCAAAACCCCCTCTGGAGAAAGAGCTCAACTGCTCTTGAAAAGGAGCCAATGATTCCCAACTAAAGGTCTTTTCTGCTTGTTCAGTGTATCATCCTGGCCAGTTGTCAGCAAATGGCATGTTCACTGCTGTTTACCTTATTTGCCGAAAGCCCAACAGCAACAAAACAGGTTTAAGCAACGTTGGGGGAATTTTTGTGAGTTTAAAGGAAGAGAGTTAAATACGGCAGCTATGGGGCCCCATTTGTAAGTCTTCTTTCATATTTGAAAAGACGGTTCCGCCTCCGTCTCGCAGTCTGGCTTGGAGGGTGAGGCGGGAAGGAAGCACTTAGGGTCGACCTGATGACCCACAGAGCAGGGAACAGCTATCCTGAAGTCGCTATTTTTGGTGCTGCCCATAGAGCCTAAGAGCAGAAGCTGGACAGACCACAACCCCCCTCAGGCTTGGACCCACCCCACAACCTGCTGTTGTCTTGCCACAGCTGTTTCCGTTTTTTATTCCGATTTTCTCCGCCTTTCATTTTTCAGGCCGGGGAGAAGCTCAGGGGACCCATCTGTTTCTCTTCTTGCCCTTTTCCCTGTTCCCAGAAGCCGAGCATACATATGCATGCATGCACACACACACCACACCAGGCCACCACAAAATCCTTTTAGGACAATGAAGAGCAGGAACTAGAGCTGAGCCTCACCCAGCCCGTAATACTCCAGAGAGCTGAGAGGAGTCAGCAGCAGGGCAGGGCGGGGCAGCGGTGTCCTCAGAAAGCCTTCAGGCAAGGCTGTGTGGCGGGAGCACCATCGGAGACAGGAGGGAGGACTTCTCATGAGACAACAGGTTTTCTCTCTAGGAGGAAGTTTTGTTTTTGGTTTTATTTCAGGTTCCATATTAAAAATGGAGTATGTGGTTTCCCTGTGCAAGTTATTTCAAGCCCAGAAAGCCTGAGATAAATGACCCCATCAGGCTTTATTAAAAAAAAGTCAGCAACTAATTGAAAGAACAACTTTCCCCTCGAGATGGAAAAAATAATAATAATAAAGGGATTTCTAAAAAGAACCCATATAAGTCAGCCGAAGTCCCTAAGGTCCCAAGGAAAAACCCAGGTCTTCGAGGACAATGTCATACTGAAGTCACCAAAGAAAGGCTTTTATGACTATCTTTCCTGTGTTAGGTGGCAGAAATAAGTCTTCATGTCCTATCGATTCTGGTTCTCCAGTGCATCTCTCCAGAGCCACCACCTAGAAAGCATCCCTACAGCTCCTGCTGAAGTCAGTGCCATCATCCTCTTGCTTCAGCAGTGCTCCAGCTTTCTTAGGGATTGTTTCTGCATTGTTCAAGAACCTACATCCCTGAATCCAAAAGACCCCTCTGAGCCAAGCAAAGCTTTACAGGTGCTTTCTCAATGCCTCTTCATCATCTCACTGGACAATTGTCCCACACTCCATCACTTGCGGGATTATTCATCTTTGTAGAATAGGGCTTCTCAGTCTCAGCACTATTGACATTTTGGTCCAGATTATTCTTTGTGGTAGATGGCTTTTCTGGGCATTGGAGGGTGTTCAGCAGGATGCCTGGCCTCCACCCACTAGATGACAGCAGCATCTGCCCAGCCCACCTGCAGCCATAGCAACCCAAACTGTCTCTAGACGTTGCCAAATGACCCTGGTGGGCAAAATCGCCCCCAGATGAGAAACTGTGCTCTAGGGCTCAATTCACCTGATTCTTGGTCTCGGACATACTCCTGCCACCTTTCCTTATAAAAAGCTTTGCAGATTTGGCCAGCCTCCTCCAAAGAACTTTAGTGAGTTAATCCTCACATGTATCCTCTGTCTTTCTCCACGCTACTTGGAAAACTTTCAGGTATTTATTTCTACGTTGCCTTTACATGCTCCCCAAATGTTTTATGTGTGTTTATTTCATTTACAGCAAATGGATTTTGATTTTCTAAGGTGACTGGAGCGGGGCCTTCTATTTTTCAGGTGTCATCTATAGCACTTAGCCATTAAGGCAAGGTTTCAGCAATCACAGAGTACCTGGTACAGACAGGTCTCTCAATAAATTCCTGTGAAAGGAAGGAGGAACAGAAAGAAGAAAGGACGAGAAAGAGGGAAGAGGGGAGGGATGAGGGGAAGGAGAGAGGGAAAAAAGATGTTTGATAACTTCTTCTAGAATGAGAGCATTTAATGGTGTTCCTAAATTATCTCTGTCTTTGCCTAAGTACCCTTTGGTCCCCTTTCTGACACCTGCTTCCCAAATCACTAAAATCATCATCAGAAAGCTTAAATCTATATAGCCCTGGTTTTGCACCTGGTTGCAAATAGCACCCCATTTTCTGATAAATTGCAACTCCCATTTTGAAAGCCTGAAATGCAATCCTTAAACCAAAAGCTATGAGATCTGTAGTTACAATTTTTTTTCCACCAGTAAGTACACTTTGGAGTTGCTACAGGTACTATACAAGCCTTGGGGCTCATCAACCCAAACTCTGAAGCACTATGGCCACCTCCAGGTTGCCTGGGAGAGGCGACCAGTGCTGAAGATACGGAGGGCCAGAAAATGCCTGAAAACAAAGCGCCCAAAATGACCATTAGCCGCAACTCATACAAGTTGCAGTCATGTGAAGTCGGGTGGGGCAGGGTCTAGCCAAGCTTGACATGGGGCTGAAGGGAATAACCAAGGCCATGGCATGACAGACAGAGTCAACTCATTTAATTTTCCTAACAACTTCCAAAGTCATTTCAAAGAACACATGAGATAATGTCTGGCTTCTTGTATGGGGTCAACAAATGGGCTTCCCTATGTCCTCATTTCTCCACCAAGCTATTATAGTAGCTTCAAAGTCACCCATACTCTAACTCCCAACCATCTTATATGCATCTTATATTCCGATCTCCACCTTATATTCAGATCCATCTCCCTGAAGCACAGTTCTAATTATTTACCATCACTGCTCTCACCCCATCCTTTCTAACAGTTTTTTGTGGCCCTCTCTTATGTGCATGATAAAATACAGAAACTTTTGGGATTCTTCCCACCCTAGTTTGCTTTTCTTACCTCACTGGGCCCTACTCCCTTTCATTGCCCCTATGTTTTCATCAAACTGAAGTTCTTGCCTCTCACCCATGTCTTTGAGTTTTCCTCATGGTATTCTCTCCCCTTCAAATGCCTTTGCCCTGTGCCTTCTATCCAAATTCTTTCCACCCCACAAATTTAAGCCTTTTCTGAGACTTGCCCCCTACACTGGCCCTCAAGCAATCAAAGCGTACTGAGTAGACTGTTGTATTTTATCAAATCTAAGATCCATCGATTAGGGTCAATGAAATATGCATGTATTTTGATATCTAATCCTTTCTATACATTTAACCTATATGTAGTTATTGGGTGTTCTAGTTTGTAAGCTGCCAGAATACGATATACCAGAAATGGAATGGCTTTTAAAAAAGGGAACTTATTAAGTTGCTAGTTTACAGTTCCAAGTCCATGAAAATGTCCAAATTAAAGCAAGGCTTTAAAAATGGCCAGTCTAAGGCATCCAGGGAAAGATACCTTGGTTCAAGAAGGCTGATGACATTCAGGGTTTCCCTCTCAGCTGGAAAGGCACATAGTGACATCTGCTAGCTTTCTCTTCAATGGCTTTCCTGGGAATCTGACAGTTCTGGTGGCTCTTGTGTCTCTTTCCAAAATGGTTCCCTCTTAAAGGGCTCCAGTAAGAAACCCCACCTTGAATGGGTGGAGACACATCGCCATGGAAACCATCTAATCAAAATTACCACCCACAATTTGGTGGGTCACATCTCCATGGAAACAATCAAAAAGATCCCACCCAGCAATACCAAATGAGGATTAAAGGACATGGCTTTTCTGGGGTACACAACAGATTCAAACTGGTCCACTGGGTATGTGATGTCTTTCTCTTTGTAAACTTCAATCCTTTTAAAAGCATGGTCTAAACTCAATCAACTTTTGTGCTGTTCAACAAATACAATGCTGGCATTATAATAAGTATGTAAGTGTATACACACACGCATACTTACATATTCTTACAGAATAATTACTGTAAGGGTAGATGATCATTCTTGCTTTCAATAATCCTAGTACAAATATTCAATTCACTAGGTTTGAAAGTTAAAAATGTATACTTAATTATTTTCAAAAGCCTAAATTATATATTTCCTAATATTGATTTGTATTGACAAAACACACACATTTATACCAATTAACAAGCAAAAGCATAAAAATTACAAGCCATCAAAATGTATTGTACCCAGGCACTGACTAAATGCAGGTACTCCACAAACTACCTGAAAGATGCACTTTATTTTAATTCACTCAGCAGCCCTGTGAGATGGACATTATGATCTCCAGTTTGCAGTCGAGCAACTTGACCCTCATCTACCTCACCTGCGGCCCCAGCTCAGAAGAAGTAGAATTTGAATCCTGTTTATCTTGATGCTAAAGTGTAAGCTCAAGAATTTCTAAACAATGCCCACTATGGTTCCTCCATCAAGAAGAGAAAATGAATTTCCTATCCTCTGACAGACCAAATCTCACTGCAAAACCTGATGTAGCTTTGCTGCCACTTGAGGAAGGAGTCAGGACACTTCAGGGTATAGTTTCAAGTGAGATCATGCAGAAGAATTTTTCACCTTTCTTAGAGGGAGAAGCCAGAAAGGACCTTGACCACTTGGCTACCTGGAGTTTTCAGATAGGAAAAACAGTAACAACAACAACAAAACAGTGTTAGCCTAGGACTCCGGAAATGGAAATAAATGTGCAAAGATTTTATTAGAGGAAATACCTATGTGAGGAAAAATAGGGAGGGAGCCAGAGAGGCTGCAAGAGCTGTCACACCACATGGCAAGCCTGATCCCAGGTGAAGGAGAGAAGGAAAGAAGGTTGGGTAAAAACATCCTGGACTGCTGGGCAAAGGAACAGAGAAAGCCTCAAGCCATGGTTGGCTATCAGAAGAGTCCCAGGTCTCCCAAGAACCAGTCACACCTAGCTATTGGCTGGGAGCAGCCTGAGGGAGGCACAACCTCTGGCATTGGGCTTCAGGCTGTAGACTGAACATGTATTCTCGTAGGGTAGGATTTGGGGAGGGGGGACACTTAACTGAATTAAAATAGATTGTGAGTGTTGACGGGTTGCGTGGTTGATGAAGGAAGGGGTGAGACTGGCTCACCCCATGAGCTAGGGAATTCTAAAAAACGATGCTCTCAGCTCCTGCCTTTTCTCACCCCGTAAGTCCAAGTGATCACTAGTCATCCTGGATGACGTGGTTCCCTCTGAGCTCCTTCCTTATGTGTAGGAGATGGCAAAAATTACTGTCAATTTTCTTTAATATTAATGCATTTAAACTTTTCTTTTGTAATTGTAAAAGTATCATGCATGTTGTAAGCAATTGAAACATTGCAGATATATAGAAATAAGTGGAAGTCTCCTCAGCTCACCGGTGGAAACCTCTATTAACTACGTGTATATGTCCTACCATTGCATATAGGTCCTATAAATTCAGGAATGGAGCAGGGCCACACCACTTATTGAACTTCTTCTGTGGCTTTAGCATCTATGCTGAACACTTTGCCTGTGCTTTCTCATTTGACCTCATGATGACCCATGGGTAAAGCCCATTAGTCCCACTTTCCAGGTATACAGGTAAGCAGGTAACAGAAGAATCAGTGAGATGTTCCTTATCAGGAGAGCTCTGGGAGCTAAACTAGGGCAGAGGCAAGGAGCTGACTGCAGAGAGTTACTGACCAGATTCTCATCTCTGGCTCTGAGCTTCTGGGTATAAGGGCCACATCTCATGGCACTGCTGATCCCAATCCCTTCCCCAAAGATTATATAGGAATTCACCCCTCGATAGAACGCTCTGAATGAACTCTGGAGAAGGTGCCCATACTCACCCTGGGAGAACAAATGGGGTCTCTTTCTTTCATGTGTGCCAATACTGCATTCTGATTCAGAATTCAAGGGGGAAAAAGATCTACCAACTCATCAACTCACAATAAATTGCCACTTTTACCCTTCTGCTGTTAAGATCAAATGCCAAATTAAAAAAAAAAAGGTTATTTCTGAAATAATGCAGAGTTCCCATCCCTGTACCATTTAAACAGACCACTCCATAACCTCCTAATAAATTGTATATGCTATCGAACTAGCAGATGATATCCCAGGAGGAAACAATATGACACAATCAGAGATGCTTAACTTGCACCATATTTAATTTTGATTATCTCTATTTATAAAGGTCTGGGATCCACCCACTGGATTTTATTTTCCACCTAAGGGATTATTACCTTGAACTGCTGGGACTTCGAATTCCTTATCACCCCCGGTGGTCTCAAACCATAAACTTCAAGCCACTATTAATATGGCCAGAGAGATTCCAAAGACTCCAATAGACAGTATGCAATTAACCATCCCTGTCAGCTGGGAAATCAGCTCTATAGCCATTCAGATTCACGTCCAAACCCCTGTACATTAAGGAAGGCTAAGGAAGGTTTCCCAAGTCTCAGAGGTGAAATCTTTCTGAAGCTGTGGTATGGTGGTTTGAAGTTGCATGTACCCCAGAAAGTTCTGTGGGTGTAAACCATTGTAAGTAGGATCTTTTGATTCAGTTATTCACTTATGTTGTGACCCACCTCAACCTGCATGTGTCTTTTTTTAAACTTTTAATTACATGGGCAGGCACCGGGAACCGAACCCGGGTTCTCTGGCATGGCAGGCGAGCATTCTTGCCTGATGAGCCACTGTGGTCTGCCCCCTGAATGGGTCTTAATCCTCTTACTAGAGTCTTTTGTAAGAGAATGAAATTTAGACAGAGAAAGGGAGAGAGAAAGCCATGGAAGCAAGAAGTTGAAATAAATGGAACCCTGAAGAAAAGGGAGAGACCAGCAGATGCTGCCACATATATGCCTTGCCATGTGGCAGAGAAGCCAAGGATCTCTGGCAGCTGGATTTTAGGAAGAAAGCATTGCCTTGATTATGCCTTGATGGTAGACATTCTTACAGCTTCAAACTGTAAGCTAATAAATTCCCAGTTTAAGCCAAGCTTAACAAGAATTTATGGTATCTGCTTTCAGCAGCCTAGAAACTAAAATGAATGGAGACAGGAAGAAATGCAAACAAGGAGATGGGGGGCAGAGCACTTGTCACACGTGCATATGGATTATAAATCAATCACCATAGTATCATTTGCATTTTCACTGTTATCATTTTATTGGCACAGTCTTAAGAAAAACACCCTGTACATTTTTTACCAGTCTGCTTTGCCCCAGAAATTTATGTGCAAATGTGTACTGACCAGAGGCAAGTAGCAAAGTGGTCAAAGGTATGGGCTCATCCATGGCTAGCGCACTTGCATGGATCGTGGGGTCCCACAGATCATTCCAGCAGCTAAGCAGAAGGAGATACTACTGCACGAAGCAAGCCTCTCGCCCTTGGTATTGGTCCCTGGCACAAACTCAGAAGAGGTGTAGCTCAAGCGAGCATCCTGAGGAGTGATGCAAAGGGAAAATTCATGTGTCATCCCAAGGCAAGAATGAGGCAGGACTGATTATTCTGCAGAAGACTTCATGAGCAAGTGGCTGGAACAAATACAGATAAAAGACAAAGGGGCAAATACTCCATGATCTTGGCTGGACTTAATTCCTCACTATTCTTATTCACACTGAGGGACTTATTTCTCTTCCTTACTCCTCTTCTTTCTCCTCTTTCTTCTTTTTCTCCTCCACTTATTCCTACTCCTCCTTCTCCTTTCCTTTCCTCCCCCCGCCCCCGATCTCTTGAGTCTATTTTTTTGGTTATTGTTTTTTATCTTTTTCTCTTACTAGAGAAGTTGTAGGATTATAGATAATTGTGCAGAAAACACAGAACCCCATATGCCTGCCCCTACTATTAATATCTTGCATTAATGTAGTACATGTGTCACAACAGATGAATGAATATTTTTATAATTGCACCCACGGTTTACATTAGGGTTCACTGTTTTGTACAGTACTGTGGTTTTTTTAACAACAACAAAAAATTTATTCTAGTAACATATGTACAACCTTATGGTTTCCAGTTTATCATATTCAAATATATAATTAAGTGGTGTTAGTCACATGTGCAGTCGTGGGTCTGTTTTTGCCCATATTGCTTCCTCTGGCTGAGGTACCATTCCCACTCTCTAAGTACTCTAATTCTACCTGAATTCCAAAGCTCATCTCAAGTGTGATCTCCTTCAGGAGGCTTTCTCATAGGAGAAAAGCCTTATTATAAAAATCCCATTTTATGACCATTAGGGCATTTTCTTGGACTACGCTTTGTATACATATCACTCTTTGTATATATACATTCCTTAAAGGCAGGAGTCGTGTTCAGTTTATCCTGATACATCTGGAGTGAATAGAACAGTACCCTGAGCATGGGACAGAATAGGCCTTCCCCAAATATTAATACGTTAATGAGAACGTGGAGGTACAGTCACGCAAATAGAAACACTGCCTAAAAGTATCATTTGCATATACTTTTCCAACTTTTCTAAAACTGAAGTCATTTTATCTCCCAAATCCTTGTTCCCTTTTAGAATTGGAGACACCACCACCTACCCAGGTAAAATCCCAGGAGGCATCCTCAACTCTTTCCATCTCTTCTGCCTTCATATTCAATCAATTCCCAAGACTGCGCCTGATTTTACCCTCTAAATATTTCCTTAATCTATCTTTCGTCCCCACTAGTACCACCCTAGCTCAGAACTTCTTTCTCCTAGATTATTACCTCCACCTCCTCATTGGTTTCACCAGCTCCAAGCTTGCAGCCCTCCAATTCGCAGAGCACATTGTCCCAGAGCATCCAGTCTAAAATTGTTATGGTTTTACCTATACCCTATTTTAAATTATTACGAACGTTTCTCTTATTTATGGAGTAATATCCAAACTCTTTAATCCAGCTTGGAAGGCTGTTTGCTATCTGGCCTCCATCTACTCTGACCAGCTTTATCTCTTGCCGCTCCTTGCTTTGCTCCTTGCAGTGAAACCAATAGTCTACTGTTTGCCTTTCCCTCCAGTTCTTGTAACTGCGGCTGCAGCCAAGTGGACCCTCTCTGCTGTTCCCCTGACTCTTCACCTAGACAACTCCCACATGTCCTTCAAGACTTAGCATGAGCCATGGCCTCCAGGAACTCTCCCCCTCCCCTCAGCTGAGTCACCCTCTCTTCTGTCCTCCCTGAGCATCCCTGTCACCTCTCTGCTAGCATTTACCACATCATATTGCAATAGCCTGTTTTCATATCCATCTCTCCCATGAGACTGAGTCTTCCATGAAGGTGAGGTCAGTCTCTTATTTGTATTCACAGCCCAGTTCCTTCCAGAGTGAAGAGTAGCAACTCCCTGTGGCATTTTTTGTTTTAATCACAGCTGTGAATGCCATCGAGCTAATATGAAGCTGCCATTTTGGTGGTAAGGTGTATTTCTTTACCACTAACCCCCCTGTTCCTTTAAAAGATTCAGAAGGAAAACATGATGCTCCAAGATGCATCAGGGCTCTTGCCTGGCTGGTACTTGTCACTGTGTCTGTTTGTCCTGCCTTGTGGGAAGGGCTGATAGAAAAACATCGACTCCTGGGCACACAGGCCTGAGGGCTCCCATTGTGAGATGACTTTAGCAAAGCATCCTTATTTTAACCATATTCAAAACTTAGGTGTGTTGAGAATTAGGAAAGTAGTAATAATAATAATAAGCCACAAGGAGATTTCCTCTAATTGAGGAGTTTTTTAACCTTCTAAAAACTGGAAGTCAACAAAAGGTTGCTATGAGTTCTTACCCATTGCCTGGAAACAACAATTTCAGCAGTGTGCTCTAACAATTTAAAGATTTCCAGAGAAAATAGCAATTATTAAGTCTTAAAATGCCAGCAGGATGGGCCTTCAGCTCGCACCTTTCATGGGGAATCAATTTCAATGCAGGTTATGACTTTCCACCTGCGGTTATTAATCAGTATTGTGACCAAATCAAACAAGAAAGCGTTTCCCAAAACGGAGGCTGACATGCTTTTGAATTTTGGCCTGAGTCTCTTTTGTCTCACTCTCTGGGTCTCTCTTGACCCAAATGGTTGCTTTGGTGACCACTCTGTCTTCTGCCCTCATCCCAGCTGTCGGAAATAAGGCAGAAGTATCGGATGAAAGGCGTGTGGGAGGAGAAAAGCAGATTCTGGAGAAACTGAGGAAGAGCAAGACACCGTGGCTCTGAGTCTGGAGGAAATCAGGCCAGAGTTGTCTTTCTGTGCTCAAATCAGGATCAGAGTTATTATTTATAATATCATTCAGCTAGATTTTAAATGAAGCTAAACCAAAGCCTGGTTCATTTACAAACGACAATGTTTCTAAGGGGGAAAATACATTCTGAGTTCCAAACAACAAGGTTATAAATGAAAATTTGGAAAGCAGTCTATCCTTAAATAGGAAGGTAAGTGTACTTTTATTAGTAAGCTGTAAGATTTAATTCAATGTTCTTAGCAGCTTTCTCAACATTTGTTTCTTACTGAGCATGTCATTAGCCCACATATCACAAATGTTCCCCCATAAGAACTGTTACTGAGTCTGTCATTTTCCTTCATAATCACCTTTGTGTAATAGATTTTTGAGATCAAAATTTTTAGGACTTTACTTTTGAGCCTGTTAAATCTTCAATCCATTGTTAACAATCTTTAAGATGCTTCTAAATTTTGATTGGTGAAGTTGTCAGAATTAGTTACCTCTCGCATGACTAACCCCCAAAACATATCATGAGCATTTCTTTTATGATCTCATCTAATTTATGGGTTAAAATGTTGAACAGGACCATGGCAAACTAGAATCTAAGTGATAGCTCCCTGGAGATTTCCCTCTTGTTTTACAGTGATCCCTTATTGAGCAGCTTGAAATCTTCTTGAGATATAACCACCTTAGTTACAAGGCAGATCCTTCTATCTTCTGATGCCATCTGCCATGGGCACTGCCTAGTTTTCATGTCAGACCATGAGGTGCAAGCAGAAGGCTAGTTAATCCTTCCCTCACGCTCTTTAATCAAAGACTCAAAAGGTCTATTTAAAATTAGCACCTGCTTGATTTACATCTCATGAAAATATTTATTTTGAAATATTAAATGACAGTGCAGGGAACCAAAATTTATATTTTCTACATTGAGAACAAATTACAAAACACAAACACACAAGAGAAATGCTGCTGAAGTGCCAAAGTCTCATTCCTCAAACTGGTGCATAGGAGACGAGTTCCAGTAGTGAGGGGTCCAATTTCTTTCCCCTCCCAGGGAACACTGTGGGGCAGGGCTAAGCAGCTCGGAGTCATCTTTCGATACAGTGGATTCAACCCTGGTGATCAAACCTTGTTCTGGGAAAGAAAGAACACTCCATGCTGCATGCAGATAAGCCTTCTAGAACTTGCAACAAACAGGGTAAAATCGGTGAGGCTCCTGGGCTGAGCTGTTAGCAGACGTGACTCTTCCCAAGGGCACTGTGTGATCGTGACTTGTCTCTTACCGCAGCACCCAGCTGTCCACACCGTTGGTGGCACCCACGGTGGTGATGGTGGGAGGGCAATACCCGCAGTCACCTACCAGTCCAAGAAGCCCCCGAAGTTATTTTATAAAGAAACCTAAAGACGATGGGGGCTGTTGAGCTGAAGGGGAACTTACTAGAAAAGAAAGCAAAGGATACCAATAGCCAAAAGGTAGCCAAACCACAGCCTGCAAGGGAAGGCACCATTAGCCCACTTCTACCCGGAGGAAACTGGGGCACAAAGGAGTTAAGTCACAGGGTCACAGCCAGAGGACTGGCAAATAGCAGAAACGGATTTTGAACCAGGCGATCTGGCTGCAAACCCCACGGGCGGATTTCTGCAGCCTCCCAGAGGGCAGTGAGGCAGGCGGGACCGAGCGCACAGCCTCATGCCAAGATCCCAGCCCTCCTTTGAGAAGTGCTGAGGAAAGGCTGCTGGAGAGCAGCTTGTTCCCAAGCTGATGGCAAAGTCCTTGAACAAGGGCTGTGCCACTTTCGTCCCTGTCTCCCCTGGACCCCACTCCCACCCTAAAACTTGGCATTGTCGTGGACCTCTGCCCCACCTACTACCTCCCCCCGGAGCAATTTGTTTTCAGTTATGCTGCACATACTCATCTCTCCTTCGTTGTTCCATAAGGGGGGGAGGGGGAAAATTGGGTCTGGGGGAGTGGGGAAAGCATTCCTTTTCCACCTCCTGCCACCTTTTCATCTCCACTAAAAGCACCTGCTCCAGGGGTCATATTCTACTGGGTAAGGGATGGGGGTGGAGCCAGAGGAGGGGGAGGGGAGGAGCAAGGGGCGAGGAGATGGGGAGAAGGAGGAAGAGGAGGAGGAAGGAAAGGGGAAAGAGGAAGGAGCGGAGGAGGGGAGAGGGACAGCGGAGGAGAAGGAGGGGGTAGGGGAGGAAGAAGTTGCCTCCTCAAAGGATGATCCTTTTCCCATGGAAATGCACTGTGGCTGGTGCCCATTAGCATCCTCATGCATAATAAGTGCTCAGCCTATTGTCATGCAGATTAATTCAGATGACAACACTCTCTCCTGGACAACCCTGCCCCGGCACTGGGAAGTTTCTCACACTGCCTCAGCCAATGCTACCCGGCCTCTCCACCGTCTTTCATTCTTTCCCCAGCTCGCTCCCGCAAAGTTTATTGTCAGCTGTGCCCCCCTCACGCCCCAGCTGCTGTTGGCCACTTTTCATCCTGGAGCCACTGACATCATCTAGATAAACAAATTAAAACATAAAAAAGAATAATAAAAATTAGAGGAGAATTCACCTGCCGCAACAAAACTGCAAAAGGAGGTTTTGATTAGACAGAGGAATTCTTTCCAGGCCCCTCCTCTTCCTTTTCCCCGTGTGGCAAGAGTACCCAAGTA
Source organism: Tamandua tetradactyla (assembly GCF_023851605.1). Taxonomy (NCBI): domain Eukaryota; kingdom Metazoa; phylum Chordata; class Mammalia; order Pilosa; family Myrmecophagidae; genus Tamandua; species Tamandua tetradactyla. The sequence goes on from NC_135332.1 coordinate 12,722,032, forward strand.
GCGTCTCTCCTTTCCCCAGCGAGTGGCATTCCCAACTGGCCATCGAGGGCCTGATAAGATGGACGTTAGAGAGGGTGACTCATGTTGCCATTTTGGGACCTGCCACCCTTGACTCCTGGCCGCTGACCCAGCGTTCCCACGTGGCCGCACCAGCAGGCTTAGGGCCAGCCACCTGCGGAGGCCAGTTCTTGGGCAACTCCAGCCCAACAGGGGTGGCTGCAGAGGAAGCCACGGAGACTCCACCTCGGTCACGCTGTGTGTAGGACTCTGCCATCCAGCTCCCGATCCCGGATGTCCAGTCATCATGTCCCCAACGCTCCCCAGCCCCTGGTCCCTGTAGCCCAAAGTGAGGGGCCAGCCCCTCTAACTGATCCAGAACGACGTCTGTCGTGTACACTGTGCAGAAGTTTGACCAACAGCACACATCTGAAGTCCAGAGACCAAGGTCACATCCTGACTTTGCCGCTTTTCTAGGTGTGTGGTCCTGGGCAGGTAACTCACCCTCTGCATGCCTCAGTTTACTCAGTGATCAACGTGGGTGACGACTGTGCTTACTCTGTAGGGTGTCATAATGATTAAACACGTCATCCAAGTAAGGCGCCGAAAGCAATGCCTGGCTAACAAATGTTGGCTAGTATCATGAATTCTTTTTCTGGATCCTGCCTTCCCTTGGCATCTCTGGCTATCTAGTTCCTTTCTAATTCTGCTGAGCTAGTTTCTTGACTTATTGCTGCCAGCCCTCCAGGCAGCGGTGTCCCAGTCTCCATTGCAGTCCCAAAGCCTTTGAGACAAAAGATGCATAATGATGTGTAGCATTGTTAACACCGTAGCTTTGGCCCAGGGGCCACCCGTGCCCTCTGGTGGTCCGGACAGTTCTACGGTACATCTCTGTAGATGGGGGAAGGAAACGACCCGGCGGGGACGGGCATCCTGGAAATCAGCTTTAGCTTAAACATTATCCCACCAACAGGCAGGCTTTGTAGCCAGACACAAATTGTATGTAAATTATATGCAAATCTGAATGTAAATACTTTGGGCCCAGGGAGAAAGTTCTTGAGGAGACATTCCGTTCCCTTCATTCCCACTTTCCTAGCGGCAATTTTGTTTTATGATTGGTTGGCTTGGAATTAATTCTAAAGATGCAAAGGTGCAAGGCCTTCCCAAAAGGAGTTCATCTTACCTGCTTGTCGTGGGTCGGTGGAGATAGAAGAGGCCTCAGGAAGAGAACATTACGCAGCTCACCCTTCCCAAGGAAGGGAGTTCTCTGTCAACTGTAACGCTGGGAAAGATACAGTAAACACTGACAGCAGCTGACAAAGCCAAAGCCATACTGGGCTGCAGGGCGGGTGGTGGTGGGTGTGGACATGGGGTCTGGGGTCTGGGGTCTGGGGGCATGAGCAAGTGGAGTCTGTCAGCCTTAACCTGGGGGGCGGGGGGCTTGTCCACAGCCCTCACCTTACATTCCCCAACCCCAGGGCTTGCTCACACTTTTTATTTCTTTAGCCAAATTTAAAGGAAAGCAGAAACTAACTTAATTGGGGGTAAGGGGAGAAGGCAAGAAATGGAAAGGGGAAAAGAGAAAACATGACCACTCTACTTATCCATTCAGTCATCCATTCATTTATTCAACAATACTTTCAGCCATTGCATAAGGCATTTCATCTAAGCTGCTCAGGTAGGCATTCCACCCGGGAGGAATCTCAGACTCAGAGAGGGGAGGACCTTACTCTAGGCTGAGCACTCAAGACAGTTGGCAGAAGAAAATCCTATAGTCAGACTGGTTTCATCATAAATTCATGATCCCCCCTCACCTGGGCCCTCAGAAATGCCAGAGATCCGGTGTCTGTTTAGTAAGCTTGCCACCCCACTCTAATGCAGGGCTGTTTCGTCCCTCTGCTCTCCTCCAGCCTCCTCCTTCTGCCCCTCACTCCAGGGTAGTGATTGCACCTCCTGGAACTCTATAGGGAAGACAGAAGCCCCCTACCCATCGCCAAATCCACAAACTTACCCAGGCCTTGCCCACCCTTTCCTCCTTCTTGCCTTCTCCATTGCTCTGGACACTTTCCAGGGAATTTGCTCCTTCTGGGACACCTTCACATTCCATTTTACTCCTTGAGCCTGCTCTTCAGCATTCAACAGCAGGCTGACAAAGACGTTAAATAGATTCCCTCCGTTATGCACTTAGAACAGTGCCTGCTACATGTCCAGTGTGCCCAAGAGTTAAAGCTGATCTGCTCGCAGCTATCAGGGGCAGGTATCCAAAAATAGAAAAATAGTGAGATCACTTCCTTTGTCCCAGAGCAGAGCTCTTCAGGAGAAATTTCTGTGAGAACTGAAATGTTCTTTACCTGTGTGGTCCAGGATGGCAGCTGCCATACGTGAGGCTCTCGAGCAGCTGAAATGCGGCCAGTGCAACTGAGAAGCTGAATTTCTTATTTTATTTCATTTCATTTCTTAACTTAGCCACGTGTCATCCTGATTCTCAGCTTGGCCCACAGCACAGACCAGGCCCAATCCATCCACCGCACACCTCAGGGGGGGGTGGGGGGGGTGGGGGGGTGGGGGGGGGGGGGGGTGGGGATGTTCCCAAACTTGGAATGGGGCGGGGCAAAGGGGCTGGAGAGCCAGGAGCCCAGGGACCCCTGTGAGGGAAGGAATCTGCCATCCTTCTGTCTACCCGTCTGTCCGCCCATCAGGCCGTCTGTCCGTCAGGCAAGGGTATTCAGAGTCGAGGCCTGCTCTTGCAGCCCACCCGCGTGGCTCCCCCCCCCCTCCCCCGGGCCCGCTGCCTCGTCCTTTCAAAGCCCCAACATCTCCTAGTCCCTGCGTCACAGCCTTCCCAGCTCCTCCACCTTCCCCTTTCTGGGCGCGATGGAAACAGCGCGACTGTGCTGGAATTCCAGCGTTTCCCTCCACCAGCGCTGTGCCCGCAGGCAAGTCCCTCCACGTGGCAGCTTCCGCCTCTGAGCCTTGTTCTCTGCCTGCTGTCAGATGCCTGCTAACGGTGAATGGCCAACCAAGAAGTCACACGCTTCATGGCAACTTCTCGCACATCTTCAGGACCTGATGGAGTGGATCTCCATAGGGGAATCTCAGAACGATGCTGAGCAGTGGAAGGAAGGCCTCTGGCCTGTCCCTGTACACACAAAACCTGCCTTCATCCCGGCACTCTTGCTTGCGATTGGAAAACAGCCTGTTCGGTCTGAGCCCCACCGGGCAGGTTTCTGATGGGATAGGAAACATATGGGGGGATGTCTGAGCCAGACTGTGTGTGCTCATACAATTCATTGCCTCAAAATTGCTTGCGCCGGTCTGCAACAAGGAAAAGCTAATTCCAGGAGTCGCCTACATCACCGTCATCCAAACACCAGATCTCTAAAGTACTTGCATATCTAACATGCCATTTAAAACCCACTCTAAGGTTCTTCCGTGTCTAATACGCCATTCGTCCTTTTCCGATGCCCCTACACACTCATTCCCTACCCTCCCAGGTTTCTCTCCACATTTCAGTTTCTCTCCCCATGTTGTTCTTTTTCTCCTGCCCTTTCTTTTCCTTCCTTCCTCCTTACCTCTATCCCTAGTTGTGCTGGTTTGAAAGGAAGTATGCCCCCGAAGAAAAGCCATGTTTTAATGTAAATCCCATTTCATGAAGGTAGAATAATCTCTAGTCAATACTGTATGTTTGAAACTGTAATGAGATCATCTCCCTGGATGATGTGATTTAGTCAAGAATGGTTGTTAAACTGGATTAGAGGATGACATGTCTCCACCCATTTGGGTGGGTCTTGATTGGTTTATTGGAGTCCTACAAAAGAGGAAATATTTTGGAGAATGAGGGATTCAGAGAAAGCAGAACGATGTAGCCATGAGATGCAGAGAGTCCAGGAGCCAGCAACCTTTGGAGATGAAGAAGGAAAATGCCTCCCGGGGAGCTTCATGAAACCTAGAAGCCAGGAGAGAAAACTAGCCTATGACGATGCCATGTTCGCCATGTGCGCTTCCAGCTGAGAGAGAAGCTGTGACTGTGGTCGCCACATGCCTTCTCACTTGAGAGAGGAACCCTGAACTTCATCGGCCTTCTTGAATCAAGGTATCTTTCCCTGGATGCCTGTGACTGGACATTTCTATAGACTTGTTTTAATTGACATTTTCTCGACCTTAGACTGTAAATTTGCAACTCATTAAATTCTCCCTTTTAAAAGCCATTCCGTTTCTGGTATATTGCATTCCAGCAGCTAGCAAACTAGAACACTAGTAGATTCTCTCATGGAAATAGATTGGAAGTGTGGGAAGAAATCCAAGGACTGGGTAGAGAGAGTTATTTTGTGGGGAGGGAAGAAGCCAGACGGACCTCTCTCTCTTTCTAGTAGGGGCTCTCCCGGCTTATGTTCATGGCTTCACTGGACTCAATGATGCACTTCCAAGGAGCAGCCTTTCTCCTCCTCCAGAAGCGTGGTGCCCAAGGAAAGAAACATGGGTCTTGGATGCATTTCCAAAAGCCATCCCATCACTCACACATGATTTTCCACTGTCTCCCGCTTTCTTCTACTCTCCCCCACTGCCCATTTCGCAGGTGGGGGAGTGCAGATGGGTGCCTGCGTCTCCTATCTGCCCCTACAGCCCCACCAGGAGAACACCCAATCCCATGGAAATGTTACCACAAAGGGAAAGAAAGGAACAGCAGGATTTAGCCCATTTCTTTCACACTTGTTGCCTGGTTCTCATTTAGCCCAGTCTCAGATTTCCAATGGCCCCAGTGCTTGCTTTCTTTGAGGGCCTGAGACTGTGGGACAGTGTGCATTTTCATAGATGTGCCCTTGTCCATCAACAAAGACGAATGGTTGGACCTTCTGGCTGCCTTCCATATGACTTCATTTGCAAAGTCCAGGAAAAAGGACTGAGCGTCGCAACCCATCCCCTTATCAGTGTGGGGATGGGCCGGGAAGGCTAACTGGGCAGAACGAGGAGAGACCCCTGGGAAGGCGGCTGTCCCATCAGATGACTCCTGCTTTTGATTTCACTTCCCACACAATGCATCTCACCACGCCTGCCAATCGCCCCGGCAGGGTAGCGAGGGGGCGGACGGTGGGGGCAAGAGAAGTAAGAGCATTGCTCAGGCTGCCAGCCCTTGGCCCATCCTCCTCTGCCCGAGCGTGGTTCTGCTCCTCTGCCCTCATAATTCCCTTCCCCGAGGTGGCACGGCGTGAAAGAACGGGGCATGCTTCCTCATGGTTCCCCTCTCCCTCCCATGTCAAGTGACATATGCATCAATCCCTCACCCTCAGCACAGTCTTGGCAGGTTATCCACCAGCATCTGTTGCCCGAGGCCTGCCACATCCCGGCTGCCCCTGCATCACAGGACAGGGCTGCTAGGGAAAGCTCCTCCCCTCCTCCCCCCTTCTGCCAGCTCGCAGCTTGGGGTCCCAGGGTCCAGCCCTCTCGCGTCAAACTAGCACCGAACAGGCCAAGAGGCGGGGGCAGTTCGGAGCGTCTCACCAGGGACGTGTCCTCCCCAGCCCCCACCAAAACGACGCCCGGGTGACCTCCTCGACAACATCAGCAATTTGTCTTGGAGAAGCGCCATACCTACAGCAAACACAGGAAGGATTAGAACACAACATATGCTGCACAGTAACAGGAACATGCTAGGTCCTTCCTGAGGCTGAAGGATCACTGAGGGGGAGGAGAGAGAGACAGAGAGAAAGCAAGAAGGATGGACGCCGGAGAAGGGCATTCCCTTACTCAGCCAGTATTACAAGAAAATGGAGGCCTCAGAACCGGGTGTGCTGAGGTCAAACCTATATGGGCTTTGAGTCGCAACTGTTTTCAACCCCGCTGGTGACAGATGTGGACTGTCGCCAAGTCAACCACAGAATGGGATCAAAGGAAGTTGAAAAACAACAACAACTGGGGCTCTGAGGCTGAAGTTTTTTGGCTGCCCTTAGAACGTTAGCCCAGTGGACCTGATCAGGAAGTAGAAGAAAGACAAGGAAAGGCTAAATTAAAAGGAGATTGAGGGAAAAAAATAAAGCTGCAGGACCTAATCTGATGCTTTGAAGATTTGGGGTATTCTTCACGGCAGCAAAGAAACCGAAAGCACTGACCCGGGTGGAGAGTGACGCCGGGAACCAAGGCTGATACTTAGGGAGGAAACCTCCTCACCTTTGAGCAAGGAAAACAATGTCGAGTAATAATTAGTGCATTTGAAAGGTGAAAGGGACTGTACAGGGTTAGGTTTCAGAATATGGCTTTGAAGCCATATTAGTTACGTTAAAATTCAGGTTCTGCCATTTCATAGCTGTGTGACCCTGGGAAAGTAACCTAACTTCTCTGGGTTTCATTTTCTCATTGATTCATAGGGTGACAATAGCATCTGTCACCCTTAAGCATTAATACTTAATGCTTAAGAATTAAGCATTCTTAAATTCTTAAGAATTTAAAGGATTCTTAAGGATTAAATGACAGACAAATATAACAGCATTTGGCAAAAGAAAAATTTCAATTAATGTTAGCTACTATTTTGATATTAATTTGTAAGAATAAATTTACATTTGTAGTATGTCTACTTCAAGGAAGAAAAAAATGAAAAGAACCATGTGTGTGTTGATGATTCTAGTTTCAAAGAGTCTCTTTCACGTGACAGTAATTTGCGAATGAAAATTACTTGCACAAATGTGTGCATTTCAAATTTCTCTTTCCTCACACCTAAATCCTGTCTCAGAACTCATCTGATGAAGGTTGAAGATTTGGCTAAAATAACAAAAATAACGGCTGCCAGAAAAAAAATATATAGCTCAAATAGGGTTAACAGATTGGCGAATATTTTCTAGCTGTGGCCACGTTATCATTTGCCCTTGAGCCAATGAAGAGAGTTTGAAAAGTCAAACACTATTTAATTATCCAACTGCCCTTTTCATCAATGGACTATCATCCCTTTTGACACCATTCTCCCAAATTGGCTTCTCAATACTCTTACAGTATAATCCAAAGATCTAGAATTCTTGGGTACCTGTCAGCCCAGCTCTGCAGGGATTGACTTCTTGGGCATGAGGCTGCAGCTGTGACGGAGCCCTGGGGGAAAGGGGATATGCCATCCTCACTAATTCCAGGACAAGGTCACCGCTTCCAGGAACAAATGTTCCCAGCTGTGGGACAGAGAGTTGGGGGCCCTGATGAGGGAAGAACTGTGTCCCACGTGGATGGAAGCGGTGATCACCCACTGGCTGCTCCTCTTGGAGGGGGCCCTGCAGGGAGGAAGTCCATGGCTCTTTACAGGAAAATCTCCAAGGCCGACTGTGTGCACCCACCAGCAACAATCACACTCCGCACAATCCCGGATCTCATGACTTGACAGAGATCTTTGTGATAGGGAGATGGGAGGAAGAATATATAAAAGAAACTCCTCATTTTAGAAAAAAAAAAATTAACCTGTTTAGTTGAATGAAGAAAGAGTGTTCTAGTATTTAGATATATTCAAATAAAGCAATGAAAAAAATCCCTGTGACAGGTCTGACATAAGTTTCATTTCATATCAGCAACAACTAACCCTGCTGAATTGGTGGTAGATTCTACAGCGCGCCACTGAGATGCATTATGAAACTATAAACCAGCATAAAGGTGGCTGTGATCGATTAGCAATGTCTGCCCTGGGTGCAGGAGGAAGTTGACAGTGATTGATTATCAACGCCTGCCGGGGATCCCGTGGCTGTGTCTCATGTGTGTCTTGGATATCATGAAATAAAATTCCTGATTTTTAATATGGCTTTTCCAAGGAATTGCTGAAAAGTTTCTTAAAATCATTGACCTCCATTTCTATTTTCTTAGTAAAACAGAAGGGAGAGGAGAAGGAAGAATGATTTCTTAGTAAAACAGAAGGGAGAGGAGAAGGAAGAATGAATGTTTTTAATGTTTGAATGAAGTGGTGTCTGTAGCCAGTTTTTATTTCTGCGTGTTAAGCAGGTATGTAGCCCTCCTATATAATCATTAGGTCAAGTCCCAGACAGTTAAGTGGAAGTTGATTTTTATGGCTGCGACAGATTTCATTTTTTCCATTCAATCAACAAATATTTATTAAATGCTGACTCTGTGCTAGACACTGCTAAGAATTAGAGATACAGGGATAAGGAAAACAGAAAAAACTTAAGGAATTTACATAAAAATATCAGTATCATTAGTGGTGATCTCTATCTCGTAAGACTTGGAAAATGGTGTTTTGTTTTGTTTTAATTTTTACTTTTATTTTTAACTTAAGTGGCACTGTATTGTAAAGCACTCTTTATAATGATCATTTACTTTTTTTTTAACAAAACCAATCAACATACAATATGAACATTCTTTTTTTCATCGCATAGTTGTATATCATCATGCTCATTTCTTAGAACATTTGCATCAATTCAGAAAAAGAAATAAAAAGAAAACAGAAAAAAATTCATACATACCATACCCCTTGCCCCTCCCTTTCATTGATTACTAGCATTTCAATCTACAAAATTTATTTGAACATTTGTTCCCCTTATTATTTATTTTTAATCCATATGTTTTACTCATCTGTCCATAAGGTAGATAAAAGAAGCATCAGATACAAGATTTTCACAATCACACAGTCACATTGCCATCACAAAAGCTATCAGATTTCATTTTTTACCTACCTCAAGTAATCATCAATAAAATTGATTACCCAGACACCTACCTACCCACAGGCATTCTTGCATTAGTACTTGATTCTGAAATCTTACATGAAAGACTGAGGTGTGTGACCTCACCGGGGCAGCTGGTAAATTCTCAGCAGGTTCTGCTAAAATATGGTTTGAAAAAACAAAAACAAAATAGTGGTAGTTTACATTGACTGAGATAGATCAAAATACTTCCCTTTATGTCCTGGACATTTCTCTCTTTCTGTTGGCCTTGGAAGCTCCTACTCCATCTTTAAAAGAGACGCTGCAGGAAGGGAGGAGACCATAACCCTGAACTACAGTCCATGGTTTCCTATACAAGGAAAATGAAGGAGAAAGGAACAACTCCAGAATCATGAATGAAGCCAAAGTTTGGAACTAAAGTGAGGCCATTGGGTCTTTTCTTGAAAATAAAGTTCCAAATGTATCTTGGTCTATATTTTAAGATTGGCTTTTGCTGTCCTGATAAAAGGGACAGATAAAGTTAGTGTTATACACGTCTCCCTTCTTCTTGTCTTGAATGCAGATGTGAGGCCAGAAATAAATAAATAGCTGCAGAAGCCATTCTGTGACCAAGAGGATGCCTCCGTTTGAAAAGCTATCAAATTAAACTAAAGAAGGAAATATAGAAAGAAGCATGGATTTGGGATCATCATTGAATGCTGAACTAGTTCTGCACTACCAACCTCCAGATTCCAATTTAACACTTTACGTTGTTTTGGTTTTGCTATTTGAAGATCAGAGCATTTCTAACTGATACAGCTGTTTACCTTACTACTACAATTTAGGTTTTTTATTTATAAGCATTGGATCTTTACTGATTTCCTCAGCTGGCCCTTATCAAAAAAGAATGTTAAAGATATAATTTCAAATTGTTGATGGAGATGCATGGGTAGTTCAGTGGTAGAATTTTCGCCTGTCATGCAGGAGACCTGGGTTCAATTCCCAGTCCATGCACTCCCCTCCCCCCAAAGAAAAACACAAGAAAAGCAAACAAATAAAAATTCAACAAATGGTGCTGCAATAACAGGATACTCACATGGAAAAATAATGAAATGTGACCCCGCCATACTGTATACCCCCCCCCAAAAAAATAATAATAATTGTTTAGGAGTCCTAGGGAAAAGAGTTTGTCATCCTGGCTGGCATAAATGGAGATTTAGAGATTAGGAGAGGAAGGCCTACGAGGAGAGGAAGGTCAGACTTTCAATCTGATTGGTTTCTCTACAATATTCTAGATGGTGAGAAAGCAGCCTTAGGCCATCAGCCCAGTCTTTCCAAACAGAACATTTTCCGGAGCCATGCCCTTGGTGTCAACACCTTTGAGACTTGAGTCAGAGAGAGAGCCCATCTGTACACACATCCTCCACCCACCTTCAGCTTACCCAGTAACCAAGGTAGAGCTGTGTCAGCCCCCGGCACCTGTGTTAATAATTTGGAAGGCACCAAGCCGGTGTTTCTCCAGGTGCAACTCCCAAGAACAACCATGCAAACTGCTGCGGCTTAATGTCTCAGCGTCCTGGTGCTCACGGTTGCGTCATTCTGTACCTTTGTCCTTTCTGACCGACCCTATAGACACAACGGCCAAAGCAGTAAGGAAGAGCTTGGAATGGGTAAGAAAGACCTTGTCTTTCAAAAAAATCAACACATCACTCTTGTTTTCCTTGAGAAGATTGGCAAAGAATGCAAACAGAATCTCCTTCGCATCCTGATTTATCCAATTAAAATCATATGTAGATGGTGCTGCCTCCTCTTTTCCTATAAGCTCTCAGAAAAAACTAATAGGGAGGAGGGCTGCAGTTCCAAAGAGAGTGGAAATTTTCTTTAGCTTCCTCTGTGTGTCTGCCACTGTGCTGGCAAGTACTTTCATAGATATCATTTTATTTAACTCTCACGAGATTTCTATAAGTTGGGGGTTGTCATCCCCATTTTACAGACAAGGAAGTAAGGCTCAGATACAACAGGTGATTTGCTGAAGTCCACAGCTAAGTGTGTATGCCCGAGATCATTAGTGTTCACACACGTGGTATGTTTCTCTGCATTTCCTAGTTTCCTTGCTGTTGGGCTGGTCATTCCACCAAGTTCTGGAGCACGGGCGGAAGCAATGCACACTTCTCACCACTTCTCACGTGTCACACAATCTCCAGCTTTCCTGCTCCAGGGGCTGGATGCAGAAGACTACAAGATGGCTGAGCCACAAGGTAAAAGGAACTAGGATCTTGGATTCACCACTCAGAGGACAGCTGGCTGCCTTTTTGATTACTCATTTGACGTTCTTGAATAATTTGGTTCCTGTAGCATGAGTTAATCGCCCCTGAACTATACAAAGGACCCATTTCAGAGAGGGTCCAAGATTCACTATTTTATGCTCTGATGCAGTGGGAAAGTCTGGGACCCAAAAATGCGGGTCCATGATGGCCAGTACAACAGTCAAGCAAGAGAAACGACCCCAAAACGAATTCAAAAGGATTGTATATGAATCAGGAAGATGGATTATGATCCCTTGAGAGCAAAACTTTCTTGTGCCTCCCACTTGATCTAAAAGAGTACGCAAACATATTAGAATCCAGAAAATACTTTGCTGAATCTGATCTAGTCTAACCTCAGATTGGGCTCAAACATGGCGTAACTGTCCTTGGTAGGTCCCTCCTAAGGTCTATGTCTTAATTTCTTCTTTTCTTTAGTAGCGGGGGAATGAGGTATGTGAAAACGGCACACTACAGATTCGGTAATTTTAGAAGGAACTAGCTCAAGAAATCCACACTATTACTGGTAGAAGTGATTGAACGAACCACATCCACATGCAATTTCGGTATGTTCTGGTTTCTCAGGTACATATTGCAGACTGGCCTAAACTCTGAGAAGCCAAACAAGTGATTGTCCCAAGAAGGTCAACTTTTTATTACGGAACTGTCAAAGAAAGGTAGATGAAGAGATGGATTAGTGGGCTGAAAGGCGGATGGAGGCTGCTGGTGAAAAGCAACAAAGATTTAAAGTGGGGGGTTTTGTATCCCTAACCACATTCCCATTATATAGCATCTTCCATGGTATGTGAATGTTGATAAATATTCATTGGAAGGGGGAATGGCTTAATGTAATGCAAATCACACGCAAAGCAACATGTAAATTGGAACCATTATATGAAGTCAATAGGTGAGGTACCATGCATATTAGAAATACGGGGCAGCACAGCTCCAAAAGATTCAGAGGAAGACTGTAGTGCAGTGGGGGTGGGAGTTAGGGGGGAGCCTTCCACTCCCCAAAGAATTTGAGAGTCAAAGAGGGAACACTGCAGTGAAAGAATGTCATTAAGCTAAGTGTGAAGCAGGGATGGTGAGGTGGGAACACAGCCAATCAAAGGGGGACCCCTACCTCCTCCCTGGCCCCTTTCAATCCTGTATTCAGAACAAATTCTCCTTCACCTCCTTCCCATCCTAATCAGATCTGATACTGATTGATTGGTCAAATCCACTGAGTGACAAGGAGGCAGGGTGATCCGCTTGTACATTAGCCACATTGTTCAGGATGGTTCCTCCAAACCTTTGAACAAAAGAGAAGGGACACCCAGACAGAGCCAGTGAGACTGGCCACTTTGAATTCACTGGTACCACACGCACGATACCTTCACAAGCCTTTGTGTCTCCTGAAATCTCTCTTCTCATGTATGTCCTGGGCTCACTGGAGATGCATGCATGGCCTGGCCAGATTTGCTTGCATCTGCAGGAATGCGTGAAGCACAGACAAACCCGCTGACACTCGGAAGCCCGCTTTCTGGCCCCGATGTCCTAAGGGAGTTGCAGGAGAGTTTGGCCATCATGACCGCTCTAGGCCAGAAAAGGTCACAGGCTGTTTCTGATTGGAGCCCTCCACTGTGTTTGCTTTCTGTGCCCCCATGGACCTCCTGACAGGACTGGAGGACATGGAAATAAGTCAGGGGTGACCCTTCAGGTGACCCGTAGCCTCACCAGCCAACTCTTGATTGCAACCTTCTGGCTTCAGTAACAGCCCTTAATTTGGGCCTTCTGGCTTCACCGAGGCCAGAGCTCCAGCGGAGGCTGCTAGCAGTAAACAAGGCTCTGCTCAGAAGCTCCATACTCTCTCCATATGTGAAACAACCTGAGGTGGGAGAGATGGGGTAGAAGATACATTGGGGAGGAGCAGTAGCAAGGCAAATCAGATGGGAAAGGCTCTGGCTGTTCAGCAAGCATAAACCCTTCCTCTTGGAATGCACCATTCTTATCCGCAGTATTATGCCATTACATGGCCTAATATCTGGCCTTCTATGGTCACTGAATACAAACACAACATAAGCACCTGGACTCTGGGCACAGAAGCTCTGCCATCAAATCTGTCCTTCTGATAACACATTGTATAAGCCATTCTCACAACTGCTCAGTGATGGAAAAGAACATGTCAGTGTCAATTCAGACGCAACTTTATATACACACAGTATGAACACACACACACCCCCCACTCTGCATAGGGCATAGTCAGTACACCCTTCTTCAGAAAGTATCTCATGGTAGAGAATCCACACAAAAGAGTCTAAGCAATCTCCCTGCTCTCGGCAACCTTATGCACGGAACCACCACCCCAAGCAGACACAACCATCACACAGACTCTGAAAGTGATGTCTCCTCTAATCCAAGTGCTCCTTTGACAGATGACAAACCTGAGACCCAGAAAGGAGAAGTGACCTGCTCAGAGTTAGCCTGGGGACAGCAGGACTTGATTTGTATCTGTTGGACTCCCAGCCCAGCAGCCTTTCCTCCACGTGTCCTGTGCCTCCACCGTTGCCTCCACCCAGTCAGAGCCCCTCACGCCTACGTGGGTTTCTTACAGGCCGATCTACAGCAGGCAGCTCCTCACACTGTCATTCTAGGGACAAAAACAGCAATCACGACCTAAAAGAGAGATCAAAGCAGGAAGTAGAGGTGGAATGCAAGATCCTGTGCCAAACACATTGTGTCTGTCCCAGTAATTTATGAAGACTACAAAACTGGTTTAGAATCCTTGATGAACCCTTACAGGGCAAAGCTGCTCAGGTCAGATGCGAGTCCCTCTGACGGCCTCCTCCTGCCCCAGCACTTCCATCTAAACTCAAGCAGATTCCATCTCTTGGAGAATTCGCTTTTAAACTCTCCAAGGTCCTTTTAGGTTCAAGAAGTTGCAAGACAAATAGCATAAAAAGATGAAAGTTGCTTGGAGGAAGTCGGCTTTGATAAGCAGTTCTTTACAGGGCTGTAAACCCCAGGCCTCTTCCCTACCTCTCTCAGGAGGACTCAGCAGGATGGCCTTTCAGATCCAGCCTGCCGCTCAACCCCTCCCAGTACAGGGCAGGTCAGCCTCCCGACAGAAGATAATGTGCTGCCTAAAACCCTGCTGCTTATATACATATGAAACATACTCTGTCAAGGTGAGACGACTTAACATTTGACCCACTTTCATTTTTCTTTTCCTTCCACAGAGGTGCCGGTGAATTTAAGTTTTTATTTATTGTTTCTGCAATTTTAAAGCCTCACAATGAAACTTCTAAGGCATTTTTCTTAAATCAACTGCAGAATCATTCTCAGAGTTACCTTCTAATGGTGGGCATAGAGTTGAGCCTCCACACTGTCCTGAATGTGTGCCATGCTTTTAAGAACTGGACTCCCCGCTCTGCATGGAAACACTGCTCAGGCACAGCCCAAGACGCCAATCTGCATTCACAAGGGGGCCCCCCCCCCCCGAGCAACACCTGGCCCGCAGTGGAAGACCTCAGTTACCAAGTCTCAACAGGATTAACTCATTTGGGTTCCCAAGGAGTGGCAATCCTTTATGAATGGAACTTTAAACCTTTCAAGTCCAGGGTAGTTTATTAGAAAAGGATCTTCCCTTGAGCTCCAGATCAGAAGGCTGAGCTGTTGAACATGGCATCCAGGGAGTTTTCCAATTTCAACCTCCCCAAGTTATTTGTTCATTCATTCATTCACACCCTTTCATTCATTCAACCAACAAAAACACATAAGCCCAGAAACGTGGTCCCTGTCCCCACTGAGTTCACAGCCTTGTCAGGGGGACACACGATAACCGAAGGCCAGAACTAACAGAGCTTGGTTGCCAAAGGAGAAAAGGGAGCAAGGTGAAATTGGTGACAGGTAAGGGCCAATTTTTCAGCCCTGGAAATCCTGGAAGCCATCATAAGGGCTTTGAACTTCAGCCTGCAAGTGACGGAAAGCCATGAGTCCCACCTACTCCTTTCTCCTACTCTCAAGTTCTTCCAGAGAGAACACATCCTTCATGTCTGATTTCAAATTTTGCTTCCATCCACACTAAAAATCAGTCCCCTAAACCAGAGGGCATCTTTCACATGATGCCACCCACAACAGCCCCTGACACCACCCTGCTCATGAAGAAAAGCACGTGGGTGTACCAAGTCCAAAGAACAGTGATGAAAAGGCTGGAAAAAGCTGAGGTTCCCATTCTGGACCAGAATTCCAGCCTGGCTGAAAAACAAGTGTAAAGGTGATCCAACCTAAATTGGCCAGTCTTTCCTCTTCTGTTTGAAAACGTGTCGTGATGGTGCAATATTTGTGTTTAGAAGTCAAGATGGGTTAATGACCATTCCTACATGGGCACACTCCCTCAGGTAAGGGCACGGAAATTGCCAACCACTCCCCACAGGTCCCAACACAGGCAGAGGCCCCTGCCACATGGGAAAGTAGCTTTGCTAACAGCATCCTTTATAGCTTAATAATTGCTGGAAGGCAAAACAGGCTGAGGTGTAATTAGCAAAACAATTGGAAAATATGTAAGCAATTCAAGTACCATTAGAATCCCCTTCAATGAACATATGTACGACACTCAGTGCCTGGGTGAAGGGGAAATACAAGTGTTTGACCCAACTTGGCCATTTTACAAATGACTTTCAGAAATCTCTTGACTTGGTGGCAACCCTTTGGTTTGGAAACTTCTTTAAGAACTATTGCTCAGAAAACTCGTTGTCACCATAGTGACCAACCATTCAATATAGTACCTTGTTGAAAATTCCCCCCCTTTAAAACTTGTGTGAAGCATACCTTCCCTGTGTCCCTTGTTATGTGGGGACCGCAGCTGTCTTTGGGTTTTTGGGAATGTCCTCATTTTGATACAATCCCCTCCCCAATAAGATGGCCAACACCCTCAGGGTACAGCCAATACCTCCAGATTCTTCCATATACCCCACTTCCTTGTTTTTGGTTACTCCACATAGACTGAACACTTATCACGCATGTGGCCTTATTTTTATAATTGTTACTATTATTTATCATGCTCCCACTTGAACATAAACTCAATGAAAACATCGATGGTTTGCTCTAGTTTGCTTGCTGCTTTATCCTCAAAATCCGCAAACAAGGTCTTGCCTGTAGTAGGCACTCATAAATGTTTGTTGAATGAATAGCCATATCGCATGACAAACGATCTAGGCACTCTATGATAATAATGCATTTAGTTCCCAAAACAAGCCAAAAGGAAAGAGAACGTTTGCCCCCATTTTGTCAACGAGGAAATCCTGGCTTGCCCAAAGTCACAGAGAGCCAGGTGGGCTGCAATTTGTTCTGAAGATGCTGACTGCCAAGTCCATTGCCGTCTGCCATGCTGAATTACCAGAAGGGTAAGGCATACAGTTCCTCCAGGATGGGGCTGACTCCAGCTGTTCCTTTTTAATAGTGGCATCCTGGTCAATTGCTCCTCTCAGAATGATACTCTCAGACCTCAAGTCACAGAGAACCTAGAAGGAAGTTCCAGCGTCCTCAGTGCAGGCTAGAGCCAGAGGAGGTAGTGAGAAGGACCCAGGCTAAGGTCTCTCTTGGGTAATCCAAGGGAAGAACCGGCCCAAGGACGAGTCAGTTCCTAAGACCCCACTAATATCCTCAGTGCTTGCAGCCTTTGCAGCCCCCCATTATGGACAATGAGTGGTCCAAGGATGCTTCAGCCAGAGTGATCTCTGATTAGGCAGAGACACTGTACCTTGAGAGGCAGGGGGCTTTTTAGAAGAGAAGTGCCCACTTCTTTCTTTCTTGGATATGATAGATGGCCTTATTTATTTATTTTTCCAAATCAATTTAATGAAGTGTAATTGACACATGCTTAATTATACATGTTTATTTAATCTGTATACTTCGGTAACTGTTTACATGTTGGCATCGCCTTGAATCATCACCACAAGCATGATAATGAGGGTATGCATCAGTCCACAACATTTTCTACTGTGTTTTTTTAATGCAGTTTTCTTGAGATGCATTCACACACCATACAAACCATCTGAAATATACATTCACTGGCTCATAGCATCAAACACTGTTGTGTTTACAACCCAATGATTTCTCATTACTCCAGAAAAGAAATAATAATAAAAAGAAAAATCCAAATCCTCCCATACCATATTCCGCCTTATTATTGATCTACGTATTAGTGCAGTACATTTGCTACTATGGATGAAAGAGTATAAAATATTATTGTTAGCTATAGTTGGACTATATTTTGCCCCATATAGCCCTTTATTATTAACTCCTTGTAGTAGGGTCATCCGTTTGTTCTAGATCATGAAAGAACTTTTTCGTATTTGTATAGTTAATCATAGACATTTTCCACCATAAGATCCAGTGGGTAATACATTCCCATGCTTTGGCTTCCAACTTCCTTCTGGTGACATATATGATTCTAAACTTCCCCTTTCCACGACACTCACACACCACTCGTCACTGTCAGTTATTCTCACAATAATATGGTACTGTCACATCTGTCCATTTCCAAATGTTTAAGTCCACCCTAATTAAACATTCTGCACATATTAAACAACTGCTCCCCATTCTTTAACTTCATTCTATATCCTGATAACCTATATTCTAAGTTTTATGGCAATGAGTTTACATATTATAATTAGCTCATATCAGTGGAATATATAATATTTGTCTTTTTGTGTCTGACTTAGCTTACGTAACATAATGTCCTCAAAGCTCATCCGTGTTGTCACATACTTCAGAAATTCTTTCCTACTTATTGCTGAATAATATTTCATCGTATGTGTATACCAAATTTTGTTTATCCAGTCATCTGTTAATAGATACTTGGATTATTTCCATCTTTTGGCTATTGTGAATAGTGCCGTTATGAACACTGATGTGTAAATGTCTGTTCGCATCCCTGGTTTCAGATATTGTGGGCATAATTCCGAGTAGCGGGATTGAGATGACTTTATTTCAACACATCATCTGAATTATATTTTCCTAAGGTAGAAGAAGATTTGACTTTGTCTGATAAATGGTCTTACTGGCTAGAATCAAAAACAGATGGCAGGGAAAGGAGGAAGAAGAGAAACAGAAAACAGACCTACTAAAATTTGAGACCAATCCTTAAACTCTTGATGTTGGGGAATGAAATCTTCCCTCATTTTCTTAATAGAGAATGAGCATTATACAAAAATTTCCCCGTGATCTGGAGTGACTTCTCAGTGGCAACAATGATCCAAAAAAGGATGGAATCCCAGGATGTCAACCAGTCCCTAAAGGACAACAGATGGATTATTTTCTCTCTGGAAATACTCTTTGCCCTTCATTCCCTGTCCTAGCTGATGAGACCACCATCCATCCAGAAGATCAAGCCAGAAAACCAGGATGCATCCTGGACCTTCTCCTTTCTCTCACTTCCTTTATTTATAGTCCTTTCAATTTCACCTATTAAAATTTCCTCTCATTCCTCCCTACCGTCACCATGTAATCCAGGCCATCTTTATTCTCTCCCAAATGTTATTATAGCTTCTCCCAAATACTGGCACAGCTGGATCCCTCATTGTATCCAGCTCTCTGCTCAAATGCCACCTTCTCAAAGAACTCTTCTCTGTCCACTCTATAAAATGTGGCTCCCCATCAGACTCTTTATCCTTACCTGCTTTGCTTATCTTAATGGACCTTATTACCAGCTCTTATCACACACATATATATATATATGTGTGTATGTATATATGTATGTATAGATATATATCATAAATTTCATTATTGCTGGTTTTTCCTACTAGAAAATAAGCTTGTGGTGAACTTCTGTTTAGTGCATTGCTGGCCCAGGGCATGTAACAATGTCTGGCACATAAAGGAAACTCTATAAATAGTTGCTGAATGAAGGAACCTATGGTTCTCTCTCCCTCCACCTTCACATGTCCTCCAGTCCACTCTGCATCAGTGTGGCTCATCTTTTGGAAATACAATGGGACCTATTACCCATTGCTTCAGATATCTCCATGCTCCAGCTGCCCCAGGACAAAGCCTGCAGTGCTGGCATGACAGCCACATTCCACCATGGCCTGGCCCTGCCACTCGTCCAGCCTCCTTTTCTGCCCCACCTCCAAATCCCAGGTGTTTTCTAGGCCTAGAATGCCCACCTCTTTGGTTGCTGGGCGCACTCTGGAAAAGTCCTTAATCCATCCCTAATCCACTGCCAGTCCTTCTTTGTCCCCCACTGTGCTTTGCACTTTACTTTTATTACTGTTACAGGTACTCCATGTGCCTGTGCATCCTGGTCTGTATCTCTTTTTGGCTTAAGAATGGGACCATGTCAAAATCGTATTTCAGTGAACACTCAATGTTTATAGAATTGGAAAAACGTTTCTTTGTGTTGGCATTTCTTATCATTAATTAAAACAAAGCTTGTGAAAGAGATAAAGACAAACCCTTTAAATTTCTTTTCAACTCTCTGCTTTTCATACCACTCCCCTGAGATTTCTTATTTGTTCAGGGAAAGAAAAAATATATATATATAGATAGATAGATAGATAGATAGATAGATAGATAGATAGATAGATAGATAAATAGAGAGAGAGAGAGTGAGAGAGAGAGAAGAAAAGAAAATAAAGAGAGTAATGATGAAACCTCTGCCTGCTTACCCACTTTTGCTTTAAATTAGCTCCTCCCTTCCTGGTTTGCAGAATTTTCCATTTCCTTTTATTGAGCTTCCACCTCCTCATGTTTATTCATGAGAAGCCTGCTTCACCAAGAGATAGTTTCTTGTTTTCCTCTTCCTTTGCAGCACCTGCTAAAGCTGGTTCTGACCTGTTCTAGCCACAATGGCATGACCTAGAGGCACCCTTGCCTAATTATAATACCAAAAATCACACCCACCAAACATGCTTGGCCGCCATTTTTGAACATGCAATACATGAAGGAAGTAGCAGGGTGTGGAATGGTGCATGCTCCATGCAAGCTTACCCCCCCCCCAAAAAAAAACTTCTCCTCGCCTTATCCTAAAGCACTCCCATGGACCCACCTACCCCAAACTGCATAAATGCTTCAAACCTTTTCAGTTCAGGGAAACAGGCTTCCTCCTGTCTTCTTGCTGGGCTGCCTCGCAATAAACTCTTTCTTTTCTGGAAACCCTGGTGTCATGGCACTGACTTCTGTGCACGTTGGGCAACTAGCCTGCTTGGGCAGTGAGAAAAGATTTTCAGCCAAGTGAGAAAAACAATAACTAGCCTTTGCTTTTTCATTACATTGATTACATGGATAAAACCTGCACTTGGATGACAGAGACTTGGCAAAGTTATCACACCCACCACAAAGAGCTGCTGGGCATGTCCAATAAATGAAAATGGCAAGAGGCTGAAAATGGACTGGAAAGCAATTTGGGCTTTGACTTTTATTTCTCTGGAGTGAGAAGAAGACTAGCTGGAATATTAGCACCTCTCAGACCCAGCGGGCTAAATCATGTCGACAACCTTCATGAACACATATGCATGAGGTCCAGATCAAATCCTATCTGGTTGTCCACTCCTGCTTCACTTCTTTTCCCTCCTCTTCTCTCCTTTCCTTCCCCTCCCTTCTCCTTCATTTCTCTTCCCTTCTCCTTTCTTCCCTTCCCTCCCCTTTTCTTTCCCTCCCTTCCCCACTCTTCTTTTTTCTTCCCTCACATGTTTTTCCCTTCCCCTTCACTCCCAGCTTTCCTACTGAATGATTCCATCTATCCCAAGACCAGTTTCTTTTCCTTTGCTTCATCTCCTGTGATGAGCTCATGTTGAATCCAGAGACAGAGCTCAGGATACTGATGGCATTCTTCCCTTCTCATCACAAAAGTAGTAATAACAATATATATAACATAATAAATGAATACACACACATATTTAACCTCTTTGAAAGGGAACATGGGATAAAGTTTTAAAGGCGAAGCTGTGCCCTAAAGGTGGACCAGGATTGTTTCCATCTTGAAGACGAGCAGGAGGGGTTGAGTGGGACTTGGGGCTGGCAGTCAGGGAAGGCTCTGAGTCCATTTCAGAAACAACTGGGATCGCTGCATCCTGAGCCATGACTTGTTCTCTTTAAATTACCCACTGGCCCACCCCAAAGAGGAAGGCTGGGAAGCCTGGAGGCTGATGGCCTAATTTTCTACGCTTCAGCATAATCATTATCCCTTGCTTTTGAGTAAGGAACTCTTTCCTTTCCTATCTTAGAGACTCAAGCTGCAAAGATTTGGGTTGTGATGTGTTGCTTAAGTCTCTTAGAAAAGTATGGAAAGGAAACGTGATGCACCTAAGAAAATATTTTAACAAAACCAAGGTTCATGTCCCTCTTAGTTCAGGAGGGACACAGTTAAGCTCTTTCATTCAATAAATGCAAGCTTTGTTTTATGTTCTGGGACTTCATCGTACATGAAAAGGGAAAATGCTTGTCCTCTAGGAACTTCTTTTTCTGGTTGGGGGGTGGACTGAAACAGAAAGAAAGTTCTTAAAAAGGAACAGTTAAAAGACATGGGGTTCCAGACAGTGCATGCTGTAGAATTAAAAAAAAAAAAAAAGTCGGGGGCCCTGTCAGAAGGGCTGAGGGGTTGCTTTTTCATCAGAGAAGGCTGCATGAGATGGTGACATTTGAGCAAAGACCTAAGGACTTGAGGGTGGGCCCAAATCCATAAAATAAAGATTTAGGATTCAAATGAAACTTCCTGGGCCGCTCACATTCTGCCCTGCCCTTAGGCACAAGGAGCAAACGGAAAGCGGAAGGGAGACAAAGAAACGGAACCCGCGCCACCCCCAGTGCGTGCCATGGCGGGTGCTGGACACGGCCAGCGTCGTCAGTCGCTGCGTTTACGCGGCCGGCAGAACACACACTGCTCGCTCGGGTCCTGCTTCCTGGACACCCGAGGCCCCATATCTGGGCGCTGGAGCTCCACATCTTGCAAGGTTGTCCAAAGTCAGAACCTTCCCCATCAAGTCCTGATCCCAGGTCTCAAGTCAAGGAGGAGGACTTGGGGGGCGGCTGCCTGAACCAAGACAGCAGAGGGGCTGAGCGGGCTGCTGGTCAATGCAGGAGGCCACAGAGAGTATTCAGTAGGCGCCCGCCCACGCGGGACGCTCCGCCCAGGGCCGGCTGTTTCTAACAACCCCTGCCTCTGCTCCACAGCAGTGTGAACTCTGTGAAGGCAGTGCTTCTCACTTGATCCCCCCTATTTTCTTCTATCTGTTTTAGAAAAGGCTAAGGATTCGAAAGATTCGATACCTCTCATGAGTTGGCATATGTGCTGGTTTGAAAATATTATGTACCCCCCAAAAAGCCATGTTTTAATCCGGATTCAATCTTGTGGAGGCAGCTGTTTCATTTAATCCCAATTCAACACTGTAGGTTGAAAACTTCTGTTTAGATTATATCCCAGAGATATGCCCAGCCCAATTGTGGGTGTGACCTTTTGAGCAGATGGAGATGTGACTCCACCCATTCCAGGTGGGTCTTGATTAGTTGACTGGAATCCTATGAAAAAGGAAACATTTTGGAGAGAGATAAACAACAAGCCTCAGAGCTGAGAGAGAGCAGTTGTAGATGCCTGGAGAAAGTTACTTTGGAGAACAGAGATACAGAAGTTTGCAGGTGCTTGGAGCCCAGCAGACATCACCATGAGATGTTAAGCAAGCCCGAACTTTGAGAGAGCCAAGGGAAGCTAAGAGATGAAAGCTAGTCCTGGAGAAGCAAAGTGAGGAACCCCCACAGGAACAGAGGCTGAAGGCAACAGAACCCAAGAACAAGTGACCTGCCGGTGCCAGCCACGTGACATCCCAGCTGACAGAGGTGTTCCTGACCCATGGCTTTCTTGAAATGAGGTATCTTTCCTTGTATGCCTTACTTCGGACATTTTTATGGGCTTAGAACAATAAACTTGTAACTTATTAAAGTCCCCTTTCTAAAAGCCATTCCAGTTCTGGTATATTGCATTCTGGCAGCTTGCAAACAAACACAGCACAGCTAATAAAAGGCAGCCAGAATTTGAACCCAAGTCTGTCCAGTCCTGCAACTTGGGCTCTTAACAGCACCTACCTTAAGCTCTGCCTATTTTTAAGGGGGAAAGTTAGGGAAAAACTTCATGGGTTTCTGAGCAAGCCTGACTCTTCTGTTTGCTATTTAGAAGAACATGGGGAAGAGAACAGTTTGCATAATGGAAAATCAAAGAACGGTGATGATTCATGTATCTAAGTCTTGGCAACTTCTAGTAATTATTTACAGGGCTGCATTATTTCAACTGCTAAGAATAGCACCTAGGTTGTTGTAAAGAACAAACAGATGATTTAGAGAATTTAGATAAGTATAGGCACCATAGCAAGAAGCACACAGTAGGTCCGTATCACAGCAGGAAGCACACAGTAGGCGCTCACTGTAGCCGGAAGCACACGGTAGGTCACTGACATAGCAGGAAGCACACAGTAGGTCCTCACCATAGCGGGACGTGTACCCTAGGTCCTTGACATAACAGGAAGCACCCTTGATCTTGTAAACACAGTTGTATTTTTAAACCCGGACACTCATGACATGATTTGCTTCAGCAATATTGGGTCAGAGTTCTCAATTCAATGACATTGACAGCTGCAATAAGAAATGCTCAGAAGACTATGGCCCCTCTTTAAAAATAAGGAAATAAGAAGCCCAGGAGATGATCATGCCTGTCCAAAGTTCCTGCTTATGCCAGAGCCCGAAGGCAGTTAGCCCAGTCTGCTCCCAGCATCTTTGGGGAAGAGAACAACAGCCTTTTCTAACCCCTAGACTAAAGTCATTAAGCAGGCAAACGAGGCTCTGTGCTTAGAAGAAGAAAAATGTTCCAGCTCATCCTAATCCTTCCCCACAGCCTGGGACCCTAGAACCCAAGCTCCGACCCGCATCAGAGACACATCCGATGAGCATCCAAACAGATCGTCGCAGCCGGAGCTGGGCCCGTTTGCCTAGCACGAGGAGACAAAAGAAACGCTTCTCCTCTCAAGCACTGGCCGAGGCAATGGGCGGCCTGGCCTCAGCCAAGTCAAACAGGAACATGGCATCCGAAGGCATTATTGACAAACTGGGTGTGTGAAAGGACCTAGAGTGGGCAGGCCTGCGGATGATGGAGGCGCCGCGAGGAAGCAGCGTGCAGGAGACTCAAGTTTCCCCGGAGCTCTCCTGCAACGTGGACCGCAGATGCTCCAGCTTCCTCCTGCCCTGCTTTGCTGCCGTTGCTGGAAGGGCCCAAGCTTCCTGCGGGCTGGCTGTTTAACGAGGCAGGTTGGGAATTTTCAGCCTCTAACTCATGTGTTCTAATCCTATTAAATATGCACCGGCTTCCAAACTCAGTTTTGTTTTTTTTTTTTTTTTACACTTGCACCCCCACCCCCAGCCGTCTCCCCCCCTTTGCCTTACTTAGTGGGACTTGCTCCATTCCAGCTTGAAAAGCCATTGCTCATTTGTTGGCAGGGGTCCCACCAGCGTTTTTGCAAGGATTTGGGCTGTGATTCAGCTACCTGCAGCTGTTCCCCAGTTACCACCCACGTAAAGGAATTTCTGATATTAAAACGGGTGACAAACTTCCTCCCCTCCCCAACACACGAGTTTGATTGGCATCCACAGCCCAAGTGCCCAGGGGTCCACCCTCACTCCATTTTCCTCATTTGTTTGTTGAGCATGTTATGCCCTCCCCACTATGTTTCATACACACCTCCCTCTAGCCCCAAGGGGTGCTCTCTGATAAAAACCATAGAAATTCCATTTGGGGGATATTTAAAGAACAATCCACTAAATCTTTCAAGAACCGAATTTTGTTCACTCTCTACTTACCATTGAATTAAATTCTTTTCCCACCACTGCAATAAATCTTGCTAATTTCTACCCCAGTGTAGAATGTCATCACGCTGGAGTGGGAAGAGACAGGCGAAGAGAGAAGGCAGACTCCCACCTTCCCTTGGAGCAGACTGAAGTTGAAGATTCAGGTTCAGATAATTCCATGGAACCTTTCAGAGTTATCACTGGGGGCTCCCTTCTCTCAGGTGGGGTGGGGGGCAGCACCCACTGAGCAAGCTTCCACACAGCTGGGCACAGGCCCCAGCTTCCCTGCTCCGGCCACTTGCCTTCCTTGCGTTGAGGCATGGGGAACATGCAACAGTGCAAATAGTGCTGCAAGGAAAACTGCTCACTCCCCTTCTGGCAGAAGTCCCTTCTCACCCTGAGCCCACCAACATGCATCTGTGTTTCCCTTCATGGGAAGATGCGCTGGAGGCCAACATAACACCCAGGAAAGCCTCTTTACTTAGCATTCACAGCACCTACCTTGAGAGTGGGCATTCCGAAGAAGGCATTGGAGCTCTGACGGTGTCGGAGCCCCAAATGCTGAGTCCCTGGCTTTTCTCTGAGTCTCTCCATGTGAATTCTGTGGACAGACACTCTGCCAAGGAACAACAGAATGGCCCCACCAGTCCCATCAAGCCCGGGGCCCTGTCCCCTTGCTGCTGGGCAGTAGCCAGTAATGTGATCCTTCGAGTCCATGCCAACCCCCCTCACCCCTGTCGGAAATTCAGCCAATCTAGGGGCTCTTCAGGAAAGAAAAATTCCTTTCCCTGACCTCTGCAGGTGATCGGATCGAGGTCCCTGCAGCTTGAAATTTGATTTGATCTTTGATCTCTGCTTGCACAGCTGCAATGGTGATTATGCACTATGAAGCATCCCAGGCGTCTTTCTTGGTCACCTGCCCTCCAGAGTGAGTCTTTGGGGCAGGTATTCCTGAGGCCGGGGCAGAATATTATTTGTCTCCTACTGCACAGCCCCCACCCCACCCCCACCCCCAGTGTAGTCCTGCTTTCTCATTCTCCTCATTCCCAGGACTTAACCCCAAATTCCAAGACCGTGGACATTTTCGAGTCCTTCTAAATGAGAGCATGTGGTTTCAGGAAGAAAAAAAAAAATGCTCTGTGTGAAGAGCCAAATATTTAACCCAGGCCTCAGAAGAGCCCTGCATGTGTCTAAAGAAGTTCTAGAAAGGCAGTCCTCAGAATTAGTTTTCCTGGGTTTGGTCTACTTCTCTGCAATGGTGAGATGATTCTAGGGCAGAGGGACGTGTCTAAGACTGCAAGTTCAACATGGTACCCCAGAACCATTTCCTTTGTTATTGGTGGTAAATGCCATAATGATAGATAGGTAATATACTTTTTAAGCTGACTGTATTTTGAGCGCTGTGTTAATTATTCTGCTTGATAGACATTTTAATCCTCACATAACTCTATAAGGAATGTCCTACATTCTTCTTATTTTACAAATGAAGAAACTGAAGGTCAGAGAGCTCAAGTAGCTAGCTGATGTTAGGGGAATGGGAGTGAATGCTTATATTGTACAGAGTTTCTATTTGGGCGGATGGTAGAGTTTTGGTAATAGGTAATGGTGCTGGGAGCCTAATATTGTGAACATAATTAGTAGCACTGGATTATATATATATGAATGTAGCTACAAGGGAAAATTTTATGTGGTATGTATATTACTAGAATACATTTAAAAAAATCATAGGATTGTGCAACACAAGCAGTGAACTGTATTGTAAATGATGGATTATATGGTTAATAGTACAGTTATAAAAATGTCATTTCATGAATTGTAACAAATGTACCACACCAAGGAGAGGTGTTAATAATAGGCTGGTATATGGGAACTCTGTATTTTATGCGTGCTTTTTCTGTAAACTTACAACTCCTCTAAAAAGAAATACGCAAGGATTTAGGATCCCCTCGTGATTGTTCTGATTCTGAGCTGGAGTTCTTAACTAAATTCATATGCTGCTCCTGTTTGGAGTCCCTTTCTTATTGCTGCAAAAATATGCACTCAGGAGAACAGGGAAATCTCTATATTGTCCATGGCCCAAGGAAATCAGTTCAAGATTTACCGAGCATATACTTTGATTTAAATCTGAAAACAAGATTAGAATAACATATTTTTACCTTTTATAGTTTTAAAATTAAAATAAAAAAATTATTCAACAACTTAAAAGGATGATAAAAAGTCAAGTACATCTTTTTAGAGAAATACCCAAATTGATATGATCTGGAAACCTTCATACTAATATTTAATTCCTGGATCCCCACGTCAATCTTTTATGGGGGGCCCAGACTTTATAAGGATGGTTCTTTGCAATTCCGAGTCTAGCAAAGTCAAAAACTTCTCTCATGACTGTGAGAGGCAAATCAGCTTAATTAAACATTTTAACTAGCATTTCCTTAGTTTCTACTCAATGCCAGTCATTTAAAAACCATTATAGTTGCTTTAAAGCAACTGCGTATCTTCAGGCTTACCACCACCACCCTTTCCTCACTGAGGATTTTACCTCTTCACATTTTAGGTCCTTTCTGTTTCAGAACTCCTTGCTCATCTCTTTCCACGTGCAAGAAGCATGAAGAGAAATCCATTGTGTGCTGTGCCTGTCTCCCCATTTAGACATTGTTTTGCAGTGTGCCTAACCCCTTGCATCATCCCTCATTTTATTTTCTTTATTGAGTAGAGGTTTCTCTTAAGTGTCCCCACCTTCTGATTGATAAATCAAATAGGTCTTTGCTTACTAAAATGATTGGATGCACACTGTCAGCATCTAGCAACCTTCACAACTCAATTCTGATAAAGAACAGAGTTACAAAATCTCAGCTTACACAAGAAACAATATCCTTATAAAGGTGGGGGGGTGTGAACTTCCACTTGAAATCATTTTTTCAACTGTTTGGTATGAGTGTTTTCAAGTGCACAGGATAATGGAAAGAATAGTACCATGAATATCTATATAGTCAGCCACTAAACTCGGCAGTTGAAGTTGGCCATATTTGCTTTGTTCCTGTGTGTGTGTGCGTGTATGTGTGTGTGTGTGGTGTTTGATTTTTATTTTGTTTTGATGCTGGAGCATTTGAAGATAAGTTGCAGACCTCATAAAATGTCACCTCTCAAAACTCCTGAATATTAGCACATCCAACTTAGTCACTTACCACTGACATGCCTAAGAATGCCCAGGGTGATTGTCCATTATCATCTGTTATCCAGCCCATATTAAACTTCCCCACTTTATCTTAAAAACGCCTTTTCGAGATCTTTGTTTTAGTTATTATTTTTTCACTGTGAGCTGGAAGCAAGGTGGCCAAGGGTCCTGGTTTGCCCAGGAGCACCCAGGAGACTGCTCTCACTTTGCCTCCAGGCAATTATCTCTCTGATACAAGCCTGATAAACCCAGAAAAGGTCAGGATCAGGGGAAGGAGCAGGTGTGGTGGATCAGGGGAAGGAGCAGGTGTGGTGGATCTGTTGTGCACCCTTCCTCCCAATGAAAGAGGAAGAAAGACCCTTGGTCCTTTGCCCATTCTCTTAGCCACTGGACTCTTTGGCCCCTTCCTTTGTACCTAAAAGACCTCGCTGCATGTGGTAGTTAGATTCAGTTGTCAACTTGGCCAATGAAGGCACCTAGTTTTGTTGCTGTGGACATGAGCCAATGGCATGTGAACCTCATCTGTTGTTAATTACATCTGCAGTTGGCTAGGAGGCGTGCCTGCTGCAATGAATGATGTTTGACTTAATTGGCTGGTGCATAAATGAGAGAGCACAATGTAGCACAGCCCAAGCAGCTCAGCATACCTCATCTCAGCACTCGCAGCTCAGCCTAGGCCTTTGGAGACGCAGAAAGGAACCACCCTGGAAAAGTTGTTGGAACCCAGAGGTCTGGAGAGAAGGCCAGCAGAGATTACCCTGTGCCTTCCCATGTAAGAACCTCAGATGAAAGTTAGCTGCCTTTCCTCTAAAGAACTAACAAAATAATCCTCTTTTATTAAAAGCCAATCTGTCTTTGGTGTGTTGCATTCTGGCACCTAGCAAACTAGAGCACTGCACTTCACCCAGTATCATTATGATATGGTGGGAAATACATTGGGTTAAGAATTCAGATAGCCAACTCTAAACTGGTTGTGTGCCTTCTTGAAGTAATTCACTTAATTTTCCTTTATCTGGGTTCTTTTTAAGTCAAACAATGACATTGTACCATGTGCTCCGTGATTACTTTTATCTCTAACCTTATATATATAAGCCCTGAAGCACCCATTCTCCATTCACATCCATCTTTGAAATTCAAGGCTGTAAGGAGGCCAGAATTAGTGTCTTTTGAATAAATCATGGTCTTTGCCCCTCATAGCAGCTAAACTAGAAGTGGGGCGTAATGGGGGAAGGCTGACTCCCCTGTACCTTACAGCCGTCCCCTCTCCCTTGCAGACATGGGAGGACGAATGCGGAGATGTGCTCCCTGGTCATTGGCTCCTAGGAGACTAACCCAGCATCAGCTTCTCTGTAGCCTTGTCTGGAGCCCCTCGCCCCTGCCTGCTCTGCTCCAGTCACCGGTCCTCTCAGTCCCTCTAACACACCAAGACTTCTCAGCATTCAGAGCCCCCCTCTGCCAGGCTGCTGGTCACTGAGACTTCAGGCTAGTCCCAAATGTCCCCTATCCAGAAGAGCTTCCCTCCCTTCTGGGTCCAGTGCATTCTGTGCTCTCAGGGCAGAACTGTGAGTGCAGGCCACGAGTGAGGATGCAGTGTCATGACAAGTGAGGATGCAGTGACATGGCAAGTGAGGATGCAGTGCCATGAGTGAGGATGCAGTGCCATGACAAGTGAGGATGCAGTGCCACGAGTGAGGATGCAGTGCCACGAGTGAGGATGCAGTGCCATGAGTGAGGATGCAGTGCCACGACAAGTGAGGATGCAGTACCATGAGTGAGGATGCAGTGCCACGACAAGTGAGGATGCAGTACCATGAGTGAGGATGCAGTGCCACGACAAGTGAGGATGCAGTGCCACGAGTGAGGATGCAGTGCCACGAGTGAGGATGCAGTGCCATGAGTGAGGATGCAGTGCCATGAGTGAGGATGCAGTCACCACTGAGTGAAGACACAGTCACCACTACTGTCTTCCCTCCTGACCTGAGGTTCCAAGAGGGTAGGAACTCTTCTTACTGCTGTATCCCAAGCCCCCTCTACATAGGTCGTTAGATTTGTATACATCTATAAACTCGTGTGTGTGTATGTATTGAATTATTTAATCCCCCTAAACAGGATTCCAACTTCAGTTAAAACTGTGCAGGAGAACAAAAGAGAACAAACGCAATTGCCATTAGGGAAAAAGTCCTTTAAGTTTTCAGGGCCTGGATATGGGAAAAAGGAGGAAGCCTTTAAGCTGGAGTGTGGGGCAGAAGAAGAATCTCACTGTCTCTTCCTCTCACTCTTTCTACCCCCCTCCATTCCTCCCTTCCTCCTTCTCACCTCTAAACAAACGCCCTAAGTTATGCCTTTCATCAGCCCACACTGGGAAATGGCACTGGTAGCCCCTCAAAAAGGTCGTAGGTTGGGTGACCGCGTACCCATTTCCTCAGGACGGGCCTGGTCGGCATCTCTCATCCTGGAGTAATAATTAATAGTGCCCCTCTCACTCTCATACATGTTCAAGTTTGGTCCATAAATATGGTTACTGGAATAATAAGGGAAAGAGGAAGCATGGGAAATGAAAATATATAGATATGCCCTGTATGACAGGCTTAACATATTTTTGTGTAGTCTTCAAATTTTGCAGGTGAGGAAGGCAATTCAAAGAGATTATGATAGTACACAAGGTGGCTGGTGGGTGAGTGGTGAGGGATACCCTATCTACCTGCCAAGCTGGTGGGCCCTCTCTTTGCACCACACCCCACTCTTGGTAGTCTCTTTAGAAAAACACTTCATCTGAGAAGTCAAATAGAGACCGGCAATAAAATCAGAAAAGCAGGATGTGGATAGCTTATGTTAACATGCATGCAAATCCCCTAGTCCTTTCTTCAAATTACTCCCACCCCAAGTCTTTTTTCACCAGCCCCAGCTTTTCTTTCTCACTCCTTGTTCTGGTTTGAGGCTTTTGTGGATCCCAGAAATGCCATAGTCTTTTTCCTAGTCCAGTTTTGTGGGGACAGACCAATTGTGTCTGGGGTCTTTTTTTTTTTTTTCATTGTTTCCTTGGAGATGTGTCTCCACCCATTCAAGATAGGTCTTTTAAGAGGGAATCATTTTGGATAAAGCTCAGAGCCAATACAGAGACATTTGGCAATGCAGAAAGAAAACACCTTTGGGAAAGCTGTTTGAAACCAGAAACCAAAGGACCAGCATATGCCAGCCAGGCACCTTCCCAACTGACAGAGGTGTTTCAGACACCATCAGACTTTCTTGAGTCAAGGTATCTTTCTCCAGATGTCTTAGTTTGGACATTTTTATAGTCTTAGATCTGCAAATTATAACTTAATAAATCCCCTTTATAAAAGTCAAACCATTTCTAGTATATTGCATTCTAGCAACATTAGAAAATTAAAACACTCCTCTCATATCTCCCTTAGGCTGTCTCAGACTAAGAAAAATCCATTTGGGGCACCAAGTGAAATTAGCTGAACCCTAAATTGATTTGGCTATAAAAACTGCTTTGGGACTTCCAGGTCTTCAGTTCTCAGGTCAGTCATGATAGAAAATATTAGAAAATCAAAACCATGGTCCTTTCAAGAGGTCTCCCCTACAAGAAAATCAGAACACATGCACACACACTAACACAACACAAATTATACACACCCATATACACATATATATGTTGGTCTAAGCCCACACACCTAAGAGAGTTAAGGTGGAATGACTAAAGTGGCACACCGTAACGTTGCTTGCCTTCTGCACAGACCTTGATGGAAAAAGTCAAGTGTTGATGGCCCAGTCTAGTCCCTGCTTGATATCATTTCTCTCAGCCAGGATGAATTTGCTTGCTGCTGTCATAAAAATGTTCCAAGGAAGCAAAAAACTAAGAGGGAAATTCCCAGAACCCGGGTGGTTCCAGTAGGCTATTAAAGTCCACCTGCAGACACCTCTGTGCTCCCTCTGCAGTTAGTTGACTTGGAAGGACATACAAGAACACGCATCAAAACCCATCATCCTCAGGACCACATTGTGAGGAGAAGACATGTTTTCAAGGGCCACATTTAGGACACAGGGGAGTTGCATGAACATTTGAATCTGTCTACAAAGACTATAAATCTTTTCTCAGACAACTTATAAGTGATTGTTTCTTTGCCATTCGATTATTTTTCATTTCTCCTTTGCTCCTTTTGCCACTTTTCATTGATCCATCAGGTGAGGCAAGAGATGGGAGGATGAGTTTTCTTGATCTTTAAGCAGACAGTAGACAGACTCTACTGGCTTACCCAGTAGAGTTTCTGTGGTGCTTAAATTAGAATATGGATGTAATCCAATTAGCACAAAGACTGGAAGAGTCTAAGGGGTTAATAGATGTTTGCCTCTTTTTCTCCTCCATCTCTCTCTTCCAAGACTATTTTTTCCTGTTCCATGTTTTTAAATACCATGTCTAGGATGACACCTTCCAAGTTTGGGTCTTCAGCCCCGAGGTCTCCTCTAAGCACTTGACTTGTATAGTTAGTTAGCTGCCTTCTCAGTCTCTCCAGTTGGGTTTCTAACAGACCTCTCAACCTCCTTATGTCTTAAATCCAATGCTTCTTCTCTTCAAATCATTCTTCTCCTAGTCTTCTCTAACGCAGTAAATAACATCTCTGTTCCCTGTTGCTCCAGACAACAAAATCAGAAATTATTCTTGATGCTTCTCTTACTGTATTCCAAATCCAACCCATTAACCAGTCAGGAGAGTCCTACCTTCAAAACAGTACTGAATGTGGTGTCTTCCTATCAGTTCCACTGTCACCCTTCTCATCAAAACCACCATTACCTCTTGCCTGGACTGGTGCAAAAATCTCCTAACTGGTTTCCCAGCTTCCACTCTTTGCCTTCTTACTGTCTAATCACCACTCAACAGCCTCTGAATGATCTTTTAAAAAATATATAAATCAGGCAAAATCATTCCCCTCCTTGAAGTCCACCAGGAGTTTCCCACACATTCATAATAAATTCTCGATGCTTCACCTGCCTATCATCTTCCCATGCTTACCAGGACTATCTTGCCTCATTCCACTTTCTCCATCACTGATGACATGCCAGCAATACAAGGCATTTCGCTGTTTCTCAAATACATCAAATGCATCAGTTCCTTTCCTCCTGCTGTCCTTCACACCACTCTCGCCACTTACATGCCACCCCATACCCACCACCAATGCCTGGTGTTACTTCTCTCCACCTTCCTACCTCCAATCACACTGTGTGTCTTGTGCAATTGATATGTCTGGGCTATGAGTCACGTGAGAGCAGGTGCTTAGTTTCTTATTCTCCAATGAAGTCCCTGCACCCTGTACAATTCTTGACCCAAGTAGGCCTTCAATTAATACTTGATGAATTCGTTGACAAAGAGGCATCATTATCCCAATTAAGGCAAACAAGGATGCACACGATAAGCAAAAATATTTTCTGGGCTTTGTTTTTAATGGTTGGAGGGCTGATTTTCACTAGTTTAAAAACAAGATTTAACTGCTAAAAAGACTTACTGAGCCAGTCCACAGTGTATTTCTGCCATAAAACCTCACTCTGTTTATTTTCTTCCTAGCCTTTATTAGAGTCTGTAATTAGCTTATTTTATTTGTTACTCCCACCCCCCACCCCCACCCCCTTTACTGTCTGTCTCCTCTGTTAGGATGTAGACACCTGTGCTGGTTTAAAAGGATGTATGCCCCCTAGAAAATCCATGTTTTAACCAACATCCCATTTCATAAAGGTGGAGTAGTCCTTATTCAATACTGTATGTTGGAAACTGCAATCAGATCTTCTCCCTGGATGATGTGATTTAGTCAAGAGTGGTTGTTAAACAGGATTAGGTGACGAGATGCCGCCACCCATTTGGGTGGGTCTTGATTGGTTTATCAGAGTCCTATAAAAGAGGAAACATTTTGGAGAATGAGAGATTCAGAGAGAGCAACACTACGAAGCAGAGAGTCCACCAACCAGCGACCTTTGGAGATGAAGAAGGAAAATGCCTCCCGGGGAGCTTCATGAAACCAGAAGTCAGGAAAGAAAGTTAGCAGATGAGGCTGTATTCACCACGTGCCCTTCCAGATGAGAGAGAAACCCTGACTGTGTTCACCATGTGCACTTCCACTTCAGAGAGAAACCCTGAACTTCATTGGCCTTCTAGAACCAAAGTATCTTTCCCTGGATGGATGCTTTTGACTGGACATTTCTATAGATTTGTTTTAATTGGACACTTTCTCGGCCTTAGAACTGTAAACTAGCAACTCATTAAATTCCCCTTTTTAAAAGCCATTCCGTTTCTGGTATATTGCATCCCAGCAGCTAGCAAACTAGAACAACACCTGAGGGCAGAAGCGTTCCTGTGTTTCTACAGTGATGGACCCCTAGTACTGAGTGAATGGTCTGGCACATAGTAGGTGTTCAATACATGTTTGTTAAATGAAAAATTAAGTGCAAAACCTTAACCAGAACTGGAAATCTCACTAAAAGTCATCATGAGCTCTTCCAAGGCAATAACTTTAGATTTTTTTCATTCTTCTTTGCGTCCCGTTAGAAACCTAATACAATGCTTTGCACACAGTAGGCATTCAGTAAACATATTTATTGAAGTGAATTTCATGGAATTAGCAAAGCTGTAGAGGAAGAGGCTCCAAGTCCTAATTAGAAAAACTCCTCTGGAGAGGATAAAGACAGGGAGGAGGAGCCTGTCAGGAGACCCAGGCTCCCAGCCTGGCAGGATACAGACAAAGGGTTCAGTAGACTCATTTGCATCTTGTTTTGCATAAATATGCAAGCTGAGTGGCTGAGCTAGAGTCTCCAAGGATGTCAAATGGCAACTGGCAGTGTTTTCAAATAGAATATTCAGATCTGAAAAACAGTCAGAAAAGTCCCACTCAAAAGGAGGAGCTTCATTTCTTCTTGTTATAGAAAGACATCATGACCTTCGCCAAGCAAATAGATGTCCCTTGAAAGGGCCCTCCCTGTTTCCTGCCTGATCACTTTTACCCACAACCCGACATTCACCTCTCCTGGAACTTTGGTGAGCCTGTTTTAGGTGTGGTGGCTTCCAATAAGGACTCTGGACAGAGTTTCACACACAGGCTGCAGTAGATAGAGTGAACCAAGTTGGGAGATGAACTCTGTACTACAGATGGAGGCTAGTGGTGCAGGAGAGAAGTTTCTAAAAGAGAAAACAGCAAACAGCACTTAGGACAACAACAACAAAACACTCATCTTTTCATGGGGTGATGGGAAGGCCCACAAAGACCATGGGATTTTCCCCCCAAGTTAATCCAGTTGCCCTGATTTGCATGGGATTTGCATAAACAGCACATTGTATTCAAGCAGTCCTCATTCTAAAGGCCAAGATTAAGGATTTGTCCCACCGCAGCAGTTTTGTTCTGCCTCCACTGTTTAGAAGCCCAGGGAACCCCTAAAATAGCTCTTTATGTACTGGCTGAGGGGAAAAAGATGCAAGAGATGGAAAGACAGAGGAAGCTGGGGGTGGGTGCAGGGC
The DNA here is from genome assembly GCF_023851605.1 of Tamandua tetradactyla. Lineage (NCBI taxonomy): Eukaryota > Metazoa > Chordata > Mammalia > Pilosa > Myrmecophagidae > Tamandua > Tamandua tetradactyla. The sequence continues at coordinate 12,757,435 of NC_135332.1, forward strand.
TGAGCTCCATCCTCTCTCCCTTCAGGGTGGTTGAACAATAAGAAGTTTATAAGATCTCCAGTTCTGGAATTCTATAAATCTCTGCAGGGTGCCAGGCACTGAAGGGCTGGTCTCACCAAGCCCTGGGATGACACTGGGAGCAAGATGTACTGCAGCCAGATCCTGTTGGGCTAATATTTGTGGAAGGCTTTTCTGTGATGACTACTGTCACATGGAGAGAGGGAGGAGACGTGACAAAGTTGCAAAAGGGATGGGAGATGCCAGAGGAATGTGAAATCTTTCCAGTGACATCCATCCTCTTCTAGCCATTAAGGCTAAAAAGAATAAATCCCTCCCCAAATTCAGCCATCAAGTTGGGCCTTCTACCTGAATACAAAACAGGATAGGTTTATGAGTACTTTCCAATTCCTAATGTCAGATTTCGGCTTGGGTTTTCCAAATGGGCCCATCTATTGACAGTGAGCTCTCCCAAAGCTGGTCTTTTAAATTTCCCATGTGCTTTTTGCTTGGAGAGAGTTGCCTTGGCCCAAGCACTCTTGTATCTTTACCCTTCTGTTGTGCCATGCAAGGGATCCTGAGCAACCACAGATGAAACAAACAAAAGACAAGAAGCTCCCAAGAGCAGATCAGGCAGACATTCAGTACACTCATGAAGAGGAACAGTGTCCAAGGTCTCTCATTCTTTCTCTACAACTTCTTAATATGTGCCAAGAGTATGGACTGCTGCTGATGGCATGTGCCTCTGAACACCCCACGCAATGAGCCTCAGGGAAAGCCCTGCCATGAGAAGATCAGGGTCCTAAGACCTTACTGGTTTGGCTTCATTAAAATGCCACCCATTTTCTCCTTATGAAATGATCCAGGTCACCTTCCTGCTCCTATGCATCAGGGGGAAGGGGAAGGAAAGCTGGATTGGACTAAAGCAAATGAACAAAATCGAATTATTGAATTCTGGACTCTGAAAAGTAATGGCATTTGCTCAAGTCATTCTAACTCTCTAGGGTTTTTGTTTGTTTGTGTGCCCTTCCTTAGACTATTTGGACCACACAGTCTGCCCCACTTGTCCTCACAAGGTAGTAGAGAATTGCAAAGGGAAGCACACCGGTGCTGTGACAGGAGAGATGTCGAGTATTGTCATGGGTCCAAACCTAAGACATCCCAAACAGTGTCCCTTAGTTTTTCCAACCAATCTACAACTATAGAGTTATTCTAATCATCCTAAGTCTGGTTTTCCCTAAATATTTTATGGCCAATTTTCTTTTCTTCTTTTCTTTCTCTTTTCGTTCCTGGAGGATGCAGGAAGAAAGGAACTGGGGTTCCCTAGAAACTTTCTATGCACAGCTTCTTCAGCAGCTGGTGGGGTACACATTCCTGACCCACATAGGAGAGGTGACACCAATGACAGTCTCACCCTCCATCTCATTATTATCCTACAGCTTAAGAAAACCCTTGGAGATTCAGTGACTCTGAAATGAAAAGGATTTTCTCAAAAGCAGTGAGGTCTTGGCTTTCTTTAGTCCTAATATGCCCACATGCTAAATTTACTTTTTAAAGTCAATTGAAGAAGCCCTAGTCAACTTTCTGGGACCCCAGATCATCAGATTCAGGTGAAACAGAAGGTCTCATTCCGATTTTTGATGCTAAACCCCTAGTGAGCATAGGTACCAGTGGATTTCTTAGCCCAATTTTCATTATTTTTAAATAACTTTAATCACTCTGCTTTATTTCTCTTGTTTTCCCCCCAAATTAGACTGGAGGCTCAAAAGAATAAACTTTTGGAAAAAGTTGGATAATACCCTTTGACTGATATTCAGTATAAGACCCTGTTTTCCTCTGAAGTCCTTGGATTCCCACTGCAGGGTGAACAACATAACTTGGGCCTGCTTTAACTTACACCTGAGACCACTGTGTCCCAGCTATTTGTTTACAGATTGTTGGGATGTTCCTCTCTCTGACATGAACTGTTGCCAAAGTCCAGAAACTAGGGATATGGGAAGGAAAAAAAAACATATTGTTGCAATCCCCTCCTCCTCCTTCATCATTAATTGTATCCTGCTGGGAGCCCTCCCTTGCACTCTGGGCCAGCATGTGTCAAACACATTTCCCTCTTCCCAGCACTTGCCAAGGGTGTGTTGGCCTCTTATTTTTGAAACCCCCTCTTTGAGACATTGAGAAAGTCAGACCGGAGGAAGGAGGGGGAGGAGAAGATTACAGCAGAGCCACGGGCTCAGGTCAGGCTCTGGGCTGCAGCCTTCAAATCAGAATTTCCTCCCTGGGCAAAGGAGAGGGGTGGCCAGTCCTTCTGCTGTAACCGGTTAAGAGGATACAGACTCAGTTGGGGTTCTCCTTAAATGATCAGCAGCTGATCCCTTGTTCTGAGGGCGCCCAGACACCAGCAGCCAAAAGCTGCTGCTTCCCCTCCCATCTGTTTTGAATTCTTGTGCGAGACCAGAGTAAATAGGAAAATCCTTCCTAGGTATTTATTCCTGCAGAGGGCAACAAGGTGCATGAGCTGGAGCCAGGAAGAATATATTATCTTCCATCAGAGGAAGGAATATTCATGATCTGGGGTCTCCAAAACTTGACTGGGGTGTCTTCAATTGACTCCACTCACTGAGTAAAAGACTCTTGACTTTTAGAGCTGCTCACAGTGCTGAAACATGAGATTCAGGTCAACCTTGGCAATTCTCCCCAAGGAACTAGAGCATGAGGTTGTCTATCAGCCTCAAGAGTGTGGGAAAGAAATCAAATTGTTTTTGCTGACCAAGGTTGTGTCTCAGAGATGCTATTTTAGCAGGACACTGAAAGATCATCTACCTTTTCCCAAGAGCTGTCAAGCTCTTGCTTGGTTGTACCACAACTTTTCCCCTTTGTATTATACAAGGTATCTTCGCCCTCCCTCCCTGGGTGGTCCTATGGATAATGTGGTCATCCTTCCCCACTTGATGGGAAGTGGTTATCACTACCTGGTGCAACATAACACGGCAACTAAGAAATCAAGCCATGAGACAGCCAGGCCATGGCCCAAATTTTCTCTCTCCTTATGATCTGAGTAAACTCAGATCAAAAATACCTGATCTGAGTATTTTGAGCTCTAGGGTTGTCATCTCTAAGTTTCTTCTTTTAAAGACTGAATGAGATGATGCATGTAAAGTGCTGACTACCATCGGCACATGGTACTCAAATCTTAATTATTTTAGCTTTAATAAAGTTAAAAATATTAATAGTGAAATCCTATATCATGTTGCCATTTCCTGGCTATATTCATCTTGTCCCCAGTTCAGGGTCACCACCTCTTTGGGTTAAGACACGCATACCCATTAGTTCCAAACACTTCACCTAGCAAGAAAACTCAACCTAAACAGAGATGAGCAAAATAATCCCAAGTCTGGCTCTTCTCGTACTCGTGCCTGACTTCCATCAGGCACACCACCCGGTTGCTTGCAGGATTCTACATGAACATCCACAGCTGCTCTTCCATGCCACACTCAAATCCAGCATCATATGCCTTACAGGCCAACATCTTGAGCCTAAGTCACAGCTGGGTCCCCAAGGCAACCTGAGGCCTGACGACACCTGGAAAGAAAACTTTTCTGCCTGTCAAAAAAATGTACAGGGCCCCTCTGCCCCAGTCCCTGCCACTCCCCCAACACTGTCCTACTACTGTTTCCATGTAGTGCATCTAGCCAAAGCAAACAGCTCTCCAGAGCCAGCTCTCCAGCAAGCAGCTGCAATACAAAGTTGGCAGCCTTTTTCAGGAAGCCTCAGCCTTCCCCAGCCTGCTTACCCTGCGAGCTCTCCTGGAAGACACAAGAAATGAGACCCGACCTTTTAATTAGATCTTACACAGGGTCTGACCTCATTCTCGAGAGGAACTACATCTACCCCCTCCACTTCCCTGCTCTTTCTCACATCCATCTTCCATATGCTGGGTACTTGGGTACTGGAGTTAACTTTTGTCCTATTCAAGAAAAGGGAATGCATATTTTGAACATAGGATGTTAGGAGCTAGAGGAGTAGTTATGAGGATAGAATGAAGGCAAGTTTATTGTTATCCCATATCAATGGATCTATGTCTGAGTTTGAGGTTTGGGAATAGATGGTGGTCCAAGACCTATGGGTAATGATGAGAGGAATAATGGAAAGAACAATGAAAGAAGGAGAGAGAGAGAGAGAGAGAGAGAAAAGAAAGAAAGTTATGTAGCTTCTTTTATTGGTCAGATAATATAATAAGTATATTACATGGGTTTTCCCTTTTAAATTCTGTAATATCATAGATATTTATTATCTCCATTTGCCATATAAAACAGTGAGACTGAAGGGAAGATGTGACTTATTCAGGGTCATTCAATTGGTAAATGACAGAGACAGGAGGGAAGACTCAGGTCTTCTGGTTCCAAGTTGGGAATTTTTCCATCAAGTTGCTGCTGTTGCCAAGTAACTTTGGGATAACCTCCAAAAGTCACTTTATGATTTACATCAGTTGGAATGTGTCTACAGGCTCAGTGACCCCCATCTGGTTCAATAACCTGGCATAAATCATTTTGGATAAGGTTGCAGTCCCTATCTTTGGTGTTCCCGAGAGCTATTTGGTGGTGATGATGATGGTGTTGGTGGTGGTGGTGAGTGTGGTGGAGGTGGTGGTGGTGACAGTGGAGTCTGCTGGTGGTGGTTGTGGAGGTGTTGGAGGGGGTGATGGTTGTGGGGGGAGTGAGAGTGATAGTCATGATGGTGATGGTGGTGGTGGTAAAGGTGTTGGAGGGGGTGATGGTGGTGGTGGGAGGTGAGAATGATAGTCGTGATGGTAACGGTGGTGGTGGTGATGGTGGTGATGGTGAAGGTGTGGGAGGGGGTGATGGTGGTGGTGGGAGGTGAGAATGATAGTCGTGATGGTAACGGTGGTGGTGGTGATGGTGGTGATGGTGAAGGTGTGGGAGGTGCTGGTGGTGGCGGAGGTGTTGGCGGGGGTGGAGGGGATGCTGGTGGAGATGCTATGTTAAGGGTAATGGAGGAGATACTGATCATGGAAGTGGTGGTGCTGGTAGTGATGCAAGATTAACATGAAAGGTAGATAAACCAGCTAACTGACTTGTTCTGTCTCCAAAACTTTCCTTGTATCCTCCTCTCTAGCTTTCTCATCTTCTGATTTTATAACAAATGGCCAGAGTTCTGAACCTTTGTTTGTTGGTAGCAGCATCTGTAAGATGATATGACAACCTTATATTTATTTATTTTTGGACGGATGTAAGGGAAACAGCTTCTCTTATTCAAACAAAACACCAGATCCCCAAGGCTTTAGAACTGGAAACTGACTCTCCAGGTGGGGAGGGGTGGCTGACCAAGCAATGCAACTTTTCTCCTGAGTTTCCTCTTTCCCTTGGGCTTCTCTTCTTCTGATTCTTACATCCACAACTGTGTCAGCTGGCGGTGAATTATTGTTGACCCTTCAAAGCTCTGGGCCAACTGTGGCCAGCCCTCTGCTCCCTCGGTTTCCCTTAGTCCAGCTGAGAGGCAGAGAGACCAGTATTTAAATCGAGAGAGAGAGAGGACCAAAAGGAAAACAAACAAAGAAAACACAGGAAGTTTGGAGAGCATCAGATTATAATGAGCACTTTTCTGAGCCTTCAAGGTCATGCATTCCCAGGGTCAGCTGACAGGCCCAAGGTGCTGCTCATTGGAGTTTCTGAATTGTCTCAGAGTGGTGGGCGCAGAGCAATTTTGTCTACTCATATGGTTCTCTAGGATCCCAAAACAGAGATCACCCATCTCTCCATGCTCCAGGGGCTCCCACGCAGAACATCTGCTCAGCTGTCTGGCACCCTTCGCCAACCACTGGAAAGAGTGAACTCACCCATCAGATGACTGGCCTGGTTCTCACAAAAGTCTTAGTACTTTTACCAACCTCTTCAGCACATAGTGATGTTCTAATGAAATTAATTGCTCCCCAAAACCAGTGGCACCATAGAGCGCTCAAGGCAGTAGCAGGGTTGCAAAGCTTTGTGCATGGAACCATCCCCTTGTTTCCTGGTGAGGACAACATTGAAAAACTTAGAATAGCAAATCCAAAGCTCAAAGGAGAATAATTTCCACCTCTCCGGGGGCTTTGAACCAGGTTGTTTCATGATCAATGAATTCCCTTGTAAAGCATAAAACATAAGGCAAATGGAAATACCGTGCATTGCTTTCTCCCTTTTGGTTAGCGATGGGAGGCTTTTTGGAACTGAAGGGGCTGAATGAAAACAACCAGTCCCAGTTCTGAAGTCATCAGCCAATTCCCCAAGGAAAGGTCTCACCTTGTGGGGATGCTGGTCTGAGGGAACTGCAAAACCCCGAGACTCTTCTGCCTGGTTCCCATTGCACCCCCACATTATCTCCCAGGATGGCCCCTTTTGCAGATCTCACACAGTCATCCCTTTGGGGATTCTTCTAGAAATACTCTGATAGGGAACACGAGGATGAGGAGATGGAAAACAAACACACAGAAAATATCTGGTTCATTTTTTTCTCCCTTTGCCGCTCAAGTAACAATTTATGCCTGGTCAGTAAAGACAGCAGGTTTTATTTATTTTGCTCGCCTCCTACCCTATTCCCATACTAGGGGTGGGGTGGGCTGATGTTTTCTTTCAAGGCTGTCCGAAAAATTCCATTCCAGCCTCCCTCATGATTCTAGCCCTGGGATTACCATTTCGGGAAACCAGCAACTCCTTGTCACTCACAAAATGGGCCCCGAGGCCAGCCTCCCCTCCCCATGCTATTGGGCGGCCTTGATGCCTTCAGAGACACAAGAGGTACGGGTCATTCTCCCTCTTTCCTATCTCTCAGGGGGTTGCAATTGTTTCTTTTTAGCAGAACATCTCTGACAAATCTCCTGAACCCGCCCCCATTATTATCACTCTCTGCCACATAATGAGCCACCTAATCTTTCTACAGAAGTAAGACTGTTTCCAACTCCCAGCCCTCAGCTGGTAGTTTTTCTGAATCTCTCCTGGCGGGGATGGAGGTTTTGAGGAGAGGAAGATGAAGCCTGGGAAATTTGCAGTCTGGCATGGAGGGGGTTAAGCGGTCCCAGCTTTGGAAGAAGAGCACCGAGCATTCCCTGATCCCAGATGGAGAATACGCAATAACTCCCTTCAACAAGTCAGCTTGTTTGGTTATCTTGGAGTGTGCACTGGGGCTAACTCATCCTGGCCGGTTCATCCGGATGTAGCCTTGCTTAAAACCCAGCCTCATACAGGAGGCTTATCCCCCAGGGCTGCCTCCTCCCAGGCTGATAAAGGGCTTCATCATGGATGATTCAAGAGCTTGAGATGCAAGCCCTGGTGATAGCTAATGAGGCCTCCAGCCCCCAGCTGACCTCACTTTCTAGCTGTTGACAGGTTCCATCAAGCTTGCCAAACAGCATCCCAGCCAGGCTAAGACAAATGGTCTCCAACTCTTGCACCGCGCCCCGCCCCCACCCTCCATGTCCTTTCTGTGGATTGCAGGCCACCTCCAGGACTCCCAAGGGGTCTTCTCCAGGCTGCCAAAGAGCAGACCAAGACAAATAAGACTGTTTCCACTCCCCATGTCCCAAAACCCAGGTTAGAACCTGGCACTGATTCTCTCAGTCCTGTCTTACTTCTCCCCAGACTCTCCTTCCCACTCAAACTGTCCAGGGCCTGAGTGGGTGGTTTTAAGTCTTGACTCACATCAAAAAGCATGTGGTAGGCCCAATTCTGTTGTGGTCAGAGGAGGCTTTAGTCTAAGCAAGGGACACACACACGCTCACGTGTGCATGCACACACAGACTGGCCTGACTTGTTTTCCAGCCAGGGCCAGGATGGGAAACAGAGGCTTTCCTGGTCATGCACACAGCCAGTGGCACTGAGGGCCTCCAGTTCCTGGGGACCAGTCAGCTCCTCAAATCCCAAGGATGGAAGAGGATGAGGTCGGAGAGATAGCAGGGCAGCTCAGCAGTCTTCATGTGGGGAACAGATTCTGGACAGAACATTTTCTCCATGACTTGTAAACTTAAGCATCTCTTTGGAAACACTGGCAGGGTCAAGAAATGCTAGGGGGCTGGGGAGGAAGGAATCGTACCCCCCTTCACCAGCACAGCATTTTCATGGGGACTGGGCCTCATGCTGATGTGCAGCTTGGGCTGGGTCCATACTGGGCTCCAGGTTGAGGCTGAAAACATGCCAGGTCCTTTCAGTCCACGGGGCATTTCAGTCCACAGGGGTCAGATCCAAGAGGCTCAATAATAATAAATCACACTCCCTATCTCTACATGATGCTTTCCGTTCTCAAAATGATTTTCACGTATATTGTCCAATCCTCAAACCATGGCTGTGTATCAGGTAGTATTGCTTCTCCCCAGTTCATTAAGGAACAGAATGAGGACACAAGCCTCAGACCTCTGACTCCAGGCTTCCTGCTCCTCTCTTGCAGATGGAGTTTAATTATGCCTGAAACTGGGCAATACTTTGCAACATGGGGCTGTTGCCTTCTAGGCACAATAATGAGATTAATAGAGGCAAGGGGGCAAGAGCATGGAGGATATTTTTCTTTAAAGACATTTTTTAATTGTTCTATATCAGCACATTATAAACTTCAGGATTCATTATTTTGCATAATTAGCTCATGAATAGTGTAGATAAAGAAGAAAAACAAAACATCAACGACCGCTCCAGACATCATTGCCATACACATACATACAAAAGGATATATACCTCCTCCAAGAATTGTTAGATTCTCATGAACACACACTATATATTTGTATACTAGTTATATAGTTCTATATTAATGTATATGACTCCATAACTTCCTTTTCATTTAGAAATATGCTGGCAATATCTTTCCTTGTCAATAAATAGCTCTATGTTGTCATTTAATGATTGCTTAATTATTTAATGCTCCATTGCATTGATATTATATGATATTATTACTTAAATTAGTTTTCATTTTTTTTACAATTATAAATAACATTGTAGTGAAGTTTCATATACGTGTATCTCAGTACAGCTGCATGATTATTTCCCTAAAATATTCCTAGAAGTAGAAAATTTTACCAAAACCCACATTCAGCAGCAGTATCTAGGAGTCAGGAGGCCTATCTGAAGCACATGTTAGTAGATGAGGGTAGTTCATATTTGTAGGAACCTTGTGTGGCATTAAGCAGTGATCAGATTGGAATTTGATTTCTAGGGATTAGAGAAGTATTAAAGTTTTGAACAGAGCATGACTTGGCCAGAAGTGGCAGAAACAGCAGGAAGGACTTGGAAGGAGGGTGGGGAGGGGGCCTGGAAAGACACCATACTCTGGTATAGGTGAGAGAAAATGAAGTCCTGGCATAGGCTGCCTCCATGGGAGAGAGGGAGGAGGAGAAGGAGAAGGATGAGGAAGTTGAGTCACATCCACTGAAGATGACATGGAGGAGGGAGTTGAAGACGATACAAAGATTTGGAGTCTGAACAACTGAAAGAATACAGATGCTAACAATCCCAAAGAAAATGGGAAGAAGAAAATTGTCAGAGAAAGACAAATTCACGTTGAATATTTTGGTTGTACGCACCCACATAGAACTGTCTCATGGGGCTAGTGGCTTAAGAGAGCGATCTGGGTAGGAGGCAGGTTTGAGAGTCGGCCTCAGAGTTTGCAGTTAAACCTATAGAAGGGGGTGGCATTGCAAGGGAAGGAATGAAAAGCAGTAAGAAGATCCTTGGACAGTGCCGACTTTTAAAGAGCAGGGAAGATACCAAAGAGCCAAGATGGATGGTCAAGAAAGAGGCTAGGGAGAATAAAGAGGAATCTGGAGCCTGCTGTGTGGTGGAAGCCAAAGAAGGGAAGTTGTGAATGATGCAGGGAAGCCAAATCGTAAAAATATGGAGAAAGAGTCTTTCATTTTGGCTAGAGATTTCCACACTACTGAGTCCCCAGTGGAGTGAGAGAGTACCATCCAACTTGTCATGAATTTGCAGAGAACTTGGGTCTGAGCCTTTGCTGGGGACAAAAATGAGAGTGGAGCTCATTGGGCTCCAGAACGGTGGAAAGATGGGAAAGGTGTAGTGCTTGTAGCCAGGGCAGCCTGGGATGTTTCCTCCAACTGGTGGATAGGAAGACAACTTTTGGGGGAATTATTGAAATGAATGCACAGGATGCAGATTTGGCACTAAATGAATCATGGTACATCACCATGTGCTGTTTAAATCAGCGGACAGTAGTTGCCCAGATATATTTTTTTAAAGCCAAATTTCAACCCAGAATAACGAAACAACTTATTATATATTATGGAAAAATTTTGGCCTTCAATTCAATGAAAAAGTAAAGGCCTTTGGGTTGGCACAAATGCCATCCTCCCTCTTAAAACATGAAATCTGAGCTACAGAACAAGTCTTCTCCCAGGAAAGGTGGGCATTCTGTTGCAACCTCCACGGCTTGGTGCTCTGAAGGCAGCCCTCTGGGTTATATCCCCTGCCCCCAGCTTCAGAGGGTGGGAACAGCTCTTTAACTGACTCTCTCTGCTCTGCTTTGCCTCCTCCAGGACACAATTGAGAGCACACACCAGGCAGAACAAAACAGTGGCAATTGATGACAAATGGACTGAGCTGCCCCCACCTTCCCCTCCCTTCTCCCTGTTGCCATGGAGACACCAGCCAGCCGAAGCCTGGAGATCAGAAAACATCCATAAAGGACGGTCTGGTGGACACAGGTGCTTGGGGAATCAAGCCAACAAGATCCTTCCATCTGCCAGGGTTTGAGGGGTAAAGGTGGTGAGATGGGAAACTGGGGACAAGAGTACAAATAGGTGAGCATCTTCTAATCAGAAGAGCCTTTCCTCTCCACTGGGAGTTGTGTCATTCTATCCATGTTGGCACCACACACCAAAGTTCTATGTCCTTTCAATCTCCGCTCCTTCTCCTTCCTTCTACCTCACCTACCAACCTGGACAACCTCTAAGATGGGCAGCTGGGCACATGCTCAAGCAACCATAGGACAAGGTAGGAGGTTTGAGTGCATCCATCACCAGCACTTTCTACTTCAATCAACTTGAAAAGGAGACAGCAAGGCTCAAATATGCTAAAAGGATTGTCTCCATTCTCTTCCTTCCGGACAAACAGTGATCATGACCTATACATTTATAGGCAGAAAGCCATCTTTCTAAAAGGGTAGAAGTGGAGGTGCAAAGGTAGTTCAGTGGTAGAATTCGTGCCTGCCATACCTGGGTTCAATTCCTGGCCCATGCACTTCCCAAAACAGAACAAAACAAAACAAACAAAAGAAAACCAGACAAACAAAAATTCAGCAAAAGGGACGGCAATAAAGAAATGCTCACATGGAAAAAGAATAAAATGTGACCCTCACCATACAGCACACAAAGAAAAAGGGGTTAGAGAAATGAAGGGCTGAGAGAGAAAAGGAGAAGAAACTTAACTCATAGTGCAGTTTATTCTTTGCTATTAGTTTTCTAAGGAACAGGAAGCCAATAGTTAAAAATTAACTGGAGTTATACCACAACCCAACAGGTCTAGTGGTGCCATAGAACATACTCATGGGAGGAAAGAAATTTCTCAGTTACTCCTCCATTTTTTTTTTTTTTACATCTTTTTATCGTGAAGTACAACCTATGTACAAAAAAGCAATAAATTTCGAAGTGCATCATAACAAGTAGTTATAGAACAGATTTCAGAGTTTGGTATAGGTTACAATGCCATAATTTTAGGTTTTTCCTTTAAGCTGCTCCAAGAAACTGGACACTAAAAGAAATACCGATATAATGAATCAGCAGTCTTACTCATTTGTTAACTCCTATTTTCTTTGTTATAACTCCTCTTTTTCCTTTGATCTTTCTCCCAATCTTTAGGGCTGATTAGACAATGCACATTCTAACTTTTTCATGTTACAAAGGGCTGTCAATAATATGGGATGGGGGATGGAACTAGGTGATGTTCTAGAGAGGCTGGCCTCTCTGGGTTTCAGGACATATCTGGCCTAGGAACCCAACTAGAAATTGTAGGTTTCTGAAAAATAATCATAGTGTATGGAGTGTATGGAGCCTTTATAGAATCTCAGATAGAGCCTTAGTCTTACTTTTTTAAAAATTGCAATAGCATCTTACTAATCAGGTGCTTTGAAGCCTGATCATTTGAATTGTTAAAATACTAGGTACCCAGAATGATATACATATATATATATATATATATATATATATATATATATGTGTGTGTGTATTTTTTTTTTTTTTAGTGCACGGGCCATGAATTAAACCTGAGTCTCCTGCATGGTGGAAGAGCATTCTACCACTGAACTACCTGTGCACTTCTCCAGCCAGTTTCTTGGAACAAGCCAGTCTCCCTGCTTGCTCTTGCCACAGCTGGAGGGCAGATTCAGCCTGTCACTTTAAACAGGTTATTGCAGCCGTCATAAAGGGCAAAGCCAGGAGTTTTGTATATGGAAAGAATTCAGTACATGCGATTGACTGAAGACTGAAAAATTTGAAAGCCTTGCTGTAATACAAATTGTAGCTGGATCCCCCAAAACCCTTCCCTCCTCCCTCCATTGCATAGTGGTCATGAAATTTAAATGGAAATTGACCCCTCTCAGTTTCAAGATTGAACCAATTGGAGGTTAGATTCTCACCCTCTTTTGGAATCAAGCTATTCACCATTTAGCTGAGAAGAAAGCATAATCAGACCATTAGGCTACAAAAAGACCTCCTCTCCCTCCAGTTACACAACAGAAGTACTGACATGCCAACACAAATGTTCTATCTGGAGATTTGGTAATTTATTGGCTATATCCTGCTAATGCCAGGAAGGGAGTATGCTTTTTTCTTTAACTCTCCAGAAGTACAGAGCCAAGAAAATACGAGGGGCTCAAGAAATAATGGTTAGTTGATTGTATAGGTGGATGAATGGGTGGTTGGGTGAATAGATGGTTGGTTGGATGGATGGATGGATAGAAAGATGTATGAACAGATGGAGACTTTATTGGAAAAAAACACTAATCTATACCATATCATCTAGCCCTAAACATTCTTTCCAAACACAGGAAGGAACTAGTCTCTAGTTCTGTAATCACTAGTCTCAAACACATTCTCTAATAGCACTTATCACTCATCTTGACCTTGTAATCTTTTTCGTAGATGCCTCAGTGGGCCTCAGGATGCAAATGCTACCTCTAGTATCTTGGCATTACACCTCCCAGCATATGGCTAAAATACATATATACCTCTTACTTTTTCCTTCTGAAACAAGAACTGTGTTTGCCTTAGATTGACTGAATTCCAAACCAACCCACGTTTTCTTGCTGACCCTTCTAATTCCATTCATAGAGCCATCATGTTCTTCTGCCAAGGCTCTAGATAAGCAAATCAAGATTGTTCTACCCTTCTCAATTAGCCCCGTATGCAACTTGCAGGTCTTTTAGAGCCCTTTCCTCATTGTCTTTCATATCACGTCCTTCTTCCTATTTCTACTGCCACCACTTATTTCAGGTTCTTATTCATTTCTTACTTAAGCCATATCCGTTTTTTCTAAGATGGTCTCCTTGTTTCCAGTCTTTCACATGCCATTATATCCTACCCTTCATAAAAGGCTATGATACCATTTTCAGTAACAGAACGCTCTTTTCAAATGAAATCTTGCATAAGACAGAAAAATGCTAAACTTCTCTGGATAAAGCTGGAGGGTAGTGGTGGTGAGAGAGTGAGCAACGATAGACATTGTGGAAACCCTGCAGCATCCTAGTGTTTAAAGACTATGTACTTTCAAAACCATTGTAGGCAGAAAGAACATAGACTAAGAAAGCCCTGATTTCAAACCTATCTCCATGGGAACTGGGACAAGTTACTTAGCCCTCCTGTCCTAGAACCCATTTTCTAATGGTCCTTTCATATGGCATACATTTGTTTTGAATTGATTATAGTTATTGGTTCACTTGCATTCCTCTTATAAAAGCAACGTGTCTTAAGGAAAGATCTGTGTCTTACCATCTAAACTTCCCCAGTCTCAAGCACAAAGTAGGTTATTCATAAGTTCTTAGCAAATACGCATTTGAGTCTATAATATTTACGATAACTGTGAATCAAACTCAGCATTATCACCCCCCAAACTGTCCTTCCCTGAATCCCATCGTTGCTTGATCAATGGTCCTTTAACTAGCTATCCTTCATCCACACACACCTGCGAGTTGAAATGTGCTCCTGTTAACACTAACAACACTCTTTGTTGTCTGCTAGTCCCTGTTGACCTAACTGCGGGGTCACAGTTTCCTAAAATCTCCTTCATTTGTTCCTAGAATTCACAGGGGGTATGTCACAAGCACTAGGAACCAGCCTACTCTAGTCTCATTATCGATGTGTCCGGGCATGGGCAGGTGGAGCCTCACTCCTGCTGCTGCTGCTTCCTTGCCCTCCAGGAAAAGGACATGGAACTTTGGTGTCCCCTGTGACTTCACTGGGCTACAGTCGGTTTGCGAGTCTTCACACAATAGCAAGTATCCCCTTTCCCTGACTCTGGGTCTCATAAGGTCACCTGGACCTTGAAGCAGCCCTGGTTCTAACTAAATCCTTCCTGAGATGGTCTCTTGAGCTTTTGCTTGCAGCTGCTTTTTTTCTATAGGGAATCAGGCCTGTGTTTCGGTTCTGGCTGGGGAATGGGCAACATTCTGTTGGCTACCTATGCTTGTCTCGTCATCTCTCTCTCCTGGACACCAACCCAATCCTGTCATGTATAACTCATCTATAGATAGATGAGAAGTAGATGGTGGCAGATAAATGATAGAGAGATGACAAATAGACAGAGATAGATAAAGACAGATAGATGATGATACAAACAGACTGATAGATTTAGACACAAACTGATACATAGATATGAATATACCTGGGAGTTTCATTGATGCAACAGTTTATCAGATACAGCCAGCCCAGGACTGCTGCTGGAGTCTGTGTTTATAAACTCACTCTCCAAATGAAACATAAAGGTCATTCTCAACACTTCTCTATTTCCTTATTTCAATATTTAGTTAATTGGTTCTGTTGATTCCATCTATTCTTATCTCTTGTATCTATCACCTCTGACCACTCCCGTTGTTCATCATCTAGTGCACGGACTGTAGCAATAGCCTTCTGATAGGGTCTCTCCACCTCCCCGTTCAGCCCCATCTTGGTCATTTGTCTGTAACATTACATTTAGAAAAGTATACATATGGCCATTTTATCCCTCAACTAAAAATGTTTCAATGGCTCCCTCTGCCCTAGGGGTAAAATCCGAGCACTCTTCATTATCCGGCTCTGGGTTTCCTGTATAATTGTCTCTCCGATGGCTCTTATGAGAACTGGCCAAACCACCCTATCCCACTCCCCATCGCCAGAGTTCAGAGGGGGTGACCGTGTTAGAGCATGAATCTGCCCTGGAGCCAGAATGGGAATTTGACCATGGCTGGACCAGTGAGCTTCCTTACCAGGAATTCTCTGCAATGTTAGACTCAGGAATTGTCCACAGCTATGTTGTGCACCATGTTTTATGCCAACCTGCTGTTAGAGAGAAGGGTGGAGCCTGCGAACATAGGAGAACCCAAGGAGAGTCTGAGAGACAGTCTGATCACATTCAAGTCTCTGGCTCCAGTTGTTCCTGTGGCAAAGCTACACCCCTGTCCTTCCAGGGCCATGGCTCTTCAAGTCTTCCTTGGAGCCCATGAACTACCCCAGCATTCTTCCCTTCAAGTGCTCCTTGTGCCTATGCACAAAAAGATGGGCATTTGCAACCAAGAGTCCTAACTAAGCATCAACTCATTGCATCTCAGCTCCTTGTGGCTGGATCTGTGTCTTAGTCATGTTTGTCATGCTTGGTGCCTATCTGATTACTGGCACTCAAAGTTTATTAAATGAATAATTGATTGGGTGCCAAATATAAGTTTCTAACAGTCTTTAGGCCCAGAATCTTCTCCTAGGTCAGAGCCAAAGAGACATTTAATAATAATTCGATGTAAGAGAAGTCTGAGATCTTTCCCCTCTTTTCTGCTGCCTTGGATAGCAGTATCTTTTCTTTGGAGAAAGTTTTCAGTATCACAACAGCCACAGACTTTCAGGAAGGCCCACTACAGGCATCTAGGTGCATTCTCTCATTTGCTTCTCCTAACAATCCGATGGGGTTATACAATGACTTTGAATCATCTCCCTTTTAATAGATGACTATTACAAGGCCTGGAGAGAGGAAACAACTGCCCAAGGTCATGCAGTAATATATGGCAGTGCTGTAACTCTGGTGCAGACCTGCCTAACTCCAAATCCAGTGCTCACACAATTATGTTCTCTGGCCTTCTCATAGGATTTCATGAGCTTCTCGGCTCTGATTTAGATTTGGAGAAGCCCCAGAGGATGAGTATGTATCTAAGATTCCTGTCCTTCTGCCACCTGTCACTTCTGCCAAGATGGAAAAAACCCTACCCAAGCCTCTGTAAATGGTGAATGGTCATATCTGTGCCAGACTCATGCCAAGCAGCCTACGGCCGGCAAAGTGGCAGTGCACAGGGCAGAAGGACACCCTGGAAGTTCCAAGAGGGTCCTGGGTGAGGGACACAATATGTCCCTCCCCTATCCAGCACCTACCTTTTCCCTCTAGCTGCAGGAAGATAACTTTTAGGGCTGTCATTTTGGGGAAGGAGCAGGCAAGTCAAGGGGGCTCTTTCTGGGACTACAGTGGTGGGTAAGAAAGAGTTAAGGCCGCAGCTGCCAGCCTGAGCAGTGTAGAGATATGCTCCAACTGTTCCCACTGACGACCAAGTCAGCTGTCAGCGGAGAACAAAGAATCCCCTAGAGCCGCTCAAGTTGTGTCACACCCGGGAAGCCCTGAGAGCTCCTGATTAGGATTTCTAAATCAGCCCCATCGAGGCCTGAAGAATAAAGCTGAGGAACAATGAGCCCGCTGCTTTCACACAGCCAGCAGTCCAGCCCAACTGCCCGCCTCCCATCGCAGCCCCCTCCCACAGGTCCTCAAAGGCCACTTCACCTCCATCAGGAAAATCAAATCTCCCTGAAGCCCTGACCTGCTGGGGCAGTGGTGAGAGAAATCGGGGACCGTGGGGAGGAAATTTGCTGCCAAGAGCTCCAGTTGCCAGAGCAAAGGACAAGAGACTGTTACCCAGGTGTGTGTTTGGGAGAAATAAAGAAGAATTCGGTACAAGGATGGGGCCACAATGGAGGCTAAATGAATCAGGGGGCTCTGGTTTTGTGGTTCCTGTTTTCCCTCCCACCAAGACCAGGTGATAAGAGTTTTGTGTTAGACTCCTGGAAAACTCCATCTTGACCACCCTGCCCCAAGCCTTAGGACTGTCTTAGGTAATATTCGAGGTCACTACATGGCCAGGAGTCCTGTGGCATTAGCAAGAACACTGAGCCTGGAAATGTTCTGTTCCTTGGCTGAGCCAATTACAAAATGAGGCACTATGTTTCCAAAGGGCCTTAAATTCCTAGTTTTGACTTAGTCTTCAGGTGAAGATATACGTACAATCATTGCAATTCTATGGTTGTTGAAACTGTTCACTTGTGCTCCATGCAAACGTATTTTAGAAAGCACCACGCTTTTACAACCTTGACTTTGCATACATTTAAAATATTTTGTGATAATCAAGGAAAAGAGCAGGCTGACCCTCTCAAATTCTGAAGGTTTGCATTCAAACCTGAACGCGTTTCCTCTTTTTCTACCAACAGCCAAAGTCATTGCCTGGGGCCATCTTTCAATTGGGTGGCAAGGGGGTCCCCAACAGGGAAGCTTTGGGGAGCTTGCATTCTCAAGGCAACTTCAGCTGCAACTGAGGGATTCTGGCTGACCCATTGTGTGCCTGTAGCTGGGTCAGCCTTTGGATCTGTAGGTTGGTTCAAATAAGAGGTATCAGCATTTGCAAAACCTGCTTGGCATGGGGGAAGCTTTGTCTGCCTTATGCACTCCCATCATGGTTTTAACCAAGTAGGGATATAAGGAGATTCCCTGCATCTGCAGGTCTCTGCTACACTATTCTGAAGGAGAAAGTGAATAAAAGGCATGGCTTGGGTTCCTAGACCATCTCCTACAGTTCTGAGTTCTGAAAGCCACAGGAAATAGGGTCACAGCCCTTTGCTCCCAGTGAAACTCAACTGATGACGGGGGGGGGGGGGTTCAAATGCAGAGGCTCTTGAAGGAAGCCAAGTATACTCCATAGGTGAGCAATGCAGAGGCTCTTGAAGGAACCCAGGTATACTCCATAGGTGAGCAGGCCAAATGTATCATTGCTCCAAGACTTTCCCAAAAATCAGTCCATCACAGAATCCAAACTCTGCAAAGACTCTGGTGTAATAACAGCTGCCAATTACAAGGACTTCTCTTAAGCATTACTTGAAATTTATACCACATTTAATTCTCATTACCTTATTTTTCAGATTAAAAAAAGGAGGCTCAAAACTCTCCTAAGGCCACTGTTTTAATGTATAAAGCTGCCAGAATGGAACATACCAGAAATGAAATGGCTTTTAAAAAGGGAATTTATTAAGTTTCAGGTTTACAGTTCTAGGCAGTGAAAATGTCCAAATTAAGGTACCTACAAGAGGTTACTTTCTTCAAGAAAGACTGATGCTGTCCGGAACCATTCTGTCAGCTGGTAAGTCATGTGGCTGGCATCTGATGGGGTCTTTGCATTCTGGACACCTCTCTCAGCTGGGAAGGCACATGGTGATGACTGCTAACTTTCTCTTCTCATTTCATTAGGTTTCCCCAAGGATGACTTGCATCTCCAAATAGCTCTGGCTATGGGGGCTCTATTGGCTGTCTTGGCTCCAAAGCTTTTTCCAAAATGTTCCCTCTTAAAGGACTCTAGTAAGCCAATCCCACATTAAATGGATGGGGACACATCTCCATGGAAACTATCTGTGCCAGCTTAGAAGTGTTTTGTACCCCAGAAAAGCCATGTTTTGATCCTGATCCAATCTTGTGAGGCAGCCCTTTCTTTTAATCCTGTTTCAATACTGTAGGTTGGAAACTTTTGATTCAATTATCTCCGTAGAGACGTGACATACCCAATTGGGAGTGTGACCTTTTGATAAGATGGAGATGTGACTCTACCTGTTCCAGGTGGGGCTTGATTGATTTACTGGGAAGCTTTAAAAGGGGAAAGATTTTGGAGAAACCTCAGGATGACAGAGAGGACAGAAGCTTCAGAACAGAGCTCATACAGAGGTGGACGCTTGGACAATAAAGACACAGAAGTTTGGAGATGCGTGGAGCCCAGCAGACATCACCAGGAGGTGTTAAGTAAGCCAGAACTTCAAGAGAGCCAAGGGAAGCCAGGAAAGGAAAGCTGGCCCTGGAGAAGCAAAGTGAGGAACCCCCACAGGAACAGAGGCTGAAAACAATGGAGCGCAAGACCAGTAGATGCCAGCCGTGTGACTATCCAGCTCACAGAGGTGTTCCTGACTGATCAGCCTTCCTTGAATTAACATATTTTTCCCTGGATGCCTTAGTCTGGACATTTTTATAGGCTTAGAACTTTAAACTTGCAACTTATTGAATTTCCTTTTAAAAGCCATTCCAGTTTTAGTATATTACACTCCAGCAGCATTTAAGAAGCTAATAAACCATCTCATCAAAAGTTACTACCCACAATTGGGTGGGTTACATTTCTATGGAAACAATAAAAAAGATCCCACCCAGCAATGTTGAATGAGGATTAAAGAACATGGCTTTTCTGGGGTACATGACAGATTCAATCCAGCTCAGTCACACAAGGAGTACACTCGGTGAAATACTGGTAGAGCCAAGATTTGAATACAAAACTCTTGACCACTAAGTCCCACTGGTTCCTGTTTGCCTTAGTTGGCCTCCCAATCAAAATAAAAGTCTTCAGTATAAAAAATGGGTCCTTTCTTCTTCTGTTCTCTCAGTGCTTATGAAGAATGTAACAAGATGGAACTATCATATCAACACCAGAGCATAGCTCTCGCAGAGATGGAACAAAGGTCATGGGCTTGAGAACCAGCCTGATTAGGCCTAAAGCTGACCCTGCTCCCTGCTGGCTGAGGCGCTTGGCCAATCAGCAACCTCTCTGAGCCTCAGCTTCTTCATGTATGAAAGTCAAGAAATAATGACACCAACCTCATCCAGATATTGGGATTAGGAGTAGAAATGCCTGGTCGTTGGTACCATGCTACCTCCCTCCTTTCTCCACATGTGTGAACGTATCTATTAACTCCTTCTTCAAATCACTCTGCTTCAGGTTAAATTACCTTCCAGATCCTGTTCCCTTTTTTTCAACTCTCCATTTTCCCTGTTCTTTTTTGGACCATTCTTAACCCCCCTTCGCCTTTTTGAATCCTGGCAGGATTGACTGACAAGAAATGTGTCTAAAGATGAAACTTCAACACCCTAGACACCAAGGTGGAAATGTTGTGTTGCCCCCATCATCTGAAGTATAAGTCTACTTTTAGTAGACTTCTGATTTTAGCAGAAGTACATCCAAGCTTGTCTCCAGTCTTTATGGATTTGAGAAAGGGCAGGGATGCTACTTGAGAGGGAATTGTGTTAAATGCAGGAAGGTTAATCTAACACTAATGGGCCCATATGATTGCAAGAAGCAATTGATAGTGTTGGCTTTTGTACCTTCCTGCAAAATCCTTTTAAGTTATTTTAATATGAGCCAGCATATACAGGGTTGTCAGGCTGGGAACTGGGGTCCTCAGACCCTGAAGGGAAGTCGCTGTTTTCCGCGGAAATTGGTATCCTTAACTTCTCTTTAATTAAGGTAACTGTATGGCAATGGATGTTTTGTGATGTCTGGTGTTTTTGAATGAATAAGTGAAGAATGAATGAATGAATGGCATGGACATCCCAAACCAAGAATTTCTCTACCCCCAACTAACTCTGGCCCAATAACCATTAAAGTATTTTCAAATCCCTTTTCCCACATCTCCTTTTAAAATGCCGGCTCAGTTCTTAAAGTCAACGAAACCTTTAAATGGATATGGGTAGATGTAAAGAAAAGACACCAAAATTTACTGATGTACTTTAATGACTGACAGGAGAGCAGAGGTGTGACTTGATGGGGCAGATGCCAGAGGTGTGAAAGGGCCAGGGACTGAGGATGTGTCAAGGCTGAGAAGAAGAATGAATAATAGATCTGGATAAGATTGCATTCTTGAAAACTTGCCAGCGATCATTTTATGGGGTTAAAGAAGGTATAGCATTTAAGAACTCACGGGGCAAGACAATGGGTGATGTACTTGAAAGACTTCACTTTCAGACCACTAAGGAATTTTCAACTTGGCCACTTGCTTATCGGGGAACCTTACTTTTCTCACCTGTGAAGTGGGGAAACAAGTGTCTACTTCACAGGGCTGTTATGAGAATTCAATGACATTAGCACACATTCCTGGAGACTTGCACGGGAGACCCTTAATAAATAGCAATACTACGGGGAGGACAGAGGTCAGGACCAAGATACAGGCTGAAGGAAGGAGAGGACTCGTGGATCAGTGCCAGCGATGGGGGAATAAATTCTGCAGCCATAACCACTGCCGTGTCAGTTCTGGATGTTGGATTGCGAGGCTGAAATATTGGTCTCTGGTGACTAATTGTGACATGAAAGCCAACAAGGGAAAGAGAGGAAACATCTGTTAACTCAGGGGAAATAGAAAGGAAATGGGCAAACGCCCAGGAAGGGAAGAGTGTGGTCTGGATTGCTTCCAGAGCGCTGGCTTAGCTCTAGGGAGAAGCCTCCCCAGCGGCCCGCCGCCCTGGGGCAGGGCAGACGAGGTGTAAGAGAGAGAGATGGTCCAATCCGTACTTGGCATTGCTGTCTTCTCTGCTCCCTACTTATTCTAAGTCCCCATTTCCCCCTTACTCTCAGCACCCACTGATTTCCCAAACTCTCCCTCTCCCTCGTAACAAAACTTACTCTCCAAACCTTCATCTCCACTAAGGCACAGATGACAGATGACAGCTCAAAATGTAAACCTCTTTCTCTTGTTATTGACATTTGAAAGTTTCCTTTAAAATACGGTTGATTCCGCGAACGCTTTGGGAACTTTGTTTTGTCCCGAACACTGAAATGGACGCCAAGGCTGCGGATGAGAGAGGAGCGCTGCCTCCTGCCTTACTGACATGGCACGTGGGGTAACAGCCGCTCTGGCCGCTTCCCTGGGGACTCCCTGACACGCAGCCATCGGGGGTGAGGAGGGTCGTGCCTGCGCTGGCCATCTGTGGAGGAGCAGATGGTTGGTCCTTCTGTCTGACTGCCACCCCAGTCCCCCTCCCCCCCCATCTCACCACGGAGAGGAGACGGCCAGTTGGGGAGCAGAGAGCCCATTGAATCGGGATGCAGGATACCCGAGTTCTTGTCCCTGTTTCTTTTACTTGATTGCTCTGTGACCTTGGGCAAGCCATCTTCGGTCCTCAATTTCTCTTTATGAAAGCAAAGGGATGAAGGGTGCACGGGTAGTTCAGTGGTTAGAATGCCCGCCTTCCATGTGGAGGCCCAGGTTCAATTCCCAGACCATGCACACACACACACACACACACACACACACACACACACACACACACACACACAAAGCAAAAGGATCTCTTCCAGTTCCAATTTTCTAGGATTCAAATGGAATGGGAAAATGTATGTATGCACCCCTTCCCTCAACACATACAAACTTATGCATACATATACTGTGTGTGTGCGTGTGTGTATAATTTTGCAAGAAAAAAAGTGGTCATCAGAGTCAATGTGAGCAGAAGGGGGCACAGACTTGGGAAAACAATGCTTTCAAATACAGACAGGCCTCTATTAAGAACCAGTGTTCTTACCCACCGAATCTCTTCTCCACACAAAAGCCACTTGTGTCCAGATAGAGTCTGGAACATGTTTGCTGCAATTTGAGCAGTATCAGGATTTTAGAGTTGGTTCCCAGGTAGGGATGGGTACCCGGATACCTGAAATCAACCTCCTTTCCCCATTCCAGGCTAAACTGGGCTCATCTTATTATTCCCTGTGTGTGCCCATCATCCCTTATGTGCACTTAACTAGTGCTTTTTGTTTCTGGATGGCTGAAGGGAAATGTTGCATTCAGATAAAAGTGCAAAATTAGTAAGTAAATCACTAATGCTAATGATGCTGTCCCCAGGCAATGAATAAAGCATCCACAGTGGGCTTCCTTCTTTCTAGGCCACAAAGAGAATCCAATGATTCCAGCATCATTTTTGGGCTACAGAGTCTCCAGACTGGAAAGGACCCTAAATCTTATTTAATTATTTATTAATTTAATCAGTTAAATGAATAAATATTAACTAATTAGTAATTAATCAGTTTTAATTAATAATTAATAAATAATTAACTTATTTAATCAGTTAGGGTTGGATTATTTAATCCAACCCTAACTGATACAAGTATCTCTTCTAACCCATCTCAACAGGTGGTCCTGCAGCTTTTACTTATGTGTGGTTAAAGTTGTTCAGATATTGCAAACATAAAGGTGTTAAGGTTTGGAGGCAATACTCAAGGTATTTAAGCCCACTGCCCACTGAGTGGCTAATAATATACTTAACATCTCTTTGCACCCTGTACAAGGAAATCCTTTCCTCTGGGAAAAATCCATCAGAAAAGCTATGGAGCAGGAAGCAGCTTCTATCCCAACTATTTTTGAGAAATATAAGCACAGTAGGGGAGAAAAGGAGCCATATTAGGCATTTGAGGCACCAGTGCACTTACTTTCCCTTATGGGAGAATCTTCACCCACAGCCCTGGATTCATGGCCTAAATCAGAGTTGATTGAATCAACTGACCCACAAGCAATTAATCTAATTTACCAAATAAACACAAGATAAGCTGGGGCAAGCAGATCCCACTCTTGGGCATTTGGGGATTAGAACACTAAGGAGAGAAATATTTCATTGCAATTAGCTGGTGGAGTTGAGTAAAGAGGTGAGAAAGAATACCTAAGGGGGTATACCAAAGCCATGTGTGTATATATATATATATATATATGCATATATAAATATATATATGCATATATATATACATACACACTCATTTGCTAGGAGTAAAGAAAGCAAAGCAACTGAGAAACAGAATTGTGAAGCAAATGTACAGAACAAAGCAGAAATGAGAGACCATTCAGCTCCTGAGAAAATGAGAGCTAAAAGGGAGGGCCCAGCCTATATATATATGTATATACACATACATATATATGACCTTATGTAGCCTTTCCTGGCTCAGTCCTCAGGCCCGGCAGTAGCATTCTCCCTGCAATCTCACCAAGTGCAAATAAAAGGCTCTTGAGGCATTTTGAAGCTGTGTCAATACTTCAAAATCAAAATTTACAAGTACGAATTGTGACTATTCCAGCAAATTTCCTAGTTTGTCATTACTCCCTGCTTTTCTATCTTCAATGTGTTTTCTCATGCTAACGCTCTCATCCACTTTAGATGTCAACTGGAGGTCAGGGACAATTTCTGTTTGTTTTCTGAGTATAACACCTAGCACAGTAGCATGTTTGCATTTTTAAAAAAATCATTATTCTTCAAAAACTAGATAGGATTTTAACAATAAAAAATGTACCCAGGGTGCAGGGGTGGTTCAGTGGGAGAATGCTCGCCTTCCATGTGGGAGACCCAGGTTCGATTCCTGGACCATGCACCCATGCACCTAAAAAGAAAAAAAAAAATGCACCCAAATCACCAGTGTTGTCCACCTTTTGGACACTTTAAACTCTCTGCATGTTGTACTCATAACAGCCCAGCCGGGAAACTATCCAAAAGCCCACCATAGTAGAATGGATAAATAAATTATGGTATGTTCCCACAATGGAATATTATACCACATTGAGAACAAACAGTCTTCTACTTTATGAAGAATCATACCTGCTGCGGAGTGAAGGAAGCCTGACAAAGTCACACACACAGCATGTTTCCATTTATATAAAGTTCAAAAATAAGCAAAACGAATCAATGGTATTGGGAATCCGGACCGTGGGGCCGGGGTATCTTTGGGGGAAGAAGTAGCTGGAAGCAAGCAGAGGGGTTGGGAGGCTCCTGTAGTAAAGCTTCTCAACCCAAGCATTGGTTACATAAGTGTGTTCAGTTCGTGAAACTCATCAAGCTGCTCATCCACGATTTGTGTTCTTTTCTGCACATATATTAAACATCAATAAAAAATAAAAGAACTGTATAACTATGGAAAAATAAAATAAAAACAAAAGTAGGAAAACACATAATTTACAAAACATTAATTATAAACATTAAGGTTTACAATATTCTGCCTACATATTGTTTTGAACCCTTGAGGCAAATCATGTTATAGGAAACTACTTTGTTGGAACATTGGCTTTAGGAAACTGTGTTTGCTCACTTCAGGTTGCAAGTTCTGTTTGTCCGGGAAGTTTACTGTTGACCCATCTGCCCAGGGAGAATTAATTCATTATGACATCATTAGCTCAGCTCTGAGTAATTCGACATTTATAAAAGACACATAGATTTTATAACACTAGGGACAGAGCTGACGGTATTTCTCCTTGGTTCAAAAGAAGGTATTTTTAAATATTAAATGACCAACAGATTAACTCTAAATGAACAATGCCAATTTCAATGCTTCCTTTCGATAAACCAAAACCTGTTTGAGATTGTTTCTTTTTCTGTCCTATACTTGGTCCACCTCCTTCCTATCTTTTCTCCCTAAAGTTCTGAGCCCAAGTCAACTCACTTATAACACCAGAGGCTTATGCATTCAGAGTGATGCCAGATTCATGCCAAATTCCCTTCCAAAAAGTTATGTCTTCGAAGGCTAGAAATGTATAAATTAATTACTTCTGCATAATGTATAAATATGGATGACAAATGTAGAGAGGCTTGCATAGGCCCATCTAGAGAGTACTACTCTACTTTTTAATGGTGACAAAAATCTTTCATTTCATACTCCTAGATTTTCTCAGAATTTTCAGTATCCTATCACTTTTTCAAATTTCCCTTTTAATCTGCTAAGCCTTGGAAAAAAGATCCTCATATTCAAACATTAAAATTTTTCCTCTCTACTAAAACAAATTCTCTTCTGAGCCACAAAAATAGGCTCTTGGAGTTAATTGAATTCAAAGTGTTTTTTGGTTCTAAATGTCAATCACTTCAAAGGCAGCGTAACTCCCAAATCATCGTCTGCTTCCTTCTCAATTTGGCATCTTCTTGGGAGAACATGTTGCTTTTGCCTTGGACCCTGGCCGTGCCACAGATGGCCTGGAATTGGCTCTGCCACTGAGTCATAGTGAGACCTGGCCAGGTGAGATGTGGTCAAGTACAGCCTGACGGCTCTCAGCTTGAGTGTGCATACGAATTACCTGGGAGTACTTGTTAGAATGCAGATTCCCAGACTCTCCCCCTACCCCCAAGAAGCTAAAGTGGTAGGCCCGAGCTAGGGACCCAGCCTTGGATTCCTGGCTCACATTCCCAAGAGACTGAAGCAGGGCCTCCTTTTGGATGACACATAGGGAGTCGAGCAAGCTCTGCATCCATCAGGCAAGGTAGCTGAGATGCCTTCAGAGGCCCCGCCACTGCTCCACCCCCCACTCCATTCGAACCCCCATTTTCAACAAACACACTGAGTCTCAGCGAAAAATGGATTGTAGTCCAAGGAGTACTTTGCAAAGCTTGACTGGAGCAAAGAACTCTTGTGGCATTTTTCTTTTCATTTTTGGTTGTTAGGCCCCATTATCTAAACTATAAGGGTATAGCACTGCAGGGAACAGAGAAGTAGAAAAGTAAGAAATTCATTGTTGTGTTTCCCATACAGGACTGGCTTTACACAAAATGTCAAAGAAAAGAATTTTGTCTTGATAACTGCATCCTTCCTTTCTGACCTTCTTCCCTTCCCAGGGTCCTTTCTCCCAAGGTTGGGGCTTCCTAAGCCTTCACTCAGCCCCCTTCCAGGCCTTAGACCCCTCTCAGGAGTAATCTAGTTCTCATTACCTCAGGCAGCCAATATCAGCCAATATTCAAGTGAAAGGAGAATTTAACTAAATTAGCTCACACTAATGTGTGAATGACTGGTAGAGTTAAGCAATACTTCAGTAACACTTAGAAGTGAATGTGCCTCTGGGTACTCAGACTCTTTTCTGAAAGATTTCTCACTTATCTTCACAAAGTTGGTCATCTTATTTTAGAAGTCATGTCCCACCCCTTCGCCACAATCTTCCCTGACATTCACAATCCCCACTCAGAATCAGAGCTAGCAACCATCTAATGTGAACTCTTGATACTGCCACTAAAATTGTGTGACTTCAGTACAACTTTGTTTCCTGTCATTTTCTTCAGTAAAACCCACAAAGACTTGATTCTTGGCTTGCCCATAAAAACACATTTTCCTTTGCTTGTTTTATTTCCTTTCCTCCCCTATATTCCTAAGTACCTTGCAAGCTGTCTCAGAGCTCAGCGTAAATGGCAGTGGAAGATAGCAAAGACATTCTGAGCTGTCAATTCGAAAGTAATCATTACCTGATTGCTGCATAGCGGATCCTACAGACAGGAGCACCTGTGGCTGGCTCCATTGCAGGCCCTGTCCGCCATCATCTGCACATAGGTCTCTCCATTGTCTTTCTGTCCAGGCCTTCCTTTTCCCTTGGCACCTCATCTTTTGGGATACATGGCTAAAGACACACACAGGACAGAAAAATGGGAAGCTATGTTGGAGAAAATTTTACTACCATTCTAGAACTTGGAAACGGGAAGCATTGCCTGCCTTCTGGAATCCAAGCATCCACAACAGTTTAAAAGAAAGATCTAAGAATTTTGATTCAGCCCATGCTTTTCGCCATGCATTCATTCACTTCATTCAATCCACCACTCCTTAGTGGTGCCTCCCCAGTGTGCACACGATGGCTGGCACTGGTGCGTGGCAGGTGGGGCCACAAGGATGAGCCAGAGACCTTATAGGCTGGGAAGGGAGGGAGAAAATGCCCTTAAGTTCTGATTACTTATGATAGAAAGTGGTAGATACAATAAAATCCTTGCAAAACAATAGAAATCAGAGAAAGAAAAGAGTTGTTCTAGTGAGGAGGGTTGGAGAGATGAGACAAATCTGAGTTAGTTCTTAAAGATACGAGCGACGCGTGGGGGGGGGGAAGCGGTTCAGGTAGAAGGAACAGACGATGCGAAGGGCAGGGAGAGAAGATGGTCTACATGCATTGGGTAAATGAGTAGCTCCAGGTGAGCGGTCTGGGGCCCTGGGCTGGGTGCCCGTGAGAGCAAAGACTACAGGTGGGCTGAGAATGCCAAAGGACTATCTGAGCAAAGCGAAAAGGCGGGTCCTAAGGAATGTGCCCCATTTTCCTGGCTCCTTGGGGACTCGGGGCATTCTTTCTAACAAGAGACATAACGTGTCGCCTGCCAGCCAGCAGATGTGGTCCATGAATAAACATCCCTGCGGGGCTGGAGGGTGGGGGAATAATAAATATGAAGAAAGTGGTGGCCGTCCCTCCCGTATCCCCCGCCCCTGCTCCCAGGCCTGCAGACGCGCCGGCCCGAGGGGCGGACTCAGCCCTCCACGCCACAACGCCGCATCCCCGCCGGCCGCACATTAATCCGGGTGGATTTGGCCATCTTGTGACACAGCCAATCAGTTCGAGGGAGGGGATGGCAGGAACGCCTCTCCTTTCACGCCACAAAAGGATTTTCGTCCCTTGAGAGCACAATGAAAAAAAAAAAAGCCAATCAAGGCAGGATCAGCTGTGGGCTGGTTGCTGCAGATCTGTCTCTCCCAGAGGGGGGTAGGGGGGACATATTGGTCCGTGTGGGAAACCCACAGCCTCAGCTTCTCACACATTGTTCTCCTCCTCTTCAACTGCACCCCCTCCCCACCAGCCCGTACCCTCCCCTCTTCCCCTCCCCAAAGCCGTTAATGCCACAAAAGATACTTTCCCCATTGTGCCCCGGACAGCTGAGAGGTCCAAGTTAGCCATACACAGCTCTGTGTCCTCTCCAGGGAGAAAGGGGGTGGACCATCCAAATGGAGAGCAGGATGCTTATCATACAAAGGAATTAAACCCACTTGGGCTCTCTTGCACTAATCTAGGACTGTGGGGGGTTAAATGCAGTTACATTTTCATTAGGTGCTAATAGCAAAAGGGCAGCTTTGGGCAGCACGGGACCAGACATTGTTATGCAGACAGCTTCTCCCAAAAGAAGGGTCACGGCAGGTTGGGGGGGGGGGTGGATGCAGGCAGGGGCAGTGGGGAGAGGACAAGTCAGCCTTAAAGCCTGATCTAGGGAGTGGGGGTGGGGTGTGCCATGGGTGTATTGTTGGCCAGTGAGTTCCATCAATGGGAAAAGTCATGTTTCCTCTGAAAGAAACAAGTTGAAATTGTTGGGGAGGAGAAGGGATGGTGGGTGGCTAGGGACAGAGCTAGACTACTTGGGCCTTGGGCTCCCTTCTTGGGGACCCTCTCCACCACTGGTTCTTCTCTGAGGCCTTGTGGAAGATTCTAGTCCTTCCACAAAGGTTCCCAGAGGGCGTGGAAGGTTCCCAGAGGCCACGAGCAGTAGGGGATGTTTCATCAGGAAGACCAGCTTTGAGCCCTGACTCTGCTGTTCACTCAGTGGTCTGGTGGCCACGGGTGTCTGTGTGACTTTTGGGCTTCAGTCTCTTCTTTATGTAAAGTGGAAATGAGTTCTATGTCCTTGGATTGTTATGAGTTGTCAGTGAACTTAAAGCGTCTGGTACAAAAGAGATGCTCAAAAAGGGGGAAGCCTTTCTCTCCTCACCCACCATCCCAGCCCCAACCACCAACAAAAAGAAATTTCAAAAGAAATAAATGAAGGAATCCAGGATCTGAATCCAGGTCTAGCAGTGCAAGAGATCTTTGGAGTTTATCACTTGGCTCATGTAAAATATTCCATTCTCCTCTACCTGAGCAGTACATGCCTCCCATCCTTCCTTTAGTTTCCTTCGTAGCTTGGTCTAGAACTCAGCTACTCAGCTCTGCCACAATGCCTTCTTACTTTGACTTCCAGTCAGTTCAGACACAAAAATCTCCCAATTCTGGAAACCTGTGCATCAGTCAACTCATGATTTTTTTTTCCGTCTTGTTTTGTGCTTTCTGTGCTTTGATTAACATACTCTTATGAGGGAGTTACTGTGGGTAAGATACTGTGCAGACAGCACATGGGATGCAGAGAAGCACACCTGCAGAGAAGCATACCTGGAGAGACAAGACCCATGCAGCACGTGAATATGAGCCCAGAGCAGAAGAGGGTTGTCTTAAGTCTTTGCAGCTCTAGGTATTTTGTGCATTCATTCATCAAATGATGAGGATGTGGTTTTCTGTCATTTCTCCTTCACTTGGGATTCAAAGAAACTTAGAATGAAATTGAAAGTTGAATACAAAACAGGAGAATTACCACAAAGTGGTGGATAAATAACTGCTGAATAAAAGATACTAATGATCCTTTCTACACGATAAGTGATAAGAAAATGGTATTGAAAGCACGAATTCAACAGAGGTGGAGTGCGTGCTTCTGTTGGCTTTTCTGCATCAGGTGGGAACTGCAGCCCCTTGATGCTTGGCTGCGACAACGTCAGCTGCCTCCACTCTTTCATCCCAGGACAGAGCTCCTTCCACAGTGGCCTGGATCTGTGCGAAGTGACTGAATGCTTCTAATGACATTTCGGACTCCATGAGACGGCATTTCAACAAGAAAGGAATGCCAGGTCAGGCGGATAGCCTCCAAATGAGCCATAATGAAAGATTTCCACAAAATGTAATGTCGGACCAGCACGGGTGTGTGTACACGCTCTAGAAGAATGGTCTATTTCCTGGAGAACACGCCCACATTCAGACCTCCTTCCCAGCTCCCAGGACCCAACTATTGCATCCATTCCCAACTCGTGGGAAAAGAAAAATTCAGTTGGGATGTGTGAGTGAATGGGGGGTTCGAAGGGAGGTAGAGACAGAGCAGGGAGCCAGAGAACTGGCAATTGTTCCTTAAACTGTATGAGAAAGCTAACTGGGTGTTCACAGCAACATTTGTCTTACCACAATAGAGGTTGTCTTCTCTAGTTCACGTCTGCTTCATAGAATCATCACACTTTAGAGTTGAAAGGAATCTTATAAGTAGTTCAGGCGTCTAGACTGGCTCTGGAATGGCTCTGGATGGATTATACTCCATTCCAGGTAGTATTCAGAAATAGTCTTCACTGCAAGTTCATAACCAGGGATCTGATATCTAAAATTTTTAATAAAGTATCCTGTGGGAATTCTGACCTCTAATCAGGAATGCCTAGCTCCAAACCAAAGAATTTGGAGGAAACTAGCTAAGGACTGGGGTTAAATGAGAAGTTTTCTAACTTCAACAAAGATTTTTTTTTCTTTTTTTCTTGTGAGGCATTGGAGAAAATGTCCCACCCAACCGGTTAATAAAATTAGAACTCAAAATCTTTCCAGGTGCAATGACAACCCCCTTTAGAGGAAACTGTTTCCCGAAGCCAGCAGTGCTCAGAAATTACAACCGGTTTCAGCAATTAAGAGAAGTAAAACATTAAAAAGCATGAAGCAAAGTACATTTGCATGCTAATAGCCCCTTCTGTAGTGCTGGGAAGCTGTGTTTTACAACAAAGCAGATAACTTTCCCACTATAGCAATATTAACCCTTGGGTTCTCATTTCCCACTCTTTATCCCTGATTCTAATGTCTGGAATTTGTCTGGCCACAGTTGGGGAGGACATGGGTTAACTGCATATCAATCCATCCACTGTGGCCTAATTCTCCCTGGCTTGGGCAGGAGAAGAAAAAGAAAGAGACTTAAAAGTTTTGAAAGTCTTTAGGGGTAGTGAGAGGAGGGTGGGAAGGGAGGGTGAAAAAGAGATTTCCTTGAAACACATTAGAATGGACTGTGAAGTACTTGAGCACAGGGGTTGGTTCAAATAAGACTTGAATTTGAGTCTTGGCTGTACCATTTCCTATCCATGTGACCTTGGACAAGTTACTTAAATTCTTGGAGCTCCAGTTTTCTTATCTTATAGGGTCAAATGAGAATTAAATGAGTCAATGACGGTCACACTTCTATATACATAGTAACTATAATGAGCCCTGTCATGTTGTAGCAGGGGATGTGAGTGTTTTTGGAGGAAATTCAAGAGGGTATGAGGACATTATGGCTTCATTGGAAATGCCAGTCACTTTTGTCTCATGCAAAAAGATGAATGATCTTGGAATAGGACATATAATATGTAGAAATTCCTCCTATGCCTCCCCAAGGTGGAAGTCACAAGCATGTTAGATTCCATCAAAGATGGTAACCTTCAAAAAAAAAGCCATAGGCTTGAGGTAGTCCATGGAAATCAGGAGAAAATTCTCACATCCTATCAGAAGAGGGTAGTTTAATATAGAGCATGGGGTTTGAAGCTGGGTAGGCCTGGATTTGAGGTCCACTTGATTTGATACTACTTGGCTGTGTTATTTTGGGCAAATTTCCCAATCTCTTTGTGCCTCAGTCGCTCGTTATAAAATGGGATGAAAATACGTTCTATATTGTGCATTTGGGGCAAGGATCCCATGAGTAAGCAGTCAACATATCAAATATTAAGAGATCTTGATTTGTTTCTCTTTTAAAAATAAGTTTCGCTTCATCCTTCCCCATGACACAATGAGGAAGCAATGTTTGAAGAATGTCAGGTGTTTAATTTCATGCCAACTTGCTGAAGTCAAGGAAAGAGAAGTTTCTGCCTGCATGCCAGTGTCCTCATTGCTCAGTACTGCTCTGCTGATGGGAAAGAGACTGCCGGAAGGAAACAAACGCTCACCAAGAGCTGCCTGGCAAATATTAATCTGGGAGCTCATGGATGGGCAGTGGTGCATGCCCCCTGACAGTGGGGGTGACCTTTGTGTTCATGCTACCTGTGGGCTGGTACCAGCCCCCACCCCACTCTGCATGGCGGGCACTCACCATGACGCCCCATTCATCCTCTGCTCTAGATCAGGCTCCAAGTTGCTTTCAAAGGGAGGGTTAGGGAGGGGAGGAGACAGACAGAAAGTGAACTAGAAGATCCAGGTGACCAGGAAACTGAGCTCCCATCCCACAAACAACCCTCTTTCTCTAACAGGGAGCATTTCCACCCCCACCCCCACTCCAGATTGATTGATTGGTTTTTTTTTTAATATTTTTATTGACAAATCTTCACACACATACAGTCCATACATGGTGTACTATCAGCAGTTCACAATATCATCACATAGTTGTGTATTCATCACCATGGCCATTTTCAGAACATTTGCATCACTCCAGAAAAAGAAATAAAAAGAAAAAACTCATCCATCCCATACCCCTTACCCTTCCCTCTCATTGATCACTAGTATTTCAATCTACCCAATTTATTTTACCCCTTATCCCTCCTATTATTTATTTATTATCCGTATTTTTTTAACTCATCTGTTCATACCCTGGATAAAGGAGCATCAGACACAAGGTTTTTACAATCCCATAGTCACATTGTAAAAGCTATATCATTACACAATCATCTTCAAGAATTAAGGATGCTGGAACACAGCTCAATAGTTTCAGGTACTTCCCTCCAGCCACTTCAGTATACCTAAACTTAAAGGGGATATCTGTATAATACATAAGAATAACCTCCAGAATAACCTGTCAGCTCTGAAATCTCTCAGCCACTGAAACTTTATTTTGTCTCATTTCTCTCTTCCCCCTTTTGGTCAAGAAGACTTTCTAAATCCCATAATTCTGGGTCCTGGCTCATCCTGGGAGTTCTGACCCATGTGGCCAGGGAGATTTATACCCTCAATTGTCATGTCCCACATAGGGGGGAGGGCAGTGAGTTGGCTTAGAGAGAGAAGTCAAATAGATTGATTTATTCTTAACCCTGACTGCACATTAGAATTGTAGGGGGCAGATTTCACAAAACACTGATGCTGAGTCTCTACCCTCAATGATTATGATTCAGTTGATTTGGGATGAGACCTGTGCATGGATATTTGTAATGGCTCTTTGGTGATTCTGTTAGGTAAGCCAGCTTGAGAACAGAGTCCTAGATGGAAATCCGCCAATTCCCACCTCCTCTTATTTATAAGATGTGCTTGATCTGCAGCAATGCTATTCATTCTTGGCTGCCAATTAGAATTATCTGGAGAACTTTTTTTTTTAACTTTTTAATTGTATGATATAACATATATACAAAGCAAAGAAAGAAAAAAAGCAATAATTTTCAAAGTACTCTTCAACAAGTAGTTACAGGACAGAGCCCTAGAGTTTGTCATGGGCTCCCATACTACCATCTCAGATTTTTCCTTCTAGCTGCTCCAAAACATTGGAGTCTAGAAGGAATATATATATATTTTTTATCATCACAGTCGACTTGGAGAACTTTTTTAAAAATAAGGATGTCCAGAACCTGCCCTCAGAATTTATGATTTAATTAGCATGAATTGGGGTACAGGCATCAAAAACAAACCTCCACAAACTTATAATTCCATTGTATAAAATTATTCATTTGTACAGAGTCGATAATAGTAATGATTGGAGTCAATACAAAAATCTATCTTTATGGACAGAGTAAATAAACTCTGATCCTGCCTGAACTAGAATACTATGCAGCTGTGAAAAGAAAATATTGACGAAGCCCTCTCTGTGCTACACTGAAAGATATCTAGGATATAAATAAAGCGAAAAAAAAAAGCAAGGAGTTGGAACAGCTTCTATAGGGTGCTACTTTGTGTAAGAAGAAGGAAAAAAATAAGAGTATATTTTCATTTGTATTTTCCTAAAGTAACACAGAAAAGATACTTAAAAACTCACTAAAGTGGTCACTATGGGGAATGAATAGTGACAGACTGCTTGGGGACATGGGCAGGAGCAAGCTGTTTGTAGTGTCTTCATTTCTGAAACATGTAAATTTTCTGTTTTAAAAAACAAAGCTCTAAAACTTTTATCTCAGGTCATTCTCATGAGCAACCAGGTTTGAAATCACTGATCTAGGCGGGGGTTAGCAAACTATCCTGCCACCTGTATTTTTAAAAAATAAACTTTAAATCTTAGGACAGTTTTAGATTTAGAGTTACTGAGAAGATCGAATTCAAAGAATCTCTGTATGCTTCTCACCTAGTTTCCCCTATTGTTAACTTATTGCATTAGGAGCTGTATCTGTCACAATTAAAGAACCCAATATTGTAAAGTGATTGTTAAAACTGAAGTCCATACTTTAGTCAGCTTTCCTTAATTTTTATCTAATGTCCTTTTGATGTTCCAGGATCCCATTCAATCGTCTTGTTCCTTAGGCTTCTTTTGACTCTGATAATTTCTTAGACTTTGCTTATGTTTTATGATCTCGACATTTTTCAGAAGTACTGGACATGTATTTTGTATGATGACCTGCAGGTGCGATTTGTCTTACAGTTTTCTCATTGTTAAACTGGGG
Organism: Tamandua tetradactyla; assembly: GCF_023851605.1. Lineage (NCBI taxonomy): Eukaryota > Metazoa > Chordata > Mammalia > Pilosa > Myrmecophagidae > Tamandua > Tamandua tetradactyla. The sequence goes on from NC_135332.1 coordinate 12,792,829, forward strand.
TGATGCTTTGGGGAGGAAGATCACAGGGGTAAAGAGATATACCCATTTTGGGGTTATATGCTCTCAACAAGATTGATCACTGCTGATGTTTAACTTGACCGCCTGTCTGAGGTACAGTTTGCCAGGTTTCTCCACTGCGAAGTTGCTATTCTTTTTTATCCCTTTCCATACCGTACTCTTTGCAAGAAAGTCAGTATATGTAGTCCACACTTAAGGAAGGGGTTAGGCTCGATGTTAAAGGCAGAATATCTACATAAACTATTTGGATTCTTTTACAAAGATTTGTCTGTTCCTCTGCATTTATTAATTTAATTGTTTATTTATAGATATTTAATACCACTTTATTTGTCCTCTGATCAAATTCTATGACCATTGCAAACTCTTGCATATGACTCCTTATCCCTTTGAAATATCCCTATATTGTGGTTTCTTTTCTTTTCTCTCTCTCTCTCTCTCTCCCTCCCTCCCTTCCTCCCACTCTTTCTCTTTCTTTCTTCTAATCAGCTATTTCTCCAAAGAGTCCAGGTTTATTTTATTGGAGCATGGTGTTAGAAACCAAGAACTGGCCAGGTATACTCAGTGCTATTAGCATGCCATTGCTTCTTGGCTGTCTCAGTTGAGAGAACAAGGAAACGTGTATACTGACCTATGCATATACACATAACTATAAACATCATACATATATAATAATCTATTACTATGTTAAGCTACACATAAATTTATACTGATGCTTCAACTCTAACTCATTACCATATGAATCATTCTAGCCTCCTCTGACTAGCTTATCTGTAATTGCCCACTCCAACAGTGAGAAACTTGGCTCCATCCATTTACTTGTCTAATTCCAGTAAAAATACTCCCATGGAAAACTGCTTTATCAACTAGAGTACAGTGTTTACGTACAGTTTCAGTTTATTCTTGTCTTACAAATTCTATCATTTCCAAATGTTTAGGTCATTACCTTATTCTCTGACCCCATTCAGTGATGGTCTTTCATATATTTATAGTCATTTATTTAATGCATTCCATCCTGCATGCCATCCTGAGAACCCCCGATTTATTTTAAAAATCTTTTAAAAATTGTTATCTGTTAATGTTTACTCGCTGGGCTGTAAATTTCTATGAGTTTTAACAAATGCATAATGTTTTATATTTACCAGTATAGTACCATAAATCATAGTTTTATAACCCCCCAAAATCCTGTGTTTCTGCTGTTCAACTCTTTTTCCTCTAAATCCCTGTCAACCACTGATCTGCCTACCATCTGTAGAGCTTTGTCTTTTCCAGAATGACAAAAACTAGAATCTTACAGCATGTAACTGTTTTAAATAGGCTTCTTTCACTAAGCAATATACATTTAAGATTCATCTTTGTCATTTCATGCCTTGATAGCTCATTTCTTTTCAGTGCTGAATAATCTTCCATTGTATGGATGGATATATCAAAGTTTATTTATTTATTCATATATTGAAGGACATCTTATTTACCTCCACTTTGGGGGAATTATGAATAAATATGAATACAATTGGGTTTTAGAGTGACACTGTGTTTAGTTTTGTCAGAAACTCCAGATTATCTTCTCAAGTGGCTATGCCATTTTGCATTCCCACCAGCAATGAATGTGAGTTCTTACTGCTTTGCATTCTCATCAGCTTTTGGTACTGCCAGTTTTTTGGATTTTAGTTATTGTAATAGGTGTGTAGTGGCATCTTATTGTTGTTTTAATGTGCACTTTCCTAATGAAAATGATATTGAGCATCTTCTCAGATCCTAATTTGCCACGTGTGTATCTTCTTTGGTGAGATGTCTGTTCATATATTTTGCCTGTTTTTTTTTTTTTAGCTTTTTTTTATTTTATTTTATTTTACTTTTTTTACATGGGCAGGCACCGGGAATCGAACCCGGGTCCTCAGGCTTGGCAGGCAAGCATTCTTACCTGCTGAGCCACTGTGGCCCACCCTTGCCTGTTTTTTAATTGGGTTTTTAAAAAAATGTTGAGGCTCAAGTGTTCTTTGTATATATTGCATACAAATCTTTTATTAGGTATGTATTTTCCAGATATTTTCTCCCGGTCTTACCTTTTCATTTATTTACACTGTCTTTTGTAAGCAAACGTTTTTTTTTTTTTTTTTTAATTTTTTTTTTTATTAATTAAAAAAAGAATTAACAAAACAATTAGAAATCATTCCAATCTACATGTACAATCAGTAATTCTTAATAACATCACATAGTTGCATATTCATCATTTCTTAGTACATTTGCATCGATTTAGAAAAAGAAATAAAAAGACAACAGAATAAGAATTAAAACAATAATAGAAAGAAAAAAAAAACAAAAAAAACAAAAACAAAAAACCTATACCTCACATGCAGCTTCATTCAGTGTTTTAACATAATTGCATTACAATTGGGTAGTATTGTGCTGTCCATTTCTGAGTTTTTATATCCAGTCCCGTTGTACAGTCTGTATCCCTTCAGCTCCAATTATCCCTTCTCTTTTTTTTTTTTTTAATTAACGGAAAAAAAGAAATTAACCCAACATTTAGAGATCATACCATTCTACACATGCAATCATTAATTCTTAACATCATCACATAGATGCATGATCATCATTTCTTAGTACATTTGCATTGGTTTAGAAGAACTAGCGTAAGCAAACGTTTTTAAGTTTAATAAAGTTTGGCATCAATTTTTTCTTTCATGGATCATGTTATTGGTGTTCTATTTAAGAGCTTATCATCAAATCCAATGTGATACAGGTTTTTTCTGTGTTTTCTTCAAGGAATTTTAGAGTTTTTCATTTTACATTTAGGTCTACGATTCATTTTAAGTTAATTTTTGTGTAAGATCCATGTCTAGTTCCTTTTTTTTTTTTTGCATATGGACATTTCAATTGTTCTAGTACCATTTATTGAAGACAATCCTTTCTCCACAGACTTGCCTTTGCTCCTTTATCAAAGATCAATGGACCATATTTGTTCGGGTCTGTATCTGGGCTCTCTATTTGATTCCATTCATCTATGTGTCTGTTCCTTCACCAATACCACACTGTCTTGATTACTTTAGACTTTTATTGTGAAGTCTTTAAGTCAGGTAGTAACTTTGTTCCTTTTCAGTATTGCCTTTTGCCATTCTTTATCTTTTGTCTTTCCATACAAGCTTTAGAGTTAGCTACAAAATGGATTACTGGGATTTTGATTGGGCTGGTGGTGAATTTGTAGTTCACGTTTGGAAGAACCGACATTTTATTAGCAATACTGAGTCTTTCAGTCCATGAACACGGAATATACGTCTGTTTGTTTAAATCTTCTTTGACTTTTTTTCATCATGGATTTGCAGCCTTCCTACCTGCTTTTGAAAATAATTATCAGTTTACAGTTTCATTGCTTGCAAAGTTGAATAGTTGCAGCAAAAACTGTATGACTCACAAAGCCTAAAATACTATCTGGGTCTTTACAGAAAAAGTTAGCTGACCCTTGTTATTGAGTTTAAATTGCAGAGCACCTTCCACAGTCCTGTTTTCTATTATCTCCTTCTCACTGGCTTTGAAAAAGAAGACATCTTATAAAAAGGAATGAGACCTTCTTGAGCGTCAGCAATTACTTAAAAATTCTTTGGAGGCAGTGGACTGGGGATCAGTAGGAACTTTATTATCAAGGGTTTAAGAACTGAATTTGGAAGTGGGTTCTTATTAGATTGTGTTTATGTTCTGGGCTCAGTGTTAGTGTTTTGTGGCACCTCATGTCCATCATAGCACTTGAAACACACAGTTTCTAATGAGCATTTGATGGTTGATGAAGTATAAAATGAATGATGTATGACAGAATTCCTCAGTAGTTACTCTGGGGCCTTCTGAGGTACAGACATAATACCCTCAGGAGCTCTGGAAACAAAACTTGGGATGGCTGGAGCAATTACATGAACCATGTAGCAGTAACAGATAAATAGAAAGGATGGCCTTTTGTCTACCAGGAAATCAAAGAGTGAGATGACTTGAGTTTCTACACTTCGAAAACATAGTCTTAAACTGAGTCTACATTAGGACCAAAACTGTATGGAAAAGAGCTTCAGACACTGAAACACATGTCTTTACAGATACTATATCCAATCCACCCAACACCTACTGAGGTAGGTTTTAATATTATAATTTTATAGATGAACACACTGAGAAAAAACAGACAGCAAAATGACTTCATCAATATCACACTGTTTTAAAGACGAAGAGCCAAAGCTGACAGTGGTGGAGAAGGGGAATCTTGAGCTACATCACACCTTTGGCCACATTCATTGTAAGCGCCAGCAACTAGCTCAATCCATTGTACAGCTCCCTGCTCTCATTCAGTTAGCATGAATTGACAGCAATCCCGGGGACAGTACATAACAGACATTGAGCAACTAGCAAACATTTTTCCATGTCTATGAATGCCCAAAGCTACCCCTAATCTGTCAGTCCATTACTTAGTTAGCCAGGGGAGTGATTCCCAGATGTGAACACAGCCCTTGACAGCAGGCACTGAAGGGACACCAGCAAAAGGGGAGATATATTTCCTGCCAAAAGGAACCTCACACTCTCCTGCTGTATCAGTCACTGTTCTCCAGACGAGCAGAGCCACCAGGCAATCAGGATTTGGACAAGCTAGTAGACTGGGAGCTCAGAGAGGAGTAAAAAAAGTCGAATTTTTTCTTCCTCTAAAAATGTCAGTTACTTGATCTTAAGGCCTTCAACTGATTGGCTGATATCCACCGACATCATCGAGGGTAATCTCTCTCACTTAAAGTCCACTGATTGCAGGTGCTAATCACATCTATAAAGAGGAGAGTCAAGGAATCCATTAAAAATAATGGTTAGACACACCATAATTGCTACGGAGACTTTACGTATATAGATTATTCATTGGTTGAGTGCAATTGGAAACTATGAAGTCTTCAAACTCTTTAATTGTTTATGCATCCATTTACACAATAAGTCCTCACCAGTATCTGACTTCCACTGGTCAAGGGCCTATTAAAAAAAATAACATTTTTGAACTTGTGTTACCTAAGTACTATGTAACTAGGGCAGAAATTACTGCTCTGTACATTTCAAAGATTTGTTTACTGAGGCTCAGATAGGTAAGGTAATTTGTTTAAGATCACACAGCTAGGAAACTAAGGGCCTTGTGCCTGCTGGAAAAGATTATGTGCCCTAGAAAAGCTTTGTGTTAATACTGATTCAATCTTATGGGAGCAACCATTTCTTTTAATCCCTATTCAGTAATGTAGGTTGGAATCTTTTGATTAGATTATCTCCATGGAGATGTGACTTACCCAGTTGTGGGTATTAACCTTGGATTAGAAAGAGTTACTCCACCCATTCCAGGTGGATCTTGATTAGTTTACTGGAATCCTTTAAAAGAGGAAGCATTTCGAAAAAGAATGGGAATGAGGAGAGCCAGAGCCCATGCAACCAGAGATGTTTGAAGATGAAGAAGGAATACACCCTGGGAGGGGGGCATCGTGAAACAAGAAACCTGGAGAGAAAACTGGCAGACTCCACCATGTTTACCATGAGCATTTCCAGTTGACGGAAGAAACTTGAATTTCATCAGCCTTTCTTGATTGAAAGTAACCTCTTGTTGGTGCCTTAATTTGGACATTTTTATAGACTTGCTTTAATTGGGACATTTTCATTGTCCTAGAACTGTAAACTTGCAAATTAATAGAGTCCCCTTTTTAAAAAGCCATTCTGTTTCTGGCATATCTCATTCTGGCAGCTTGCAAAGTAGAACAGGCCTGTTCTACCAGTTTGCAGTTCCCTGCTCTATCACCATGACCCTGTGGCTCTCATGCTCCTCTCTTTGCTGTCTATCCATGTGGAACCTACACTTCTCTGGGCCACTGAGAATGTAATAAGAGCCTCCTTTCCTTCTCCTGGAGCTTCAAAACTAGAAGGTCTCTTGGAGATGGGCTTGGTAACTCCTGTCTCCTGTGTCCAGCATAATGGTCCAAGGACCAGCGTTGATAGAGCACACCACTCTGGTATAGGACATCTGCAAAGTCTGTTGCTGACCCAGTCTGGCTACCTTGTTTTCTGTCACATGGAAAGCACTCAGGCGCTGCAAATGCCTTCCTAATGCAGTTGCCGGGACACCCTCCATGGATCTTAAGGCTAGTGAATCTGCCCACTTTCCAAAGCTCCAAGGCCCCAGCCCACTCACCCCACCCACAAACACAAACAAACCAGCCACCCTGTTCTCATCCTCTTTCACTGTCCTCCTGCACACCTCTGGCCTCTGGTTTCTTCTAACCAAAGTGAGACCCACCATTCCTGGAGGATTAAACAATAAAATGGAAGTGGGTTGGACTTCCTGAAAGACATAGACAGAGCAGGTCCCTAAGAATCAGGAAAAGAAGGCTGTAGCATCTTGGGACAACTTGGCCAAGATACTTCCCCAGAAGGGAATATTTTGCTCTGAGTACCTTTCAAAGAATATTCTTCTTACCCAATTTTGCTCCCAGAGCAGAAAGAACCAATAGGTGACTTTGTAGTATCAGAAAAAGTAGCAATACTGAATGATAGCTGTGTTCTCTAAGCTTTTGTTGAAGGTCATAGGAATTCCCATCACAAAATTTCAGTCATCACCCACCAAAGTCTTTGGATACCTTTTGTAACTGAGGAGCAGGCTGAAGTGTAGAAAAGTTAAATGGACTAACGTCTTGTGAATTGATGAAAACTATGACCCAAGCCCCCAGGATACTAAGGCTGATGTCCAACCACACATGCCAATGCTTCTTATCTCATAATTCAAAAGACTCGCGTGGCTTATGAATAACGGGCCAGGAACCAGAACTGGCCTAACATTCTTTTGAAACATGTTCTCAGCAGTGGAAAGGGACATGCTGGCATCTCTTAGACCTTAGAACTTGAGCTCAGTGTGGACAAGGAAACGTGTATCTTGTTCACAGTGGTATCCCAGGCACTGAACATGGCACTTGGCTCATAGCACGTGTGCCTGTTTGAAAGGATTATGTACCCTTGAAAAGCCAGGTTTTAATCCTGATCCATTTTGTGGAGGAAGCCATCTCTTTTAATCCTTATGCAGTACTGTAGGTTGGAAACTTGATTAGATTATCTCTGCAGAGATGTGACTCACCCATTGTGGGCATTAATTAGAAGGAGATGTGATGCCTCCCATTTCAGGTGGGTCTTGAGTATTTACTGGAATCCTTTAAAAGAGGAAACATTTTGGAGAGAGCCACAAGAACTATGAGCGCCTATGCAGCCAGAGACCTTTGGAGATGAAGAAGGGATACACCCCCCTGGAGAGCTTCATGAAACAAGAAGCCTGAAGAGAAAGCTATCAGATGTTGCCATGCTCGCCATGTGCCTTTCCAGTTGAAAGAGAAAGTTCATGGCCTTTCTGAACTTTCATCGGCCTGTCTTGAGTGATGGTAACCTCTTGTTGGTGCCTTAATTTGGACATTTTTATAGACTTGCTTTAATTGGGACATTTTCAAGGCCTTAGAACCATAAAACTTGCAACTTAGTACATTTCCCCTTTTAAAAGCCATTCTGTTTCTGGTATATCACATCCTGGCAGCTAGCAAACCAGAAACAGGTGACCAGTGCATCATTATTAAATGACCAAAGCTATCATCCCATCTCTATCCTTGAGCCACATCTGTAACATTGAAAACAAGCAAAACAAATCCATTTCAATGGGTGCTGAACCTATCACCTTGGCTACACTAACTGCTTGGGCCAACATAGTCGTAACACATAACCAGACTGCAGGAGGGGAGTAGCAGGCATAGAAGTTGGGAAGGATGGGTAGTCCCTGAGCTCAGACCTTCACAACCATCGGGGGCAAGGGGGCTCAGCTCACTAATGCACCCCAGACAGTGAAATTTAAAAGAGCCTCTATAGAAAGGAAGGGCCTTGAGCCATTTTGAAGCAGATAATTCATTCTGGGATTCAAGACTCAAAATCAGTGGTTTTACAAACCAGACTGTGAGTGTCGACTTGGAAAACACTCAAAATTCCCAGAAAAAGTAGATCCCTGCCCTAGGGTCTCTGAAGGAGGAGCCATTATTATTACTATTATTATTATTACTTCCTTCTCTGACCTGCCTTTCCCTTTGGCTTAAGCCTCTTACTGGAACTACTCATGAGATCATAGAAGATCTCTCCCCATCCCCCCACCCCCCAATTTGTTTAAAGAAATATGTATGTGTCCACAGAGAAGGACAGATCTTAGTTCCAAGGTCGGGCAGAGCTACTGCAGCTGCAAAGTTATAAGCCCATAAATAAAGTTTATGGTTCAACTGGCCTGACCTGGCTTTGCCCCTAGGTACAGAAGCAGTATCTTGTCATTAGTATGCAGAACACATCAGCCTAATGTCTGCTCATTTGTTCTCAAGCCACTTTGCTCTATAAATCTCTTGGAAAGGGTGGGGTAGAGAGGGGGAGACAAAGTGAGAGGCAGACAGAAAAAGGGTCAGGAGAGGGAGGGGACAGGGCCTGCTAGGGGAGTTTCACTGCTGAAACCCAACAGGCACTCACTAGCTCGTGTTGCTTGGTGGAGGGGCAAGAGTCACAAGTTGCATAAAATAAACTAGTGTGCTTCTCTGGCAGCAGGTGGAAAGGTAGGAGGCTGTTGTCCACATTGGTGAGAACAGAACTTTTTTGGAACTTGGAGCTAGTTGAAGAAACAGGTCCAAAGTTTGGCTGTCAGGATTTTACCTAAGCTAAATTCTCCTCACCCCACTCTTTTTGTTGCTTATTTTTGCCTTTGTTTTGTCATTTGTATTCTAATCAGAAGACTGGATTTTGCTCACCAGCTCCATGTGGGTGGCTCCTAGAGAAGCCATTGGGGGTGTTTTCATCTCCACCCTTTGCAGGCTGGATGGCTGCAGTCCGTTCTCATCTCTGCTGAGGAGTAACCAGGAAACGCAGGGAGGACAAGCACGCAGGAGAGACCTGATGTAGTTGGCAGAAGGTGAAAGTTCCTCCTTTCCTGGGGTAACTCGCTGTCTATTTCTCCTGCTCCAAGAACCTGGCTATGAAACCCGACCTTGGTGTCTCTACTGCCTGGAGACCCTGGCTGCTGGGGTGGGGTTGAGGAGGCTTCGGGGAAGAGGACAGGCCCTGGGGTTTGTTGCCTCCTTGGTGACTTCAAGTCTCCCATTAGGCAGAAAGCGTGGGGACATTTGTCCCCCAGCTTCAGCATACTGGAACACGTCTCAGCGTACGAGAACGACGGTACAGCAGCTCGCTGCAGAGCCCTAAACAGGCAGTGGCTAGGAAGGGCAGGAAGCAGAGGGAGAGAGCCGGGGCCCCACATTACAGATATGCCCATCCCCCAGCATTGTGATGGGCATGAAAGATGGTTAAAATTAACCTCAGGGGCAGCCTTGAAAGGAAAGGGAAATCAGAGCGAGGGGCTTGCAGCCTTGGGGGCTCTGAGCGGAGGAGCGGGTGGGATTGCAGTGCCTGGGCTGCAGTGCCTGTCCAGGCCCAGGGGTGCTCGGGGGCTGAAGGTTTGTTTATGAGCCCCAAGCTCCTTTTAAAGCACCGGTTTCCTTCCTTTACTCCAGGATTTCTCCACCTGAGTCCTATTTACATTTGATGACATGGAGGCTGGAGGTGGGTGGGGGTGGTCAGGGGGTGCTGTCCTGTGCACTGTGGGATATTTAGCAGCACCCTGGCCTCCATCCACTGGATGCCAGGAGCACTGCCCCCCCACCCCCACCCCACACATCTGTGACAACGAAAAATGTCTCCAGACATTGCAAAATGCTCCCTGGGGGGAAGTCATCCCCAGTTGGGATGCTCTGGTCTGCCCATGTCTGTCTTTGTCTCCCTGTCCCTGTCAGACACCTCAACTACTGCCCACCGAGGGCCTTCCACAGACAGAAGGAGGGTGGGGTCCTCGGGGCACTCGGAAAAGGACGGACAGGAAGGAGCCCGAGTTCCTGACCTTAGGGAATTTTCTCTCCCAGGGCGCATTTAAATTCTCCCTTAGGAGAAAGACCAAAGAGGTAGAGGCAAAAAAGTACAGGATGCACAGTTAGGTTTGGATCTCAGATAAGCAAGGAATGATGCAGTATTGGGGACATACTTAACTATATATATATTTTCATTGTTTATCCGAAACTCAAATTTACCTGGTCGTCCTTTATATCACCTGGCAACACTATCTTTTTTTTATTTATTTTTTGGGTGCCTGGTCCAGGAATCGAACCTGGGTCTCCTGTGTGGAAGGCAGGCATTCTAACCACTGAACCACCCATGCACCTGCAAACACTATCTTTTGATAGAGTTGGCCAATAGGGAAATACATCCAGAAAAAAGGAGCTGATATTCTCCTGGTGCATAAATATTCCATTTTATTGGAGCAGGATTTGACCAGTAATTAAAAGCAAAAAAAAAAAAAAAAAAAAAGGCACACCTCTCCTTAATAGCTCTGAAGAGTCTCAGAATTCAGGTCAAACTGGGAGGCCAGAGAGTGAGAGATTGTCTACAGCTCTCTTGGTTTGCAAAAGTAACCTCTATCCCCTACTGGTGGTCCCATTGGCACACCCACCTCAGAGAATCTTCCCTCTGTGCTTGGCTGAGACTGGAAGCATGACCGTGGGCGGGCGAGTCTCTGTCAGACTTTATCTGGAAGGGGGAGATATGACCACTTCATAAATCCACAAGGAACAAGCACATTTTCTGCTGGAGCAGGGAGGAGAGGAGGAAGGCTTTCTCTGCCATCAATCTTGTTTCTGCTTTGAAGAAGAGTGACCATTACTCACAGCCTGACAAAGTGAAAAGAGAGGAGGAGGAGAAGGGAAGAGAAGAGAGACTGGAACGCTGCAGGTGAAGCATCTGGGAACCTAGGGATGCGATAGGAAGATAGGGGAGCAGGACAAGAAGGAAAGATTGACAAAGCCAGGTTCTAGAACCAGCAAACCTTGCCGCAAGCCAAAGCAGAGAAAACATGGCTCTAAGGGGGAACCCGCATGTGGAGGAGGCGGGAATAAGAATTGGGAAGGGATTCACCACCAGCACAGAGATACTTGCACAGGTCCTTCAGGGCCGCAGGAACCTCCTCGGTTAGCACTCAGAAAGACTGTGCAAGGGCCCACGTCTGAAAGCCAGAACTGCCCTCCAGTCTTGGCCCTACTTCTGACCCTAGGCAACTCACTTCCCTTGTGAACCTCTGTTTCTTCATCTGTCAGCTGAAAGCCTGGCCCAAATGATCCTTAGATTCCTTCTTGTTGTCGAATTCTGCTCTGAGCTATTCAGTTTTACCTTCATTTCCCTCTCTTGGTGCACTGGGAATGCCCAAACTTGAAGCATCCTACCACTTACTGCCTTCCATGAAAATCTGAAGCTCTGAAAAACCCTAGGGAACCCCTAAGCACTAAGGTTTTCTTAGAAGATGATGCAGAAATACCATGTCCAACAGGAGACCATGTCTTATAGAAGGAGCATCAGTCAGGAATCCCAAGGAGAGAAGAGGGTGTTACTAGTTTATGGAGTTATCTTGAAGGAACCAGGTGACTTCTGAGACTCAGTTGTACCCATCTGTGAAATGGGGGCAATACTCTTGCACAGTTTATCTATTAGGGCAACACATGAATCAGCTGCTGTGGAAGCAATTTTTAAAATAGAAGGCGCTCTAGACAAATATCTTTACATAATGCGCAAGTATAGCATGTGTATGCGCACACACACACACACACACACACACACACACACACACACACACACAGAACATTGTGATTCCGGCAGTCTTTAAACTTCAAGAGTGGAAACAGAACAAGAGTGTGGCCGAGAAGGGTGTGGGGTGGGGAAGCGGGCCCTTTGGGAAGAAGCTGCCATCTGTCTTCCCTTCAAGGCGACAGCTGGATTCCAGGGCCTCTTCAGACGGGTCCTCCATGTCTCAGCTAAACTGAACTGACAAGCATGACGTCCCCTTGGCGGTTCACCTTATTGAAACTGTCTGGTAGGTGAGACATTTATTAACCTGGATGGACTGCCCACTGGGAGGGCCCTGCTGCTGAGGGTCGGTGGAATGAATTCCTTCCCCAGATGCAGTAAGTCTCTATTTCAGTATGGAATTCTGGAATGTCTTCCTTGCCAAAGGGCCCTGACCAAAGGAAAGCTGGGCTTTTGGTATAGGGAATTGTCTCTCACGGGCTCAGGGGCTCCAAGTGCAAATCTCAACAGTAGGAGACCATACTTCCATAATTCTGGACATGCTGCACCAAAACTCCAAAGCAGTTTGCCTATCTAGATCTTGGTTTAAAACTGTCCAAGGTTGGGAGGGGGAAGGGGTGGGAGAGCAGCATTAAAAAAAAAATTCAGTGGCTGGGTTATTCTATTAGAAAGCTGGGTGGGTCACAAATCGTCTACACTGGGAGCCACTGCACATTCACTGCCATTCATAAGCAATACCAGCCCCAGTTCAAGCAGCACAGCACATGGATTAGCTACCTATTGCTGTGTAACAAAATACCCCCAAACTTAGCACAAACCAACAGGTATTTATTATCTCACAATTTCTGTGGTTCAGAGATCTGGGTGCAGCTTAGCTGAGCCCTTGCTTTTTAGTGTCTATCCCAGGGCTGAAGTCATTTCAAGGCTGGTCTGGAGAGGGATCAGCTCCCAAGCTCCCTCACATCCTGGTGTCAGCCTCAGAAGGTCTGCTTATAGCTTGCTCACGTGGCCATGGGACTGTGGGCTTCAGTCCTCCCTCAGTTCCCAGCCATGTGAGCCTCTCCACAGCATCACGCATGACACTGCATTTGCTTTGCTTCAGAACAAGCCAACGAGAGAGTTAGGGAGACAGCAGGTGAGATGGAAAGCCCAGTCTTTTCACAGCCTAATCTTGGGCGTGATAATCCCATCACTTTCATCATACTCTATTTGTTAGATAGAGGAGACTCAGTAGGTTCAGCTCATAGCAAGGAAGGGGATGATACAAGAGTATGCAAACCAACAAGTAGGGATCTTCAGGGACAATTTTTGAGGCTGCATGCACAGCACGTGTCAGGAGGAAAACCCAAATGCTTGTAAAACATATCAGCTGCATGAGCTTGGGCAAGTGACTTCACTTCACAAGCCTCCGTGCTCTCATCTCTACCCTGCACTTTCTGCAGGACAATGAAGCAAGAATAATGCATGGTGCTGGCATGCAGGAAGTGCTCAATAAATGCTGATGAAAATGACGGTGACAAACATTTAGGGACTTTCACAGTTGTTGGCCCTATCTTTAGAGATGAATGTGTTCGAACTGCCCAGTTGAGAAGTGAAGAAGCTGAGACTCAGGGAAGCCAAGCAAATTGCTGAAGGTTGACTTTCGCATTTATCCCCAAGTGGCCACTCTGCGATTTTCCCCAGCCCTCAGAGCTCAGCAGCAACTGAGATCTTCTTCTAGCCCAAGCCTAGAATGGTAACTTCAGAGAGGCAAAGCCGATTTTTGAAAATGATGTCCTTTTAACAAATACTTTTTGAGCCCCTGTTATGTACCAGATCCTGTCCCTGGTGTTTGTTTAAGAAAGTGACATTTGAACTGAAACCTGAAGAATGAGAACCACAGGCTGTTTGAGGAGCTGGGGGAGGAGTGTTGCCTGCAGAGGAATTCCCCACAATTCCACAAAAATGACCTTGAGAGAGCTGCAGGTGACCTCTCAATTACCACACCCAAGGATGTCTTCTGGGCCTTTCTCACTGGACTCCTTGGCTCTGTTTTCATGCATCACATCCTCGGACTTGAAGTTCTCTGCTCCTTCCTTGGGTTTCCATGGCAGTGCTCTATCTGAGGGGCTTCCTGCCCACCCCTTGGAAGGTTCCTCCTTGACCTTGCTGCCTGGCGGCCCCTGCATGGCCCTGCACCCCCAGCCTTCCCCCTGCTCACTTGACACGAACTCCTGGGTCAAGTTCTCACAATGAGTCCCAGTTCTGTGCCATGAGGCCTAAGCCCCCCATGTGTCCACCCGACTGCTCTCCTATCTTGCTGGGCACCAAGCAATCCCCTGGCCAAATTATCAGCACAGCCAAATGGATCCCATTTCCTCCCACCCAGCTCCTGCATGGACCCTTCTCTTATACATATCCAGAATCAGAGAATGGCACCCATGCAGACTAGTCACAAACCTGAAAGTCAGCTACTTCTGCTCCCTCTATTTTGTCTTCCATATGCTACCAATCATCGAGCCTTATTGGATTTACTTTCTGAATGAGCCTTGAACCTGTTCTTTTCTCTCCCTCCTTGCTGCCACTGTTTCAGGTGCTGGTCATTTCATGCCCAGACTTTGCAATAGGCCTCCAAGGGTCCCAGCTTCTCCCTGCCCCTTATTCCTTTTCAGAGTCATCCTCCCATGCTGCAGCCAGCACGCTCTATTGAAAGCATACATCTAAGCATTGCAATCCTCAATGCAAAACCCACCAGTAAAACCCAGGCCTCTTAATAGGACACACAGGGATGCTTCAAAATCTAACCCTGCCTGCTTTGCACCTCCATATCCCACTACGCTCTACCTCTCTCATGACAATCCAAGATTAATTGCTTGTTGCTCCCCTGACACGTTGCACTTTTTCTTGTTTGACACAAGTTGTTTCTTGCAAGTGTATAAGTGTTCTTCACCCCCCACCCCACTCCACCACCACCCCCTCCCCACTCCTGATTATACCTATCCATCCTTTAAGATTCAGTGCAGACATCATCAGCTCTGAAACCCCTTCCAGGATTGTCTTTGTTATTGCATTCACCACAATTTATTAAAATCATCTTTTAAAATATTATTCTCCCCACTATACTGTAAGTTCCTCAGTATCACCATTTGCATGTCTCAGAACCTAGCCCATTGCTGGGACATTAAAAACATTCAATGTTGTTTAATCAACTTCTCAAAATTTCCATTCCTTATTATTTTATCTCATCATCAAGAACAACAAAAATGAAGGATTGTATGAATGGTGCTTTGATCTTGAGAACAGCTGGTGTTGCAGCACAAGTGACAGTCAGTCTGGAGAAGTAGGGGTGCCAGGGTCTGGCTTGAAGGGGCCTTGTGGCAAGCCCACCGTTCTCCCCCTGAACACCCCCTGAAAACCACCCCAAATAAATGTCCATCCTAAGTGCAAAGAGAGCACTTGCTCACCAAAGCCGCTTCCAAACAAGTCCCTCAGTTTGCCTATTTACCACCAGGCCCTCCGAGGGCTCTCATACAGAAATTCTGGAAACCCCATGCTCTCCTGTATCACCCAGCATTTTACTGTAACATTTTAAAACTTTCAAATGGAAGGCAAAAGTCATGCATCTATCAGTACTTAGATCGGTATTACTAATCAATTTTTGAAAACATCACAGAAGTTACAAAATTTGAACTAAAAGACAGCAAGAGCAGAATTCTCATGGGAAGAAGCCAGGTCTCCTTTTCACCTGACCTTTTAAGCTATATCACAGTGGTAATCCCATAAGAAGTCAGAAAAACCACTTTTCCTGAACTCACATTAGTTCTAAAATCACTCAGCAATATGAATTTCATATATATTTATTAATTAGTTATTAAACCCCTTATTAATTCTTAAATCCCTTAGTAATATGAATTTTACATATACTTACTCATTAGTTATTAAACCTTTATTAATAAGAATATGATTAATGACAAGTATTTACTGAGAACAGTGTATGTGCTGTACACCATGCTAAACTTTGTGGATTGTTGCATTTAAGCCCCTCAACAAACCCACCAGGCAGGCATTATTATTTTCATTTTAAAGATTTGAAAACCTCTGGCTTTGAAATGTTATGTAATTCCATAGAAGTCATGCTCCAGGTGGTTCTCTTACATGCCGAGATGCCGTGAGAAATATTTCGGTGGCTCTTTACACCATGGGGTCATGTCCTCGCCTCCCCTGCACACACAGACCATTGAATCACAACCCTCTACACACTAGGCAAATGTCACTGATAGGAGCTGTTACATTCTTCACCAGGAACTGTGAAGCCCACCCTTCTGTCCCCACCACTGCCTTGCCTGTGGTGTTTTGCTCATGGCTATAGCACCTACCATTTGACGGGTGCAAAGCACATTACTCTGGAGTAGCGGATCTCAACCATAACTGTGCATCACTGGAAGCATAGAAACAATAATCCAATCTTGGACCACATTCCTGGAGGTTCTCATTTCTTTTATCTAGGGCGACACAGAGCCACCTATGGCAGGGAATCATTGTTCTAGACTCTAGAATTTAGAAGGTGGTTTTAAAATGTAACATGCATCAGCATCCCTTGGAGGCTGGTGCCCCACCCTAGAGTGTCTGGGAGTTCTGAAGTAGGACTTGAGAATTCATCTTTCTAACAAGTTCCCAGGTGTTGCTGCTATTGCTGCTGGTCTTGGGACCACACTGTGAAAAACACTGTCCTGGTTTGAAGCTATTATATACACCAGAAAAAGCTATGCTTTTTAATCCTTATTCAGTATTGCTGGGTGGAATCTTTTTTACTGTTTCCATGAGATGTGACCTACCCAACTGTGAGTGGTAACTTTTGATTAGATGGTTTCCATGAAGGGGTGTCTCCACCCATCCAAGGTGGCCTTGCTTACTGGAGCCTTTTAAGAGGGAACCATTTTGGAAAAAGCTCAGAGCCAACAGAACCAGAGACCTTTGGAGATGCAGAAGGAAAATGCCCCTGGGGAAGTCTTATGAAATAAGAAAAGAAACTTAGCAGGCATTGTATGTGTCTTTCCAGCTGACAGAGGTGTTTTGGACCCATTGACCTTTCTTAAATCAAGGTATCTTTCCCTGGATGCCTTAGTTTGGACATTTTCACAGTCTTAGAACTGTAGACTTGCAACTTCATAAATTCCCCTTTTTAAAAACCACGCTGTTTCTGGTATATTACACTCCAGCAAATTTTACAAACTAAAACAATCACTATTTTAGTGTTTAGTGAGATCCTACCATGAAAGTTTCCTCAAGAGACTGAGTCTCACGGGCTTGATTCAAAATGTTTCCATTCTATTGCTAAATCACTGGCAAGTCGTAGTCTCTCCAGATTTTGGTTTTCTTTTGTATCCATACAGAGTCCATTGGGGGAGCGCAATCAGGTACAGGGTTGAAGAGCATTTCCTAAATTCTTGTTCCTGTGACTGTGACCTTATTTGCAAATAAGCTCTGTGTGGATATAACCAGATTAGGATGGGGTCCTATTGTATTAGGGTGGGTCCTGAATCCTTTGACTGGTATCCATATGAGAAGAGGGGAATTTGGACACAGAGACACACAGGCACATTGGGAAGCAGGTCAAGTCACAATGGAGGCAGAGATGGGAGTGATGCAGTTACAAGCCAAAGAATGCCAAGGACTGTCAGCAACCACTGGGAGCCAGGAGAGAAGCATGGAAGAGATTCTCCCTCAGAACCTCAAGATGGAGCTAACCCTGCCAACACCTTGACTTTGGACTTCCAAGTCTCCAGAATTGTGAGAGCATAAATGTCTGTTATTTTAATTGGCCCAGTCTGTGGTTCTTTGTCATGGCAGCCCTGGGAAACTAAGACAGGACCAAGGCAGAACCAAAGGATGATGAGTAAAGACAGGAAAAAAAAAGAACATTTCCAATTTGAAATTACTAGAATCTCCTTGAAAACCCACCACCAGCGAGAATCTGAAAGCATAATTATATAATCCATGAATATAATTAGGTGCTTCCCTTCTCTCCCCACCCGACTTCCCCCAGGCTTCATGTATGTAGGGAGGAGGGAGCCCTGTGAGTCTCAGGGCTCACACATCACATCCTACATTCCCCCGCTCTTAGAAACTTCCTAAAAAAATAGCACTTGGATCTGGCTGGAGCCAAACCCCAGAGCTTCTCGTCCATCAATTAATATTTATTGGGCCTCCACAATGAGCTCAGCAGGCATATAAAAGACAACAGTACATGCAGACTGTTATTAAGCCAAAGAAGAACAAGCACCTCGCCTTCCTTTTCACAAGGTGTTGGCAGCTGGGTGGTTGTGTCTGGGTCAAAATGAACATTCAACCACTCATTCCACAAAAATGTATCAAATACTCACTAGGTCCCAGGCACTCTCCAGTGGAGACATGGCAGTGAATAAAAGCGACAGGAACCCCTGTCCTAAGCAGAGGGTGGAGGGTGAAATTTCTAACATGTCTATGGACAGGGGTTGCTCCTTAACAGAAGTGGTGGCAGGCATATATTTCTCTAGAAGGTGGTTTGTTCATTTCATAAGCCCTGTTCCAAAAACTACTATTGAGACTTAGACATCTGCAATTTCAAGGCCTGTGAGTAAAGGGGTCCAACTTTAAAGGAATAAAATCCATTGCCTCTGAGGAAGAATCAGATGCTGGTTAGATTTCCACATCTCCCACTTGAATGAAATACTCACTCTAAAGTCATTTGGAGCCAAAGCTCCCCAAACTCTCCAAGAATCTTCTCAGCACCCTGCTTTTCAGAATCCAATATAGAGGTGGGTGTGATCCTTACTATCACCTTGGTTTCCTCAGGGCAAAGACAGGTTCCCAGTTTCTAAGAAGGGAAATGTGATTTGACTATGTATGCAGTGCCCTTCTCAGAAAGTGGCCATGTATGAGGGAGCCTGAGTTCTCAAATCTGAGCATGACCATTGGCCAGACCAAGAGTTTCCCAGTTCCCTTGGTCTCAGAGATCCTGGGAGTGTCTGGTGCATGGACACAGTATTATCTGTCTTGTCCAGTATTGTAATCCAGCACCTAAAACAGAGCCTGTACCCTGAAGGGCTACTGAAGGAATGAATGAATGATTGACTGAATCAGAAACATCAAGGAACTTTGACATTCCATGGGACTCTTGCCAGGAAACCTCATCAGTCTCATGCTCCTCAAATCAACCTAACCAAAGACCCATATATCTACTGTCCATAGAGCATAGTAGTGAGACATAAGGCAGGGGTTGCATTTGGGGACCCACAGAATAGGAGACCCTGCCTTCAGAAGGCCTAGGCAATTGTCCAGTGTGGAGGGGACAGGGGGAAATGGCCTATGGGCTGGAGAAAAAACCCTGAGCCTCACATCCCTCTCCTCTTTAACTGTACTCCAAGACATCAGTTAAAAAGGAGGCACTAGATGAATTTTGAAAGAGGAGAATTTGAAGTCATCACCTTCAAAACCAGTGGATTTAGGATAAATAGGAATGGTAAGAGTTGAATGAAGACTAAGCCCCATATTTGGAGACAAGAAGGAGAGAATCCAACATAAAAGAACAGGAATATTCGGTGCCTGGGCTCTGTATTGCTGCAGTGTGGTCATGCAAGAATGTCTGCAGAATGCCTAGAATAGCGTGTGGGCATATGCAGAAACTGTATACAGAGCAAATGTAATAGATATTCTATGGGAAGCAATCATTAAAAAACAGATACATATATTAGAAAAGTCCCACCCGGGGTAAGCATTTATCATTTACTTGCTCTCGTTGTTGAAACATATACTACTCTTCTATGTGTAGAGATCTCTGTCTGTGCTGTTCTCTCTCCCTTGGAATGCCATCATCTCCTAAAAATTATCTTTCAGCAACACTGCTCAATGTTCAAAACTTAGTTTTTCTTTCATCCCGCCCACTAAGAGGAATAGGACTGCTTTCTTCCTTAGGCTACCATGGCATCCTGGACCTTCATCATCTTTGCATGATGATTTACAGTGTGGTTTAACTACCTATTCATCCATCTACTCTGCTTGGCTTGAGCTCCTGAAGGCCAATATTCTGTCCTATTCTTCATTCCCCCTGTAGCTAGCCTGAAGAAGTTCTTAAACCATGTTTATTTGGAAAAATAATTTAGAATACTGTTCCATGCATGTCAAATTTGAGCATCCAAAAGGGATAAGAGGAGAACTGAGTTTTTGGAGAGAGATGGAAAACGCTCCAAGGCCATCCAAGCAGTGGGGGAAAGGGGAAGCCCATATGTCACCATGGGGTGGGAGCTACCCCGCATTCAGGAGGCCCTCTCAGGAAACAGGAGGCTCACAGGCGATTGGAGACTTGTTTATTTCAAATAAGCACTTGCTGGAGTGTTCACTGATGAGCAGGTTCCAACATGAACTTTCCAGAGAAGCCATAGCCATATCTCCCACACTTGGTGCAAGAGTGGGGCAGAGAAACTGGGATTGCCTTTGCCCCTTGATGATAACCCCATCAGAACTGCTAGAGCTGCCAATCTCAGCAAGACCTCCAATGTCTGTGTGGGTAGACTACCCCCTCCACCCCTCTACCAGTGTCTCAGAGTGCCTCCCTGACAGTGGTAAGCAAAATGGAATAACTGTGGTATTTACCACTGTTAATTAGCAGCACGGTGTTCATGAGTAATGTTGTGGTATTAAGGGCGTGGTGCAGCTTTTCATTACCGACTCCCTCCTTTGCAGGGCTATAGACTCCAGGAGAGATGTTCCCTCCTGGATGAAACTTGGCAGCTGGCCTGGGTTCTTCCCTGTGGCTGGTGTGGGACCTGCCTGCTCATCCGCCTGTTGAGATCTGCCTTCATTTCCACAGTTTTCAATGCCGGGGTCATGAGCTTCTTGGTGTTAGAAGCCACTCATGCTGTGACATCGGCATTTGAAGCCCCTAAAACAAAGAATTAAAGAATGAGATTCACATACTCTAGAAATGTCCAAGTCCAGATGAAGTTACCCAAAAGTCCACTTGGAGATTATCACCATGAAGTAGACAAGGCTTTCTTTATAGGACAGGTAGGCTGCAAAAGTGTTAAGCGAAGAATAAAAGTGCAGTCTCCTAGCTTTATTCAACAGCTCTAGCAAAGACCCTCTGAGAATGGCTTCCAATAAGTGGATAGATGAATGAGTTGATGGAAGGGATGGGGGTATTTCTTTTATTTGGATGAAGTTTAAAAGTTATAACATGTTCTGGCTTCTCATTCCTTGAGTAAAAGTAACATCCAACCTTGCATTGCACTTCACATTCTCTGCTGTCCTTTTACAAACGATATCTTTTTAATCCCCCCAGCCCCCAGTGATCCTGTAAAGCAGACAGGGAAAATGTCATAATTCTAATTTTTGCAGATAATTAAATCAAGTTGAAAAATTAAAATGACTTTCCCAGATTCATATGACAAAGCCCAGACTAAAATTCAAATTTTCTGATGCCAAGCCCAGTGCTCAGATTTTCCACCTTAGCATGTTCTGAAAAAATCAGAGTCAGCATTTCCCTCCCACCTGGTCCCACATCCTGCAAAGCTGAGTGGCAAGCAGGTTGGTAGTAATGAATAATGGATTTCTTTCTGAGAAGGGAAATGTGGCTTGATGAGCTGCATTTCTCTTCTGCATATACAGAGAGAAGCTTGGTTCAGCTTGGCTTGGCTTTCAGATAGCTAGGGACCCAAGATGAAGGCTCTTCTGAACTCTACAACTCAGAATTCTAGATCAGAATTCCCAAGGGGGAATGCTCTGAAAGCCACTTCCGGACCCCTAACACCCCAATAAAGCAAGAGCCATAGTAACACAACCTTCTCATCCCCCAATCCCTCAGAAGGCAGTAGCATGATAAAAGGAACCAACAAATTAGTAACCCATTAACTATAGATTTTAATTAGTCAAGAGAACTAGACCCAACATGAACTCCTCCCTAGAAATTCTTCCTGTTCCAAGCACCTGGCAGGGACATTCACTCCTATCTGGGAATGTTTTCAAGAAGCTGGCAACAACCAGCTCAACCTGTCCCATCCTCTAAGATGTAGGAAAGAAACTCTTGGATAAGCCACTGAGCCAAGATAATGATTCTAGCAGAGCTTAGAGACCCATGGAAAGGAAAAGGGTGTTGGCCAGAGCTGCTGCTGATTACTTAGCAGATCTTGGCTGAACCATATAGAAACAAAATACCAAGAAAGACACCTCATTTTAAAGTCTAAGATTTAAAAGCTGTTCTTTATTATCCATGCAAACAGGGTTATACCAAGGCAGAGTAAAGAGTTACTTAAAGTTCACTTAGAGATGAACAAAATATGCTTTTGTGCAATTGCTTTTTCTACCGACTTAAGTTTTTTTTTCTGACTCACGTGTATGTTGCTGTGCATCTTTTGATTACATATTAGCTGTGAAATGTGTGTTTGTATGTGTGTGTATGGGAGACCATGAAGGATCCAGCATATGTGTTCATCTTCCTGGGGTTGCTGTAACAAAGTACCACAAACTGATGGCTTACAACAACAGAACTTTATTATCTCACAATTCTGGAGGCTAGAAGTCTGAAATCAAGGTATCAGCAGGGGAAGTTTCCCCCTGAAACCTGAAGGAGAGACTCCGTCCTTGCCCCTTCCAGCTTCTGGTGGTTTGCCAGCATTCCTTGGCTTGTAGCCTCATCACTTCCATCTCTGCCTCTGTCTTCACATGGTTTTCTTTTCTCTGCATCTCATTCTTCCTATGGAGCTCTCCTCTCTTGTCTGTCTGTATGTTCCTGTGTCCAAGCTTCACTTCTCTTTAAGGACACCAGTCATATTGGATCATGGGCCCACGTTAACCCAGTTTGGCCTCATTTTAACTAATTGCATTTGTAATTGACCTTATTTTCAAATAAGGTCACTTTCTGAGGTCCTGGGGGGTTAGGACTTCAGCATATCTTTTGTGGGGAGATAATTTGAATTCATAACAATGAATAATCTATGCAGGGTATGGCCTTCAGTCCTTTCTCTCAGGGGTTTTGCCTGCTCACCAAAGAAGGGAGGGAGTGATCCTGCAATTAGGTTTTGCATCTCCAATATCTCAGCCACTGCTCATCTTCGGGAACCTCCACAACTGCTGCGACCCAGAGATGACTCGTTTGATGATCCACAGGAACAAGGATCAGTGTTCTCTCAACCCCCCAACTGTTGGAGCAGCCCACAAGGTGAAGGCAGCCATGCTTCCTTACCCCAGGATGCTCTGTTTTGTGGTCTTCTCTAAACCATATACTTGAACATTCACATCTTTTCACTGAACAATCAGGTAGATCTCAAGAATATTATAGTAGAAGGGGGACTTCACCTTACTTATTCCCTTGCACTACACCAACATGAAGGTTTATTACAGACCACAGGAAAGTAGAGCTCCCACGTGGGTGCTGCCCTTTCCTATTTTGCCTCATCCTCCCATCCTCCCCTGCAGTATAGATTCTGTATTTCTTCCTCATTTCCTGCTTATGCCTTACAAACCTAAGTTTGTAACATATTATAGACCAAGTGGTAGTAGAAGATCTCAGCTACACGTGTATGCAAAACTATGAATGAAATGAGTCTCAAGAGGAGAAAAGTTTGTGGATACTCAAATTTGTATTAAACCTTTCTCTTTTTCTTTCTTTTTTTTTCACATGGGCAGGCACTGGGAATTGATCCCGGGTCCTCTGGCATGGCAGATGAGCATTCTTGCCCGCTGAGCCACTGTGACCCACCCTGTATTAAATCTTTTTCAACAGAAAGCTGCAGCTGATTTACTTACAAGTTACCTAAGAAGGAAGCACTCCTGATCAAAACAAATATCAGTTTTATTTTCTTAGAGACAATAACACATTCCTCCTATTAGCATGGCTTGGACTTTGTTCTTTTTGAAAGCACTAACCCTGGAATTAGTGTACAAACATGCATTAGATTCCTTTCAGAGGTTTTTTTATGTAATGAGAGTATATTCTCTGTGGATGAAACTTAGCCATCAGGGTTGGTTGGTAACAACTACAATTAGAAAATGCTGATGACCAAACCTCTCCTCGGTTTATCCCCCCGCAAACTGATCATTGAGAGGCAGCTTTGCAGGGTCTTTATTATGCCTGAAGCTTAGCTTAAATTCTTCTATGACAATATGAAATAATCAGTAAAGCCAAAAACTGAAAGAGCTCTAGAAGCTTTCCCCTATTGTGTAATATGTATTACATTGCTGCAAAATGACAACAAGGTAGAGATATGTATTCTAATGGGGTTGGCTAGCTGTTCCCATAACTTTATGGAAAAATGGGGCTTCTCTGGAGAGGAAGGATAATGCCCTCCTCAACTGAGTTTACAGATGTGGGACAGATGTGGATGAAAAAATATTGGGAAGCCCACTCATCCAACCGGAATACGCAAATAAACCCTTCATCAATGACAACATATTCATCTCATATCGACAAACACTAATGAATACGTTACACAGGATAGGCATGAATAAATCAAAAGAAGCTGGCAGTTTTTAATCAACCACCAAAGAATTTCACCAAGAGGGGATGTCCATGGAAATTTAATATTTCCCTTTGAAGAACTTCACCAACAAAACTGATACTTGCAAAATAAATAATAAGACCATATGTTCATATGATGTATTCATTATTTCACAGCCTCATTGTATCTCTTACTTTTTCACTTTGCGATCTGTGAGATCCGTTGTGAAGGTATTGTTATAACCAAGTTTCAAGGGATAGGCAACAAGAGCAGGTGACTGTTTCAAGACCATATACCTAATTAAAGGTTGGTCCAAAATTATAATCCATATCACTGAAACTTGAGTTTGTCATCTCCTCCCAGAACATAAAGTTTTGTTTAGCTCATGCCACCTTGTCCATGCCTTTTCCAGAGAGAGTAAGTGCCTTTCCCAAGCAATAAAGAGAAATAATAATCTGAAACTGTCTTGGCCTCCTGACCTTAAGGCACCCTTGTAGGTGTTGACAGGCATTTTCCAGAATGAATGAAAAAGAGAAAGTGCCCATCTCCCCCTTGTCCCTTTTCATGTCCTGTGGTTATTGCTTGTGATGCAGGTATTTCAGCCCCTGCTGTAGGAGGGAACGTGATTCAACAGGTTAGAAGGGCATCAGATTTCAGACTCTTAACTTTTTCACTTTTCTTCTCAGCACATAGGCTTGAGAATTGACACCAAGGCAGGAAGAGGGAAAGTGGTAGAGGCAAAAGGGAAGATTAAAAGCTGATGGACAACCCAAGGAAGTAGAGAGGAGAATTAGAAAGGATGACAGTAGAGATCCCAAGTGATCGGATGCAGCTAATCAAATAGCATGGTGTTGAGGCCATGTCAGTGCTTGAACTGGGGAAGACTGAAGGCTTAAAATGGAAGGAGATTATGTGGGATTCAGATGGAAATCAGCACATAAGAAAAGTAAGAGAAACATCTTATTGAAAGTGGGAGAGTCAGTACTTATTATTGAGGCTTATGCATCTCATTCCCTGATGAGAAAACTGTAATACTTACTGAGCTAATGATCCCATGTCATTAAATTCCAATGGGTAAAAGAAAATTGTCTTGGGCCATAGCAGGAAAGTAAAGGAAGGACGAGAGGAAAAACAACAATAATGAAGCTAATTAAGAATGAAAGAGAAAATTCTCACTCCATTTATTATCTGATGAAAGGTTATGATGACCTCCAATGGTCCTCTTGAATTCTACATTCTGCAATAGGCGTGCATAGGTGATGGCCTCCAAAGCAGGCACTAAATCCCACAGTAAGGCAATATTAAAAGCTGAAAGGATCTGTTGAATGACAAGTTCAACTTCTTCAGTATGATGAGGAGCAAGGGCACATAATTTGGAGTCAGAGACATGGGTTCAGTCCTTGTCTAAAGGACTCACCGTGTGACCTTGGGCAAATCGCTCAAACTCTTGGAGTCCCAGTTTTCTCCATGTGCAAGTATGACTTCGATGGTGATGTTCCACTCACAGCATTGTCATGAACATCAAACTCATAGAATATAGACTATACAAAAGGTGCAGTGCAAATGTCTACACTATTCAACTGAGAACATCAAGACCCAGGAGAAGAAATGACTCAGTTCCTGTGCTAACTCAGACTAGAACTTGGGTCTTGTGACTAGTGCTTCTTGCTAGCCAAGAATACAATAATTTTCACATATTTATAAATATTATGTGGCAATTTGTTGAGATGTTCCCTTGCCTTCTAGATTGATCTATGAACAAAGCCCAAATCAATAGTCAAAGCATTTATTTGCTTCCCACTCATTTTGAGAGTGCAGAAAATGTGTGCCTTCTTGCTATCAATAGGGCAGCTCCCCATAGTCCGTGGGAGTTCTCCATTCATCTTCAAGAGTAGTAGGTAGCAATAGGCAGCACTGGGGAGGCATGCCAGCTTGCTCAGAGAAAGCCATACCACCATGGTTACCGAAGCCAGAAGAGAAACTTGCAAGGGTGCAGGCGACCCTGGTGAGACAGAGTTGGTACCATCTCCAGACAAAGAACGGGACTAGTCACATGCATAGATGCTCTTTTCCTGCAGCTCCTCACGAGACTGCCTCTGTCACCAAGAATGCCAGCTTAAGCCATAAATCCACCCATTGGGTGAGTCCCAGCAACCTGTCCAACCCTGCTGGGAAACAACACATCCGGCCCTTGATGGCACCCTTATGACTGCTTGGCTGAGAAGTGGTATTTTAAATAAAGAGAGAAAAAACGCCCTATTATTTTACTCTGGTAATTGACAACAAGTTTCTCATGAGTAATTTTATAGCACTCAGGGTGTGCCGGGGTTTGCATTCAATTTCTCTTTACAGGAGCCTCAAACTTGCAGTATAAACACTATTTTGAATGGAATGAAACACGTTTCAAAAATGCATATGATATTGTCAAGGCTTTATTTCATTGAAACATCCCGATCCTATGACCCATACACTGAAAGCCTTTTTTTCAGTTTCTTTTCTTGGTGTTCCCTTTCAGGAGGAAAAAACGTCTCAGATTTGAGATTCTGCAAGATCTTAACTAATTTTGACTCTATACATTGACCTTATATTTTTTACAATTGTATTTTGTAGCAACCAGTGAGTGATTCCCAAAGTAAAAAATGCAGAAAATTAGTTTTTCAAGCTGTATTTTTGAAAGGAAGGAAAGGGGTTTCTGAAGTCAAATATAGGTGGAAAATGCTGTCTATTATCTACTGATTTCAACAATTTACAGACTTGCATTAGCACAATAAAGGTTCTGAGCAGCCTGCAGATGCAAGCCCTGTTCATCTCTGTTTTGAGCACAGAATTTCCCCAAAGAAGCAACTTGACCAGATATCTTGGATTGAGGAGGAAGCTGAACACTCAAGCCTGGTCTCAGCACCAAGAGAGAAGAGGCATAGAGTATCTGCATTCAAGGGCACTTGGAACCTTATAGGACTCTGCAAAGCCCTAGAATTTATACCCTTGTCCTCACAGTGGATGCTGGATGGACCCACTGTGTGACTTCATGATGGTAGTCCATCATAGTTTTATTTGATTTTTCCATTGCTTTAAGTAACGAGTTGGTATGTCTTACATACAAGGTACTAGTTTGCCAGTATGATTTTTCTTCTCTCCAGCCTTAGGAGAACTTATCCATTCTCAGAGTTTTAATTATGCCTTCCAGGAAGATGGCTCCTATGTTTATAAGTCAAGTTCTAAATTTCTATCCAAGCTCCATCCCTCAAATCCAGTTTTCTGCTGGTCATTTTCATGAGTCATTAAACTTTTCTATGAATCTGAATATGCCCACACTCAACTTCTCTTAAGCCAGCTTCCTCTCCCAAGATCCCTATTTTAGTCACTAGCATTGCTCTCCATGATTCTTCTCCCACCATCCCACAAAGTCATGCCATTTATTCTTTGAAGTGCTCCATATACATGTCCTTTCCTCTCCCTTTCTATTTGCTAGTAATACAGAAGAGAGCTTACCCATTGCGGATGGGTTGTCAGTCTTCTAACTCCCTTCTACAAGTCACTTCCTCTTCCAACTCATCCATAGAACTCTCATATCAAGCTCTGTCACTAGAGTTTGTTGAAAACAAAACAAAAAACAGATGCCCAGGATGCTCTATTTTTAATGAGTTTCACGGGTGATTCTGATTCTCTGCCACAGTTAGAAACCGTCACAACACATCTGTCTGTCTTTTTTTTTCTTGCCATTTCCTGTTGGATCATGATGATTAGCTCCCTAAAGATCAAGTCTAGACCCTAAAGCATTCAGGTACTTCATAATATAACATACTATACCCTATACCCACC
The DNA here is from genome assembly GCF_023851605.1 of Tamandua tetradactyla. Classification (NCBI taxonomy): domain Eukaryota; kingdom Metazoa; phylum Chordata; class Mammalia; order Pilosa; family Myrmecophagidae; genus Tamandua; species Tamandua tetradactyla. Next base: position 12,820,791 of record NC_135332.1, read on the forward strand.
CAACGTTATCTTCCCCTGTAGAGATATATCAGAAACATGACCAATACGCCAAAGCTTTCTGTGACGTCTAGAGAGCACCTCTCTTCCAGTTAATCTGGCCAATTCAACTGGAATTATGTTTAGAACTACCTGCAGCACGTAGCTGAGACTTGCTCTTAGCGACCATTCAAATAAGGTGAATTCTGCATTCACAGCATCTCCTGGGACACATCCTCAGCCTCCTCACCAGCCTCCAGGTAGATCCATCTGTTCCCTGCTTACCTGAGCCGGATATTTTTGCTCAGTGCTTGACACAACACTAGGCACTAGTTGCTACTCTGCCCTTTCCATGGAAGAAACGTCTTCTTCCATCAACATCTAAAGGAAGTCCATATCAAAAAAAGAGTATGCCCATCTTTCTCATTAGTAAGAAACACAAATAACACTTTGAAGGGATATGCATGTACATTTCTGCCTTTACTACCTGAACATCAGTGAAAGGATTCAACTAATTGGGAAAAGAGAGTGAGAAGTGGAGTGCATGTCTTCTTTAGACAGAATTGGAAGTAACAAGTGAGGGAAAAAAAATGGGAAAAGCAAAAAAAAAAAAAAAAAAAAAAAAAGGGAAACTGCCTGTTTAGTACAAGGGCACTGCCCATGAGTGTTTTGGGACGTTTCATTATGGCCAAACTCAAAGCCAATCAAGTCATTTGGCCTCATTTTGCAGCAAAGTTGTAAGGACCCCTTCCTCCCAACTCAGGTGGCTTTAGCAGTGATTTGTTCAAACTTCACCCTCCACAGGACTAGATTTCTTGGACTCCCTTCCCAAGCTTATCCCAGTAACATCTGCCCACTTCCATGCTGGTTCTTCTGAGGTCTTTCTAATCACAGCCGAGCCCCGCATCTGCACCTACCTCCGCCCACCCCCTAACCCAAGAATGATAAACCCAGCAAGAGCGGGGGTGGGATTACCACAAATGAAGTAAAGATAATCCCAAGCAAGGATCCTTCGTCCAGGAAAAGTCTCCTTCTAGCTCTTCACAATCTCCTCTTAATAATGCACGTGCCAGGATGTTGCAAAGATTAAGCTTGGTGAGGAACGGGACGCTTTGGAGGCCTGACATGGAGTGCTTCCAGCCGGGGGTGGGGGTGGGAGGCAGGTGGAGGGTGGTGGGCAGCAAGAAGGGAAAGAAAGGAGGGAAGCAAGACAAAAGAGAACATACCCTGCAATCTTTCTGTTGAAAGCCTTTGTCCAACCAGCACATCATTTGATGATCTAGACGAGGCATAATAATGCACTTTATCTGTTCCCATTTATGATGTGTCATAGGTCTACGTACATATTACTGACTAGAAAGTATATATAATATGTGCCAGAGAGAGGAGAGAGAATGCAAAGTCTTCTGACTCAGTGAGAAGTTTGCTTTGTCTTAGGCAAGCCGGTCTTCTGGCATCCAAGTGGTGATTATCATCTCAAGTCAAGCAGGGGTTTTTGAGGAGAGGCCATTTCATAAAGTAGAAATAATCTTAAAATATTACTAAATGGCTATGTTCATTCCTGCACCAAGAGCCTGAATAAAGAACAGCAGCAGGACTCATTTGACATCTAAGTATTGAGTTTATTTTCTGAACATGCAGACAGAGAGGGAAAGATGGGATAGGACAGAGACTGGAATATTGTTGATGAGTATCATAACCAGAAGTTCATTTCCTACCTGCAGACCTAGTAGAGCTAGCTTGCTTACTTCTATGTTTTCTAACACATGTTCTTTACTGATGAATTCACGGAGAGGCTTCCATAGCGAAGTAAGAAGAAGCACTGGGGTTAGACATACCTGGGTTGAAATTTCATTTCTGCCCTTTGTTAGCTGTGTGATCTTGCGCTTTCCTGACCTCTCTGATTCTAGGTGTATTCGTTTGTAAAATGGGATGATAATACTTACCTTGGAGGTTTTGTGTGTAATGGAGGCAATTTATGCAGCCAACACATTGCACAGAGTAGCGCCACACCTTTCTTTTTATAAGTATGCAACTGGGGTGTGATTTTCCCCTGGTCTCTAAGATTGAACTTCCTACTTATGACAGGAAGAATCTTAACCATGCCAAGAGGTATGGGGCTGCATGAGACTGGCTCTCTCTTACTGCCTCTGGGAGGCCATCCTCATTTTCTGCTGTGTCCATGAAAGTGAGACAATGGATTTAATCAAAATACTGCCGAGTGTGCATATTATATATATACATATAATATCTTACTGTACCATTCTCTGAAAGAAAGGACTTGCCACATGGCATCCAAATTAGTTAATTAATACTTCTCCAAGGAAAATCAGGAGACACATACAAAGCATTGTCTCTGCATGAGCTCATGGTTTCCAGGATGTGTTTAAATCCCCAGGCTCATGTAGAACCCAGTCTGTGCCCTCACTGACCACATGAGTCACTTCCTGGTCTCCATAGATTGAACCTCTGCAGTCATTTGTTCACTCATCCTCTCGTGTAGCAACTCTGGTTTTAGGAGTATGGGAAGATAAGACATATACAAAGAACAAGGGGGGCTCTTTTGTTCAAGGACCTGTCTCTCCGTAGACCAAACCTTAATGCAATAATGAACCATTTTGACAAGTCTTAAGATCTTATTCTACACATACATTGCTGCCTTCAGTTGTTTGGCTATCCATGGAGATCATCAAAGACAGGCGAAGCCTGGGAGAAGGGAAAAGACACATCTTGGTCAAGCAGCATTGGGATTGAAAAGGAAGGAAACTTACTGTGAACTGCATCATCATTGCCTTCAAGAGATATTTCATCTAGCTGAGAAAATTGGACACGTGTCTATGAAGAGTTAATCATTCAAAGTAACAATTCTGGAAAATTCAAAATGGCATTCTTTCAACTTTCCTGAAGTCTCAAAATTTCTCAGAAAAGAAAAACTCTCTCAAGCTGCATGTACTAATTTTCACATGAGTGTCTCAGACACTATGATTATAAGAGACCAAAGTAGAAATGGTTGTCTTAAACTGGAAAGGATGAGAAGATCTCTGTGAAGGAAAAAGGACTTGAGTTGAGCCTTTGAGATAATGTAGTAATTTTTATCATTATTATTATTTTTTAAATGAAAACACAACATATCAAAACTTATGGGACATTTTTATCATTATTGATGAGATAGTGACTTGTATTCCTTGAGTACATATGCTAGACACTGTGTCACATATTTAATCTATACTGTCCCACATGATCTTCATAAAAAGCCTGCAACATGAGTTCTGTTGCCCCATTTTACAGAGGAGAAAACTGAGGCTCAGAGAAGTTAAATGGGTTTAAGTTCTGACAGTTGGTTGCAGGTGGCCAAGTCAGGCCTTGAACCTGGTTCGACATGACTCCAAGGCCGCACAGATAAGAAATCTGAGGCTCAGAAGAGTTTAGCAAGTGGTCCTTTGTTGTAGAACTCACACAGGAGGCAGGAGGGTTTTTAAATCCATCGGTGTCTGGAGGCCATGTGCTCAACCACCATGCTACAGGACTTCTTTCTCCTTGCTGCTTTGAGACCTAGGAATTTACTTAGCACTTCAGGCTGCTTCCATGAGCATCTTACCCAGGTGGGGAGGAAGCCTGAAGTTGGCCCTGTCACAGAACCTCATCCAGGACAGAGGGTCACAGGATGGCAGGATACCAGCAGAACTAAGGCCAAGGTGCAGAATGAGCCTGTTCCCCAACGGTGGGGGCAAAGGGGTGGCTCATGGCCAAGTGCTGAGGAAGGAACAGAGCCCTGTCACTGCACTCAGCTCTCAGCAGCAGAATGAAGGCCAGACCCATGATCGCCAAATGGTCTGGCAAATCCTGACTCATTTTATAGCCTCCCAAATGCTCCTCCAGCCACCCAAAGTCACTTTTTCATGGAGACGAGGCAGCTCCAGCCTTCGCACTTCACACTAATTGGTGGTGACTGCCCCCCACGTGCCTCCACCCAACTCAAACGCCTCTTCTGTAAAGCCCGCCCCAGACTGTCACCTCTCTAAATGAAGTAAGCGGGAAGATGAAAGACCAAGGTGATCATTTTAGTCCGGCTTATGTGTAATTACCCATTCATCAGTCAGGGCTCTAATTACCTGGAGATAAAGGTACCATTAGTGTTTCCAGCAAAATGCATTTCTTTTGTCTTCCAGCCAGTGACAACTAACTGTTATCCTCAGAAGGGCTTAGGACGGAGACTCCAACCTAAACTTTAAAAGGTGATGCCACTGAGCCAGCCACCATATTCGTGGGAGATGTGGCATGCGGGGCTGGGAAGTCCAAAGAACTAGGGCATGACGGCACACTTCTTTGAATGAGGGGACAGAGGAATGCGAGGAGCAGAAGCAAAGGGATCAGGGGACATCTGAAAGCCTTACTTAAATTATCACCTTGCTTCTCCCTGGCATGAAATGCAGAATCTCCACCCCAGAACTTCTGAGCCAGAAGCTGTATCCCAACACGTCCCCGGGTGGTTCCTATGCACATGAAATTGAGAGGCATATTATTTTAGAGGTCCTCATACCCGAGGAAGAAATAACCTCTGCTCATCCTTTAAAGCAAGCAGCTAGAGTTGCTGACCTCTCCTATTTATCTGTGTATGTTAAAGACAAAAGGTGGAGGCAAAATGTGTGTAAACGTGCACATGTTTGTGCTTGTGTGCATGTGTGTATGTGTTTGTGTGTTTGTAGGGAGTGGGTTTTTTTTTTCTTTTCAAACATCTGGTGAAAGAAATAGATTTTCCCTTCCAGTGTTATTTTAAAAGGTAAACATAATTGAATGGGGGCAAAGTGGGGGTGGAAGTAAAGGCCATAAAACACACGCAACGTCAAATTGAAATGATTAATTAAGCCGAGAGGCAAAGCATCCCCGTGAGATGTGACAGACAGGTCAGGGCAAACTCTCGTGAATCCATTTCAGTGCCTCTGGCCTACGGGCTAGGGCAGGCAGCAACAGAGAGAAAACCATTTCACAACGAGGAGAGGAGAAAACTGGCAGGAAAAAAACCTCAGAAAAGGGGAGATGGGGTGAGGTGGAATCATATGAGGAGTGAAATTCCATGGGTGGTAAGGTTGTGGGAGTGCTGGGATGTTAAGGCACACGTCCCCGCACCCGCAAGCTCAGATTAACAGACCATAGACACCAGGCATCCATGGCGCAGGTTTGAACAATTAACCAAAGTTCTGCGATCTGAGGACAGATCTGGTTTCTAATTCCAGTTCTGCCATCCACTAGAAAGGTAAATTTGGGTGATCAGCATTTTCTCCTTGAGCCTCGGCTTCCTCGACTCTTAAATGGGGATAATTCTATCCACCTCATAGAGTTGTAAAGATCAAATGAGATAATACATGTTAAGCCCTAGCAAGAAGTCTGATATGCATCCCACACTCAAAACTGATAGCTGTTATCTCTTATTGTTTTCCTAGCAAGTAGTAAACAATTTCTCTTAGCCCTGTCTTTGGTCTGTGTTCTGAAAGAGAGATGGGAGGTGATTCAAAGGCTCTTATAAGCATCATCCGCTGCCTTCTTACTGCTCTCAGAGTATGACCCACTTCATACTTTGATCCATTCATTCATTCTTTCAACAATATTGAGAGCTTACTACAAGTTAGTCGTATTAACGGAATAAACTTTGTCATTCAGGAGCAAAGCATCAGTGAAAGAGGGCACAACGAAAATGCACAAAATCAGGTAAGTGCTTAGCATCCTTCTTTTCACGTGTACCTGTGGTTTATATCACCCAGTGCTGAAGGACTTCAGGGATGGCCTTGGACAGACTCTCTGGCCTTCTGGAAGTGAGTCTGCACTCCTAGGAATGGGCTCCTATCAGATGAGCACCTCCACAGCAAGTTTTCAGCATCCTATGGAACATTCCCTCCATGCCATGTCCCTCCAATAAGGGACAGTCACTCCTCACACAGCCTCTTGGCATTCCTATGCAGACTGCATCTCAGACAAAATCATCTGCCAGACAGACTCACGCCCCTGGCCTCAGCAGTGATGGAATGGGAAGGCAAGAGGGCACGATTCTTCCTCCAGAGAGGCAGTAAGGGCAGAGATGAAGGTTCTCAAGAACAATGTTCAGTGGTTGCTGAATGATTGCTGATCATTGTCAGAGACTGCCAACAGCATGGGGACCCTCACAGAAGTCATCATCACTGGACTCTGAGGCCAGACAAACCTGAATTCGAATCCCTAACCTACCTCTTCTTCAGTGTGGCCCCTTGGTCTAGTTGCTTAATCTCTCTAAATTGCAGTTTTCTTGTCTGGAAGGTGGGGGGCATATTAATAACTCCCTGTGTATCAATCAGGGTTCTGGCAGGAACAGATGGCACACTCGAATTGGGTGATTTAGGGAGATTTTAATAAAATAACTGATTTAGAAAAGAACAGATAGGATATAGGGAAACAGCAGGATATGGTGCAGGACTAAAAACAGACAGGAGCATCAGCACTCAGGGTTGAAGGAACAAGGACAGAAGTGTATCCATTCTAGAACAGCGAAGAAAAGAGGTTTATCTTCATGGTAGCTGTCAACTCTGAAGGAGAGGTACAGCCAATGTGGGGTAACTCTGCAACACCTTGGGTTGAAAGAAACACCTTTCTTTACCTTACTTTCCTCTCTTCCAACCCGTTGGCTGAATCCAACTGGATGTCCAAGATCAAGGCAGCCTACTGATGGTCCACATAAGTCAGCATCCAAGAAGGGCAGAAAGTGATGGAGCATAGATCTGAAGAGGCAAACTGAAAATACCCTGCAAAATCCCATAGGGCTGTTGTGGTGTTTAAATGAGCTCATGTACATAAAGTACTTTTATCTGAGTACGTGATAATGACCCTCTTCTTTTACCAATGAGGAAAGTAAGATTCAGAAAAGTCCAAAACTTTCCTTAAGTTGTGTGAAACTGGGACTATTATGGGTTATCAGTCTCATAGTCATCTACAAGGCCAGGTGTGTGTACTATGGCAATGACAAGGGGACTTCACAGGAGGTAGATGGAGCATCTAGAAGAAATGCTCAAGACAGAAATAAAATTGATCACACACCCATTCTTCATAGAGTCTCATGTTAGGTTCAGTGGGAAAATAAAATGGGAAACATCATAATCTGATATTTTTAAAGAGGGAATTCAGACACAAAAGACAGATACATGCACATTTGCAGGCCTGTCATAACATGATGTAGACAGATTTAGAACTAAGTATAGATAGTCAATACCCAAACCAGGCAGAAATGGTCAGGACTATCAACAGAACAGTGTGGAACTTGATTAGTGGCTGATGACAAAAAGTGTTCTCTCTGTACCATAAGATTTGTCATCCTGAGTTGACTATAGAGCCCTTTCTGCTCAAGGAGAAATCTCTTGGTATACTAAGCTTCTAGAGTCTCAGAGCATCTGGGACCTGGCTTGCTTATACTATTAATTTCAATTAAAGACACTTGTGTCTTGCACTAAAATGCTGTTTTGGAAGTGTGTGCCTAGAAATGCCTTGAGGACACTCATAAACTTCCACCAGATCATGCAGCAGGGGCCGGAACCCAGCTATCTACTGCCCCTGCTGAAAAAAATCAGCTCCACATGATCAAAAGCTGTCTATAAGATTCTACCCATGTCCTGTACTAATCCAGGATCTAGCCACACATTTCATTGCCTGTTGAGACTATAAACCTCTTGTGGACCCAGAGTGAATTATTTGGAAATAATTTCATTTTTGACTTTTTCAGGGCCATCCAGAAAACACCCCAGAGGATGCAATTTGTTGCCATCAGCTCCCTCTGCTCTTGGCTTCCTCTACTGCTGGCGGTCTATAAACTATTCTGCACCTGGCTATGAACCACAATCCACCGTATCCCCAGAAGAAAAACACCTTAACATGTTGCAAAAATCTTGGCCTCATTTGCACTTACTCATTCCCAATTGCTTCATCAGAGGCTCACCTAATGGGCAAAATGGAGGAGTCGAAGCAATTTTCCACTGGAATCAGTGTCAGGGAGACCCAAAAGCCAAAATCTCTGGGGATGGTCTCCAACATGTGCTTCATTCAGACGGACTGGGCAATAGTATATGAACTTTAGACAGCCCACCAGTTTGTTTAACCAGCAGGTGACTAGCCCCACCCCTGGGTGGATCTAGGTTGAGTATATCCCCTGGCAACTTGGTTTTTCAATGTGCCACTGAAAAGCAGTTTGGAAACGGGAGGCCTACAGTTTGGTCTTAGGACCAGATTGAAGCATCCTTAAATGGATGCTTTAAGAGTCAAGGTGCCCTACATGTCAGACCTCTAATTACAAAAATTTCTACAAAAACCTAAACCTTATATTTAGTTCCCTGATTATTTTCCTAGAGGGAAAATGGAGATGCAACTTTATACTTCTCCATTGGCTTTTTTTTTTTTTTTGTATGGGCAGGCACCATGAATTGAACCCGGGTCCCTGGCATGGCAGGCGAGAACTCGGCCTGCTGAGCCACCATAGCCTGTCCTCTCCATTGGCCTTTGACCTCTTAAGACACCCGGCTCTGCCCAGGGTCCGCCCCCCAGGAGGTGGTATGTGCAGAGTCCTATCAGGAAGTTTCTGGGAAGACACATTCACTAACTGCCAGGCCTTGAAATTCCCTATGGCTCTCTCAGCCCCTGTTCCCACATGGGTAAAATGGAGCCAATAACATGTTCTTATCTCAAAGGAAGCCGCAAGGAGTGAGTGACAGAGTCATATAGGACATTGAGTCCAACAGACAGTAGCACTCAAGAAATATTAAAAACAAACAAACAAAAAAGACAGAAAAAAAAACATGCTGCCTGGTGCACATTCTCTTTATTCATTTAGAGCCAGTTAAAATAACACATTAAACACCAGGGTAGTTTTTTTACAGGCAATTGTGGGGAACCCTCAATCCTAGAGGCATTTTAAAGGAAATAGGCCTTTTTCTGCATTGATAGAGATGCCGAAGGGGCATGCGCACCGGGGCCTATTTGCCTTGAGAGCTGGGATGAGAGGGCAGACAAGAACCACTTTAACAGCTCTACGAAGATGAGATGAGATTCAGGTCAATGCATCTCAACTAGTGGGATGCTGATTCAGTTGATGAAAAATGGAAAAAAATTAATCGGAAAAAATGAATCCCATTGGGCTGCCTCCTCTTGCACGTTGGCTACGAGGGTGAAGTGCATCACAGCCTTCCAACAAATATGAACTAATAATCAAATTTAATAGCGAGGAAATCATTGCTCTCGCCAGGCTGTCCGCCTGCCCAGCTGCTGCGCTGAAGGGTGATGAGTGGCTTTTTATCTGAGAATGGATCTCCCCTTTGCCTGGAGAAACTCTTAGGAAGCCAATCCAGCTGGAAGACTTTTCTCAGCAGCATTTCCTTGGACCATCTCCTTCCTTTTCCAGTACAATCCTTGCACCACACCCCAGGGGAAACTCTCCTTTGGCTTTTTCTTTTTAAAATTATTTTTAATAAGCAATTTGATTTGCTCTAATTTCTTCTTGGATGCAAGTATAAAGAGTCCACTTGGGGCTTCCAAATAGCTTCTGCCAAGCGACTAGGTGTATTAAAATAGGCTGGAGCTCAGGAAAGGCCAGAGGAGAAATGTCACTAGTTCTTTGAATTAGAAGAATCCTGCAAGATCCATATTGACTCAAGAGCTGAAGCCAAAGGGCACCCTGCCATCTAAAATGGATTTATTCCATCTCTGTTCAGTAGCCCTGCTGTCTTCCCGTTATTTCCCGTATATCCTGAATATCAAAATGGGATTTATTTTCAGAGAGGGCAAAAAAGTCTAGTTTTGCAAAAGAGTAGGGGTCAAAATGCTTTAAAGGTGATTTATAGGAACTCTTGGTTTCTTAGGATTCTGTGTGCCATAGAAGCTTTTATATTATGAAAAATAGAAGGATTTCTGACAAGGGCAAATCGTTTATAAAGACAGAATATGACCTAAGTTAGTTTAAAAATCAAGAGAAAAGGTGGCCATGTATCACACATATGCTAAGTGAATCTTGAAAGGAGGGTGCTGGAAACCCTTTCTGCTCACTCCAAATTTGCCCGGGCCCAGTCCATTTTTCATTTGTCCTAAGCTGTGGGGAAGCGTCATTCAAGCCAACTTAAGACAGGAAAAATTGGGTGACAAAAAAATTAGAAGAAATAATGAACTTTACATAAGTATCACCAAGGATTTCATCTGATGATCTCAAATGCATTAAAAATTCACCAGTGACAACTTTTCCATGAACACACAGATTTCAAGGAACCCGGTCATTCCTCGCACACACCTATAGGAAATTGTAGCATTTTGTATGTTTTGATTTTGAGGGAAAAAGTGACCTATTTTGTGTCCATTGAACAAGAGAAATAAAATTGTATTGCAGAAACATAATTAGTACAGGGGAGAGTGTGAGGACATGCGTAGTAGAGTGATGGCTCCATTGAATCCCACCAATCGCAGCTTGGGGTGCCCATTCCCAATGCCACCTCTGAATGGTGTGCAGAGCCTGGCAAACGAGATGTACAGACTGGTTTAAAGACTGCCCACCCATCTTTAGAAAAGCCCAGAAACCCCTGCATCAGTGTTCAGTGGGCCAGTCCTCACGTGGGTAAGCTGCATTCCTCAAGCGTGCACACTGAACGTCCAGATCACCAAGGCAATAAAATAAAATTGCCAGGGGAGTCCATGAGACTGATTGTGCTGTAAACAGGCTTTGGGGGATCCATAGCATCAATCTATAGAGGAATTAAGAGGTGTAAGCTTGCCTCTTGTGTCTGCTCCAGCTCCCTATCGAGGAAGCTCATTTTAGTTTTCCAGGATCCTGTTGGTGTATGACGATTGGGCCTTAGATAGGACATTAGCTCAAATCCTGACTAAGCAGGCAAAAGACTGGCTGGATGTCATCAGGTATGACTGCCACAGAATGAAGCTGGAACAGCTGTTGGCCCTAGGATGGAGGATATGGACATTCAAATTAAAGTCACGGCCAGCAACCCGCACCCCAACTTACACACACACACACACACACGCACACACAAGCATGTGGCCCTTTCTCCATTTATCACCATAACTAGTCATTTTCGATGTGAATTGTTAATCACACCCTCCAGTTATCAATAAAACTTAAGGACCCCAGAATGCTATGGCCTGGCTGAGTTTTCAGTGACTGTTTCAGAGCCAACTAGATGCAAAGGTAAGAAATCTCTAAAACAGGAGTCAATTAATGCAGCCCAGCTGTGCTTTACCTTAGGCTAGTGTTAAGACAGGAAAGAAAGGAAAAAAAAAAAAAGAAGAAGAAGAAAGGAAACTATCACATAATACTCATCCGTCCTCGGGCCTCCAGCTGGTTTATCCAAATGTCGCCATGGTGATGTGTATGTCAGTCAGCCCTCCCCGGGAACTGCAGCCTCGGACCTGACAGAACTCCCATTTGGGCTCCAGGCTCAGGTAATAGGCAGGGGCACAGCAGCGCGGTTTTTGTTCAGGTTGAAACCTGATCGTGCTTGCTCCTTACTGGAAGTCTATAAGGGTTTTTTCTCTCTCTGCATCCTTCTTCCTCTGTTCATTTGTCCCTCATCTTTGGGGGAGGAAGGGGGTAAGGAAGAGGAAAAAATGCTGAGTATAAGCTGGAAGGAAGAGCGAGGGTTGGCGCCACCTGCTCTGGCCCTCAGTCTCTGCCAGGAGCAGGAGGAGGAGGAGGGAGGCTTGTCCTGGCACAGGAATCTGGGCCCACCCTGCATTGGGGAGCAGGGACACAGTGTCACGGGAGTAGGAACATAGTGTCACAGCTGCATGCAACACAGAGTGTCACAGCTGCCAGGAACCTGGGGGGAGAAACCTGAAACCTCTTGATGGGAACTGACTTGCTCAAGGTCACCCAGCAGGCAAACAAAGGGTCAGGAAACCGATCTAGACTCCTGATTCTCAGTCCGGGAATTTTCTACAAGAATGATCACGTGCTCTTCCAGGATTGCTCCAGAAACCAGCACACGTCACAAAGGGAACGAGATGCCTGCCCCCCCGCCTCCCCCAGAGGAGCACAATAGGTGTTTGACGAATGGATGAGATATCAGAGAATGGGCAACTATTTCTTCTCATCATTTCTGGATTCCACTGGATACCCACACTTACAAGACTGCCTCTCTAAGTACTCAGCTCACAGCTCAGAGCCAGTTCTCTCCCAGGTGCTCACATCTCTCCCCCTTTGCCGACTCTAAGGACTAGCCGGGTTCTCCTCGATGAGGCAGTACCACACCCATTACAGGAATATCAAGCAACTGACAGGTCAAATTGTAGGCCGGGCATGTGGGGGTGTGTGGAGGTGATGGGGGGAGTAACTCACGCACACTGAGAGTAGATTTTATAGTAGCATAGAGCTGTTACAAACGCAGTTTTGATAACCCTTCCTCCAGTCCCATTTCAGACCAAGAAGATTAAAAGATTGGAGTGCCACCTTGGATCAGCGGTGCCTTCTGTGGTTCCATAAAAGGGCCAAGCTAATTAGAGCCTCAGTGGTATGGAGTCAACAGCACTCTCCTTATCCTAAACGAAACCAATTCAAGCAGCCAACTGCCTGCCCCATTAACATCCTCCAAAATGGCCTCTCCATCAACGCCGCTCATCTATAGACAGAAAAGCAGTTGAAAGAAATGAGTAGCTTCTACAGAGAGAGAAGCTGCCACCAAGCATGTAGAAAGAAACACACACCTCCTCAGGAATAGCTTGCTGCTTCTTGGGCTTTTGTAGCCAAGCCCTCCTGGCAGCTTGGTTGTCTCCCTGGTGTGAACCATGATGCATTTAGCTGGCTCGTGGCTTCCAGTCTCATTTGTAATTTGAAGCAAGGGTAGATCGCTGGGTCAGACAGCAAGGAGCCTGAGGCTGAGAGGGGAGCCTCCTTGCTTGACGAGACACCACAGGGTGTCAAGGTAAGAAGTCCTAAAACTTTGCAGGACTCTGCATACTAAAATGTGTCTTTCTTAAAGTCTAGAAGAAGACTGAACTCAGGAGCCAGTTTTATGAGCTCATTGGTACACATAAATACCCCACAACTTGACATTCCCAGGCACCTTGACATATTTCATTTAAGTACCAGGGATAAGACAGATGAGGCTACGACTTCTTGAGAATCCTGAGGGAAAATCAAGTACAGAGAAGGCACACTCCCCAGACACTTGTTGATTTAAACTTGTTCTGTCCCCCTTTCTGGCTTGTATCTACAGTTATTCCAAAAAGGAAATGAGCAGTGGGCTAATTAAAAAATGACTTCAGTTTGACTTTGAATCCATAATATAGTGCTTTTAAAAAATTGTTCCATGAGATTTACTTTCTTAATGGTTTTAATTGGGTTGATAGAGGAAACATTTTGTTCATGAGGCCATGTTCATGGACAATAACAAGGAGGGTCCAGCAGCAGTTCTGTGGTTGAGAAGGTGAGTGAGGAAGCAAACCATACAAGCAGGCGCATGCTTGTTCTATGGAGAGGACATGGTGCCAGTCGGAAGGAAGTGGACGTGCTGGGTGGGGCAGTGTGAGTTCCAAGATGACTCAGTCGGGAACAGGACTCACAGTGAGTTCCAGCCATCCAGAGTCCCAAAGGACCAGCCTTGGAGAAGGACAAGCCCAGACCAAGGTGAGAACAAATTAACTCTCACTTACCCCTAGAAGACTTTGGTATCTTAGACCTACCTCTTTCCATCACTGTTCAGTTAGGGCAGGCTCTAAGACTGTAAACTCATCCTCATACCAGCCCAAGGAAAAATACATCATCATGGAAGGAAATTTACTTTAAAGGTAAGCATATATATTTCAAAGCCAATTAACCAGTTGTTGTTTTTCTGTATTATCTGATGATCACAATGATCAGAGACAGTTCATGCTTCCATTATTACCAAGACTTACTGGACTGGGATCCAGAGGGCCTCAGCTCTGCATGTTAGAGCTGCATGACCTTAGACATGTCACTTAACCTCAGTTAGCGTCCTCATTCTTGAGCTACTACCTATGATCCAGGAACTGTGTCAGGTGCTGGGGTCACAAATATAACAGGACAAAGGTCTTGACCTAAGAAGTCCATGCCTCAACTAAGAATTTCAAAACCACATTGTCAGTGCTAAGGCAGAGGAGCACACAAGTTTAGATGGAAGATGTCTAAGGAGTCCTTCTTCCTCTTAAATAAGTTGGCATTAGAGTAAGAAAAGTTAGGACTTGGCGTTTCAGCATTTGAAATAACATATTTTAAATGATTTCAACAAACATTTATTTAGAGCTCATTCTGTTCCTCTTCCAGGCTTTGCTTAAGCAGTTGACGAATATGAACTTATTTAATCCAGGTAACTCCTCACACTGATGCAATGTCCATTTACTGGTGAGAAAGAAGTTAGTCCTCAATGAAACCAACCAGATGGCCAGGTTCTAAGCCACTGCACATGCTGCTGCTTCAGTACCCTGACAATCTCTGGGTGAGTGTACAAAGCGGGCCAGGACAGCCACTGGAGCAGATAACTGAAGGTCAGACATGCTAACGTGGACCTACTGTGGGTAGTGCCTTGTAGTAGTTGTGTTGGAGATACTTATTTCTGTCAATAATAATAACATTGATTATACAGCAGTATAATAGTCAATTGACTAAGGCAGGATATGCACTGATGAAACCAGCAAGATAATAAAAAGCAACATGGTGCCATTGGCTAAATATGTTGTAGTAATGAAATTCTAATGTGCCAAGGAAGTAGGAGAAGAGTGATTATGAAGTTAGAATTGGAGGCCTGCTCAACAGGCATTCTGGATGATCGAGGCATGGTGTTGGTTACAGATTGATTTTTTGAACATCAGTTTTATTGAGGTATAATTTACATACAGTCATATTCATCACTTTTAAGCATACAATATGTTGAGTTTTGACAAATGTTTGGTGTGAGGGTTTGAAGCTGTATGTACCCCAGAGAATACCATGTTCTTTTAATCCATTCTTGTGGGTGTAGACCTATTGCAGGTGGGACATTTTTGATTAGGTTATTTCAACTGAGATGAAATCCATTTTCATTCAAGGTGGATCTTACTCCTCTAACTGAAATCCATAATGAGAGGACAGAAGACAAAACAAAGCCCAAGAGAAGCTGAGAGAGGAATCCACTAAATCCAGAAGCTAAAAGCAATGAAACTCAGGAGAAAAGGACCAGCAGATATGGCCATGTGTCTTGCTATCTGACAGAGGAGCCCAAGCTCACTGGTCACCAGTTGTATTAGTCAAGGTTCTCTAGAGAAACAGAACCAACAGGAGAGATCTGTAAATATGAGATTTATAAAAATGTCTCACACAACCGTGGGGATACAAGAGTCCAAAATCCTTAGGGCAGGCCACAAGGCTGACAAACTGATGAAGTTCCTTGAAGAACTACACAGGAGAGGCTCATGGGCTGAAGAAGTTCTCTTTTCTCTCTTAAAAATCTTCAACTGATTGGATCAAATCAAACTGATTAGATTCTCTTGCTGTGGAAAACACATGCTGGGTTGATTGTAGATGTAATCAGTCACAGACACAATTAATGGACTGATGACTTAATAAACCAGCCTTCTGATTAACAGCCATGAAATATCCTTGCAGTAATGGTTAGGTCAGTGCTTGCCTGACCAGAAAACTAGGCACCCTCACCTAGCCAAGCTGATACCTGAACCCAACCATCACTAGTCTTCAGGGAGAAAGCATTGCCTGTTGATGCCTTGAGTTAGACATTTTTACAGCCTAAGAACTGTAAGCTTGTAAGTTAATAAATCCCCATTGTAAAATCTGACCCATTTCTGGTATATTGCATTTCACAGCTTTAACAAACTAAAACATATGGGAAAACACCACCATACTCATATTATGCTTCAAAAAGTTCACTTGTGACCTTTTACAGTCAATCTTCTCCTGAAACTCCAGCTCCTGGCAACCACTCCAGCTACTTTCTGCCACTATAGCTTTATCTTTTCTAGAATTTCATCTAAATGGAATCATGCAGTATTAGTCTTCCATGTCTAGCTTCATTTACTTTGCAGAAAATGCTTCAGAGGTTTATTCATGTTGCTACACATACCAGTAGTTTATTCCTTTTTATCACTGAGTAGTCTTCCATTGTATGGTTATACCACAGTTTGCTTTATTCCTTCATCAAGTAATGGATTTTTGGGTTGTTTCAGGTTGGGGGCTATTATGAATAAGGCTGCTATGAGCTTTTGAATATAAGTCTTGGTGTGAGGATATGTTTTCATTTCTTTTAGGTAAATACCTACAAGTGGGATTTTGAATCATATGGTAAGTATATGTTTAACCTTATAAGAAACTGCCATACTGTTCTTCATTTTGTATTCCCATTAGCAATGTAGGAGAGTTCCAGTTGCTCTACATCTTCCCCAACACTTGATGTCATTAGTCTTTTTAATATTAGCCCTTCTTGTGGGTGTGTATTGTTAGCTTATTATGGTTTTAACTTGCATTTTCTTAAAGACCAGTGTCTAATGGTGTTTAGCATTTTTTTCATGTACTTATTTGCCACTTTTTTGGGTAAATCTTTATCTCCTTTTTAATTGGGTTGTTTGTCTTCTTCTTATTGAATTGTAAGAGTTCTCTATATATTCTGGGCAAAAGTTGTTCTTATCACATATGTGTTTTGCATATATTTTCTTCCAGTCACAGGTTGATTTTAAATGGCAACTGTCTATTGACTGAGCTAATGTACAAAACTGAAATGGTCACCTCACCTCTCAGTGGCCATCCCCTAACCCACTAAAAACCAAAAAAAAGAAAAAAAAAAGAACAATCAAATACACAAGGAAACTGTATTATCCAAAAGAGGTCCCAACAGGCCATCACTTTGTCCCTAGTCCTGATGAGCAAACAGAAACATTATACCAAGACCAGCCTTGCTAAAAGAAAAATGAAAAAGAGTGTTTTTGAAGAGAAAAGATTGGGGTGTCTTTGAAAGAGAGTTCTGAGAATGGTTTATTCATCCAGCCATGGGGAAAATATAATTTGTAATTCCCTTCCTTCATCTTGCCCATGCTTCAGTTTCTTCCAGTTCCATTGAAATAGAACATTCATATTGTAAAAGAATACAGGAAACATAACTGTACAACTCAGTGAGTTTTTCACAACCGGTTTTTCCATTTTGGCTCAAAGGGTAAATGCCATCAGCCTCCAGAGACAATATTTGAGCTTTACAAAATTTGAGCTTAGACTGTGTGTATTCATGGACGTGTGTGTGTGGTGTTTTGGGACTAAACAGTACGATATTAAAGGAACAAATGGCAACCATTACTGAAGGCATCACACATACTTTATATCCAAAACTTCACCAAAGTCTCACAACAATGGCCCCTTGATGTAGCTAATGTTATCCCCATTTTACAGATGAGGAAATTTTCTGGTTCACAAAAGCAAAATGACATCCTACTATTGCACAAGTAATGACTAGTGGAGCCAGAATTCAAACCCAAGTTCATTTGAATTTGTAACCCTTGCACTACTTCTGACCTTGGGGACTTGCACTCTGGGCAAACCTTTACAAAGAAGAACATTTGTCTATGGGGAAAAAAATCATATGTTAATCCATATGTTCATTCCAGCCTTAGTTTCCAAGTTCTGGATTCTAATTTCCAATGCCTTACTGATAATTGTCACATGGGAACAAGGGAATCCTACAGCTACCTCAAAATTCTCAGGCCCAGCAGCATCACCCCTCCCACCTCCACCTGTGCACACACACACCTGGCCTGCCCTCCTATATCCCTTACCTCAGCCGGTGTTGTAATTGTTCAAACAAGTATCTTCATGACCCTTCCTCCTGCCCTGCACACCCAAAGCCTGCTGAGTCTCCTAACCTCTCGCAAAATTGCCTCTGCTCTCTCTTCCCATGCTCTTCATCTAAGTCCAGGCCACCTGATGGCTCTCCTAATTTAAATCTCTTCTTCATAGTATAGTCCATATAACTGTCCAACAAACACACTTAAGCACCTCATCCCCTTGAACTCAGCAAACTCTCTGATACACACGCTGTCTTTAAAATAAATTCACAGCTCCTTTGGGTGTGACTTCACATGCCTGCAACCAGATTCTAATTTACATTCTTAGTCCCATCTTCCACCATGACACCTTACTCATGAGTGACTCTAAGCTTTTCCCCATTCCCTAGACACACCAAATTTTCTTTTCAGTTCAGCAGACATTTACCAAGTGCCCCTTTATCTGCCAAGCCTTGGGTTAGGCATGGGGATATAGAGTCAAGTTTCTTAATCATGGCACAGTTGACAGTTTGGAGGGATAATCCTTGGCTGTGGGGGGCTATCCCATGAATTGTAGGATTTTTAGCAGGATCCCTGTCCTCTATTCACTGGATGCCAGAAGAAACATGCCATGTCCTGCCCCTGCCCTGGTAGTGATGATTGAAAATGTCTCCAGAGTTTGCCAAATGTCCCTTAGAAGGCAAAATCATGCCCACTGGAGAACCACCACTCTAGACTAAGGCACACTTCCTGCCCTCCAGGAGTCCACAGTTTCTTAGGAGGGACAGGAGTGTACTCACATGGTACAGCAAGGAAGATGCCCAGGACGTGCCCTTTCAGGTTGGCCCGCTCTGACTTATTATCCTGACTCTCTGCTTCCAACTGTGGGACCTTGGACAATTTATTTAACCTTCCTGAGTCTTTGTTTACTCCTTTGCAAAACGTGGATTCTGATGTCAACCTGAGGGTTTAATTACAAGTGAACACATATAATTACTTGGCGTATTGAGGCCCTGGAGAAATGATATTTTCCCACCAGACACCCTACCATAACCTCCTCCAAGAGAAGGCCCAAAAGTAGACTTCACGCCTTTGTATATATTCCTCCTTCTGCTTAGAATCCTGACTCCTCTTCCACCCCCACCCTTGGATTAATCCTTTAAACCCCAGCTCTAATGTCAGCTCCAACATGGTCTTACCGTGGCACCCAAGACAGAATTAGATACCCACTTCTTTGTGTGCCCCGTTCACTTTGCTGACATCTCTCTTAGCAAAATGTTCACATTGTTGACTGGTTCTTCCTCTAGGTCAGGGGTCAGAAGATATTGTGTAAAGGACCAGAAAGTAAATATTTTAGGCTTTTGGACCACTCAGTCTTTGTTCAAACTACTTGAATCAGCCTTTGGAGGTGAAAGCAGCCATAGACAATAGTAAACAGATGGGTGTGGCTGTGTCCCAATAAAGCTTTATTTGCAAAACCAGTGGTGGACCAGATTTGACTGGGGGGCCACAGCACCTCCACTCTAGGCAGTGAGTTCTCTGAGGGCAAGGATGGTGTCTTATTGATTTTAGTATCTCCAACCTTTCTCACAGTAGACATTGTAGGCACCGTTTAATGATTCATTGATTAATCAATTGATGGATCCACATCAGTAATACTATCAAATGTTAATAAAATATATGACTGCAAAAACTTTTGAGATTTGTGAACAAGGAGCTGACCAAAATAAATGACCATCCCCCAATACTAATTCAGTAAATAAAAAAACAACATACGTTGAAAGCTCTTTCTTCTGGAGCTACATAAAGGTGCAGAGTTGCCAGATAAAGTATAGGGTACCCAGCGAAGTTTGGATCTTAGATAAATAACAAATAACATTGAATATAAGTATATCCTATATCCCATGGAATCTTTAGGACATACTTCCATTAAAATGTTGCTTTTTATATGAAATTAAAATTGAAATGAGCATTACATATTTTTATTTGTTCAGTCTGGAAACCTTCATTTGTGCCAACTTAATGAGTTCTTCTGTTTCCTTCTCTCAACCTTCTTACAGCAGAAGAGGCATCTGGCCCCAGAAAAGATGAGAACCTGTCTGACCTGTTAAGCCACCTTCCCACTCCCCAGGAAGAGGCCCCCTGTAAACCCCATGGCAGCAAGAAGTTCTGTTGGAACTGGAAATTTAATTAACAAAATGCTAACATGTAATTTCAGAAGAGAAAAAAAAAAACGTTATCACAAACTTAATAAGAAAACTATTTTAATTACAGTATTTAACAAGTTATGACCATGCCACTGTGTTCTCTTGGGATGGATTCCCATAGTTCAAGAATCTTCGAGCAGAAAAGGGATGTGACGAGGAGCAGGGGTAGAAATATCAATACCCTGCAGTTCTCTGCAATACATCTGAGCCCTCTGGCTCTGGCATTTAGGATCTTCTTCTCCCATGACTCAGAAAGAGAAGCTAGCTGTCCTCATCTTCTTGAGTGAAGTTCCTACCCAACAGGACTTGTGGAGGCACCCAAAACCAAAACCCAATGTATGAAGCTGCCATTTGTCCCCACGCCGTTTCGGGGTGATGTAGCTAGATTTTCTTTGGTATGCCTGACTCTCTTTTTCTGTATCCCTGCTGCCTGCTCATCACTCCTAAGTAGCACCTTCTCTGGCTCACAGTAATGTAAGCAATGAGCCTCCATTCGAGGTCTAGGTGGTGGAAGAGATGGTGGAGAATGCCTGAGAGCAACGGGGAGGCCACGATGCATGGTGGCACCAAGTAAAAATAACTATGGTGGCCAAGTCAGACCATCCTTTTCTTTCACAGGCAAAACCCAAATACTCCAGCAGTGTGGAAAGGGCCATCTTCAATGTACAGTGCAATGGGCCCTACTCTTTCCATTTTCCAAAACTCAGGGGGGTGAGTTTGGACCAAGAGAGTACAAGGAATGTTCCCCAATGGCAGTGGACAAGGGAGGCCAATGTGGGAGGGGAGCCCCAGGCAAGGTAAGGAAGCATCTGTGATGGTTTGAAACTATGATGTATCCCAGAAAAGCCCTGTCCTTTAATCCTCACTCAATATTGCTGGGTGGGATCTTTTTTATTGTTTCCATGGAGATGTGACCCATACAACTGTGGTTGGTAACTTCTGATTAGATGGTTTCCATGGAGCTGTGTCTCCACTCATTCAAGGAGTGGTTGCTTTTTGGAGACTTTTAAGAGAAAACCATTTTGGAAAAAGAACTTTAGAGGCACAAGAACCAACAAAATAGACCGAGCCCCAAGGAAGCTGTTGAAGAGAAAGTTAGCAGATCTCAATACGTGCCTTTCCAGCTGAACGAGTAACCCTGAATATCAGCCTTCTTGAACCAAGGTTATCTTTGCCTGGATGCCTTAGATTGGACATTCTTATAATCTTGCTTTAAGACATTTTCATGACCTTAGAACCGTAAAATTGCAACTCAATAAATTCCCCTTTTTAAAAGCCACTCCATTTCTGGTATATCACATTCCGGCAGCTAACAAACTAGAATACATCCTCACAGAGAGCTGCCCAGAAAGGGGTGTCTGAGATCAAATGGTTTGAGGACGGCATCTTTGTGGAAAATGAAAGGTAATTAAGAAATTAGATATATACAAAAGAATTGTTCATGTAGTAAACATTTGAACAATAATAGAAACTAAATATTTTGCTGTTGGGAAAGGGAATCATATAAAGAGAGGGAAAAAACCTAGAATGAATCCTGGAGTATTGGATTGAAAATGATGATAATGGTATAAGCTTGGGTTTTTCAATACATATAGAGAGATAACAGCAATATAGAAGCAAACATGAGTATGTTTGTATGTGTGTGCAGATGTACACACACACACATACATAACTGAGTACACACATTCTGCGGAGAGGGCTTAGAAGTGGTAATACCCCAATAGCAAGGAGTACACTTAGCTCCCAGATGTTGGTGCTCTACTACAAAAAGTCAGGTCTCCTGGGAGACGTAGCTGATTTCAGGGCCAGGGCAGGGAAAGTACAAATGGTACAGACCATTTGTGTTGTTCCATAAATTAAGGAAGTACATGAAAATGGTGAAGACAAGTCAAAATGGCACAGAAGTCATCTTGAGGAGGCTCCATATCTAGCAAATTCTGAGGCTCAAAATAAATAATGAAGCAATGGTTTATAACTCAAGGAATAAAATAGGGATCCATGAGCTCATCTTAATATATATATTAAGAATTGAAATTTGAGGAGAAGATTATTTGCATAGTTTCAGAGTACCTCCCTGCCCGCTCCGTCCCATTCTCTCCATCCACAAAGGACTTACTAATTACACTGGGAAAGGGGGAACTTTAGGATAGAGGAGTCTGGAATCAATCTTCAATCAATTCAATCAAGTGCTCAAAGTTAGCATCACCAGTAAAGGGACAAAACAAAATCGTGTACCACATGTCAGAATGTCATAAGCATCACTTCTGTGCTGTCCCTGCCAAAAATGCACAACCTGAAACTCATCATCAGAAATCTTCAGACAAACCCAAAGTGAGAGTTAACAGGCCTATCATCTTGAAAACTGTCACAGTCTTGAACGTCATGGAAAACAGAGAAACCATTATGGATCAAAGGAACCCAAGAAGACATTACAAAACAGGATCAGGTTGCTACAAAAGACATTATTGCCACAACTGGTGAAACTTGAGAGGGATCTGAGGAGTAGATGGTAGTAAGGGGCCAGTGTTAATATCCTGATTTCCTTGGTTGCCTTGTAGCTATGTTAGAGAGTGCCCTTGTTTGCAGCAATTACACACTAATGTTTTCAGAGTAATGGGGTATAAGGTTGACAACTTATTTCCAAATACTTCATGGCAAAAATTAGATCTTTGTACACTACCTGCAATTTTTTAAAAGAATTTTAAGGTTGTTTTAAAATAAAAACGTAAAATTGTTTTTAAAAAAGATCTGGTAGGTAGATATGATGCAGATATCAAAATGTAATAGTAGTGAATTTCTTTTTTGTTTCCAAGCAATCTTGTTTTTCTTTTCCTACTGTATTTTTAAAGATATTTTTATTGAGAAATTGTCATGCACATATATTCTATCCACAGTGTACAATGAATGGCTCACAATGTCATCACATACTTGTGTATTCATCACCATGACCATTTTTAGAACATCTGCTTCACCCAGAAAAAGAAATTAAAAGAAAAAACTCATACGTCTTACATCCCTTATCCCTCCCTCTCATTGACCACTAGTATTGCAATCTACCCATTTTTTTACCCTTTATCCCCTCCCCCCATTATTTATGTATTTGTTTTTCCTTATTTTTTTACTTTTCTGTCCATACCTCTATAAAAAGGAGCATCACTCTTTTTATCTACGGTATGGACAGATGAGTAAAAAAATATGGATAAGAAATAAATAATAAGGGAAACAAAGGTTAAAATATATTGAGTAGATTGAAATACTAGTGGTCAATGAAAGGAAGTGGTAAAGGGTATGGCATGTATGAGTTTTTTCTTTTTCCTTTCTTTTGCTGGAGAGATGCAAATGTTCAAAAATATGATCATGCTGATGAATGCACAACTATGTGATGATACTGTGAGCCACTGATTGTAACCATAGCAAGAATGTTTATATGTTTATTTGTTGTTTATAATAAAAATATTTTTAAAAAAGGAACATCAGATACAAGGTTTTCACAATAACACGGACACGTTGTAAAAGCTATATAGTTATACAATCATCTTCAAGAATCGAGGCTGCGAGAACACAGTTCAACAGTTTCAGGTACTTCTCTCTAGTCACTCTTATAAAGGATATTTAGGTAATGCATAAGAATAACCTCCAGGATAAGCTCTCAACTCTGAAATCTCTCAACCACTGAAACTTTATTTTTCCCACCTCTCTCTTCTCCGTTGGTTCAAGAAGACTTTCTCAATTCCTTCATGCCAGGTCCTGGTTCATCCCAAGATTTCTGTCCCACATTACCAGGGAGGTTTACACCCCTGGGAGTCATGTCCCACATTGGGGAAGGGCAGTGAATTCACCTGCCAAATTGGCTTAGAGAGGGAGGCCACATCTGAACAACAAAAGGGGCTCTCTGGGGGTGACTTACAGGCTTAATTTTAAGTAAGCTTAGCCTAGCCTTTGCAGGGATAAGTTTCATAGGGGCAAATCCCAAGATTGAGGGCTCAGCCTATTGATTTGGTTGTTCCTACTGCTTGCAAGAATATCAGGAATTCTCCAAATGGGGAAGTTGAAGTTTCCCCCTTTCTCCCCATTCTCCCAAGGGGACTTTGCAAACACTTTTTTATTCACTCTTCAAATCACTCTGGGATTTATCGGGGCATCACACTAATAACCAGGACAAACCAACAAAATCTCATGCCTATTCAAGGTTCCATGTACTTATGGTATTCAATTAAGCTGTCCATATTAGTTAAATAAGGAAATGCACTAGTCAAAATATAAATTTTGCACACAATAAACATTTCTTGATTTAGTCTCATACAGAAGTTGAAGTTTTAAAATATAAATGACCATCAATTTTCAACACCCTACAATACTGACATTTCTTTGTTCCTTCTCATGCAAAAACTTTTTTTAACTTGTACATTTAGTCACTACCATTGTACACTCTAGGTGTTCCGAGATTATCGTCTATCTTTCCTTCTGGTTTCATATGTGCCTCCACCCCTTCTCCCTCTATCATTCTCACATTCAGCTTCATTCAGTGTAACTTACATTGTTGTGCTACAATCAGGTGGTATCGTGCTATCCATTTTTGAATTTTTACAGTCAGTCCTGTTGAAAATTCTGCTTTATTTCAGCACCAGATGCTCAATCTCTACCCTATTTTCTCTTGATCATCTGTGTTCTTAACTGAAATTCTCCAAGTTCACTCATTAATGTTAGTTCATATCAGTGAGACCATACAGTATTTGTCCTTTTGTTTCTGGCTAATTTCATTCCGCATAACATCTTCAAGGTCCATCTACGCTGTTACATGCTTCATGATTTATTCTGTCTTATAACTGCATAATATTCTATTGTATGCATATACCACAGGTTGTTTAGCCACTCATCTGTTGATGGACATTTGGGCTCTTTTCATGTCTTGGCAATTGTAAATAATGCTTCTATAAACATTGGTGTGCAGATGTCTGTTTGTGTCCTTGCCTCCATGTCCTCTGAATAGATTCCTAAGAATTGTATTGCTGGATCATATGGCAATTCTATACTTAGCTTCCTGAGGAACTGCCAAACTGCCTTCCACAGCAGTTGTACCATTTTACATTCCCACCAGCAGTGGATAAGTGTACCTCTTCCTCCACATCCTCTCCAGCACTTATCATTTTCCGTTTTTTTGTTTTGTTTTTTTGATAATGGCCATTCTAGTGAGTGTTATATGATACCTCATTGTGGTTTTGATTTGCATTTCCTTAATAGCCAGTGAAGTTGAGCATCTTTTCATGTGCCTTTTAGCCATTTGTATTTCCTCTTCCGAGAAGTGTCTGTTTATGTCTTTTGCCCATTTTTAAATTAGGTTTTTTATCTTTTTGTTGTTGAGTTGAACAATCTCTTTATGTATATTGGATACTAGATCCTTATCAGATATGTGGTTTCCAGATCTGGTCTCCCATTGTGTAGGCTGCCTTTTACTTTCTTGACAAAGTGCTTTGATGCACAAAAGCATTTAATATTGAGGAGTTCCATTTATCTATTTCATTCTTCTTGTTTTACATGGGCAGGCACCAGGAATCGAACTTGGGTCTCCAGCATGGCAGGTGAGAACTTTACCTGCTGAGCCACCGTGGCCCACCCTATTTCATTCTTCAGTGCTCATGCTTTGGGTGTAAAATCTAGGAATCTGCCTCCTATGATAAGTTTTATAAGATATTTCCCTACATTTTCTTCTAAAAATTTAATAGCCTTAGATCTAATGTTTAGGTCTTTGATCCATCTTGATTTACTTTTTGTATAAGGTGTGAGATATGAATCTTCTTTCATTCTTTTGTGCATGGACATCCAGTTCTCTAGGCACCATTTATTAAAGAACCTGCTCTGTCCCAGGTGAGTTAGCTTGACTGTCTTATCAAAGACCAATTGTCCATAGATGAGAGGGTTTATATCTGAACACTCTATTCAATTCCATTTGTCAGAATATCTACCATTATGGCCAGTATCATGCTCTTTTGATCACTGTAATATGCCTTAAAGTCAAATAGCATGAGATCTCCAACTTCATTTTTCTTTCTCAAGGTATTTTTAGCTATTTAGGGCATCCTACCCTTCCAAATAAATTTGGTTATCGATTTTCTATTTTACAATGTAAGTTTTGGGGATTTTAATGGTATTGCATTGAATCTATAAATCAATTTAAGTGGATTGATATCTTAACTATATTTAGTTTTCCAATCCATGAAAATGGTATGCCCTTCCATTTACTTAAGTCATCTTGATTTCTTTTATTAATTTTTTGTAGTTTTCTTTGTATAGGTCTTTTGTATCCTTAGTTAAATTTATTTCTAAATATTTTATTCTTTTGGTTTCAGTTGTAAATGGAAATTTTTTCTTGATTTCCTCCTCAGATTGCTCATTACTAGTGTACAGAAACACTACAGGTTTTTGAGTGTTGATCTTGTACTCTAACAATTTGATGTACTTGCTCATTAGCTCTAGCGGTTTTGCTGTGAATTTTTTGGTGTTTTCGACATATAGAATCATATCATCTGCAAACAATGAGAGTTTTACTTTCTCCTTTCCAATTTTGATGTCCTGTATTTCTTTTTCTTGCCTAATTGCTCTGGCTAGAGCTTCCAACACATTGTTGAACAACAATGGTGACAGTGAACATCTTGTCTTGTTCCTGACTGAAAGCTTTCCCCATTGAGAATGATGTCAGCTGTTGACTTTTCATATATTTGTTTTATCATATTGAGAAATCTCCCTTCTATTCCTATCCTTTGAATTGTTTTCATCAGGAAAATATGTTGAATTTTGTTAAATGTCTTTTCTGCATCAATTGAGATATCATGTGGTTTTTCTACTTTGATGTGTTGTGGTGGTATATTACATTAATTGATTTTCATATGTCAAACCATCCTTGCATACCTGGAATTAATCCCACTTGGTCATGGTGCATAATTCTTTTAATGTGTTGCTGGATTCAATTTGCAAGTATTTTGTTGAGGATTTTTGCATCTAAATTCACAAAAGAGATTGGTCTGTAATTTTCTTTTCTTCTAGTATCTTTGTCTGGCTTTGGTGTGAGGGTGATATTGGCTTCATAGAATGAATTAGGTAGCCTTCCCTCCTCCTCAATTATTTTGAAGAGTTTGAGCAGGATTGGTACTAATTTTTTCTGGAATGCTTAGTAGAATTCACATATGAAGCCACCTGGTCCTTATGCCATGGCCTTTGTCAGCTGAATTCTGGGGAACACTTTGCTTCCCTCCACTCTGGGGTGGGATTGGGGGATGCTGCAGCAAATTGTCTCCCCCACCTGAACACTCTTGGCCTTTCTTAGCAGGAAGTATTACTTTCTTCTGAGAGTATGAGCTGCAAAAGCAGACCTCATTTGTCCAGAATTAACAAATCTCCTGGCAGCAGTTGTTCAAATGCCTCTCAGAGCTTTTTGTTTAATCACTTTCTTCTTACTATTTTGAGTCTGCACTGCTGAGCTGTAGGGGAGATCCAGTGGTTCCCGGGATGGGATGATTCTTCCTGAGCTATCAGCCCCTTGTCCAGGAAGCATGTTTGAGAGATTGAAGTTGGTCTGCAGGATCGGCATGAAATGCAAATGCAGACAAACTGGCTCAAAACCCTCCCAAATTTCTCACCTAACCATTTACTCATTCAAAACATTGTCTTCTCTGATAAATGGTGTAAAAAGCCACAGAACACACCAATGCCCACCCCCTCAGTCTGTCTTTGAGAGACAGCAGACGGACAAGAAAAAGGAAGTGGAGGGGAAAATACCTAGTGGACCTGTTCAGGTACCTTTGTTCATAGAATTTCCCAGGAGGAGGAAGAATGCAAACTATGTTTCCCTCTGTAACACTGGTCTGCATGAGGCGTGGCAACAGGTGAGCCAGCAAGATGGCTCGGATCACGTAACTTGGCCCTGGCACTCAATTCCATGTGGCACTCTAACAAATCAAACACAAAACTGCCAGACTCATTCTCTGCCACCCACACTGCCAGGAATCCAATTCATATGAATGGCTTGAATTTGTTTAACAGTGGGGGGAGACGGCTCAAGGGTCCCCCCCAATTTTTTAGTTTAACCTTAAAAATTAGGTGCCTGACATTGTTCCTGTAAGATGTTACTCCATTAAAGCCTGCCTTGAGTTTGCAATGAGCCACTGATATACTGAAGTTTTAGCTCAACCTCACATTACTATTTAGGGACCTGAATCCATTAGGATGCCTCTGGCCATGACTTAAAAAAAAAAAAAGCCAGAAGGAAATGACCTTTAAAAGCAAGGACATTTAATTATGTCATAGAACAAGCGGTCTAAAGGGAGGTAGTCATTTAGTAGCTTAAAAGAGTGAGGGCTCTGGGTCAGCTTTTCTGAAAGGCTCTTCACTTTTCCTCTTTTTCACAAGAAGGCTACCACAGCTCCAAACATCAAATCTTGTATTGATCACCTTTTGTCTGTTAAGCACAGACTCAATAATGAGCCAAAAAGACCCCACTCCTGTCTTCATGAGGCTTATAAGCTATTGTTAGTACAGAGACTGTTCTGTTTAGGGACAGTCCCATTTAGAGTGACCCCAGTTCTTTTTAGTTCTGTCTGCACACAGCCGATTTGAACACATCATCTGTGCTCAGATATTTTTTTAAAATTCAAAGGTAGTTTTAAAATTGGCATGTGCAGGATTTCAGCTTTCCCAACTCCTCAAAGTGGTGCTATTAAATCATTAAAAGATATTACAAATATAACACAATTAACACAGTCCCTGGAACATGGCGGTTTCAAAAAAACTTAGTTCTTTTCCTTGTTCTTTTACTGATATTCAAGGCCCCTGACCACCACTACTCTCTCTTTCAGGAAAGAAGTGTTCCTTGTGCTGCTCTTCACCAAAGTGCTACCTACTGACAGGATGGATTGTGATTTATAGGGCGTTTTCTCCATCGAGCTCCATTCACTCTGCTATTTAAACCATATGGGGCTCTGAGCTAATTAGTGCTTCAGAACATGGTTTATACCAGGTCCCGCTCATGAAATCAATTCCCAATTAACTTTGCACACAGTGAATAACTGTTCCACAGCTTGAGGAAACACTTCTTAATTAGTCCAATATCTCAGAGAATCATGCCCTGGGACCAAAAGATGGGTAGATGGATGGAGAGATGGATGACAGACAAGAAGAATCTTTTCTTAATTGATGAGTTCCTATATTTCAGTTACCAGGCTACATTTATTCAAATGAAGGTGCTATTTCTTTTGATTTGCACATGAAGGAACTAGACTTCAGAGAGGTTAGAAGATTTACCTGAGGCTACACAGCTAGCAATGGAGTCAAGATTAAACCCAGGTATCTTGACTCCTGCTCCTCTTTCTTTTTACTGACCATGCTGCCTCTATCACAAGGAGCAATGCGTGAGAGACAAGGGCTCAGCTAAGTATATTTCTGTCATGGTCATTCAAACCTCAAATACTTGTGTTAAAGTGGTGAGCAAAAGTTTCATCTGTTCAACCAACAAACACATTCACTATGTGTAAGGGCTGGAAGGAGTTAGAGAATTCTAAAACCAGTAAGTCACGGTTGTACTTCAGCCCTCACGGAACTCACCTTTAGGTGGGGGTAGGATTAGTGGGAGGAAAAGGCAGATACAGAATACTTTGAAACGACGTTGACATGCAAAGAGAACCAAGCATATCTTTCTTCGGAAATGAAAAATATAGGGATTTTTTCATCTTTTGGTAAGAGGACTTATTTTCCAAGCAAAAGGTACTATTATGGAACTGTTAAACCTGCATAAATAGCAACAGAGTTGGAAGGGAGAAAGAAGAAGTAATGATTTGATACCTCTTGTTGCTGCGCAGGAAAAACATTCCCTCCTGATTTTCACACCACTCTGCCAAGTGGGAAAATTCCCCTCTGCATCCCTGTATCAAATCTAAATGCCAAATCTCCAGAGAGTAGGCAATGAGGAGGCCAGTGATGACCCAGCTCTGCTGCAATAGGTTAAACTGCGGGGAAAGAAGCCAAGGGGGAAGGAAGAGAGATGAAGTGACAAACTGAGGTCAGAATTTCAGTGGTGTCATTTTGGGCAAGTCATTGACACTCTTCTTGTCGAAGTTTCCACTTCTTTGTATACTGGAAATAACTAGTTTGGCCCCTTCACTATTAAAATAAGCAGAGGTTCGCAAGCTCAGGGCCAGGCAGGTTTAGGCAATGAAATAAAAAAGAATGGACTCTCTCGCTTATCTGTTTTGCTTAAGGGGCCATTCTTATGAAGAATTCTACCCATAGGGTTGGGTAAAACATCATCTCTAAAAGGAGGGTCATCTCTTGGAGCTATTGGGTTCTTCTGTCTCAAACTTGCTGCTTCAGGGCTTCCCCAACCCCTATAACTATCCTCCTCTAGGAAGCCAATGATCAGTGGTCAGCACTTATATACTATAGCTTTCTGTCTCCTTGACCTCAGCTGTAATGGTTTTTGCTGTCTAAGTGCTTCACCAAGTCACACCGTGGCCATCTCTTGGACTTGCCATTATCCAAAACAGGACCACCTCTGACATTTTAAAATCCAGTGTCTCTCACAGTATCCTATCTTTCCAGCTCTTTCACTTTGCCCATTTTCTCGCCTCATCATGATCAACCATCTCTGGACGCCTCCCTTTTCTTCCAGTTTGTCACCTCCTTTCTTGTGTCATTTTCTTCACAACTAAGCCCATTTGGCCATGGCCACTCTTGTGCCAATAACTCCAATAACACTGCCTTGTCTTTCCACTTCCAACCCCACTCATGGACCAAAGGTCTGCTTTGCTCCCATATCCAAATGCTGTGTATGACTGGAGAATTGCTCATAGACCCACCCATCCTGGCAGAACTGCAGGTACCAAGAACCAGGCTCAGGAAAATCCTTCACAGGGTCCAGCAATCTTGCCAGTATTTGCTGGTCAACTCCATTCCCCATTCTCCTTAACAGTAATGTCAAACTTCTAAGCCCCTTCTGCCATCCCACTTAGTAAATA
This sequence comes from Tamandua tetradactyla, assembly GCF_023851605.1. Classification (NCBI taxonomy): domain Eukaryota; kingdom Metazoa; phylum Chordata; class Mammalia; order Pilosa; family Myrmecophagidae; genus Tamandua; species Tamandua tetradactyla. The sequence goes on from NC_135332.1 coordinate 12,851,737, forward strand.
TGGTCTTGCTTCCTTTTTAGCTGAAAAGAAAAGAAACCAAATAAAACATAGAGGCAATCAAGGGTAAACTTCCTCTGTACATTCCGACCTCCCTCCCTGTATCTGTAGTATGAGTTCTACCTTCCCCTCCATCCAATATTTAAAAATATACTAATACCTATTTCCTCCATAGTCTCCCTTAAACAATTGACAGTAATATTTACTGCATATTTTTATTTCTTCATTGGTTTCTTCCTTTCAGTCTATTAACCCCCTCAAAATGTTTTTCACCTTAAGAAAGAGTCTATTAACTTTTTATCTTCTCTAAGTAACTCTCTGTCTCTGTCTTTCTTTTCATTCACAACACTATCAAGCTTCTCTGAAGTGTAGCCTACATTTGGGGTGTCTACTTTCTCACCTATCAATAACCCCTTGGCATATTTTATTTGTTCCTTCTCTATACTAAGACAACTTTCTCTTTCCAAGTGGCCTCCTAATTCTTTTCAAAGGTCTTTTTCAAAGGTCTTATATGCCTTTTCTGCTACATTTACTTTATTAATCACAACCTCCTTCTTGAAACTTTCTCCCACCTCTATTTCAAACATTCTTCACTCTGTTAATCTTCTCCCTTCTCTAATTGCTCCTCCTCGGGTCTTACATGAGCTTCTCTTTCTCTTCCTATCCCTTGAATACTGGTGCTTTCCAAGGCTCAAGTCTCTTCCCACTCTACCTCCTTTCTCGGGGATAATTCAATAATACCAAGTGTCTTAGTTGTTCTGAGTTGTTATCACAAATACCAGAAAATGGGTTGACTTAAGCCAGAAAATTTTTGAGTCATGGAGAAATCCAAAACCAAGGCATTATCAAGGCAAGGCTTTCTCCCCAAAGTCTGGGATGATTTGGTGCTGGCTGCCAGGGATCCTTGTGGTTCCTTGGCTTGTATCCGTGTCTCACAACACATAACCATATCCTCTCCTTTCTCTTCTGGGTTCCATTGACTTCTGTTTCGGCTCCTCCCTGTGGCCTACTCTAAGTATGTCTAAATTTTTTCTGCTTAGAAAGGACTCCAGTAATCCAAATGAAGACCAAACTTATTCATTGGGCCACACATTAACTTAAAATGGCATCTTTAAGAGATCCTGTCTATAATGGGTTCACTCCCACAGAAATGTGGATTAAGATTAAGAACATGTCTAAATTAGGGTACATAATTTAATCTACCACACTGAGATTTTCAACCACCACCCGTATGCTAATGACTTCCACATGACAATGCCAGCCCAGACTCCTTTCCTGGGTTCCATATTCACAGAGTTAAAAGCTTGCTGGACACCTCTACCTGGACCTCCTACAAGCATCTCAGACTAAGGATGTTACAAAATCCTCTAACCATCTTACCTCTCCCGACTTCTCTCATTCCTGGTCTCCCTATCTCTGAGAAAGGAACTAGCAACCGTTGATTATCCAAGTCAGAAAGCCAAGAGCCATCCTAAATCCTCCCCTTTCTCTCAGACTTAAGTCTAGTGGATCCGGGCTACCCCAAATCTCACAAATCAAATGGCTATTTTCCATCACCATTGCATACCACTGCTCTCAGTTTCCCTTACCTGGAATTCTGCAAATGCCCTCCTAACTGGTCTTCATGCCTCCATCTTAAATACCCCAATACATCCTCCCTATGTTGCCAGAGCCATCTTTCTAGCATGCAATGGGATACTCTTATCCCCATGTGCTTAAAATCCTTAATTGACTCCTTCTGCTAACAGGATTCAATTTACCCTTGTTTGCATGGCATATAAAGCTTTTCATGATCTTGGTCTTCTCATTTCCATCTAGCCTCACCTCCCATCATGGTTCCTCTTACACATGATACTTCAGACATCCTTAATTACTCAGTCCACTGAATGGCCTGTGCTCATACAAACCTCAGTGCCTTAATGGGTGCTTTTCTTTTGTCTGGAAGAGCTTATCTCATGATAATCTAATTTAGATTAGATAATCTAATCCCCACATCTATCTCCCACCCCTAATCCCTCACCTATCTTGGAATTCTCAAATCAAGCATCTCATCTAGGGGAAGTCTTCCATGATTGCACTGGAAAATTCTGGAGCTCCTCATTTTTCTTTCTTCATCTCTCATGGGACCTCAGACTAAACTTTATTTTAGCATGGATCACACTGCATTATAGTTAGCTGCCATTCTCTTCCACTGAAGGAAGGAACTGCATTCTTTGACCTTTACATCCCTAGTTTAGATATAGTGAGTATTTATAAAGTTGTGTTGAATGAATGCATGAATAAATGAATAAAAGAGAGCATACCACTTCCAATCTTTAATCCTGAATATATACAACTGAAACCAAATTTACCAGCAGAAGAATCAAAAAGCAGGTGGCATTAATAAATACATCCAGGTCCAAGTATTAAAATTTTTACTTAGGAAAATTATTTTGCAGATTGGATCATGTAATTAATCAGGAAGGGACAGTTGTAAGTAGAAGACCTTTTACCATACATGAGTTGGGGTGTGGGATCGCTGATAGCAAATCATTCTCCAGGCACAGAAAAAGTAGAAGTACAAGGAGTGTTCAGTGTATGTTGAGCTCTCTTGAACCTCTGATCTTCTTTCCCCATCACCCTAGGAATGGAAGTCTCCCCTATGAGCATCTGGCCAATCGACTGTGGCCCCTGGAGTTGATGAGTCTGTATCCCAGATCCTGGACCAGCCATCTGTGCCTTGTGTTGCTACCATCATAGGCACTTTCCCTTATGGCTTTAAATTTCCGGAAACTGATGCTCCCTTTTGGTCTTGGCAGGGATCAAGATCTGCCTCAGTTGAACAGGGGTGGAGGTAGGGGAGTTGGGGTGGCCAGCTCAGCCCCTCCTGCCTGCAGCTTCTTGGGTAGGTGACTTAGCAACAAGCCAAGCCTGGGCCAGGGGTACAAGAGAACACACAGGGAGATAGCCAGGAAGGGATGCTCCCTTATTCCAGTCTGCTATCCCTGCTTCCACTATGCTTTGCCTTCTTCAGGCCTCCAGACAGGCAAGGCTCATGGGAGCAATGTTGAAGAGGTGACAAGAGAAAAATGCCCCCCCCCCCAAAAAAAGAGAGAATTTTATCACCACTTATTGTAGAGCAAGGTTTTCCAAAAACTTTTAGATTCCTTCAATAATATTGGGGTGGTTTTTCAGTTATGGGGCATTGTGTTGGATGATTTCATAGATAGGATGTTTCCACTGCCGCCCCCTAACTCTTCACTCTCCTTCTCCCTCCCCACCCCCACACCACCATCACCATCCACACACACACCAAAGAATCCTAGAGTTCAAAAATCAATAAACTCTGCTTCTTCCATTCCTTTCCTAAGGCCTCATCCAACCCCTGTGTGAGAAGGACCAGAGGAAAGTGACACTTTCTTGGGACATTTCTCTTAAAACTACCAAACTTGAAACTGAATTTGTCATGGTGTCCCCAAACTCCGCAGTACATGTTTACTCAGCCATGCAAACCAGCGTAGACACACTGGGCCAAGGCCCAGAAAATACTAGGTTGGGACAAGGAAAATAAGCCTGGCTTCCCCCCCTCCGCCCCGCCAGCTATCTCCAGAAAGTACTGTTGTATGTTGGTAAGTGGTCCAAACAGCAGTGAATTTTATGACAACCCTGAAGACTTTGTTTATCAAAATATAATCCTAAAAGCTAGCTCCTAAAGTCCTGCAATATATCAGGCATCATGTCAGCCACTTTGTGTCAATTATGTCATTGAACCCTAAGGATAAACGTTGACCTTGGCCATGACTTTTGTCTCCCTTTGTTAGGAAGCGAAGGTAGAAAGGAAACTTGCTTTGAGGTTGAAAAACCCCTCCACCCATATGGCCCTTGACCCCTTAGGCCATCCCCAAATGCACCGCAATGAAGGTGAGCATGAACCTCCTAAAGCTTTCCTCCACAGCTGCCTTAGGTACTCTCTGCTGCATCCTGAGCCAGGTGTCCTCTCACTGGGCACCAAGCTCTTCCCAAGCATCTGACCTTTGGATCTCTGGACAGGACCCCGTATCCCCTGCCCCCTAGAACCTGAGCCATGGCTCTGCTTAATCCACTCTCACCTGCCTTTGCCCTGAGGCTCCTTGCATTCAGCTCCAGGCCACTCGGAACCAATACCTCAAATAGATAGAAGGATCAATTTGGCCACTATAACAAAGGGCTCCCGGGAAACAATTCCACAGATCAGGAACGTTACCATCACCTACAATCAGCACAAAAAAATCATGTGAATGGTGCCAGGTGTGGACGGGATGAACGAGAAGACACACAGCCATGGACAGAGCCACACCACAGCCACAGGAACAACCAATGCCAGCGAGTTGCCTGTTTGTGGTGCATTAGCCCTGATTTTGGTCCTTCTTCAAAATCACTTCCTTCAAAGAGTAGAATAATGTCCCAGCAAGAAAGATGACTCCCTCATCCCCAAAGTACCTGGGAACCTTAGTACATCAAGACTGTTGTGGGCAGACCTTGTCCAGAATGAGCCAAGGGAGAGGAGGGACTGGCCCAGAAGTGGAGAGGCCAACTCGCCAACTTGAACAGAGCTCCTTCCCACCGCTTACACAGTAGGTCACAGGAAAAATAGACACAGATGATTGCACTGCAGCTTCCCTCTGAACTCGCTTTTGGATTCTGGCTCTCTCCTCACCCCAACCTGTTCCCTTCCTCATCCCCCATTCTCCGAGCTGCCCTCCCTTTCCCACTCCTGCCCACTAGCTCCTGCAGCGTTAAGCAGACAAAGGGTTAAACCTCCCCAGGAGCAGAGTGGGAGGCCACGTCTGATGCAGGTGCTAACACAGAAGGTGTGGGCTGGAATCTAGAATAGTCTGTCACAGTCCCAAGAGCTTCTGAGGGTGGGGAATGATCACAAATATCGTAAAGTTTCTGGGTTAAAATTCCATAAATCCAGAAACTGTGAAACTCAATGGAAATTTAATTAAATGTGTTAACCTATGTAGAGGCTTGCGACAATGCCTGGCACATAATGAGCTCTGTGAATGCTTACAAATGAGTAAAGTTTTATAGAAATATGTACTTCTACACCATATACAGTAGTCTATCTATTCTAGAATCCAAATGGTAATCTAACCTTGTATCTCTGCATTCTAAGTCGCTGCTCTCTCTGCCACCCATCCTGAGAGTGTTTACTCTTCTCCATCTTATTTCCCTCCTTCTCCTCCTCCCTAAGGCTCTCTGAGTTTGTCTGCATACATGCCTAATGATCCCTAACTTTTGTTCTCACCATCATGCCAACTCGCAAATCTAGAAAACCCCTTGATTTCCCTAAATGTTGTGTGGTGTGGATTTTGTGGTGTCTCTCCTATCTCCTTGGCAGCAATCGCACTGGTTTCATAATAACTACTTCGTGCTTTAGAATAAAGCTGTAATTGCAAGTATGCACTGGAAAGCCCATACAAAAGTAAGCTTCCCTCTTCCAAACACACTAGCAGGAGTTCTGGTTAGATTTTTAGTGACGATCCTCTTGGACAATCTCACAGAAATAGAGTGCGAGTTATGGAGGGAGAAGGTCCAGGGGCCTTAGCTTAAGCACGAGCTCTCCATGTGCCCATCGATGCTTGAGGTTGCCAGCGACAAAAGCAGAACTCTCCACTCTTTGCAGAGCCAACTATCTTTAGTTTCCTCTGAATCATGATTCAAAGGGAAACGAAGCAAGAATGCTTTTCCTCTTTTTTTTTTTTTTTTAGGATTTCAAGGGGGAAGGAGGGAGCATGGCTGAGAAAGGAGGAGACTGGTTGTGCCCAAGTGTGTAAAGGACCCACACTGCTCTAGAAGCAGACCTCCCAGCTCTGCAAATTGCTCGGGAATATGCCCAGTCCTGGCCACACTGAGTTACAGCTGCCATACTACCATATTGCCCAAGGTTCTCCCATCACCAGGAGAAGGGAGCAGCAGACACCACTCTCCAGAGACATGATGAAAGAGATGAGTCAGAAGAAGTGGGAGGGAAATTGGCTGCAGGTTAGAGGGCCAGCATGCCAGCAGCTGGAGGGGGGTGAAGGAGCGGGGGAGGGGGGGTCCCTAAGGGAAACACATCACTGTCTCCAGCTGCCTTCTTCCCAACTCACTTAGATATTTCAGAATTATTCCAGATAGAGGGTGGCCCAGTATGTCACTGTTCTGAAAACCAAACAGCTGTCTACAGATATGCATTGAGGTCCAATTATGTACTGGGTTTTGTTCTGGATATGAGGCAGACAAATGAGCCAGGGCAGGCTGATGGGGACGATGGGGCAGGCGTGATAACCCTGATTTGAGGTAGCCACACCACATGGGGCCAGAGTCAGAGGAGATCTTGGAAATGACTGGTGTGGAGATAAGCAAAGCAAGACTCAGAGAGGCAAATGGTTTGTCTATAGTCACACAGCTCTCTGGAAGTGAAACCATGCTTAGCAACCAGATTGCTGGCAAGATCTCACTTTTTTAGCCTCCAGGACAACCAGAGGCTGGAAGAGAAGACCTGGTAGGTGAGCACAGGTAGGTTGCCACCCTTTTGTCACCTGTGGCCACACAGGAAACCACAGGAGTCATCCCTTCACTCCAACCTTGTGGTCTTCTTCCAGGAGAGAGTCTGGGATCTGTGATTACCAATGTCCCAATCCTGAGAAAGCCAAACAAGTCCAAGCGCTGATTCAAATGTGTATTTCTGATGGAGAGTGTCTCTATCAAATGTCACAAAGCTGTAAATCTTGTAGCTGCTTTTATCAAAAGGGAAAGGAGCCTGCAGTTGATTTAAATAATGCACTATTACCTAAAAGCCTTTAAAAAACAAACAAGAGGTATTGATGATATTCTAGTTTGCTAGCTGCTGGGATGCAATATATCAGAAATGGAATTGCTTTTAAAAAGGGGAATTTAATAAGTTGCTAGTTTACAGTTCTAAAGCAGAGAAATTAAAAGAAGTCTATAGAAATGTCCAATCTAAGGCATCCAGGTAAAAATGTCTTGGTTCAAGAACGCCAATGAAGTTTAGGGTTTCTCTCTCAAGTGGAAAGGCACATGGTGAACACGGTCAGGGTTTCTCTCTCATCTGGAAGGTCACATGGCGAACACGGCATCATCTGCTAGCTTTCTCTCCTGGCTTCCCGTTTCATGAAGCTCCCTGGGAGGCATTTTCCTTCTTCATCTACAAAGTTCGCTTGTGGACTCTCTGCTTCTTGTGGCTATGTCATTCTGCTCTCTCAGAATCGCTTATTCTCCAAAATGTTTCCTCTTTTATAGGATTCCAGTAAACTAATCAAGACCCACCCGAATGGGTGGAGACACATCTCCAACCTAATCCAGTTTAACAACCATTCTTGATTGAATTACATCGCCAGGGAGATGACCTAATTATAGTTTCAAGCATATTGTACTGAATAAGGATTAGAAGAAATGGCTGCCTTTACAAAATGGGATTAAGATTAAAACATGGCTTTTCTAGGGTACATACATCCTTTCAAACCAGCACAGATGACAAAAGGAATCCAACTCAATCCAACTAATTCCTTACTTGTTAATTTCACAGGACTGTTTTTTTCCTGCCTATTTGCTGATTTCGCTGTTTGATTTTGTGAAAAATACACAGGAAAATAGAAACTGGTTCCTGATTCTAAAACATTATCCTCAAAATGAGGTCCACAGATTTCCAGAATGAAATGGCCTGGGGTTCTGGTTGAAAATGCACATGCTTGGGTCCTCCCCAGATGGACAAATGAATTCAGAACCTCTAAATTGAAGTTCCCCCATGCAATTGCTATGCATGCTGAAGTTTGACAAAAACTGCCTCCTGGGTAACCATAGCCAAAAAATAAGCCACTGGGGAGGATGGTTGGGGACAGACTCACCAAGGACGATGGACACCAGATAAAGAAAGAGCAGGGGAATCAGGGAGTCAGCACCAGCCCTTTCCAAACCCTCATCAGACTTGTGAATACTTATCCACTGCTGCTTTTTCCTCCCAGACTATAAGGGCCTTGATGCCAAATGCATCAGTCTTCCTCATGAGTATTTCCTAGGACCTTGGTCCAGAGCCTGGGACATAGTAGGTCCTCAATAAATTAGCACTGAGCTGATGGATTAGGCTGTCCCAGAGAAAATCCACGTGAAAATTTCCCAAACCTTTTGGCCAACATATTTACTCATCGTACTTTCAGACGTGCACATTTCCCTGTACACCATAGGCTGGACACACTCTGTCCGGGACGTGGGGCAGCAGAGTCAAACTCAAAGGGACCCTGGACCAGACGTGCTGGCTGCTAAGGAGACAGGGACCCCAGAGTAGTCTTTAACCTTCTGGAAACCAGAAAACTTCTGTTTCCTGAAGTCCCAGCTCTCAGGAGCCCTGCTTGCCCCAAGTAATATGCTAGCATTGCTCGTAAGTTGCTGCATGTAGCCACCTGCATGACCTGCACAGAAGTTAACAGCCAACGCACCTCCTTAGGGAGGAAAAGTATGTACAGATGGGCTCTCAAACCCTTATCTTGTAAAGCATTAAAACTCTCTTCCCCTGATATGTTGATAACAAATCTCCAACCCCCTGTGTCATAAGACCCTGCAGAAACTTTGTTTTCTTACCCTAGGGAATATCCTGGTCCCAAACCCTCATAGGCTGCCCTTTGCACCCCTACCTTTGCTGAAAGCTGACTTCCCGAACAGTCACCACTGGGAATAATCTTCTCCTCTGTGTACGTCCTAATAAAACTCACATCTGACTCCATGCCTAGCATGTTGTTTGGTTTCGGGGCTGCGCCGACCCGAGCCCTTCAAGGGCTGGGTTGGAACACCAGGATACCAAAACTAAGTGACCAAACAGACCCCAAGTCTCCGAGGGAGAGGAACGCAAAGGAAAATGCATGAAGCGGGTGGGGCAAGGCCAGCAAGGGCTGCAGACGGGGTTTCCATCCTTCTCCAAGGTAGGATGAGTGAAATGAGGCTGAAGCCCTGCCAAGATCCCAGACCCCTCCCCAAGATGCCCCACCAAGTCTCCCAGTGCCTGAGTTTCATCATCTAAGATGCAGTTCTATGACTTCTTCCTGCTCTTTTAAATGTAAAATGCTCCTGGAAGTGGTTGAGCCCTGATTCGTGCTATAGAAATTACTCACTCAATCTCCTTCCTTTGGGACAGAAATGAGACTGAGAGGGGTTTGAGAAGAGATTTCCTGAAGATCAGATAAAGAGACCAGCAGCCCTGGGGGGTAGCAGAGAGAAGGGTTCACACTTAACAATTCAGCCCCGGTGGGTCTTAGGGCCCTGGGCCCTTTGACTGTCTTCATTTTCCAATTGCATCTGTAGACTCCACTGCTTCCCTCTGCGCGTGACCCTCCCACGCAGGTGAGCACACGGACCCCTGCACCTGCAGAAGGTGCCTTCGTAGAATTGGGAGGGCTGTTCCCTAATCCCATTTCCCAAAGACCCCCAGACCCCAATCCCCCGCTGCCAGAGTTAATTCCTTTCAAAGCCTGTCAGGCAATACCATGTTTGCTCTTGGGTTGCCTCAAAAACATTTTCTAGTTGTGTCGAGAGGGATGTGTCCTCTCAATGTCGACGCATTTTGAGTCCCTTTCTGGGTTTATCCCAGACCTGGATATGATACCTGTTCTGTCACTTGCCACCTGGATGGCCTTGAGCAAAGGACTTAACTTCTCTGGGCCTCGATTTCCTCACCTTTCAGCGGAGCTAATGGTCACTGTCAGTGTCATTGTTGTGGTTAAACGAGAGGATGTGTAAAGTGTGGGTGTTCTGTCATGGCGGCCACCATCAGCCCCTGAGCCATGCCTGGCTCCTACCGCTTTCTACGTCTCCAGTAGACAACAAAAGCACTTGGCACCTATTGTTGTGCTGGGCGTATGGAGATATTAAAAATGCTCACCTAGTGAGGTGCCCGTCAGTGGGAGCTGCCCGAGGATCAGGTCCATGCTGCTTGTTTCTCCGCCTAGCAGGCAGCAGTCCCCCTTGCTGGGGGTGGAACCGTGTCGCCCACAGGACACGTGGGAGCCCAATCCCTGGCTGCGGGTGTGGATGCATTTGTAAAGGGGCTGTTCAAAGACCCTAGTAAGCCAAGGCCAGATTGAATCAGGCTGGGCCCTGGTCCAACATGGCTGGAGCCCTTAGGAGAGGAAATATGGACGCAGAAGCAGAGAAGGAGCAGATAGGCATGCGGTGAGGTAGAGATGGATGGCCAGTGAGCCACCCCCAGACCACCACAGACTTCAGAGAAGGCCTGAGCTGGCCGATGCCTTGATCTCAGATGTCTCACCTCCAAAGCTACGAGACAATGGTTTCCCGTTGTTTATGCCACCAGCCTGTAAGCTCTGTCATAGCTGCCCTGGAAAACTAAGACAAGCCCCCTGGTCGGCACTCCAACACTCTTCCTTTAAACCCCAAGCATATTCTAGATGCACCAGTCTCTCGGGCTGCTTGAGTGAAATCCCTCTGAAGACAGTCAGGGGAAGGGAGACTATGCCTCAGAACTTGGGGGTCCCCAGTCGTCACGCTGACAGGTCTGGGGCCCCTGCGTCCTGTTGCTTCAGATAATCCTTCACTTCATACCTTTGGTAAGAACAGCTGGGTCACCTCCCCCTGGTCTGGGCTACTTTTGAAAGCCAGCCCCAGGCTAAAAAGTTAACATCCCCTCATTGCTGCAGCATTTCTCCATTATCTGTGCACTCATCCTGTCCCAGGATCAGCACAGGAGAGGGCCGTGCTGCCCCTGGCAGTCCCTGGGCCACTGGCTGGTCCCCAGCCCCCCAGCTCCCAAAGCCCACCTGCTGCGGTCAGATTTCCACCTGACTTTACATGGGGCAGAAGGCGAGGGCTCTGCAGTGTCATCAGCCAGAGTTTGGAGAAGGCCAAGAAGATAAGCATCTCCTCGTGAAACAGAAAGTTGGAAGAGTCTTCCATCACTCTCACCTGTGAAAACAAGGCGGCCAATAACCACCAGAGCCCAGAGGCACAAAGTGTTTGGGGCTTAGTAGGAGTCAAAGCCGAGCCTGGGTGGGGGAAGGCGAGGGCAGGGGAAGGGGAAGGGAAGGGCAGAGTGAGGCAAAGGACCCTCCAGGGCAGCTCCAGGGTCACAGGTGGAAGGGGCCCCGCCTCCCTCTCATCTCTCCTGCACCCTCTCTGGCCCAAAGGCCTGGAACCACCCAGCCCCCCAAAGCTGGCGAGTTAATAACAGATATCAGAAAGGAACCTCAAGAGGCAAAAATGATGAAGAGAATAAAAAAGGAAGAGAGAGAGAGGAGGCAAACCACAGCAGTGTGACAAATCTGTGGAGGTGGAGCCCCAGCAGGTGGGTACCAGGAGGGGGCTCAGGGCTTTGATTGATTAGTCAAATGGTTTTGCAGGCATTTCAAAAAATGGGTCCCTGGCATCAGAACAGCTCCTAAAACTTAGTCCCTAACATCAGAATAGCCCTGAATCCTGGGACGCTTGTCAGCAAGGCAGATTTCCCAGATTTAGGAAGCAGCCTGTGTATGGAGGCCAGCACGTGAGCATGTGAAACTGTCCTTCAGATGCCTGTGACACTCAGCTTTTAGAGAAGCAGGCTAATCTAAAATAGGGATTGCGAACTGCAGCCCATAGCCCTACCAAATGTTCTGCAAATCAAGTCCTAGTATTTCAATTTTTATAATGGTAACATAAATACAACACAAATTTTCCCATTTTAATCATCTGTATGTATATGATTCAGGGGTATTAATTACATTATTCTGGAAACAAAGTTTTATGGGAGCACAGCCACACCCATTTGTTTAGCTATTGCCTGTGGCAGACTAAAGAAGTTGGGACAGAGACCAGGTGATCTGTAAAGCCTGGCCCTTTACAGAAAATGTTTGCCAGCCCCTGGTCAACCTAAGTGGTATATTAGGCTGACCAGGGACCACCTAGGGAGTTTTGAAAATTACTGATGAAGGACCATCCCAAATCTGTTAAGTTGCAGTGGGGACGGGGTGGGCAAAGGCATGGATATTTTGTACAGTTCTAAGGTTTAAACAAAGTTTGGGGAAACCCTATGCAATGACAAAGCATGCAGTGATTCAGAGTTCCCTGTTTGCCCTCCTCTGACGGTAAACAACATCAAAAATTATTTGTAGAGAACCTTCTCTTGTGAATCGAACACTAGTACTAAAAGGTGATTCAGCCATACCTGCCTTCTAGGGGTGCACTGTCTGTTATGCAATAAATAAAATTTTAAAGACTTTTCTCCTGGATTCCAACATCCTGCTCTATCCTCAGGGAGACATCCTTCACCTTGTCCCGGTGGTTTCCAACGGACTGGTTGCATCAGAGTCCCTTAGTGGAACCTATCAAAACACAGACTCCAGGTCCCATCCCTCGATGAGGAATCCAGCTTTCTGGGGTGGGGCCCAGGAATCAGTGTTGAGCAGGAGTTTCCTGAGGATTCTGATGGTATCCAGCCTGGGGAGACCTGGTAGAGGGTGCTGAGACCAGGCTGGAGCAAACCTCATTCCAACCACCTTACAGGTTTTCCCCCAAAGCCAGCCAGACCCAAAGGAGTCATTTTGCCACTCATGACATGAACTTGGAAGGTAGCTGATCCCAGTTCCAATCTCTTCGAGCCCCCCAAAGAGAAATCAAACCCGAACGCCATGATCACTGAAAAGTTGGTATATGTGTGAGTGCGTGTGTATGTGACTGTGTATGTGACTAAAGTGTACGTGTGAGTATGGTGAGTGTATGTAAAAAATGTACGTGTGTGGACACACATGTGTGTGACTGTGTGCATATGTGAGTGCTTGAGTATATGCAAGTGTATACGTACCTGAGTGTGTGTTTGTATGAACATGTGTGAATATGCATGTGTGCATTGTGTGAGTGCCTGTGAGTGTGTACGTGTCTGTGAAACTACTGCAGGGAAGACAGTCCCGTGCAGTGATGAAGAGACCCCTTCTGCAGACAAGCTGCTGAGCTGGGCAAGAAGGAGGTGTCCACTCTCAGAGCCTCTCGCCTCAACCAAGCCCCAGTCCTGCTACTAGGGTTCCAACCCTCCTCCATCAGTCCCTCATCTAAAAAATTTAGGATAATAACCAGGCCTACAGGATAGGATATTGGAGAAGGGGGGGAAAAAAAGAAAAATAAGATAATCCTTTAAGCGCCTGGTCAAAAGCCTCGATAGCAATTACTCATTCATTCATAATTTCACCAAATATATAGTGAGGACTTGCTCTGGACAGGATCTGTTCTAAGTACTGGAAATAAAGCCGTGAACAAAACAAACAACAGACAACCCCTGTCCTCAGAGTGTATGTTCTAAGGGGAATAGGAGGTGTGGGGGCACATCAGATGGTGGCAAGACCTATAGAGAACAGTAAAGCAGGGTCCCAGGCAGATGTCTGAACAGGAGGACAGCAATGTCAGCCCTTATTCCAAAAAGGATACAGTCTGATGGCCTCGCCATAGAGACGCTTTGGCTATTTCACCCCAAGCCTCCTTTCCTGGGACTCAAATATAGCTATCCCTTGTTAAGACCGAGCATTCTTTGAAGGTGGTTGTGCAAAGCAAAACAAAAACACAACAAAGCAAAAAACCCACCTTTGTCTGAGATTTGCTTTTGCTGGCTTCTCTGCTGAGAGTGAAGGTTTACTCCGCGTGCACAAGGAAATAGGTCCTCCGGGACTCCAGAAGCAAGATCCATCTCCAAGGTCTCAGGCTGCCACTTGCAGGGACGGATGGGGCCCTGAGCCTGCCCAGAAAGGAATGCCCCTCCAGACCCAAACCCTCATTTTTAGGATGCAACTCAAAATGCATAAAAGACAGAGAAACCAAGATTGTGGCAGTTTTAGCCAATCTCAGTCCCATGGGGGTATTTTGTAATGGAGGAAGATTTTGAAATAACTCCCTTTTCCAGCCAGTGAGAAATAAATCTCAGTTTCTGGTCAGGGCCTGAGACTATCTGGCTCTTACGTTCACCCAGGAGAGAAATCCACCATCTCTCCCCGGCCCCAGCCCATCTCCACCCTGCGCCACCAGGGAAATGACCATTTCCTAGCTCCATTCATTCTACTTGCAGAGGCCTTCAAGGCATCCAGAAGTAACATGTTTTATACTGACTGTGCTTGCTCAGCAATAATTCCCGGGGCTTCGTCGAAGTTACAGCCCTCGTCCAAGTTTTGTTCCTTTATTTCAGTTCTGCTCATCTCCTTGCAAACGTGCTTCAAACACACACACGTGCACACATGTGCAAATACACACATAGAGTCCTTTAACACTGTTGGACATATACAAAGTGTTATTACTCCCTTTCAAATCGATGGAATTCCCTCCCCACCAAGGCCCAGCTGATTCACACACCCTGTGCTGGTTTGAATCTATGTTACCCTAAAAACTCTACGTTCTTTTAGTCCCATTTGGGGGGGTCAGACCTATTGTTGGGTGGGGCCTTTTGATTAGGTTGTTTCCATGGAGACATGACTCCACCCATTCAAGGTGTGTTTTAACCTGCTTGCTGGAATCCTTTAAGGGAGGGACATTTTGGAGAGAGCTCAAAGCCAAGAGATGCTAAGAGAGACAGAAAAAGCCCACAGGGACAGTTCAGATCAAAGGAGCAGCAAATGTCACCACGTGCCTTCCCATGTGACAGATGAACCCCAAATGCCGGCAGCCTTTCCTCAGAAAAGGTATCCTCTTTTTGGTGCCTTGATTTGGACATTTTCACAGCCTCAGAATTGTAACTTGCAACTTTATAAATCCTCTTTGTAAAAGCCAATCCATTTCTGGTATAATGCATTCTGGCAGCTTTAGTAAACCAAGACACACCCTAAAGCTATGATCATGCTGAGAGTACTCAGTAGGTCATTTGCATTTATTGCCAGACTTGTAAGGAGACAGCAGAAAAAATGGACACCAGCAATAGGGGATCTTGCCATACAAGCTGGCACCTTAGAAACATTCTAGATTCTGTTGTCGATGGCTGCCAGCTCCTCCTCAGAGCTCACGGACTGACAGGAAGACAGATGAGAGTGAGAAATTATTTCAACTTGGATTTTAACAGTGAAACCAGGAAGGCCACTGACCACCCACTCTATTCCCAGATGATACTGGATGCAAAAATAAAGAAGTCTTCCCTTCTTTCTTAGAGCACACAGTCTGTAAAAATGACAGTAATATATAACCTCCTTTCCCTGACTGTTAAGGCCTTACGTGATTGGTCCCTGCGTGCTTTTTCTGAACATAGGCCATGGCACCGTTGCCTCATTTAATCTATTCCAGCCACGCTAACCTCCTTGCTGTTTCTGAAACATGTTGCTCCTTCAGGGACTTTGCATTTTCCCTTCCCTCTGTGTAGAATGTTATTCTGGCTGGCATGCCAATGACTCCCTCCTTCATTTCACTCCATCTCAGTTCTCATGAGATCCCCCAGATCATGCTACCTGAGGCAGTCTTCCAGTCGCTCTTTCTCTCTCTCTCTCTCCCTTTTTCTCTATCTCTTTACCCTGTTTTACTTTTTCTTCATAGCTCTTATTACTGTCTGACATGATCATACAAATGCATTTATTATCTGTTTCCCTCACTAGAAGTAAATCTCACAGGGGCACCAACTTTATTTTTGTTTGTGTGTTTGTTTTTTCCTGCTATGGTTTAATGCCTAGAATAATGTCTAGCATGTAATAGGTGCACAAAAACATTTGATGAATAAATGAATACAAAACTGGTATAATAAAACCATAGTATAGCATAATCTATCAAACCACTCCCATGCTATTACAGGGATATCCTACTTGAAGCATCCCCCTTTCCTGGAAAGTTTCCTCTAAGCACCATTCCAAGGGTCAAATCTTATTTCCCCAGTGACATTTATTGTAAGAGTTGGAGATGTGTCTCACTGTAAAAAGAAGTTTACATTAACATACAGTGAAATCCCAGAAAAATGTTACAACTCATACTAAAAACACAGTATAGCATTTTCTCAATTATTAGCTACAGAGGTTCAAAAAGAACTCATACAGGGTAATTGGAGCTGAAGGGATACAGACTGTGCAACAGGACTAGATACAAAAACTCAAAAATGGACAGCACAATAATACCTAAGTGTAAAGTAATCATGTTAAAACAGTGAATGAAGCTGCATCAGAGCTATAGGTTTTTTTTGTTGTTCTTTTTTTTACTATTATTATTACTTTTATTTCTTTTCTCTATATTAACATTCTATATCTTTTTCTGTTGTTCTGCTAGTTCTTTTCCTAAATCGATGCAAATGTACTAAGAAATGATGATCATGCATCTATGTGATGATGTTAAGAATTACTGATTGCATATGTAGAATGGAATGATTTCTAAAAAAAAAAAAGAACTCATACATGAATGCTCCAGGCAAGAAGGCAAGACCAAGGCCAGACAGTGTGGTGTAAGTGAGGGCAGAAATCAGAGTGCCTGCCTCCATTCCCCAAAAGCAACCACTAATGCAGATTACACAACCACCAGGCACCTGGGGACAGAGCTTAAAATGCAAATGCAAAAACCAATCAAGAAAGGCTGGAAATTGAATGAAAACCAAGAAGAGCATTTTTCTCTGTTGATGAAGTTCCAAGCCCAGAGAAAGAGCAGCTGCAGAGCCCGTGGCACAGAGCACCCTGGGCCAGGCTCTCCCCCCAAGCCTACTGCAGAGGCATGCCTCTCCTTTGGATTGCTCAGGATGAGGCTCAAGACACATGGGGACAGCTGCTGGCTTAAGAAAACGTGTTCTAAAAATGATTTGACCAGGTCAGACAGGGGAGAAAAGGAAATGTGAAAGAGCAGTGATGAAAAATGCAGCTGGAAATGAGGAAAGGAGGTTGATATTGGACAAATCTAGAAATCAGACAGAAGTGGGTTTACTGCATCTGGTGGAAAAGGGACACTGTAAAGCCAGGTAAGTCACACCTGGGCCCTGTAGGTCCAGGTCACTGCTCTCTGCTTGCTCCAAACCCCAATCCCCTCCACATGCTGCCGCGGGGAACCAGACGTCCGCTGAGGAGCTGGAGGAGTGCATGTCTCTAACCAGCTGCCAGACCCTCGTCAAGAGAGTACAACTAACAACATCATTGGCAATACTAGTAAGGGAGAACATTCTGGAAGATTTACTATAGGTTGGCAGGACGCTTTAAGCATTCTGCATTCATGAGCTCAGTTAATCCAGCAACGGTTTCTGAGCCTGAACTAACATAAAGATTGTTCCCATCTTTCAGGTTAGGTAAATAACTTTTCTAAGATTGTGCAGCTCTCGGCCAGGGTTCAAACCTAGGTTCGTCTGACCCCCAGGACAAAGAGACTCTCTCCCTCCTTTGTCTTCATGTGCACCATTCCCTAATGGTTCCCGTTCTGCACACCTCCCGGGGCCGCACGGAGGTACAGATGGCCTATTCCACGTGCAAGCCCCTGGGAAATTGTCAAGCGTGTTCTAGCCACCAATCCGTTCACGTCATGGGCCGCGTCTGTGCCAGCTGCGCTCTGAGCTGCGGCGTCACGGCAGGGACTAGGCAGAGAGAGGCCGTGATCTCCGGGCCACATGCTCCGGCAGAATGCACAGACAGCCCAAAGGTAAAGAGAAAAGGAAGTTGGGTGGTGCAAAGAGCTAGGATGGTAAAACCTCACAGGTAGGAGGGCAGCAGTGGAGGGCGGGCGAGACGCTGCCCTGGACAGAGCGCTTGACGTGGGAACAGACCCCTAAGCGGTCTTTCGGAAGAACATTCTAGATAGCAAGACCAGCACACGCAAAAGACTGAGACAGGGGCAGGTCTGGTGTGTCTGAGTGACAGCAAGGAGGCTGGGTGGGAGGGCACGTCGCAGAGGGACTGAGGGCGGGGAAAGGCTTGGTTCTGTGCACCAGTGAAATGGGAAATGGGAAGTGGCATCCACGGAGACCATCGGAAAAGAATCACTTTGGCTTTTCCTGAGCTCTTCTGCTCTGTGGCCAGAATCATATGCAGCAGCTTCTGACTTCCACTGGTCCGGCAAGAACAGTTTCGTCTGACCACCCTGGTGGCTCTTCCGTGACATTTGACTCTTCCATGTGTTGGGCTTTTGTTGTTGTTTTTTTCATCTAAAGATCAACTGCTGAGCACAGAGCCCAGGGAACAGGGAAATTTGCTGAGGTGCTACCACCTCCCAGGTGGTTAATTCCCACCCCCCAGCCTCCCCTCACCCCGGCATATTTGCATGAGATAACAGCGATAAAGAATTCATTGCAACAGAACAAGAGAAAACATGGGATGTCATGGCAAAGGGCGTCCTGAGCAGGAAATGATCGGAATTAGGTGTAATGTATTAAAGGGAAAAGAGAGCGGGGATTAATATGGGTGCTGATGCAACTTAACCAAATGCGATTTTCCACGTTCCCACTAAGGAACACCAGATGCAAAACTATTTGCATGCTGCCTCTGGTTATGGCGACTGCAAACTGCTGCCAGGAGGCACAGAGCCCAAAGGGGAAAGCATTTGACGGATCAGCCCCTTGCCCTAAGTGACAGCCCCTTTCTATGAGGAGCAGGAGTGACATTAAAGGGCTCAGTGCTGGTTCTCCCCTGCAGGTGACTCAAGGTGACAACCGGGTCTTGATCTAGGGCCCAGGGCAGGGGGACTCCAGGCTATAGACAAAGTACCCCCCTAGCTGTTTCTGGACCATTGCAGGTGTCAGCGTAGTAGAGAGAAAGGAAGCACTCGGCAAGGACAGTGACTTCTGATAGAAGGTTTCTCTTCACCTTCCCAACTTACAAGAGATTTTTCTCCCCTTCCTAAAGGAAAAATAACATTACAGGGAAGGCTTAGGGAGCTAAAAGGCACGGGCTGGCAGGGCTTGCGGCCATCAGGGTTGGGGGGGTGGTGGATCTTCTTCTGACAGCCAGGTGAGGCTGTGCCGTTTGCCTCGCCAGTAGTAGGGTACATTCCAGTACGTCTTTATCTCAGGCCTGTCCTGAGGCCCTGGGGGAAGTGGGGTGGAGGTGAGGTGTTCACAGAATTGAAGAACTGAACCACTTCTCTATGGTTTCGAAAGGTGCTGGGCTTAGAACTGTTGGCCCCGTGTTTGGCAGTATTCTAAGGGCTTCACCCTGTTTTATAGGGTGAAGAAACAAAGGTGTTTGTTATGATGTGATAGTCATGCTGGGAGGCTGAGAAGCTTGACGCGTATCAGCCAAAAAGAATGTGCAAGCAAATCCTCCCCATCAGGGCTCTGCCGATGGCTAGGGGAGCGCCACCAGGACCCAGGTTCTCCCGATCCAAGGAGACATGACTGGAGGAGAAAGAAGGAGCGCCCTGCCCTGTTCTGCCCACCACAGCCCCCTGGCCCTGGCACAGGGATTCCATTGCTTGTCTATGAACAAGGGACGCATCGCACGACATCCAGCAGCCCAAGCCCCTGCCTGCTGCCTGCAGCCAGTGTCCTCCTCTCTCCTCCAGGCACTGGAGCCTCCAAAATCACTCCAATGCATTCCCAAATATCTCTTAGGGGTGGTGCCCTACCCAGGAGAACGACTGCATCACTCGGAGTCTCATTAACGTCACCTCTAGCATGGAGGACTCGCCTTCTTCCCAGGGTGCCCGGGACTAGAGCTCTTAGCTGTGTAGAAAGGAGAGCATCTTAACCTCAGCACGTCTTTAGGCTGGACGGCTGATTCTCTGTCATGGCGGCACTTCTGTTTATTGTGGGATGGTTAGCATCATCATCCACCTGGTCCTACTAGATGCCAGGAGGCCATTTCCTCCCCCCAAGTCGTGACAATCAAAAGTACTTCCAGGCATTGCCCAATGTCCCCTGGGTGGGGGGGATGGGGGGTGGAACTCACTTCCGGTTGAGAGCCACCGAGATAGAGTAGTCAGGACTGATGAAGGTGCTATCAGTGTAATGGTGAGTAACCCAGCTTCCTTCTATTTCTATTCAATAAACACAGCTAACCTGTTTCAGTTGGACGAGTAAGAACTGACCGCCACAGGCAGGACCTATGCTAGATGCTGCAGCCCGGAGACTCTCTGGTTAATTCCAATGACTGAGCCTACTTGCCAATTTCAGGTGTCCTTTGCAGAAGCCCTGGCCTCATCTTTGACTCCTTCTCCCTCAACTCCCTGATACCACTTGCCACCAATTCAATCACTCATTCCTCCACCTGCCCTTTCCTCTCAATTCCCATGGCCACACCCTGAGGCCAAACACCCTTCCTCTAAGCCCAGAGACCCCAGCAGATTCCAGAAAGAATTCTAGCTCCTAGGTTTCCCCCGTCCTTCAATCTTCTCATCTGTCCACCTCTTCCTATCAGAGCAATGCTCCTGGGACACCGTCTTCACGTTCCTAACACCGAGACCAAGAGTTCTGCCGACTTCCTATTTCGTGGACAATCAGATGTGAACCTTCAAGTACCCCTTATCGATGTGCCCCCTCCCAGCCTTACTTCCCACCCCCTCTCTCATTGCATCCTCACAGGCAGTCTGGTTCTCGCCCACGCCTTTGCATTCCTCCAGCTCCAGGGGAGCCTCACCAAAAGACTTGTTTCATTTCTCCAACCCACACTGACCTTTCCCTTCCTTCACTGCCTACTGCAGGTGTGATCATTTCTGCACAGCAGAAACACCACTTAGATATTTATTATCAGAGTGCTCAACTCACCCCCATCTAACCTCACCTCATCTGGCTCACTCTCTCCCCTTCATCAGGTTTTTGCTTAAATATCATCTTCTCAGGGCGATTTTCTCCAACCACCCCTCTCCAGAACCTATGTCCTCTCCATTTCCACTCATCTGCTGAGAATATGGCAGACAGACAGACTGACAAATCACTGCTTTCATGGAGCCTACACAGGTGGATGTATTTGCTTGGCCATAAAATATATTATATTCACTTAATTGCTGATTTCATTCACAAACAGTTCAATATTGAATCTTTCTCTTTATTTTATTATGATTGCTTATCAATGTCCTCGATCTTGACTTTGGTGTTTATGGTCAAGAAACTTCTCTGTTCATTTTTTAAATGAAGTTGTAATTATAGAATAGTCTCAGGTTTACTAAAACGTTGTGGAGGTAGTACAGAGACTTCCCATATACCCCACACCAAGTTTCCCTATTATTAACATCTTATTTTAATATGGTACATATGTCACCATTAATGAGCCAATATTGGTACATTATTACTAAGAAAACTCCATACTTTATTCAGACTTCCTTAGTTTTTCTTAACATACACTTTCTGCTCCAGGAGCCCATCCAGGACACCTGATTACATTTAAAATTAGGTCCCTTAGATTCCTCTTGGCTGTGATGTTTTCTCAGCTTTCTCTGCTTTTCACAACCTTGACAGTTTTCAGGGGCTTTGGTCAGGTATTTTGTATAATGTTCCTCCATTTAGAATGGCTGGAAGTTTTCTCATGGCTGGACTGAGGTTATACATTTTTGGAAGAAAGCCCAGAAAGATAAAGTGCCCTTTAATCACATCTTATCAAGGGTGCATACTATCAACATGACTTATCACCGCTGATACTGACCTTGATCACCTGGCCTGAGGTAGAGCTTGCCGGTTTTCTCCACTATTAAGTCACTCTTTTATTTCTCCCTTTCTACATTGTACTTTTTGAAAAAAAAAGGCCAGATGTGCAGTCCCCACTAAGGAATGGGGAGTTAAACTCCACTTCCCTGATGGTAGAGTCTCCACAGAAATTGCCTGGAATCTTCTGCAGTGGAGATTTGTCTCTTCTCCCCCTTTTATTTATTTATTCAATCATTTATTTTTATCAGTATACATTTATGGATATCTAGTTTATACTTTCAGTTGTAAGCTAGTACCACTTTGTCTTGTTGTTCAAATTATTCCAACTTTGGCCATTGGGAGCTCTTGCTAAGGGAAGCTCCCAAGGCCATTGGGAGCACTTGCTAAGGGAAGCTCCCAAAGCCATTGGGAGCACTTGCTAAGGGAAGCTCCCAAGGCCATTGGGAGCTCTTGCTAAGGGAAGCTCCCAATGTTCCTATGCTGTATTCCCATTATCGTGTGTGTGTATGTGTGTGTGTGTGTGTTTTGAAGGTATTCGTTTTTGTTTTTAGCATTTCCTTGCTTTCTGGCATTCCCAAGTACTCCAGGTTTATCTTGTATACTTCTTGCCTCAGCCCTATAATCAACCTTTTACTCAGGGAGTCTTGGTTCTTTTATTGGAGAATGGCATTAGAAGTCAAGCTCGGGCCCCTAGTTGTGCTCATTGCCACTGCGGTGTTGTTGCTTCTAGGCTTTTTCAGCTGACAGACCAAAGAATTGTGTGTATATTAAACCAAATATATATACATATCTATAAATAGTTCTATATATAATGATCTGCATCTATTTTAAGGTAAACATGAGCTCATATTAATATCTCAAACTCTCCTCCATCACCACATGGATCACTTTAGTCGCCTTCCCTTAGCTATCAGTAAATTCCTGCTCTAATAGTGGGAAACCT
This sequence comes from Tamandua tetradactyla, assembly GCF_023851605.1. Lineage (NCBI taxonomy): Eukaryota > Metazoa > Chordata > Mammalia > Pilosa > Myrmecophagidae > Tamandua > Tamandua tetradactyla. The sequence continues at coordinate 12,874,173 of NC_135332.1, forward strand.
GGCTTCCACCATTCACCAACACTTATTTAATAGTTTAGTTCCCATCTACATGTATTGTGGTATCACACTGTTAACCTGTATCCCCGTGGGAAACAACTTTATCAATTAGAAGGCAGTGCTTATGCACAGTTCCCTTGCCTTTCGTTTTACTGACTCCACTCATTTCCAGTGTTACTTAAGTCAGCAATTTCCTCAATGCCCTGCTGTAAAGTTGCTTCATACATTGTTGTGCTGGTTTGAATCTAATACATACCCCAGAAAAGCCATGTTTTAGTTCTGATCCAATCTTGTGGGAGCAACTATTTCTTTTAATCCTGAATCTGTAGGGTGGAAATTTTTTATTATATTATCTCCACTGAGATGTAACATACTCAGCTGTGACCTTTTGATTAGATGGAGACGTGATTCTGCCCATTCAAGGTGGGCCTTGATAAGTTTACTGGAGTCCTTTAAAATAGACTGAAGAAACCTCAGAGCTGGCAGAGACACAGATGTTCGGAGATGCTTGGAGCCCAGCAGACATCGCCAGATGCCTTTCCATGAGATGATAAACAAGCCAGAACCTGGAGAAAGCTAATGAAAGCCGAGACATGAAAGCCAGCCCCTGAGAAGCAAAGTGAGGAACCCTCACAGGGACAGGAACAGAACCTGAAAGCAATGGAGCCCAGGAGAAAGGGACAAGCAGATGGCAGTCACGTGACTTCCCAGCTGACAAAGGTGTTCTGGATGGCATCAGCCTTTCTTGAATAAAGGTAACCTCTTGTTGGTACCTTAGTTTGGACATTTTCTCAGCCTTAGAACTGTAAACTTCTAACTTATTAAATTCCCTTTTTAAAAGTTGTCCCTAGTTCTGGTATATTGCATTTCGGCAACTTAACAAACTAATGCAATTGTAATGCATTTAAAGTATTTTATCATATTCTGTATCCCATCCTGGGATCCTCTGACTTCCTAAATGATTTTAAAAATTTGTATATGTTAACATTAACTATTTGTGTTTTAACAGCCTATGGGTTATAGCAAATACATGGTGTCATATACCTACCACTATAGTATCAACAGAACAGTTTTGTGTTAGTTTGAAGCTATGTGCCCAGAAAAGGCCATGTTCTTTTAATCCAGTCCTGTGGATGCAGATCTGTTGTGCAGTGGGGACTTTTGTAGATGGGACCTTTTAACTAGGTAATTTCATTTGAGATGGACCTGCCTCATTCAGGGTGGACCTTAATCTTCTGGCTAAAGTCTTTTATAAGAGGATAGAAGACAGAAAGAGATACAAAAGCTGGGAAATACATTTAGGAGAAACTCATAGAGAAGCCCTGGAGAAGCTAGGAGAGGACCCACAGAAGCTCGGAGAGGAAGCCACTGAAACCAGAAGCTGAAAGTAACAAAACTCTGGAGAGGAGGACCAGCAGACACCACCCATATACCTTCCCATGTGACAGAGATGTCCCGGATGCCTGCAGCCTATCTTCAGAGTCCAGGTATCATGCTACTGATGCCTTGAATTGGACATTTTCACAGCCTAAGGACTGTAAATTGTAAGTTAGTACATCCTCATTGTAAAAGCCAACGACTTCTGGTATATTGCATTCCAACAGCTTTTTAGCAAACCAATACAAGTTTCATTACCTTAAAATAACTCCTGTACCTCACTATTTTAGCTCTCCCTCCCTCCAACAAAACCTTGGCAACCACTGATTTGTTCACTATCTCTATAGTTTTTTCAATTCCAGAATGTCATATAAATGGAATCCTATAGTATGTAATTTTGGCTTCTTTCACTTAGTAATATTTTTTTAAGATTCATCATGTTTTTATGTACCTTGACAGCTAGTTCTTTTTTTTTAATCTCTGAATTATATTCCACATTTATTCATTCAACTATTGAAGGAGATCATGATTGCTTCCAGTATGGGGCCATTGTAAAGAAAGCTTCTATAAATGTTTATTTTATAGGTTTTTGTGAAGACATAAAGACATGTTCACATCAGATGGCCTATACCCAGATAATCTGGATTGTATGGTAAGACTACATTTAGATTTAAGAACTTCCGTTTTTTGGTTTGTTTTTAGCAATGATCAGCACTGAGGCATCTGTGAGAAAACCTTTGATAAATAGTTTTTCATTTATTAAAGATCAAACACTTAGTGATTTACAAGCTCAGTTCCCATGTGAGCAGCCTTTAGCTGCAGATGAAGGAAGGAAGCACCTGGCCTATCCTACCTCACCAGCAGAAAGAGCAGTCAGAATGCCTCAATACTGAACCTGATCTTAGGGTCATGTACCATATATCCTTCTGTAGGTAAATGCCTTAATTTCTTTAAACTCAGCCATGCTTTGCAATTTCTGAAATAATACATGTTAGAGGAATAATAATAATCATTAACTGCTAAGTCATCAATTAATGTTTCAGTGTGTCGTCCTGCTGAAAACCACATTTTCTTCATTTTATATTTATCTGCGTTCTCACTCTTAGTCAGCCATTTCATAAATCCAAGCAATCTGGGTGCCATGCCCTAAGGGGGAAAACCCCATTTTTCCAGAAGATCAAAAGTGTTAAGGAGCCTGAGTTCATTCAGAGGATAGCAGACCTCTCCAGGAGGATCTGGCGTCCCCTTTCATCCGCAGGAGGGCAAAGTATCTGGTCCCTCTTTTCCAGTGGGGTGGAACCACAGGAGGCTCAAGATGTATCTAGATTCTCTTGCTGAACTCTTCAGATTTAGTCCAGGGAAATTATTTTCACACATGAGCATGCATCAGAATCACCTATAAAATTTGTTAAAGCACAGACTGCTGGGCTCCATCCCCAGAGTTTCTGATTCAACAGGCCTAGGTTAGGACCCAAGTATTTGTACTTCTAGCAAGTTCCCAGTTGTTGATGCAGCTGCTGATTCTGCTGACCCTGGAAATTCTCTTGGAGAATCACTTGCCTGAAGACATCTTCTCATTTGCGTGCATCTTGTTGCCATCCCTTGGACTTAACTTCACTGCTCAAATGGGAGATAAAGCTGAACAGAATAGCTTGGGAATGTTGAGCTGTGGTTTAGAGAAGGTGGGACAAGGACTCTAGACACTTTGACACTGGGCACACGAGTCACCTGCTACTGTGGAAATGTCTTTACTATGGAGATGCAGGGTTTTGGAGATGAAATGAACTGTAGTTACCAAGCTGTCTTCATTGTAAAGGGGAAGAAACTGAACTCAATTGTGGAAGTGCCTCTTCCAAGCCCACACAAGCCTGGACCTAAAATGTTCAGCTCTTCCCATAGTAGCAAGCCTTCTCCTCCTCACTCAGTGCAGCATACATGCCTTCTTCACTCAGAGATGAGGAGGGTAGGCTCAAGTTCATTACTGTACTGTCAATATTTGAATTATCATTTCCAAGGGAAATGAACCAAGCATAGCTGCCACCTCTATCCAGCCCCCTCTACATGCATATGCACACAAACACCTTCAGTGATTCCTCAAGGTCAGCACTCCAAAGAGCCAGAAAGTGGGAAATGGGAAAGTGAGAAGGATAAAAAATATTTTTTTACAGCAACACTAAGCACAACAACAAGTTTTGACCACATAGGATAATGAACTCAAAGCACCCAGAAGATGAGGCTGCTGTAATTCTTAGTTGAAAAATTAAAGGGGCAAGCACGGAACCAGGTTGATGCCCTTCTTCCCCCATAAAAGAAGAATTCCATCTAGTCTATTTTGATCTTATATCCCTGGAAACAGGTGCATAATTCATCACATTTGTTTGGGATAACACAGTGTTAGGGACCCAGTTCTCAGAGCAATTTAAGTGGAAAGATATGAGACCAGAAAAGGAAGGGAGGTAGGAGAGAGGAGGTTTGTTCCTTTTCTTTAGATTTTAGATATTATTAGATAATTTTCTCAAATTTCTAATAAGAAGATTGAAGTTTAAATTACAAGATCTCTAAGGTCAGAATCCAAATTGCACGGGAGCCGGCAGACAACAACTGCTGGGGCAGGATGGGTTTCAGGTTTGCTCTTTGCAAAGACAAAGCTCCTATTGAGTGGTAAAGAGGAGATCTGGGGGGTGGAGGGAGAGCCTTTGGAAGATTTTCATTACCCTGATCATCATCCCCATAGCAAGGGGAGAACATAGAAAAAAGAAAAAGCATTATCTGGCCAATGTACTGCAGAGGATGACAGCTTGGAATGAAGCATACACCTGATACTAGCAGCTCCTTGGGAGCAGGGTGGGGACATGAGACAAAGATGAGGAAAGAGGAAAGCAAATCTAAGGCAATCACTATGCAACCCCATGAATTCAACAAGAATGAAGAAAAGCAAAAGCATCAGAGCAGAGAATTGTTTCGTGGCAGGAAATCCAGGGTCAGAGAGATGATTTAATAATTCTCTACTTTTTCTTGAAACCCCTTACAAGCATTAAACTGGGTTTCTCACCAGCCAGCATACGTTCATGGATGAAAGCCATTAAGAGGCAAAGCAGAGATGGCAGGCATTAAGAGAGGCAACTACTCTCCCACTATCTGCAAGTCAACAATGAAGAATGCATTCTGCTCTAAGCAAATCATGCAGCAGCATAAGAACAAGTCTTGACCTGCAAGGAGGTGGGGCAGGGTTAATGAAATTCATTCTTCATTGGACATCCTCCCCAACAAGTGCTTCTCATCTTCTATTTCTGCATCCTAGTTCTACCGTGGCACTAGGGATCAGTGTTCCCATTTAAAGATGGCCAAATAGGATCAGAGAGGTGAAGTCCAGGATTCTCTACCTGGGCTGCACATTAGAGTCACCTGAGGACTGTATACAAACCAAAAAAAAAAAAAAAAATGCAAAACAAAAAGTTTTTTTTTTAATTTGGACACCCAAGCCTCACTCTCCAGAGATTCTGATAGTATTTTTAAAGAGCACCGCAGGGGATTTCAATGTGACAACAGAATTGAGAATCATTCCATTAAAGAATTGCCCAAGGGAGTGGTTCTTAAACACACAGAGGGCTTATTAAATACAGATTATTGGTCCCCACTTCTGGAGTATCTCGTTAAGTAGGTTTGGGATGGATCAAATAATTTGCATTTTTAATAAGTTCCCAGGTAATACTGATATTGCTGAACCATACCTTGAGAAACACCAACTCATAAGCACACTTACTGAAATTGGTGGAATAAAATGTACCTAGGGTCACTCTGTGCTCCAGGCATGTGTGGATTTTACTTTAGAATGGCTTATTGACCCAGGACGGTCTCCAGACACCATGCCAAGACACCATGCCAAGCTGTGGATGGGACAGAATCCTTTAGGGCATTGCCACTCAATGCATGATCTATAGACCAGTAGTAATGGCATCACATGGGGATCTATTGGAAGTGAAGACTCTGGAGTCCCATTCCAGCACCACTGGACCAGAATCTGCATTTTCACAAGATTTCCAGGGGATGTGTGCACATGAGAGTTTGAACAGCACTATTCTGGAAAGCTGAGCAGCCCCATGCTTGGAGGACAGATAGACAAGGTATGTCCCTCCCAGCACACCTGCAGGGCAGCAGCTCATCTAGTCCCTCCCAACCCATAGGACTGTTGGCATCATGAAGGGTGTTCAAATGGGGTGTTGGGCATTGCTCTGGTGATAATAATGACAGAGAGAAAAGGAATGAGGGAGCAAGACAGGCAAGGCCAAGGCCAGTTTGCAGCAATACCCCAAGGAGTTCAGGTCAAGCCACTGAACTCAATGACATTTAGAATGTGCCCAGCACTGGGACTGCAACTCAGTAGAGAGGGAGGAGAAGGAGGGGGACTCTTTAAGATAGTCCACTGCAGGCTGAGCTCCGAACAACCCTTCGCATACTCACTTGTTTCACACTATGTCCACATTAGAGACTGCCCCCTTTCCCCCCCCGCCCCCACCGTTTGCATAGAAAGTCAAGGTACAGAGGAAAAGGAAATTTCCTCAGGTCACACAATCACTAACAGGCAACAGGGAAATTCTAATCCAGGTCTGGGATGCCAAAGCTCACATCCTCTTCATCATGAGCTACAATGAATGGATTCATGAGAGGTTATTATGGAGTCTCAGTGGGCAAAATCCTGACCCAAAGTTTGCACAACAGAGCAATTCAGTCACTCTGAATGGATGTTGGAGATAGAGCTGAGAGGTTTGAGTAGGATATCAATAGCCTAAGTTTAAAACTTGGCTCCAATATTTTCTAATTGTAGGAGCCTCTCTATAACTTCTCTTTGCCTCTGCCTCTTTGCCTATATATATAAAAAATGAGATATCAATAATACGTAACTGTAATATGATTAAAATACTATAAATGACAATATTTTGCAAGGATTTAATTGAATGAAATAGTCAAAGTCCTAAGCACAGAGTCAAGCATATAATACATACTCCATGTCCTTGGTCTCCCCTAGTTTTGGTCCAATTAAGCAATTTCTCTAATTGTTGCTCCAGAAAAGAGCCCCCTAATATTCCACAGTGGGATAATGTGGAGAAGTGGAATTCCATGGGAAATACGGATTACAAAAATGGGAAGGTGAAGAGTGGATGAAGCCCAGTTATTTATATGATTGCAGGCTGTGTGCAGAGAGACACTGAAGGTATGTACATCTGGCATCTCCCCACACTTGGGGGCTTGGGCCATGAAATGCCAATGTCTACATCAGAGCCTTCTGGGTATTCCAGCAAATTCAAAAGCAAATCACCATTCCTACTCTCTGGCCTCCTCCCACTCCTACACTTTAACACCAGAGACCCCGATTCCCCTGTTTGCTCCAGCCCCTTTCCTACCCATAATCTTAGCTTGGAAAGAGGAGCCACCTGAGTTACATTATCTTGATTTTCACTTACTATAAGAGCAAAAGAAAAGAGAGAAGACTTGGAGAAAACAGAAGCTGCAATGGAAAACCATGCTAACTTAAAGTGCTCCCTGGGCTCACAGGCTTACCAAGGAAGATCTGCTTTTAAACTCCTCCGTGCTCAAGGAAGGCAGCTGTGGTGCTGACCAGACAGGCCTCGGTATCTTCTCTGTCCTGGAGTCCAGAAGAATCTAAAGGAGAACTTCTCCCTGCTCAAGACCACCCTCAAGAGCCAAGCTAACCTTCCCTGAGCAGTTGTCTTACTGCTCTACTTCAGGAACTGTCCTGTGCATTTCATCATCCTCAAACCTGGAAAAAGAGGTGACTTTGTTATCCCCATTTACAGAGTAGGCACTGAGTCTTGAACATGTACTAGACTGAATAACGCCCTCCCCCAAAATTCACGTCCACCAGAACCTCAGGATGTGATCTTATTTGGAAATAAGATCTTTGCAGATGAAGTTAATTAAATTAAGGTGGGGTCATCTGGATGAGGGTGGGCCCTAAATTATATGAGAAGAGACACAAGGACCTACAGAGGAAAGGAGGCCATTTGAAGATGGTGGCAAAGTTTGCACAAGCACAAAGCAAGGCGTGATAAAGATGCCGGGAGCTACCATAAGCTGGAAGAGGCAAGAAAGGAAACTTCCCTAGAGCTTTCAGAGGGGCATGGCTCTGCTGAGACCATGATCTCTGGCTTCTGACCTCCAGCACTGTGAGAGGATAGATGTCTATTGTTTTAAGCCACCCAGTTTGCTGGACTTTGGAAACTGATACAGAGAGTTTAACTGACTTGCTCAAAATAATACCTGTAGTGAGCAAAAGGGTTCCAGAATCAGAGTGCTGGCTTGCTGACTCCAGAGCATGAGGTTTTGAACTTCAAAGCCGACCCCCACCCGTGGCCTTCAGGGGTCCATTTGGTTAGAATGACTCTTACTAGACCTGCGGTGGACATCTGTTGGCTTTGGTGCTCACCTTTCTTCTGATACCAGGACCCCATTGTCTTCTGAAGGATGTTTCAACCAGTATCATGCTGGCAGTGGAGACCATGTGACCTGGATCTATCCAATCGGAGCAGTGCATCCCCCTGGCTGCAGGGGTTGGGCCAGAAATGGTCACATGCATGAGCCAAACTGGGCCAGCAAACCCTGGGATCTACCTTGAGCAACCAGACAAGAGTGACTCATTTCCACTGGAAGTGAACACAAGAGTCTAGAGGGAGAGCTGGCTGAGGATTAAGCCAACACCGAGAACAGCAGAGCCCAGACGTGGTGTTTTAGTCAGGTAGACCACGCCAGGCTGAACTAACAAAGAAACACAGAAATCTCACTAGCTTAACACAATACAAGTTTCTTTTCCATCATTCAAAGCTTATTGCCTTTCAGGCAACTCTCCAGGGCACCAGCCCTCCATTCAGTGACTCAGGGATTGAGGTGCCCTCTATGATGTAAAGGAGCCATCTCAACCCCAGGCTTTCACTTGCTGAGGTAGGGAAGAGAGACGTACTAGACTTTCCACTCACATTTTATTGACTGGAACTTGCCACATGTCCAAAACTGTCTTACTTTCCCGGCCACAAAAATAAAGATCATACGATGAGTGGGCTTAAACCACAAGAATACATGGGCTCACAGTTTTGAGGCTAGGAGAAGCTCAAATTCTAGGCAACAGCAAAGTGATGCTTTGTCCTCAAAGACTGGCATACTGGGGCTAGCTTCCATGATCCTTGCGTCCTTGGCAGTGTCCTCTCATTTTACGTCCAATTCCAGATTGTTAACTTCTAGTTTGTGCTTCTCCATGTGGCTTTATCTTCATCAAGCTTCTGGTAATAGATTTAAGGCCCAACCTCACTCAGTTGGGCCACTCCACTTAAAAGAACATCTTCAGAAGATCCTATTTACAATGAGTCCACACCCACCGGGATGGAGTGAGATTAAGAACATGTTTCTTCTGGGATACATAATTCAACCTACCACACCACCTAATCACAAAGGTGCTTGGAATTTGTAGTCTTCCGATGTGCCCGGGAAGGTGGGCAGAACTAGGGAGGAATGCACACTTAGACGTCTCTACCACACATGGAGAGAAAAAGTTCTCAGTGACCCAATTTAATCCCTAGATCAAACTGCACCTAAAGTCTTTAGGTAACTCCTAGTTAAATGAGCCCATACTTTTTATTTATTCATTTATTTTTGCTTAATGTAGTTTGTTGGCTTTTGTCTCACTTGCAATTGAACGAATTCTAGTTGACACAGAAACACATATACTTCTCCCCCTCCTCCTAGTCTAAATAGCACCCACTGTGGTGGTGGTTTCTCCTCTTCCACCCATTTAGGAGAGCTGTAACACCCTGAAGCTTAAATGTTCTAAGTTTTTCTGGGACCTGTCCCTTCAGTCATTGTGAAGGGAAAATGGTGCATGAGGGAGAAATCAGTTAGGAGAGAAAAGGCCATGACTATATAAAAGATAATAACATTAATCTTGGTCTTGCAAAGGAAACTGGGTTCATTTGAAAACAAGACAGGATCTGGCAAATTAGAGCAGTGCATCCTCCTGACTGCAGGCACTGAGCCAGGAATGGTCACATGACATGAGCCAAACTAGGTGAGCAAACCCTGGGATCTACCTTGAGCAACCAGACAAGGGGTTACTCTAGAAAGCCATTGCTCTAGCAACCTGGGATCCTTTGAAGAAAGTTGCCCAATCTGCACTTAGACTCGAAGCAACAGCAAAAGTCAGCTTGACATCCTGGGGGCTTTCTTTGGTGACTTAGTCTGAAGAGAGATGACCCAGGTTCTGCTTTCATCTTTGCCACTGTGTGATCTTGAGCAAGCCATTGATGCTCTCTGAACCTCAGCTTCCACATCTGTAAAACCAGAATGTTAAAGTAGCCTCTGTCTGATGTCCCTGTCTCCTTTGTACCCTAAAGGTCTGTAAGATACCACCTCTGACTGCAGGTGTCCGGACACAGTTCAATGGTTGGTTTCATAGACCAGCAGGAGTGTCCTGGTGGAAACCTCACTCCAGAATTATCATGCAAAGTGACTGAGTACGATGGACGCTAGCAGGGTGCTGATTGTCAGAATCATATTCAAAGAAGTACTAAGATCTAAGTTCATACCCCACTTGTGTTGTTGCCTTAGACAAGTTATTTAAATTCCTCCGGACTTCTGTTTCTCCATCCTTAATGTTAGGATGGTGATCTTTGCCTCCCCAGCAGAGTTGTGAAGTCCAAATAACATCCTAAGGCAGCTTTGGACTTAAGGTTCACATGACATGGTTTGAGCCTTTAGGCCCTTCAGAGAAAATACCAAACATTAATTTTATTGAGGGTTCTCTCTGCACTTCTACACAACACTGTGAGGTAGATACTACTACCAACTCCATTTTACCTTGTCTTTTAATCTCTCCAAGCAGCAAAGAAGCAGACACAGATTTCGACCCGGAGATGACTGATACTTGTACTCTGCTCTAAACTATCACCCAGTGCTGCCTCCTTGACGTGGAGAGTGAGTGTGGATGGGTACAGAGGAATCTGACATGCTGCAAAGATGTCTTACTCAGTTTTGTGTCATCTTTAGACCCTAGAAAGGTGGATCTTAATGGAATACTGTCTCAGAACCCTTTGTGGAGTGAATGGATGGATAGGTGTGTGTTTGGATGAATGACAGAATGGATAAATTGACGCTGAAAGCAAATAAAGAACAATAAGGAGCTATATAGATGGGCAATGATCATATATTGACCCAGGTACCATCACACTCATTTCACATGTTAACAAGGAAGCCAAGGCTGAGCACGCACTTGGGTTGGGATGTGGAATGGCCCTGCTGAAGGAGTCAAAGAGAACTAGTTCCCTTCCTCATCAATAGCCCAACTTGATTCAGATATCTGCCCAGAGTGGGAAAGTTGCAAATCAGAGACCACATGCTTTGAAAAGCATGAAGGCTTTCCCTGGGGCTCAGGATGGAAGCCTGGAGATGAAGTGGGGAGAACTGGAGAGGGAGAGTGACCAGCTAATAAGACTGTCTACCCGCTACTCTGCCTTCTGGGCTACCAAGCCAGCAACAAAGTGCCCGCTTCAGCTCTTTCCAGAGATGCTAGCAGCCAAGGTAATGCTTTCCTTCTTGTGTTTTCACTCTTCCTACAAGCTCCTATGAGCCAAGGACATTCACTCAGCCATCTAACCTTGAGAACCTACTATGTGCCAAACACTTCTTGAAACGCTCAGGATAGCAGTGAGCAGAACAGGTTAAGAAGCCCCACCAAGGTTCAGCTTATGTTTGATCACAGGAGCAAACCCTACCTAACCATTACCCAAACTGTATCATGTCCTCTGTGTTAGACACATGCTGATCTTGCTCTGAATAAAGTTCCCAGGGCTATGTGTAAGATGATGGGTGGATCCTAGAGTTAACTCCCATCTCTGAGAAGGCCTGCAACATCAGGAAAAACAGCTGGTGTCTCCCACTAGATGAAGGGCAAAGGTGTAAGACTTGGGCATTCCTTGTAAATCCTAGCCAAGGAACTAGGAGTCTTGTTCCTAGTAGCAGAAGGAATGTGCACTTGGTGAGCTCTCCTGCATGAGTCTTTGGGAATCACTCATAAGGAGGTCAGGACTGCCAGTTATATCAATGAATTAATCCAGTGATAATTCTGGACCCTGATTATGCCCCTTGCGAAGTGCTAAGGCAACTACAAAAGAAACACAAGGCATCTCTCAAGCTCCATGAAGCTGACAATCAGAGGGACTACAGAGGTTGGGAAAGGTCTTCAGGGGAAGAGTGAGGATAGACAGAGGGGAGAGAAAGCCAAGGCTGAAGCCAAGACTGACTCAGAGGATAGCTGTAGAAAGTTTCCATTCACTCATTCATTCGTTTATTCATTCTCTCAGCCAGTCAGTTAATAGAGCCCATTTCAGACTCCAGTAAGCTCCGTAGATAAAATGGAGAGCAAACATGTATTGTTTCAGTTCAGTGAATGCGATCAAGTCTAGTGGGGGAGGCAGGCCCTTATCAATTAATTGCATGCTATCTCTATGAAGGGAAAATGCAGGCTCTATATCAAGGGGAACTTGTGCATGAGTGCATATGTGTGTGTGTATGGGCACGCTGTGGCAGTTAGAGGCTGGTAGTGATGGTGACTAGGGGGCAATTCCTGCAAAGGGAACAGCTTATGCAAAGTTTCCTGATGCGGGGAGGGCTGTGTATTGGAGGAACTGGAAGTGGACGGGCTGGAGAGAAGCAGGCTGATGGCTGGAGAGGAATCAACACGGGCAGGCTGACCAGTGACCGTCAGGCTAAACTCTTTGCACTGATCCTAAGGAAATGGCAGACATTGGAGGATTTAAGCAGCAAGAAACTATGCTGAGATTTGTGCTGAGGAAATATGGGAGATTAGGTTCAATCTTCCTTCATTTTTTTGATGAAGAATATGCGAAACCTTTAAGCCAGAAATGTGCATGTACTCCATTTTCTAAGAGGCAAGATAGCAGAGTGGTTATGAAACCAGGGTTTTAGGTTGAAAATTTCAATTCGATTTGGAATAATAATAGTAAATGACTTCTAAGCCCCACATTTCTCATCCGATTTTTGTGAGCATTTTAATGAGGACATACATAAACTTCAGCAGCGGTCCTTCACCCGTATTGGCACCCAACAAGTCGTAGCTATTTTTATTCTCTCTCTTCACAACTTGAATAAAAGAGGTCTGGAGCAGTGCCACAATTGTCATTAGAGTTTGGTCTCTCTCAGGGTCTTCCTTCATTGAAGGACCTTCAGCTGAGTGCTTTCTTGCTGAAGTTGAAACATTTCCGTTTCTCTTCCTGAGAACAGCTGGTCCCAATCTTCTAAATAACCCCCTTTGCACACTTGAAGCCCATTATTAAGATTCCCGTTGGCCATAAACATATGAAAAAGTGCTTAACATATGAAAAAAAAAGTTTAACCTCACCAGTAATCAAAGACATTCAAATCAAAACAACAAAATTCAATCTTTGCCTATCAATTTGGTAACTTTTTTAAATGATAGCACTCCATGCTGGTGAGAGTAGGACAAGGTGGCAATTTCATACAGTGCTGGTGGCAGCACAAATTGGTGTAATCTTTCTGGAAAGCAATTTGGCAATATGTTATCAAGACCCTGAAAATTGCCCTTACCCTTTAACCCAATAATTCCACTCCGAACCTATCTGAAGGAAGCAATCAAAGAATCAGACAAAGACTTCTTTTCAATAGTATTTGTTTTACATGTATATATTTCACACACATATATAAATATACAATATTTTTATTGATGAATAGCTGGAAACTACCTAGCAGTTCAATAATAAGTCATGACACTTAAGCTACTAAAAGTCATATTTACATGTTACATGACATGTATTCAAGGATATGCAAAATGACCACTATACAATATAACAAGTACACATACACAACAGGTTACAAAACCAACATGGTAGGATTTTAATTATTATGTTATTACATATACTTATATTTTCATATGTGTATAGAAAAAGTCTAGGTGGGAACATAGCAAAAATGTTAAGTTCTTATTAGAGGCTGATAGAATTCTGGTTGACTTTTAATTTTTTCTTTATAACTTTATAATCAGAAAAAATTGCTTAAGAGCTTACGTAGCCTTATACACTCTTCTGAATGGGTCAACATCTTCCTCATTCTGCTGTAGCATATTGTCCAGAATCTAAACAGTGGGCCATCAGGGGAAGCAGACATTTCTGTAAAGGACCAAAGAGTAAATGTTTTAGTCTTTGCAGGCCTTTAGTCTATGCCACAAGTCCCCTGCTGCTGTATCGCAAAAGGAGCCATAGAAAGCATGTCAATGAATAGATGTGGCTGTTTGCCAATAATTTCTTTTTTTACAAAAGCAGGAGTGGGCCAGATTTGGCTCATGGTCATGGTTTGCCTACCTCTGGCCTAGAAAATGTGAGTCTCTCCCAGTCTAAAGACTCTAGCCCCAAACATATGGAAGGGGAAATTTCTAGAAGATTGAGGTAAAGCGGGATGCTTGTCCTCATGACCTTTATCTGTTGGTCTGGACCTTTTATTCAGAAGCAGATCATGAGGGGCAGTCTGCATGGGCCTCATTTCTTTATCCCTTCGCCCATGTCTCTCATATCTGGGCATTGGCACCAGCTAATCGTTCTGCCATCACCACCACCACCCCTCTAACCCTTATGCAGATGGTGGGGTGGGGGCTGTATAAAGGCCAGGAACTTTAATGATGACAGTAAAGGGGCCCAAGAGCCTCACAGCAGTTGACAGACAGGTTGTTTCTCTCTCTCTACCACTTTTGTTCCACATGTGACTGTCGAAGCTTCCAGACTCCACGGTCTCTGGTTTTGTCTTCTCTTCTGGACACTGTGTTCCAGAAGGAGGGGAGTGGAGAGGCAGAAGGGTAATTGTAGGGTGGCTGCATCCCAAGCAATGTTCAAAGAGGGTGCATAAGAGATATTCTTCTGGTGGGTTCAGCTTTCTAGCCAGACAAATGGGACCCTCAGCAAGGGGTCCTCATACACCTGTGTTTGATAGGAAACACTGAGGTTTCCTTCCTGGGATTGAAGCCCTTAAAGCCCCTTGATGTAAACACAAGTTGCTACCAGGTAGAGGTGGGTCTCCCTACTCACTTCCAGCTCCTTTCCCTTGCCTCAACTTCTTTGTTATGTTCCCAGTGGGAACACCTTTTCTAAACCATTGTAGACACAGGCACCTGTCCAGGAGGCAGGAACTGCAGCTGGAAGCAGTCTGTACATCCGGGCTGGTGGTACACAAGGAGGTTAAAAGCAACTGGCATTCTAGAGACCTTGACCTCCTTGTCTCTCCTTCCTAAAATCAAGTGAAAATGGCCCCTTTGGAAAGAAAAGCAAGTAATCCAGAGGTTTGCCCAAAGTCTTCTTCTGGCTCGTGCTTGTGATTCCCCCTGATTCGGTTTGATCTTAGGTTTTCTCTTGACTCTGAATCCAGGTAGTGGGGCCAGGGGACCGGCCTTGGGGTACGACAACTTTCAATAGTGACTTCACCATTCTAGCAGTTAATGACTCAGAAAGAGGGGAGAAAAGGGACTTGGCATTAAAAAAATTTATATCTCCAATGCATTATTTTGCTCATAAAATCTTTCACGTCATTACCACGGCAGAAAATACATACACCCAACCCTATAATCTTCATTTAGGCTGGCTGTTTATGGTTTCATTTCTTGTTCATGATTGATCTTAATATATGTGTTATTCTGATTTCCCCAGGGATAGAAATGGTTGCTTATTGTTTTTGTTTTTGTTATGTTCAGGGAAGGAACTGCTGAGAGCTCACTCCCACTATTAAATCTTATTCAGTAAACAAATATTGGGAGGAGCATGCATACAGAAAGACTGTAGGATTGGATGTCATTCACCTCACCCATTCCTCAGGCATTTTCTCTACGGAAGATGGGGTTCTGTTGGAAACGCAGGTCCGCTACTTCCCAATTGTGTGAATCACTTAATCGCTCCAGGTTTTTCTTTCTTCTATTTAAAGAAAAGAAAAGTGTGGGGGTAGGAGGCTTGATGATACGTGTCATGCAGAGTCTTAAAGTTTGACCAAAATGTGTCTGTTAAGTTCCGGGCTCAGTATAGGTGTTCAGACCATTTCACTCCCTCTTCCCTTCTTTAAACAAGGCTAACAAGCCCTGAGAGATACAGATATGAGCAGTTACAGCTCCCTGAATCTTCAGGGAGAGACATTTTTATGGACACATACCTGGAAATGTGGCACGCTATGAAAAATCATGCCACGTGCTATTGCAAAAGAAAAGACAGGGCATGTCATCCTCAGTCCTAGTATCAGTGAAGCCTACTGGGAGGGCAAGGCGTTGGGGTTGAGCCTTGAAGGACAGGGATGGAGAAGCAGGAAAGGCTTGCGGGCAGGGGAACTGCAGGAGCTTAGCCAAGAAAGGACAAAGTGTTTCAGGACATGATCAACATTTGGGGTGGCTGGACAGTCAGGTATGTAGAGAGGCTAGTGTAGCAGTAAGGTTAAAAATCCACATCTTGAGAATGAGCCATAACATACTAAGCCAAGAAGCTTATACATTGCAAAGTCTGTGCAGTTCCTGAACCAGGGAATAACATATTCTGAACTTCACTTGAGCAGAATGGAGTGAATATACATCTGGGGTTGCCTAGGAGAGTCCCTATGGGTAATTATTAATATTCACACAAGTGTTTCTGTTTGGGCAATAATTCCTGTGGCCACCCTAACTTTAGATCACCCTATAGTTGATAGGAGACAGGAAAAACTGGGATAAGAGGAAGTGGAATACAGAGAGACCAGTCAAAGACCCCTTGGGCTATCTGGGTAGGAGACAAATTTATCCAAAGGAAAGGGACTAATGTAATGGGATTGGAAAGAAAGTGCTAGACCAAAGAGCGATGTTGAAGGCAGATTCATAAGATTCAGGATGGACAAATGAGAGAAGAAATAACAAAACGGAGGGCAAATGAGAGGCCTGATATTTTAGTATTACCCATAGGGACTCTCCTAGGCAACCCCAGATGTATATTCACTCCATTCTGCTCAAGTGAAGTTCAGAATATGTTATTCCCTGGTTCAGGAACCGCACAGACTTTGCAATGTATAAGCTTCTTGGCTTAGTATGTTATCAATGGCATGAACAGAACATACTTGCATAGAAGAATAGCCCAGGAGTTGGACATAAGAATCTGGAACACAGAAGAGGCCAGAGTTCGAGATGTGGATTTGGCAGATTCCTGGAGTATGGGAAACCATCAAGGGAGAAGGTAAATAAGCCCCAGGAATGTAGGAAACCATCCAGGGTCAAGATGAAGAACATATCAGCAGGTGATATGGAGCTATGTGCAAGACGAAGGAAGAACTAGGGAGGAGCATGGAAGCCTGGGGAGAAGAGAGTATGAGGATGAATGGTCATAGGGAGGAGCATGGAGGCCTGGGGAGAAGAGAGTATGAGGATGAATGGTCATAGGGAGGAGCATGGAGGCCTGGGGAGAAGAGAGTATGAGGATGAATGGTCATAGGGAGGAGCATGGAGGCCTGGGGAGAAGAGAGTATGAGGATGAATGGTCATAGGGAGGAGCATGGAGGCCTGGGGAGAAGAGAGTATGAGGATGAATGGTCAGGCCAGCAGAGCCAAAGCACTGAGTGGGATGGAAGAGGGCAATTAGAAGGACCTTTGAAAGTTCCATTTCACTAGAGCAGCGGGGGCAGAGGGCAAATTGCAGTGGGTTGAGGAATGAGTGGGAGGTAAGGAAGTGGTGTTGATAAGCATAGAGGATTGATTCTTTGGGCATAACTTCTAGCAAAAGAAAGGAAAGAGATGAGACTGAGGGAATAATCAAGAGAAAGGAAGCTTTTGGGGAGGTAAGTGGGACCTGAACATGTTTGCACACCAGGAGAAAGATGCTGGCAAACAGGGAGTTTGAAGATACCAGAGATAATAATGTGTTGGAAGATAGGAGCAGATGGTTTCTGTTCTAGTTTGCTAGCTCTGGAATGCAATATACCAGAAATGGAATGGCTTTCCAAAAGGAGAATTTAATAAATTGCAAGTTTACAGTTCTAAGACTGAGAAAATGTCCCAATTAAAACAATGTATAGAAATGTCCAATAAGGCATCCAGAGAAAGATACCTTGGTTCAAGAAGGCCGATGAAGTTGAGGGGTTCTCTCTCAAGTGAGAAGGCACATGGAGAACACAATCAGGGTTTCTCTCTCATCTGGAAAGGCACATGGTGAACACGGCATCATCTGCTAGCTTTCTCTCCTGGCTTCCTGTTTCATGAAACTCCCCGAGAGGTGTCTTCCTTCTTCATCTCCAAAGTCACTGGCTGGTGGCCTCTCTGTTTCGTAGTTCTGCGGCGTTCTGCATTGTGGCTTTCTCGTGGTTCGGTTGTCTTTCTCTGCTCTCTCTGACTCTTCTGGCTTTCTCTTTCATCATTCTCTAGCTTTTTTCAAAGTGCTTCTTCTTTTAAAAGATTCCAGTAAAACCAATCAAGACCCACCCGCACTGATTGAGTCACATCTCCATGGAGATAAGCTAATTAAAGTCTCTAACATACAGTACTGAATTGAAATTAGAAGAAATGGCTGCCTTTACAAAATTGGATTAGGGTTAAAACATGACTTTTCTAGGGGACATATATCCTTTCAAACGGGTACAGTTTCTGTTTCAGCAGAGAGGCCATGCCTAGTCAAGAGATAGGGCTGGAATTTCTCTGAGAAAGGCTAGAAGGAAGTGAGGCTGCAATGCAATAAAATATTGAGATGGGTGGATTGTAAAATGAGGGAGTAAATGGGAGTTGTGGTTGTAGCAGAAGTAGTAGCAGCAGTATTATCACCAACAGTTAATAGCATTACTTTTTGTTTACATGCAACTTCCCTGCAATCATTTAACTTAATCTTCACACTTGCCCCATTTCACATGGGAGGAGACTGGGCCTGAAAGAAGCTAAATAAATCGCTCACAGGCAACTGTAAAAGTAGGAAAGCATGGATTCACACCCACGACTTTCTGATGGCACAGCCAGTCTCGTAGGTCACTTGGAGGCGGTGTAGACCAGAGGCTACAGAGCAGGAGGTGAAGTCATCTGCCATGAATGATGGGGGCGGAATTGGAGGTCTGAGGAGGGAAGAGAAGAGTTGAAACAGCTGCTATGAAGAATGCACTAGGGATGGACCGGGGAAGAGAAAGGGCACAAACAGCTTCCCAGTGGTGTCGATAGTTCTAAGATTCCATCTTGTTCTTATCGCCCTCGCTCCCAACCCCATTTCCTGCCAGGAATCCTTACCCCCGCACTCTTCCCATTTATTTTTTTTTTTGTCCTTTCTTCTCTTATCCCTCCTTCAAGAGAAATAAGCATCATATGGTCTACGTAGACCAGGTCAACGACTCTTCCAACCACTGGAAGACTGTTGGTTGTGCCCAGCGAAGGGAGCCAGTGAGGTCATCTTCAGAGTCTTGACCGATGCCTGAAAATTTTAAGGAGCCAGTGGATTCATCTGGCAAGAACGATTGGACCTGGAACCATCTCAGAGCCACAAATCTGCGTGCAGAGGCTCAGCTCCCTCCTTTCAGACAGAGCCCCCCAATTGCTTAGACCAGCCAATGGAGGAAGCCAGCTGAAGTGAAAGAATTTCTCTGCGTGAACTGGCCACCCCACTCCCCTCAGGCCACTGACTTCTATTCCATTAACAGGCCTGTCCATCCCAAGGCTTCTTTCTGCTAGAGATCTGTTGATGATACAGCTGACAATGAGTAAAGAGAATGCCTTCATTTGAATTCAGAGCTTAAATCTCTACCACAGAGTCACTAATTTGACCTCTTTGAAAATAGCAGTAGACTAAAGCAGACCCATTCTCCCTTGTGGGGGAGAACTCCACTGAAGTAGAAAATTGAAGGGATTGGTCATAGGGACAATTTTAAAGAGACAAGATAACTGCTTGTTACCTGTGTCCCACCAGCTAACACAGAACTATTAAGCCACTACTCAATATGCTCCAAGAGGAACCAGAATCTAGAAGAAGCTGGGCTTAATTCAAATTTCAATGCAAGAACTGGCTAACAGGACCAGGAATTGGTACTGAATTCTAGAAAAAGCACTGGCTTCCCACCTCTAAAATGTCATTGTCAACACATGCGCTCTCAGGATAGCAAACCTGTGGGCTGCCAGATTCTGGAAGCTTTTATTAGAATCTTTTCTGGACTCTAACTCTTTTCCACTGAGCTAGAGCTTGTAAGAGAGTAATCATGTTGGCTCTCAATAATACAGAAAAGGCACAGGGGAAATGACCCCATCATCTGTTCGGGCTAAAATGGTATCATCTGGAGGCAGGGGGCCAGGATATAAGCAAGTGCAGTTCTAATTGACATTTCAGTGTAATTGGATTTGTAGGATCAGGGGCAAGAGAGAGAGAGATGGAACTTTTCATAGAGCATTCTTCTAAGTTTTGGGGCATTCAGAATCCATGGGCAAATGTTTGAGAAGCAATGATCCTTGTATCTGTTTGCACACACACACACAAGCACACGCATGCACAAGCACTTACACACAAGGGTTGTGGGCTACTGAAGAGATGTGTTCCCATTATCCAACCCATGTTAAAATAAAGCCCACACCCCCCTATAAGCCCTGGTTTAAATTGTATTCCCCTCTCAGAGGCAGCAGAGGCTCCTGAAAACCTGGCCACATTCTCATTCCAACTCTCCAGCAGATTACCATCTTTCCCTTAAGTCGTTCCGAAAAACAGCCCAGGGGCAACAAATCCCTCCCTCTCCCACCCGTTCCAACATTTCTCTAATTAATGCAGGAGAAAATTAATTACAGAGGGATTTTCAAGACTTCGGCATCTAATGACCAGCCCCAACCCCCCCGGCTGCCCTCCAGCTAATCGCAGCTCCCGATTGGTGGGGCCGGGCCCTGCCCTCCTGCCCCCCTCCGCGCCCTCCCCCCCCTCCCCTCCCTTCCCAGAACCCACGAACAATACCACAGGCTAATTAGGCAGGGAAAGAGTTTCTTGGCAAAGGGGGCTGAGTGCTAGGTCAGTACCTTGAACAACCCAGAAGAAAAACAAAACAGCATTAAAAGGAAAAAAAAAAAAAAAAAAGAAGGGAAGAAAAAAAATAATAACACAACAAAACCTGCTAATCCCAAGCGCATTTCCGCCAAATCTTCTCTTTTTCAAGTGTTTTCTTCCTGGTAAACAAAGTTCTGTCACTGGGTCTGGGGATTTTAGGACACGGTTGCTTAGTAATATTGGGGAAAACAAGAAGTCCGTACCTCAGTCCCATTTTCTTTCTCTTCTCTCTCTCGCTTCACTGAGAGGTCATGCCACATTCCCACATTGCAAGGGACAGCCTGTTTGTAAAGAAGAGCTAGGTTTTCTTTCTTTTTCATGTCTAGCAGCTTCCCAAAGCCAAGTCAGGCTTCGCTGCTGCCAAGGTCGGCTTCCCTCCACTGGCAGAACTTTCTGCAGTGGTGGAGAATACATATGGCTCCACCATCCAAGGTGGTAGCCACCAGCCACGAATGGCCACTGAGCACTTGAAATGAAGGTGCCATGACTGAAGACCTGACCTTTTGGTTAGAATTAATTTTAATTAATTGACATTGAAATTGAACTAGCCCACACGTGGCTTTTGGTTTAGAAGGCACCTGACAAAATCCACCTTGGGCTGAGTCAGCAGAGCCCCTGGGAGATGGCAATAGAGTCTCGGGGACCCTGGGACATCACTGAGGGCAGGGAATGGTTTTGTGTTGAGGATCTGAACCCAGCTCCACCTTCTCTTTGTATGGCCGTGGGCAGTCATGGAATCTTCTAAAATGTTGGCGTCACTCATACAAGTACACCAGGGTCACCTTGAAGCACTTAATGGATGTAAAGCACCCAGCTCACCTGGTGGCTCCTCCAGTGACTCTTTTCACCAGAGAATAACGACTCCGGGCTGAGATGGCAAATGCTAATCTTGCCCACTCTCCTTCTCCTGCCCCTCCTTGTCTTGCATTTCTTACTCCCAGGGTACCATGCTGTTTCCCACCTTCGTACTTTTACCCATGCCTGGCCTTCCTTGGCTCAGGCCTTGGACTCAGATTGCGGTTCAGATGTCCGAAAGACTCAGCGTAGAAATGCCTGGAACCAGGAAATATCCCTTCCCTCTACTCTTGTCTCCCCTCCACTCATCTCTCCTCTCTTCCCTCTCATATATACACACACACACTTCAGCTAAGCTGGACGCCTTTCCTCAACCCTGTACCTCTACATACCCCCACCATCTTGTAGTGTAATGATCTTTTTATAAATCTATCATCCCTGGTGGAACAGGACCCCTTGAGGTCACAGTGTGGGTTCTGGCTTTGTTTTGGTTTTCATCTCTGTGCCCTTATCATGCAGCACAGAATCCAGCACATAGTAACTTCTCAGTAAATGTTTGTTGTCCATGAATTATTTGTCCCAGTGTACATCTCTGGGTCCAGTAGACTACAACCCACAGGCGAAATCCAGCCCACCACCAGTTTTTGTATAGCCCTCAAGCTAAGATTGTTTGCTTCCTATTTTTAAATGGTTAGATTTCAAATGTTTATATAAGTATCTACATGATATCCTTAACTTTGCCTCGTAGCCTGTAAAGGCTAAAGCATTCACTGTCTGGTCCTTTAAGAAAAAGTTGGCCAACTCTGCTCCAGATCCCAAGAAGAGTTGCTGATGAGGCTTGGTGCAGCCTGTGGTCAGGGAAAAGGAGAAAGGATGCTTGGGGAGGGATGAGAGGGACCCAGTGTTCACATCTTAGACATTTCCAACAGAACCAAACCCACACGAGCTAGGAACATCATCAGGAGCCAGCCCCCAGGGACGCAGCCAGGAAGGGCAGCACCGGCAGGTCAAGCCCTGCTGCTTCCTTCCTGCCCCTCACCTCCCACCTCACCCCAATGCAGACACCTCAGAGAGTGGGGGCTGGGGAGACGCATGATGTGGACTTCTGAGAAAGTTCTGCCTCTCCCACATCGGAGCCACAGCAAATGGAAGAGGAGCCGTTCTGGATTCTGTTTTGTGGTTTGTCTGCATTAAGTAGCAGTTTCCATTTCAAGTCAAGCCCCCAAACATGTTTTTAATAGCGATGAAAACGTCTTCCAAAGCGACACACACACACAGGGGCTTGGAAGCAATCATTTGGAAGCAGGAAGCAATCTGTTCTTCCCGTTCCTGCTAAGACACGGACGAAGGTTTCTAAGAACCAAAGTAAAGCTTTCTCCAGGCACTGTTGACAGCCCATCAAGGTGAGCAAGAGGAGAGGCTCATCTCTGGCCCCTGCCCCTCGATACCCTCCATACGTTCCTAATATCTTCTTAATCTGCAGCTAAAATACAGATTTCCAGATGTCTGCCCAGCACGTTGCGGGCATTTGGGAGGGCCTTGGTGGCCTACTTGTTTCCTTTCTGGGATCGCTCTTCCAAATAGGGCGGGGCTGAGCGTACCCAACGTGCTAAATGTTTGCCGGCTGGAGAATCTATTTTGCTACTGCTGCTTGGCAGCAGGGAGGCAGGAAACTATTTAGATACATTATCATCCTTTTCAGGAAGTTTAGAGGAATTTTCTATTGCGGTTCACAAACATTCCATCCAGTGGTCATTTAGTTATGCCGGCTCATTAGGTCACCAGTGAAGAATGCTAAGTCTGATTAAACGTCATTCTAGCTTCTCCAAACTCACTGTGCCAGAGCCAATGCAGAAAACAGAGCTTCCCTTGCCTGGTGGTAACTGGGACTGAGGAGTCCCGCCTTGAGTCCACGGAGGTGCGCCCTTGACCTCACAGCCCCTTTCTAGCCCCCATTGAAAAGTGTTTCTTATGTTCCAGAGATGTGTATGTTTTACAGAGTAATTTTTATGTGCATGAGTATAAAGGTGGGTTCCACAAATATTTTATGACCAGATACTGCTGTCCTTAAGGAGATCAAAGAGAACCTTCAGCAGAAGAGAATACGAATGCTGTTGCAAAAAAATGTGAAAGGGATCCATGGACTAAAGGTGACATCATGGAGATAATTCTATAACTGGAAAACAGGGCTGGTGTAGACCATCATAGCTATCAATGAGCTGTCTTTCTGTGCCAGTCACTGTTCTCAATACCTTACATGTATTAACTGGTTTGAGGCTCAGACATCTCAAGAAAGTAGGTCCAATGCAGAAATTGGCCCAGAAAGTCAAATACTTTGCGTGAGGTCACATAACAAGTGGGAACTGGGATAGAAATTCAGCCTGCATTGTCCACTGGAACTTTATGCAATGAGAGAAATGTCCTGATTCTATGCCATCCAATATGGTAGCTACTAGTGACATGTGGCTACTGAATATTTGAAATGTGTGGCTGGTACCACTGAAGCACTGACTCTTTAATTTTGTTTAACTATTATTTATTGAAATTTAAATAGCCTCCTGTGGCTAGTGGTTATCATTTTGGACTCTCAGATCTAGGCAATCTGGCTCCAAAATCCACACCCTTAAACATTAGATGATGCTGCTTTTTGAATCAATTAAGGGAATTCTAAACTATTTATCAAGATGATAGAAGCTAGAGGTAGAGTTCAGCCAATCTCTTCAAGGACGAGAACACACAAGAAATGAGACTAGATCTGAATGCAGGAGAGAAAAGTTAGTTGAAATCATACAGTAGGTGTTTGGATCAGGTGTCTGGGAGAATATCTGTAAAGGGAAGAGGGTTAAATATCGGCATGGTTTGTCAGGAGAGGAAGTAGTTTTCTCGTATTTAATCAACAATTCTTGCTGAGCTCTTAATGACATGACCTTACTCTCTAGTCCATGTCTTTGGAGTCATGTGGTTTAGCTGGAAAACCAAGACTAATCCTCCAAACAAAACAAGGCTACACGACCCAGGGAAGACAGCACACTCACATCTGTTCAACCTGCTGAGACTTTGGAGAGATAGATGTTGGTAAAGAAGGGAGGAATCTAGGAAATCTTCATGGCGTAGACAAAATTTTGTTGGACTAGGACAGTAGGAAGGCAGAAAGCATGAAAACATGGCATGCTTGGAAGGAAAAAATGAACTGTTTTGATGACTGCCTTGAGGAGTGATAGTCAGGAATTAATAAAAAGTGACTCCAGAGTTCTTCGCTTGGATAAAAATAGTGGTTCTGGGGGCAGACTCAAGAACTTTAATGGAAAAGTAATCAGACTTTGTCTAGAGATATGAATGAGTTGAGCTGGATAGACCAAGGTAAATCAGAATACTGGATAAAGGATGATATGGTCCATATTTTCAACTTCAGCCTCTGTGCAAGACCAAATGTTTATTTGGTGCAAACCTTTTATTTTGAGTAGTATATTATCTGATTTAACGTGTAGGGTCAGTTTAATTGAACACCATAATTACATGAAATTTTGAATAGGGCATGAGGTCTTATTGGTTTGCTCAGGTTAGTGTGATGCCCTGATATATCCCAGAGTAATTTGGACAGAGAATAAAAAGGTGTTTGCAAAAAGTCCCCTTGGAAGACTGGGGAGAAAGGAGGAAATATTAAACTTTCTTTTCTGGGGAATTCCTGATATGCTCATAAGCAGTGGCGACAACTGATTCAATAGGCTGAGCCCTTGAACTTGACCCTATAAAACTTTATTTCTGCAAAGGAGAAGCTAAGCTTACCTATAATTATGCCTTAGAATGACCCTGGAGAGCCTCTTTTGTTTCTCAGATGTAGTCTCTCTCTTTAAGCCCACTCAGCAGGGGAACTCACTGCCCTCCCCCTACATGGGACATGACTTCTAGGGGCATAAATCTCCCTGGCAATGTAGGACAAAACACCTGGGATGAGCCAGGACCTCACATCATGGGATTGAGAAACCCTTCTCTACCAAAAGGGGGAAGAGAGAAATGAGACAAAATAAAGTTTCAGTGGCTGCGAGATTTCAAGCAGAGTCAAGAGACTATCCTGGAAGTTATTCTTATGCCCTATATAAATGTCCCTTTTTAGTTTTTGGTGTACTGAAATGGCTGGAGGAAGTACCTGAAACTATTGGGCTGTGTTCCAGTAGCTTTAATTCTTGAAGACGATTGTATAATGGTATAGCTTTTACAATGTGACTGTGTGATTGTGAAAACCTTGTATCTGATTCTCCTTTTATCCAGGGTATAGACAGATGACTAAAAAAATGGATAAAAAAATAAATACATAATAAGGGGGATAAGGGGTAAAATAAATTGGGTAGATTGCAATACTAGTGATCAGTGAGAGAGAGGGGTAAGGGCTGTGGGATATATGAGTTCTTTCTTTTTCCTTTTTATTTCTTTTTCTGGAGTGATGCAAATATTCTAAAAATGATCATGGTGATGAATACACAACTATGTGTTGATATTGTGAGCCACTGACTGTATAATACAGTTGGACTGTACATGTGTACCTATTTCTCAATTTAAAATATTTTTAAAATAGCTTTAGGGGGTGGTAGGAGACAGTTTTAGGAAGTTATGACTTTGTTTGGGGGTATGCAGATTCTGAGGTGACAACTTGTGGAAATCTTGGATGAATAGCCACTTAGCAATAGCCATTAAATGGAGTCCAATTTAGATGGGAGAAGAAGGGTAGATGACAAGGCTCCCTGAGGTCACCTCCAGCTCTTGAACTTAGAGGTTAAACTTTTCCCTTAATGCTGAGAAATTAAGCAAAGACTGGATGGAGGAGAAGCCACAGGACTCCAGGGAGCTTCACGCCACCACTTCACTGGAGACAAATGTGCACCTTGTTTTTCTCTGGTATGCTGAGTTGACAGGCAATCTGTTACTTCATCTTAGATGTTATATCTATTTGTCCTTTGGAACATCCTGCCCAATGGCTTATTTTAAATGTCTTTTTTTCTCTGATTATATTTATAATACTTACCTAATCACTGCAGAACATTTGGAAACTTCAGAAACATAGAATAAGGAAATAAAGAAATGCAATCACGTATACACACACACAGACCCACCTGTGTTTGTGAATGGGTATGCATGTGTGTCTATATATGTGTGTGTATAGAGAGACACACATGTATATATGCATATGTATACATGTATATAAGATGTATATTGTTTTCATTCATTTCTAGATGGTATTTTAAAATATATTTCTGGCTGACAGAATCCGTAAGAAAACAGGGAAAGAATAATAATAGCCAAATTTTATTGAATTGTTAGTACATTCTAGACTTGCATAGAAAAACATCCATCAATCTCTACAGCCACATCTGGGAGAATCTGTTCCTAAAGTGAATCTATAGATATTCTCTATCTTGCCCACCATTTTTTCAATATCCAGGTAGGTGCTGGTAGATTTTCAGTCCTTCTTTTCATGACTTGCTTATTTTCCTTTTAACCAGAAGGCTGCTGATCCAGAATTACCCATACTAGCCTCAGAGGTAACATGGGAGAAGCTAAGAAGAGCTGGGGGGTGGAGTGGGGGTGGGGCAGGAGGGACCAAGAGAAGCGGGACCCTTGCCAGGGTGTCCCACCAATATTCCTGAACCTAAAGACTGCATCAGATAACGGGAAAAAAAACATTAGGAGAATATAATAGACTTACATCAGGGGCGCTGGGAGAGAAAGAAGGGTGGAGCAGGCACGAGATGAGAAGGGAAGGAACAAGGGGGGCATTTGCATGCTACATTTAAACTGGCTCGTGGAAACTGTGGGTAAAAATATTCCCCAGTGAATATGATCCATGAGTGCAGTTAATCCAGGACATTGGAATACTCCACCCACCCCCCAAAACACACCCCACCTCAACAGGCAATTCTTCCCTCCTGCCTTAGTCTCTTAGGGATACGAACTGAGGAATTGGTACCTCATTCTTGGAGACACCCACAATCTTTGTTTCTGGAGGTGAGTGGGTCCTTATCTGGTTCATTTAAAAGGAAAAAACCAAGCCCGTATGCTCCCGGAGCAAAGCTTGTGGGGGGAGAGAGTTGGGTCAATGTGTACACCTCGGGTGGGGGGGGGGGGGGGTGGCCTTTCCTCCAAAGATAACACAACAGCCCTCCCGGGAGGCTCCCTCCAAAATCATCCTAATGAGCATTCTGGGGGGAGGGGGGCCATTTTCCACAATATTTTGGCCGCTGCTTGCTTTTAAGAATTCACTCTTCATTTCTCAACGTTGAAAATGCCGGTTGCAATGGCCTTTCCCTCCGTGCCATCTCCGACAGCTTCTCATGCGTGAAACATAATTTTGTTCATTATTTCGTGGTCCCTAACCTTGTCTCACAGCCGTCCACCCCGGGTCCCCCTCCCTGCACCCTTCACCCCCACGTCAGACATATAATGAATTACCATTCCTTCAGACAACGAGGTGGAAAACTCGTGGTCTCCAAGGCAACGGAGTCTCCTGGGGTGGGGGAGTGGGGAAGGGGGTTTGCCCAGCCTGGAAAAGACTGGAAGTAAAGGGGGGTGGGGAAGCAGAAGCAGAGATGATTTCATTCCTGAAGCTTGAAAGCAGCCAATCAGCTCGTGAGGATATGATGTCATCTTGCCCCCCGCACCCCTACCCCCTTCGAGCCTCGGTAGCCCCACTGAGAATTTTAGACAAGTATTGAACCGGAGTTGCATTGCTGGGAGAGCAGGGGGGCGGGCGTGAGGACAGGGACGGGGAGCGAGATCTCCGGGCCCTCTGGACGCCCCAAGCAGACGCTAGAGCCAACCCCATAAAAATGTCATCAGCTTGGGCTCTCCCTGCGTTACAGCACAATGATTTCTTTGGGGAGAAGAAGAAGAAGAAAGAAACCTCGAAGATTTATTTTGCGGCCACACCCCCGCCTCCCTTGGAAGAGAAATACCAAAGAAGGACAAGTTGTGAATGAAGCGTCTGCATATGGGCCCCTGCCCCAGCCTGAGAACGTCCTGCACAGAAAGGCATGTGCACCCACAGGGCACCAGTTGAGTTTCTCCTGGCAGCTCTGGGCAGCCCCAGGGGTGGGGAAAAGGCTCTCGGCACTCCGGGGTGGGAGCCTGGCTTGGGGCAAAGCTGCCCAACCTCGTGGTACCACTTAAAACACTGGGGGGAGGGTTTCTGTCCCCAAGACAATGACAGCATCCAGGGCCCAGTGCCAGGCTCCCAGCAGAAGCAAACAAGGCCTGGCTTTAGGGAGGGGTGTGGGCTCATTAGAGAGCCTACTGAAGTGTCACCACCAGGCGGGGGGTGAGGGGGTGCTGACCGTGCACCACTCTCTTCTGCCAGCTCTTTCTCTTGGACTGTTTTGCAAATAGCCTCATAAGCCTTCCTCCAAATGCCAGAAATGTTCCCAGGAGTCCGGGCCACAAGACTGGGTGTTCCAGGGTCCGGCCCAGCCCAGCCCTGCTCTCTTCCTGACCTTGACGTCTATAAAGGGCAGTCTCCTCCACGCAGTCTTTTGGGAGTTGTTCCACAGGCCTCAATCCTGCTGCCTTCAAGAGAATAGAGAAGCAACTAAGCCCAAGCCCCACTCCCATTTCTGCAGACGTGCACAGCAAGCCCCGACAAGGAAGGGACCAGCCGGATGGCCACCTCAGAGTCCCCTGTAGACCCGGGACTGAACCTCAACCTCTGTCTCCAAGCCGATGTCCATTCCCAGGGGCAAGGCCCATGGCCCAGTGGTAACACCTGAAGATGGAGAGCCTTCAACTCCAACATCACCTGTTTAGTATTTCCTGTACAAGCCCAGCTACATTTTGGATGGAGTTCACGTCCCCATGACGTGTGAGTAAGAATCACTCTGCGGACATCTACTGCATCTCAGTGCTTGTCCAGCCCTCCCTGACCAGCAGCCCTGACATATATACAAAGAACTTTAAGACAGTGTTGCTCCCAAGGAAGTGAGACCAAACAGATTGGGGGTGGGCAGCATATATATGTTATGAAAATATGTTTAAAAATTCTATACTGAACATTACGGATGAGGGATAGGGATGTTTGAAAGAAAGGGTGAACATCCATATCTTAGCCAACACTTATTGGTTTCCTACTCTGTACCAGGGGCTGAAAATACTAACATTGGTAGGTCTGAATTCTACTTCCACTGCACTATATTCAGAGAAGAAGATGGAGGCCGTATGTATATAGTGTCTTCCCAATGAAAACAGAAGTCCCGGGAAGGGACATAGTTGCGTCCGTGTGTATAACCTAGCGCAGTGCATTGTATAATGTAGATAAATATCTGTCCAGGGACCAAATAGAAGCAGTACCTCAAAGGCTGTTGCTAACACTGGATGACATTAGCAAGGCGGTGATACTTGAGCAGAACTTTGGAACACTTCAAGTGAAGGCAATAATATTTGTAAAGACATGGTATATAAAGATAGCATCCCCCAGATCTCGGTAGCTAACAAACTAACAAACATCCCCCAAATCTCGGGAGCTTAAAATAACAAACATCTAGTTTCTGGGCTTTTTTTTTTTTTTTTGCTCCATGTCCATTGCAAGTCAGTGGTGGCTCTGCTCCTGGCCATAGTCATCCTCTGGCCCAGGCCCATGGAACAGCCAATCCTAGAATTTTGCTGGTCATCAAGAAAGATGAAAAAGCCGCAAAGCCACATATCGCTTCTGCTCACAACTCACTGGCCAGAACTGGTCACATGACCCCACCCAACCCCAGGAGTCAGGAAGTACAATCTTATTATGTGCAAAGAGGGAAAGAGCTGGAAATACTGGATGAGCAGTGGCAGTATCAATCACGATCACAAATGGACCTGAGAAACTGTCCTGGTGTATTTGCGGAATGTATACTGTGAGCTGCGGCAGCCCAAAAAGGCTTCATAGAAGAGGTGGGCTCAAACTGGGCTCTATAAAATGGTTAAGAGCCTGGTCAGTAAAGAGGAGGAAAGGCGTTCAGGGAGCAGAAACTGCCCAAGCCAAAGGCAGACATTGAGAATGAAGCTCATTCATTCTCAGGCAACTAGGTAGGGGCAGAGGGATATGTGAACGAGACCTTAACAGGATGCAGTTATTTTACCAACAAAAGCCAATCATTGGTGACAAGCAAAATTGATCCATCCTGCCATATCTTCTACTGTGCCATTTTGGTTTTTGATCTTGTATTTTGGAAACTTTCAAGCTTACAGAAAGTTGCAAAAATAAAATTTGCAAAAGGAATGTCCTCATGCCCTTTATCCAGAGTTGTATGCTAACATTTTATCAAATGGGTTTCACTCTCTCACTCTCTCCGTATGCATCTGAACACTTACTTTTTTCTCCTGAACCACTTAAGAGTGTGGTCCTTTACCCTAAAGACATTAGTGTGCATTTACTAAAAATAGGGATTTTCTCTTACACAACTACAGTTCAGTTATCACCTTCAGAAATTTGCATCAACACAATATTTTAATCTGCTGCCCATGTTCCAGTTTCATCAGTTGATTTAATAATGTCCTTGTGACACTGATCCCTCCAGTACAGAAGCTGGTCTGGAGTTGGATATTGCATTCCATTGCCATATCCCCTGAGCCTCCTTTAGTCTGGAACATTCCACAGCCTTGTCAGACTTTTCTGATATTGACATTTTTGAAGAATACAGTCCCACCCGCGTCTTTTTCCTTTTAGTAGAATGTACCTCGTCTGAGGTTTGTCTGGTGTTTCCTGGTGAATAAACTGAGGCAATGCGTTCTTGGCTGGTGTACTGTGGACATGACCCAGTGTCCTTCAGGTGATATCGCTTCTGGAGGCACAAGATGTCCATCTGTCTCTCATGACGGATGGTAATTTTGATCACCCAGTCAAGATGGTGTACAATCTCCCCACTAATAGTGGTTGATTTTTTGTTTTGTTTTTTGGTTTCTCTCTCCCTTGCAAATAATAAGTTGTCTGCAAGGACACACTTAAAGATGATGCAAATATTTCGCCCCCCCCCCATTAAAATCTCCCTGTATTTAGCACCCACATATGATTCTTGCACGATGGCTGCAAAATGATGCTTCCCATTTAGTTGCTTCCTTCACATACCTGTTGGCATTAGCAAGAGCCTTCCCTCCTGTCCCATTTATCTACCAATCTAACCATCCATCAATCCACCTAGCTACCTACCTACCTATCATCAGCCTGGACTCAGGAGTTCCTATTTTTAAAGATTCGTAAATCATGGCTATACTAAATTATTTTGGTGCTCAAATTTGTCCCAGATGTAGTCAATAGAGACACCACCAAGCTGGCTTTCGTGTCCCTCTGACAGCTTCCAATAACTTTTTTCCCTATTTCTATCATTTTTGTTGTTGGAGCAAGAATGATCCTATACGCCTGGATGTCGAGGCGTCTGGGGCCCCCAGAAAGGCAGGAGAGTTCTGAAGAAGCAGGAAGAGGCTCCCACTGGCCCTTTCAACATCCTGGGGGAATGAGTCTGCTTTGATAAGCATCTGATGTGGCCCTCTGACACAAACCAGTCACAAAAACTTAAGAAACTCAAAGAAATGACTCTATTGAAAGTGCTAATGTGCCTTTCTCTTTGGAAAGGGCAAGTTCTTGGAGCTAAGAGTAAAGGATTTAGAGGCAAAAGGCAGGGGCAGGAAGATACTATTTCCTGCAAACTAAAGTTACACCATCATCGCAGCTCTAAAGTACCACATTCTTACATTTTTTGTGGATTTACGTGCAGCTTTTATAAGCCAGGATGTAAGGGTCCTTACTATTAGCTATAATTTTGGCACCAGTACTGTCTAATTCTTTGCAATATTTCTCTATCCCCCACTCAAATCTTCTAATAAAGAATATTTGAGGGCGGTCCACGGTGGCTCAGCGGCAAGAACGCTTGCCTGCCATGCCAGGGGGCCCGGGTTCAATTCCCGGTACCTGCCCATGTGAAAAAAAAAAGAATATTTGAGTAAACTTCCCTACTTTCATTTTACAGATGATGAAACTGAGGCTCCAAAAAGTCAGAAGACTTGCCTAAGGTCATACAACTGTACATTTGGACCCGAGCTCTAGAGGTGCTGCGTTGTGACTTGGTCGAGACCTCTCAATAGAAATGAGCACACACTTCTGGACTCTTCTGCGCCCCCAGCTTACCATCCATTCCCCCAGAGTATCCTGCCAGGGGTTTCACACCACAATTGGACCTCCGAGGCTGCTCTGTTGTCACTGCCCCCTTGCGCCCCCTGGCCCCGGAGAGCATTAAGCAGGGGGCTGGAGGCTGCAATTAAATCCAAAAGCAAACAGGAGATGTTGCCTTGTGCCCCTGGACCCTGTCAAAGCAACTTCAAAAAGCAAAGAGACCAGAGCACCTATGCAAACAGGGTCACAGCAGGGCGTCTGAGAGTGCCAGCGGTCCCAGCATAAAGGGAGACGACACGCAACCCTGTCTCCAGGGACAGAAAGAGGACAAGGCCTCAGGATTAGGAAATGCTCAGCACTCACCGCATGGGTCAGCCGTGGCTTGTTAGAAGATGCTTGAAACCGAGATGGGAGCCTGTGGCCCTTCAGAGCGGGAGCTCTGGGAGCAGTGGGCCAACCTGAGCCTCAGTTTCCCCCTAAGCAAAATGGGCAAGCCAGAGTGTCACAGAGACTGCAGGGGTGTTCCAGATGCCTGTGCCATAAAACCCTTATTCTTTTATTCACACCCCACCCCACCCCCACCCCGCCATTTCCTTCCAATTTTCTTATGCTTATGAGAAAACTCTTTGGATTGGGAACAATTTATCTCCACTTCCAGGAGCCTCAGTATCCCCTCAAAATGGGTTTTGTAATGGTAAAATTAGACAACATGTTTCCCACCTGTGCCTAGTTCAGGGTCTGCCCCCGATACAGGGGAACCAGAGCTGTGATGCCGATTATGCCTTAGTCCTTCCTCTTTCCCCCTGCCCTTTCTTTTCCTTTTTCCTTTTCCTCCTCTGCTTTTGTGTGCACCTCCCACCCTGCTCCCAGCTCCCACAGGCCTTCCCGGAGATCCCCACGGCTTTGGTGTTGTTGACACCCCTCCTTGAGGAACGGGATTAGGGGGCGTCATCTGGTCCAAACTTCCAACCTCTTTGGTCAAAGTTCTAAACATTTGGCTCAAAGTGAGAGGGAAAGAAAAATCAAAGAGACGAAGTACTGCATCTTGCTCAGGTATATTTTTCACTTCCTAATGCGGCCCAGAGCTACTGCCGGCTTTGCTTGTCACCAGCACACCATCAAAATTCACTCCCTGGCAAATTGTATCCAGAGGCGATGGGTCAGAACACCATTGAAAATAAACTACTACCTATTAAAAATGGGTGATCTCCTACCTATCCCCCCAGCCGACAAGGCTGAGAGGAAGCTGGCACAGTCAGCTCAACCAAGGACACACATTGCCTAGCAAGGGCAAGGACAGAACTGGGCACTCACTGGGCTGCCAGGCCAAAGATGAGGCAGGCTCCGCAGATGCCCCTGGCCTGACGGGACAGGGTGAGTCCCCTGCTCCTACATTAAGGCCACCCTCATGCCCTCAGGAAGCTCTCTTGGCCACCCTCCTGCCCCCGCCCCCAGCCTACCTACCGGTCAGGAAGCTCTGGGCAATGGACGAGTGTCTGGGAGGGGTGAGGGAAAGGAGGAGGGCGGCGGGGAAGCAGAGCTGGGAGGGCACCTCGTTCACAATCCACTTTGGTTCCGTTCCACAGGGCAGGCGGCCGGCACTCTGGCTCCATCTGTGACCTGTTCCCATGCAGCCTTGGCCTCCTCCCCGCGGGCAAATCAGGACATGTCCGGAAATGATTACAATCAGCTACGCTACCCTGAGAGGTGCCCCAGAACCCAGCCAAGGCAGAAAAAAAAAAAAAAAAAAACTCACGCTGTTCTTCCATTTTATGAATGAGCAAACCTGTATGCTTTCTATAAACGTCTGCATAAATCAAAGGGGGCCCTTCCCCTCTTGGCACAAGGAAAACTCAACTCAGGCTGCATAGGCAGCCTTCTTCCTGGGACGGAGGCCCAGAGGCTCTCTCTCTCTCTCTCTCTCTGTCCATTTCTTCTGGGCTCCAGGGAGCTGCCTCTTGAGCTGTTGTTTGGCTCCGCAGAGAAAGCTCTTGCTCAGACAATGACTCAGCCCCAGAGGGGCGGCAGCTCACCTTTCCAGGGCCTGCCAGGCCAGGCTCCGGCTGAGCAGCCCGGCTGCGGCTCAGGGGATCGAGGCCCTCTGTCCGCTGTCCTCCTGGGAGCTCCGCTGTCCAGGGCCACAGCCGAGCGCCCACCCCACCCGCCGCTGGAAAGGTCTCCGCCTCCTCCCACCCCCCTGCCTTCCATGTAAAAGCCCCGTATCCCCCTAACCAGCACAGCTATCACCCCCTCCCATGAAGCCAACTGTTAAACAGACACTAATGAAATGAGTCGCAGGCGCCCCGGAGCACGTTAAAACCAAGTCCCAACTGTTAACTCAAATGACCCGGGCTGATTTCTGCGTCGTGCTTTGCATTTAACCAGAATGGCAGGCAGTTTATATCAAAATGCACAGACATTTCTCCCCACCCTTGCAGACTACCTCCGGCCTCGGCTGGATCAGACCAGACCGAACCAGTCTAGATGGCTCCAGTCTTAATTATTGCAATCTTAGTTCTGCCTTCTTGGTGAAAAGGGGTTCCTGACAAAGAAGAAAGTTCTTGGGAAAATCTTGCACTGAAAATAATGTATGAATTGATGCATGTGGCTTTGGAGTCAGCTGGGATGTGCAGGCTGATTAAATGGCTCGAGTATTCATTATAGAAAATAGGAAACATTTACAAAAAGACGACTGAGATTTAGCAGGGCTCTCCTGGAATGGGCAGGTGCTGCCTTGCGGCCTCTCCACTTAGGAGCTGGCCTCGGGGACACAGGAGAAAGTGAGTATCCAGGGAAGCTGGGGAACCTAATAGGCTAACAGCCCCACCCCGGCTCTTAGCACGAGGTGTTGGGGGTGGGGGGGCTTCCCTTTCTCTGGAGGTGAATGAACATATTCATCCTGTGGCAGGCTACACTCAGGCCAGCCAGCCTTTCTCTCTCATGGACCCGCCCTGGCCTCGGGGACAAGCCCATTCCCTACACAGAGACAGCCACCCTCTCTGTCCTCCGGCCCACGGATCTCAGGCTGTGTGCAGGCGGGCAGCATCCACGAGCAGCCAGCTTTCAGACACCCCCAGCAGGGCCACGCGGGCTGGACCTGGAGGCCAGGTGGCCAGGGATCCCAAGTCCCCTGTGGGAGAGGAAGGTGGGTGGGCTTTGGGGTCAGATGGGTGTCAGGCATCCTACTTCGAAGAGCTTCAGAAGCCTGGGGTTGGGAGGACTCTCCATCAGCACAGAGCCCCTGCTTCCCGGCTGCACCTGAGAAAGACCTGAAGAGCCCATGGAAAGTGGCAGGTAAGGACCCACCCGGCCCAGGAAGGAGCCAGAGGTAGCCTCAGATAACAACGGAGCTTGCCCTCCAGTCCTGGCAGATACCCCCCAACCCCGCCCCCGCCTGTGGCACAGTGGGCCGGCTTGGACCACCTTACTTGAGACAAACACTCCAGAGTCTCACTGCTTAATATATTTTGTTTGATTTGTTCTGCTTGGTTTCAATTCACTATTTGGTTTTGAATCCTACATGCATCGTTTACTTGCTGTGTGTCCTTGGGCAAGCTACCTGACCTCTCTGAGATTCAACTCCTTCATCAGTACAAGGGGAACGCTAACAACCACACGACCCCTATCAACACCTTAAATACCACACAGGAAGCCCTCTGCACACTGCCTGAAGCATGGCAGACACAGGAGAAGGCTGCTGTGATCCTTATTACTCTCCCCATCAGGCTGTCTAACGTCTTTCCGGAGGGGAAGATGCTCGGCTTGCCCCACCCCCCCCACCCCCCATGGCAGTCTGTTTATTCGACACTCACACAGGTGTTCCCCAGGAACAGACGCAGGTGACAGGCCCTGGAGGGGGCCGCAGTCGGTGGCATGGGGCAAGCCACCTCTCTGCAGCGAGCCCACTTCCACCTGGATTACCGAGGTGTGCAGTCCGAGGCCACATCTGCAGGATGTCACGTTCGGACTTCGGTTGTCCCCAGCTTCTCGGCCTCGCTCTGCCTGTCCCTGAGGAAGCCTCCAGACACCGGGCTGCTTCCCTTCAAGCCCGAACTCGTCGGGCCGGCTTGCCTTGGTACCCCGGCTTATCCAAACATCTTCATCGCTTTTCACAAACTCAATCCCTCCTTATCGGCCGCACCATCAGGAGGAAGGGCAGGAGGGGCTTGTGACTGAAGTGTGGGGAAGAGAAGCTTTAATTAGCCTCGGTGCTCGGCGGGGTCACCCACAGTTCAATCCCCGTGCCGCGGCATGCCCCCGATCACGTAGCGGGAGCTTCCGCCGCGCTGCACCGGCCTCTGCCCCGCTCTCTGCTCCTGCCGCCAGGCTGGGGGACCCGCCGCCGGCTCTGCGGGCTGTAAACGGAAGCGTCACCGACAGCTGTCCTAGGAAAGCAGCCCGGCCACCAGCTCCCAGCTCAGGAGGGCATCCCTGATCCAGCGCGAAATTGCACAGAACCCAACCTGGTCTTCGGAGCTCGCTTACCTCCAGGCGAGCCTACCTGAATGCAAAGTGATTTTCCCAAGCCTTAGAAACCTCCTCTGTGACCATGAGGCAGAAGGAGCACTGGGCTG
This sequence comes from Tamandua tetradactyla, assembly GCF_023851605.1. Lineage (NCBI taxonomy): Eukaryota > Metazoa > Chordata > Mammalia > Pilosa > Myrmecophagidae > Tamandua > Tamandua tetradactyla. The sequence continues at coordinate 12,911,114 of NC_135332.1, forward strand.
GGAGTCAGCTTCCTCTTGACCCCAGATTCGGCTTCCCTTAGCTGGGCAATGTTGGAACGTTTCTCCTTCTTTAAAAAACAAAAAAAAAAAGCGAGGCTGATAAGGCTTATTTTCCCTGCCTCCTATGGCTGTGAGCCCCAAATGAGAACATATGCAAATACGCTTCCTAACATGCCAAGCTCTCAACAAACGACACATGTTCCTAGCTAGCAAGCCACTAGGCATGTGCCAACACCTTGCCACAAATACCAGGCTGGTGGAATACGCCGCCATTTTTCTGAAGCCCAAATTCCTCCCGTGGAGACCTTGACTTGAATTCTCAGCACCTCCCTGGCAGCATTGAAAAGCTGGGGCTAATTTTGCACGGTTGAGTGGTGCTGCACAAACGCCACCTCCCCATGCACCTCTGGGCGCCTACTCTTCCTGCACGTTTGACCACTCAAGGGTTGTACAGGAAGCCACACACAATCGCTCCCAGATTTCCTGCCTTGTGCATTTCATAGGCCTCACATCACCAAGATAATCAAGCAATACCATTGGTCCAAATAATCAACATTTCCCAGAGTCCTTCTCTGAGCCAAGCCCTGTCCTAAGTGCTGGGGAAAGTCTTTGACTCTTTTGTGGCTGCCCGGGAGAGCTATAAAGGATGATAGCAAGTGAGACCATACAATGTGTCATCCCAACTGGGATGCTCTTGAGAATCGAAACGGTGTGAGTAATAACTAACCTGGGAGAATAGGTGTAAACTGAGGCCAAGGAGGAGGAGGGGCCATGGACTTTCAAGGCTGTGAGCGGGGGGTGGGAAGAAAGGAAGAGCAGCCTCACAAACACCATGTCCGAAGAGGCTGGACGGATTCCTCCAGGAGAAATGGCAAGCCTCTCCCTGCAACTCAATTCATTGAGCAATCCACTAGGAAGTGAGATCCCCTGGCCCTGAGCATGCAAAAAGTGGGGCGCTCCAGGAAGAAGACACGTTTAAGGGGAAGAGACTCAGTCCTAGGTTCCCCCAGAGGTCCTGGTGCGAGCATTTACAATGAGGATGACACCTGGTGTTGGGTGGTACCGGGTGGTCCAAGTACGTTCCCAGGCCTTCCCTCTTTTGATCTGGAGCAGCTGACACAGACAGGCCACCCTGGTAAAATAAACCGCGCATTGACTGAGCCTGAACAAAGATCATAAATGAAGAAGGATGTTTGCACTATGCTTCCTGCTTGCCTGAAAACAGGAAGCTTCAAGGACCTACTCTGGTGAGGTCTCCACCTCTCCCTTGCCCCAAAGCTACCTGGCCTAAAAGGTTTTTGTTATTACTTACGTCTTTTTTAGTGGGGCAAATCTCACCCAAGGCACCCCTCCCTCTCACCACCACCCCACCCCCACCTCCCCACCCCCCTTGTTTTGCTGCCCTGGGGGGCTGCGGTGTCTGTTCTCACTGCTCAGTGGGGAACTGTGGACTCTGAGTTGCTTCCCCTTTTCCTCTCAGCTGACACGCAGCCTCTGTAGACCTCAGCTCACAGAAGCACTTGCGAGGAGACGTCATCACCAATGGGGAATGCCAGCAGCTGACCCAACTGAGACAGCTGGATGAACTTGGGAAAGAAGTCAGAGGGGGCAGGCTTGTTGAGGTGTAGTTCCCTGTAGATGACAAGGACTACAAAACAATGAAACCAAACGATTGGAGAGAATGTCTCAGTGACGTAGGAGGATGAGGGATCAGCCAGCAGGGAACCTGAGGGCTGAATATGGCTGGGCATGGGAACAGAAGCGGGGAGGCAGGTGTCTCTGAAGCAGCAGGCAGGACCTGGCAGAGAAGAGGGCCCAGAACAACTTCATGAGTTTCTGTTCTACAGCCATGGCAACCTCTGGAGTCTTACACTCTGAAGAGCATTTAGACATGGGCAAGGTAGTAAATCCTACTGAAGAGAGGCTCTAAAGAAATTTTGCAAGCTCTGCTGTTCTCCCATAAGAAAGCACAACAGGTAAGTTTCACCATCAACTAATTATTCTTTGAGGGAGGGATTATATTCACCTCTAAACCATCCTCACCTCTCATGAGCTGCCAGCACATATAGGGGCCGGTTGATGCCTCCTGAGTATGGTCTGAGAATCAGAAGGCCTGGTTTCAACTCCCAGCTCCACCATCATGGGTGATGGCTTCCCAAGTCATTTCTCCTCTCTGGGTCTCAGCCTCCTATGTACATAAATGTCGGACAAGATGTTTTCCAGTTCTTATCTGTGATTTTTACCCCACAGGTCCTTGGGGTCACTTGCCATAATAATGCCATTAGGGAAATTCCAGCCCAAGGACAAGGCAGAGAAGAGCTAGGAGCAGAGCAGAGCAAATTTAGAAAGAAGATTAGATAGATAGTTAGAGAGATCGATGATAGATAGATAGAAAGATAGACAGATTTGGATAAATCGGACAGAGAAGTAGGTATATAAGGAGATTTTTAAAATCTATAACTTAATTGAGCATAATATAAATTATATGAGGGGATATGTGTTCCAGGTGTTTTAAGGTTTGGATTTTCCACTTTTGTTACCTCAACTCGGTTCTCTTTGGAGACTTGTTCAAAATCTGTGACAAAATTATATACTTCCAATTGGGGCTAGAACTGTAAATATTAGACCAAAGACTGAATAGTTGCCTCCATATCGACATCAGAGTCAAAGACAGTCTACCTGGAGAAAGATGACAACCACAGAAAAGTGAACAGAAAATTTGCAGAAGAAATCCAAACTTCAAAAATCATTAGTGGTTTTACCTGGGGGAGGGGAATGAGATGCGGGGAGGAAAGATCAAATCAATGAATATACACCTGTGTCGTGTTCTTTACAACCAGAATAAATGCACACGCCGTCCATGTAATTTTAATAGCAATGAAAGTGACAGCAAAAACAATAATAATAAAAAGAAAAACAAACTGAAGCGGTCAGGTTTTAGCTAGTCCCCATGATTATTTCAGTGCTGTCCGTCCTCTCTATTCTCCAGATTCTCCTGGATGAGGGCTCTTAAAAGCTTAGTTTACTATGAATTAATATAAAAAGCAAAAGGGTTAAATAAACACCATTACAACTTTTAAGGTCTTCCATTTAACTTTCAGTTACCGTGCCCGTTAGGGTCTTGGCGGAAAATGGATGACATGCTCAAATTAGGTAATTTGAGGTTTTACAAGGTGTGGGCAGGTATAGAGAAATCACAAGGGACAGGTGCCGGCCATGGGGGTTCAGCTACTTGCCCTTGAACTGAAGGGACAAGAGGAGAGAGCAGGTGCAAGTGAACATACAAGGGGTAGCATGGGGGTAGGGGGACAGTGAACACCCCGTTTTCACTTTCCCTATTCTCCCTCATCTCCTGCCCCCAACTCAACATTGTCCAAAGTCAATGGGAAGTCAAAGGGCAGGGGGTCTTTTGATGGACATCGTATAGGCCAGTTTCCTGGGGCACAGAGTGGGTTGGGACAGGGTAGAAAGAGGCAAACAAGGCAAATCCACACACACAGTTGTTCATTCTCATGGAAGAAGACGTGTGCAATCCCAACTAGATTTTTTTGCTCAAGTATCACGCATCCATGTGGATATGCACATTTCACTTGGTCTGCATTCTGCTTCCATCTCTACCATTAATTGGTTCTGTCCTTGGGATATCTCCCACCCAGTCCGGGCCCTAATTTCTTTATCTGTAAGATGAAGGTATTGGAGAAGATCTAGTTATTTCTGAGATCCCTCCCAGTTCTAACTAACTTCCTTGATGGTAAATCTAAGCTTCTACTTGAGTTTGAGCTTTCCCCATAGTTCCTGGTAACCAGGGGTGAATGAGCCAACTTTGTGGCAGACCGTGAAGTCCACGAGCATCTTTGTGCAGATATCGCCTCTTCTAGTTGGGAGAAAGAAGGTAAAACAGCTTTGCAAAATGGACCCATCCTTAACATTTCCTTTGCCGGGCCTCCCCAGTGGAGTCGCCTTGCAAGGACAGTCAGTGAAATTCACCCTGTGGGACCCACCGGCCGTATTACTGATTCATCACCCCCAGACAAGAAATAGGTGATTGGGTGGCAATAGTGATTGAGATTTTCACCCAGCTCAGCACCCCATTTTCCCCCCCTCTCCCACCCAGTCTCAACTCTCTGAATCAGGATTAAGTTTGATTCCCAGAGAATGTTGCCAAAAATGTACATCTCAAGGATGTAATATGAAATGTGCATAATATTTGGGTTTTCTTATGCACTGAACAGGAAAGTGATCTTGTATACAAGTGAGCCACTTGTCGTCTGGTTCTGTGCCACGCCCCCCCCAGGGCCATGGGCTCTGAGCTCTCCTCCGTCACAAAGCCGACCATCCCCTTGCAATTCCAGCACTTCCCCTTTGCACAGGGGCTCTTGGCAATGACTTGAACAACGAGTGCACCAAAGCTGAGAAATTCCCTGACTTTAGAAAGGTGCAAAATGCAACTTTATGTCTAGAAAAAAACTGTAGTTGCAACTGCAAATGATTCATCTGTGGCTTAAAAAAATCCACCTCCCCTCTGCCCCATCTTTCCTTTTGGTTTCAATACATGGTGAGCTCAGTTAGAGGTAAGGATTTGATTATGCATTTTCTTCTAAATGTTAGAGCTCTAGCTCCCATTAGGTGAGACATAGAATTAAGCCAATCAGCAAAAATTTATACTAAATAAGGAAACATTTCTTATCAGTAAGAGACTTCCAGCTATGAAATACATCCCCTAACAATGCAGGACATTGCAAGAGATTGAATCACATCATATTAGGGTATGTGTCAAAATGAGACACTCCATTACTCATCTTCCCAGGTATTAGAATGAAGAAAGACAGTGTAGGAGGATCTGATAGAGTTTTCCTCTCTTTATTTGATTTTAGTTTTCAAGGGTCATTTGGGTGTCCCAGGAATTCCCAGCATGACATAACGAGGAATGTAAAGGTGAGAGTTGCTCTCTTCTCTTTGTACTTCCTCGGAGAAGGAGAATGGAGTAGCAGTTACTAAACATGAATAGACAAGTCAAATACTGTTCTAAAGGCCTTATAAGCATGATCCTACTTTATTGTCATATCACAACAATAATGTCCATTTAAAGATGTGGAAACTGAGGCAAAGAGCTATGAAACAAATCTCCCACAATTAGTAACTTGCCAGGCTAAGACGTAAAGCCAGGTCAGTCTAGTTTTAAAGCCCTCGCTGTATCCACATCAGCACAGCGCCCAGGTGTGGATCCAGGTAAAGTGACTCCTGTCTGGGTCCAATGGCTTTTGAGAGCCCCAAATGGTGGTCATTTGGTAAGTTTTGTTTCTATGAGCTGGACCACTCTTCCCAGCTTGGGGTGAGCTTGCCTGCCCTCCTAGCTCCCTGTTGCAATGGCCTGGCCATCAGAGAGAAAGGATCTGCTCCTGGAAAAGAATGGGGAGGACTCACCCTCTATCAGTCCCAACCTGGGCGAAAAAAGGAAAATGTCTCTAGGTGCAGCAGGCAAGGATCCGGGCTCTGGACAGAGCAAACTCTCCAAAGCCACTGTGGTGGAATAATGTCTTGGAAATACTAACCAATGCACATCCCAGCCTTCTTACAATACACCCAATTTCCTTGCCTTCTTGAGCTTTCCTCGTCTAGCTGTGGAAGCCCTACTGCATTTATTGCATTAGAGAAGGCATCGTACTGTGAAAGTCAAATAAATGCTAAATCAATTCTGCTTTTTGAGTTTCAAAGGAGGTTTTGAAGCATATAGCAAATACAAGAGATTGAGGAGAACATATGGTGACGAAGTGACTGCTAAATAAAGACTAGGACAGATTCCCTGGTCGGAGGAAGGGAGGGAGCCAGGCATGAAGCAGAGAGGGCTGATATCCTGGGAGCCAAGGAAAGAGGATCTCAGGGTGCCACGGAGCAGGCGATGAAGGTGCGTGGCTCTGGAGGGCCTCTGGTCGGAAGCAAGCAGCTCAACAGTGGCCTGCAAGGACCCAGGCTACCAATACCATACGAGAGGTTGGAGGTCCCAGAGGGATCCAGGGAGGGCAAATGGTGCTCACAGAGCCCACCAGCCCACCCCTAATGCCACCACATTCTGCCCTCCCCATCCCCTGAAATTCAACGCAACTCCAATGAAAAGGGTGGGTGGGTGGGTGGGGACCCTCCAGGTGAAATAGAGTCAGGAGAAAATGAAGTTGGATTTCCTGCCTTTCTGAGTCTGTGAGCCGAGGTGCACACCTGCTGGCTGGGCAGGTACCTCTTCAGGATGACCCCTTCTACTCCCCTCCTCTCTGCAAAAGGGAGGAGAACTTGCACTCTCCCCCTACCCCCAAGGCTCCTGGGCATCTGCCCGGTGGAGCACCCTGCCACCCAGGAAGAGTCCTGTGCATCACTGAATGCTCCACACACACTCAGTACTGCACAGTGAGGGTCAGTCCTGTGGACTCCTGGGTAACCCTGACCCAGGAGAGGACACGGCTCAGGTGACAAGCCCATTTCAGCCCTGATTTTCTGGCAGAGCAATCGGCTGGGGTGGGAGAGAGGTTAAAAGGGAAAGGATGACCCTCCCACCCCCAGCCTCAGGGAACACAGCTCTGAAGTCCTTTGGCCACCCAAGGTGCTGGGCTCTGCCAGACCAGGTAACCTAATGGGCCCCTGGGATGTGCCATTGGCCCACCTGGTCATTCTGTTTTCCTTTTTCTCTAGGAGGTTAGAGAAAACTCATGGAAGCACAGCAGGGTGAAAAATAGTTTGAGTTACCGATGGAGCAGCAGTTCTCTGCTGCTTTTCCCCCAGTGACATATGATTATCTTTACATGCTTGTTCAAGCACCTTCCAGGTGCCAGGCTCTGCTCTAAGGAATAGGGCCAGCCTCCAGCAAGTTCTACAAGGTCCCTGCTTCCGTGGAGTTTACACTCTAGTGGGGTGTGGCAGACATGGGGAAGGTGCTGCTCAGATCCCCCTTCAAGAAAAGAACTCGCCTTGGTTGAAAGCATGTGGCCAGCTGGTGGCCTCCAGCCCTTAGCACCTTCAAAGTCACCTTCAGCTTCAAGGTCATAACCTTCTTGGGGCTGCAAGGACTGAACGAAGTAATGGTCCAAAGGACAAGCCATTTCCATCCAACAGGAGACTCTTCCAGTCTTTGCTGCAGCACACCCCATAGGCTGGCAGAGACGTCAGCTCTCCTTCACCGTCTGATGGCTTCCCTGCCAAGCCTCCTTCTTCCCCTTTTGTTTCACAGGTGATACTCTCCAGTAAACCCTGAACTCCATCTGAGCATCTGCTTTGTGGGGAGCCCAACTGGTACTTGGGGAATGCGACAGCCAAGGCGATTTCAGGTCATGAAAGTGCTGTGGAAATAGAACAGGCAACGTGAGAGATTGGCTAGGCAGAAGAGGACAACGTCAGCTAGACGCCAGGTGTACCCATCCTCTCTGAGAAGGTGACATCTGAGCTGATATACGAAAGAGTGAAGGGGTCAGCTATGCTCAGAGCATCAGAGAAGGGGTTCCAGACAGTGTGGACAGGATGTGCAAAGGGCCGGGGATGGAGGCTGTGTGTTAGAGGTAGGAAAGCTGTGGCTGGAGTGCAGCGAATGATGGGAAGTTACAGGAAATGAAGCCAGCAGGGCTGGTGGGACCAACAGAGCCGTGTGCACCACACTGCCAAGTCTGGATTCTCTTCTACCTGCAGTGGGAAGTCAGTGGTCACTGGGCAAGTGGATTCCATGGACAAACCCAAATGTGATGAAACAAGCTTTTCAACAAAGCTCGACATTAATGTGTAATCACCACACTCCAAATGGCATATTAGCAAAAAGCTGCTCACCCAAACGAGAAAGGCTGGGGCGATGGGCAGTTCTGGCCACACGGAACAGCATCTGAGAATGCAAGTGAGTGAGAGGGACGTTGCCACGGTATTACCTGCTCCAGTTTCTTTTAAAAAGTGAATCACTCACAGACCTCAGGATGTTATTAGTAGCAAGTCACTTGTTTCCCTCCTCACAACAGATGGTGACACACGCATGTGTCACTCTTCCCTGGATGAGCACCGTTGCCCTGCAGCCCTGGGAGGGAGGGAGTTTCGGGGTTTCCTGAACTATGGAGCAGCCTCCTCTCTCTCTTAACCTGGATCTGAGCAATAGTGCCAGACAGCCTCTCCCTAAATAGGGGGCTCTCACCCCAGGGTGATTTTGCCCCTGGAGGACATTCAGCAACTGTCTGGGGATACTTTTTTGTTGTTACAACCTGGGGCATAGGGGTGGTGGTGGGGGAGCAGGGGTGCTGCTGGAATCCAGGAGGCAGAGGCCAGGGTGCTGTTAACCCACCCCAGTGCACTCCTGCCTTTCCTCCAGAAGCCGCACTGTTTACTTGTGAACCAAGGGGTGGCTTCCGGCAGGTGTCTTCAGGTGAGGACTTGCATCAGAGCTGGATAAATATGACCAGGGCAGGCTTCCTCTGGGGGTAATTCTCTAGCTGCGAGCACAAAGTCCAAGTGTTTGCTTTTTCCTTCTTATTGTACTTTAGACGCCAAGAAAGAGTTCTTCAAAAGAAGGGATTTTAACCTCGAAGACGGCGGATTTTCCCTCACTGGCAATCTTCAAATTCTAGCGCATGGGGCTAACTGGGGTGCAGACCCAGCCAGAGACAGGGGGATGGACTAGATGACCCCCTGAGGTCTTTTCCAGCCAGGCATTCCTACGATAATAATGTAAAATGTGGCCAAGTGCTGCATTTTAATTAATTTTGGTCCCTTTCAAGACCACAGTTATTATTGTAAAAACACCGATAATACCAAACACATGTCTAAAGTACACAGCCCACTGCAGCCCTGGAGACCCGGGAACGTGCGAAGTCGTATGTCATCGAGGGTGGTGAGAAATCAGCAGCCCCCTCCCTTGTCCCCTCGGAGACCCCAACACCCTTCTCAGTAGGCCTGCTCTCTCTCAGTCGCCAGCAGGCATGGGGCCCAGCCGAGCCTCTGCCCCAGAAGCCCAGCTCCTCCACTCCCGCCAGAGCGCCCCGTTTCTCTCCCCTTCCCCTCAGTAACAGCCGGGGCGGGGAGGTGTCCGGCCTCCGGAAATCCCGGTTTAATTATTTTATTGGGAAAAGGGGGGGGGGGGAGTAAAGAAAAAGAGCATTCTCTCATTTTGGAAGAATGCTTCATTATCTGCCTTTCCAGAGTGTGAAACGCCTCACTCTGCTGCAGCAGCCCTGAATTATTAAGTGAGATGCTCAGACGCCTGGGCTTTCCCCTCCCCCAGCTCCCGCCCCCCCACTTGCTCCCTCCCACCCGCCCAGCCTGCTGGCCCCACACCGAGGAGGAGGCAGGACACGCCACGGGATGCAGCACAGTTGTTCATCAGACCGGCTGGGACTCGCCCGGTGCCCCACAGCTCCATCGTGGGTTCCTGCCTGGAAAACAACCCCGAAGAAGAGTACCTGCATTGGAAAGTACTTTGGAGTAGGTCTGGCTCCACCTCTACCCTTGCAAGAATCATTTCTACTGCTTCTTTAGCCTCTAGGTTGCCACTTCTGGTTTCCAGGTGTCCCTCCCACTGTAGAGGAAAGCATTTTGTGATTGAGTTTGCAGACACCTTCCAGAGCTACATTCTTACCTATCATCTCCTCTTGGAGATAGAGCAGGTATTGTTAGCCCACGTTAGAAATGGGAGAAGTGAAAACCAGAGAGGTGAAGTGGCTTTTCCAAGGGCACACAGCAATTACGAGGACAGGGCACGGGGTGGGGCACAAGCCCTTGCCCCAGCAACATACTCCCTTGGCTGGGAACTGATCTGCCCCAAGGACTGATGATCCCTGACTCCATTGAAAACCACTCTTCACCCACAGTCTTTCCAAAGCCTGGGGCTCCTGTGGCCAGGATCCACCGGGCCAGGTGGGGTCTGTCCCTGTGGAACAGCTGGCGGCACCCTGGCCAGGGTTGCTCCTTCAGCTTCATGATGCCTGGGTCGGGGTCGGTCCACTATCAGCCCTCACTTCTCTGCTGGGCCCCCTCCTGGGCGCACGGTGCCCCCACTGCCCTGGACACCCAGTTCTGGCCACCCAGTGTCCAACCCCGCAGGAGCCCCACGGTCAGCAGCCTCCGTCCCGCACATTCCAGAAAGTGGGACCTGGGCTCCACCATCTCCGAAACACCAAAATCTCTTCATTTCCTCAGCTGTGGGCAACTTGCTCGGCCTATCCTTCTCCCAAGACCTAAGCGAGATGCTCCTTCAGGACAGCCCTTAAGAAGAAAACCCCAAACATCAAACGCTTTCCAGGTACCAGGCGCTGTTGTGTACTGATTAACTCATTTAACCCTTACCACAACGCCAAGAGCTCGTTACATCCATTATGTGGGCAAAGACACTGAGCACAGTGTGGGCCACGTTAACCAGCCCAAGGTTAGGTATCTAGCAAGTGAGGGAGGTATGATGAGAACATTAAAAAAAAATTACTAGAACAGGTATTGGGGGTAGTAGGGGGGTTGAGAAGGTCAGTTAAAATTGCCCAGACATTACCTATTTCCCCAGGAATATTTCCAGAAGGATAAAATTACCTTTTCATTCTCTCTCGTGTCCTGCAGTTGGGAGAACACAGCGATATCTCAATAGATTAACCTGCCGTGCGTGTGGTTAGTGCTTAATCATTTTATCTCCCTTTGATTTTCTCTTCCACCACTGTATATGAGTCACCAGGGTAAATAATGCTAGCTGCTGTCAATTCAAAAAACACTCCCTGAATCCCAGTGATTGAACACAATACCGGTTTATTTTTCCTTCTTATTACAACAAATGAAGGTTGGGTATGAAATCTCCCAAGTGGGATTCCAAATGATTCAGGGATCCCACAGCTCCTTTGATGTTGCCATTCGGCCATATTCTGGGACTAATGGCAGAAAAGAGCTAGCATGTAGCATCACGAAGGGCGTTTTTACAGGGCAAGGCTGGAAATGAAGACCATTGGCTCTGCTGGTGTCCCGTCAGCCACAAGCTGAGGCCCAAACTAACTAAAAGGAGGCTGGGAAAGGTTGCCTTCCAGTGTGCTTATGAGGGAACATAAGATTGGTGAGCATTTGGTTGGTTTCTACCAAACCAGTTAAGGCACTTCAATACCTCCTAATGTTCCTCCATTGAAATGGCTCCCAGTTGGATGCCCTCTAACAGTCACTGTCTTTCTCTCCAAATGTGATGCTCAGGGCTCAACATACCTCGCTAGACATGGCCTGATCAGGCCAGAGTACCCTGTAACATCACCTCCCTGTATCTGGACACCACATGTCTATTAAGACAGCCTGCACATGAAGCATTTGAGCATTTTTAGCAACGGTCACACTGTTGGATCACATTATGCTGTGGTCAACTAAAACCTCCAGATCTTTTTCATGTGAACTGCTGCCAATGGAGGACTCTCTAATCTAGTGCTTGTGCTTCTGAATTTGAAACCACATGGAACTGAACGGCAATAGTTGAAAGTCTTCCATCTTGTTGGTTTTGGCTGAGCGTTTGAGTCTGTGGAGATTATCAGGAATCCCGACGCTTGCATCCATCACATCCATCACACTGACTTTGCTCCCAGCCTCGTGGTCTCTTTGGCCTTTCTGATCTTCAGTCAAATCATGGAGAGGAGTTTAGGCCAGGGTGGAGGCCTCTACGGTGCAACTACGACTCAAAATGAGCATTTGGTGGATTCCTTGGGTATGGTTGTTTGGCCATCTGGGAATCCGCCAAACACAATATTATCCAGCACACATTCACTCATTTAACCAGACAATACAGTCAAATAAAACCTCGTTAATTTACAGCTCGTTCTTTGAGAGGATCTAACTTCCCCCAATACATCATCCTTATTGAATTCACTATGCTGTAAACCCTAACTAATCCCTGGCCACGGTGACTTATCCGAAGTCACACAGCTATTATTGACAGAACCGAAGCTAGAATTTAGGTGTCCTAAATCCCAGTGCTTTCTGCACCATCAGGACCAAAATATATGGTACTAGGAGACAACCAAGGCACTTGGCCTCGAAGCAGAAACAGACCCAACAAAAGCGGCTGCCTGGGGCTGTAAGCATTTCTTCTGCAGTGCCCACATATTTTCCAGCTTACGGCTCCCCGTGCAGCAGTCCACCTCCTTGCCCTTCCAATTAGAACAACGAGAAATATGACTGCCAAATACCATGTTGGCTAAGCTACCTGGAGTCAGGCAGGCACGACGCATGCCATGTGCGTGTCAATCCCATGCTTCGGGAAAGGTCTCCTGCGGGATTCCCGCGACACCCATTGGGCCCCAAGGTCAGGCTTGATGAGGAAGGCTGGTCTGAATTAGCGAAAACCTATAGCGACTGTAGGACGCTGCCCCAGAGATGGATGCTTGCATGATTTTCAAGAACGTAGCACCTGGGCTAAGGGGGCCTGACCAAAAGGAGGTGCGGTGGCATCTGATGGGAACGCACCCCAACAGCAGCTTAATTGTTTCCAAGTGGATGTTCTAAGGCTTGAAGAATTTGTTCCCTCCAGTAGACCCAGAACCTTCTCCTCTCCATCAGGCACTGTTCACATCATTAAATCATTAATTCCCCAGGCTAAATGTTTCATCATAGAAAATATAAAGACAAATCTAAGACACTGTGAAATTAGTCTGAAATCTTCATGAATGAAATTCCTGATATACGGGTATATATATATATATATATATTTAGTCTGAGCTTTCAGGATCCTGCTAGCAACTAGGAGAAAATCATCCAAATGAAAGTTAAACTCTAGGATCACATGTCTTTTGTTTATTTGGTTTCTTAATGTGAATATGTTTAACCAGATGACTTTCCATGTAGGCATCAGGCACTGGCTCTGCATTTTGTTCCTTATCCCAGTTCATCTTCTCAACAGTCATGAGAAACAGTGGAGCAAGTTAGCCCCATGTACAGACGGGGAAGGTGAGGCTCAGGGTCACTGCAGGGTCCCCACATGGCACCACAGAGCCAGGAATCCAATGCAGGCCTCTGACTCCAGCAAGGCATCTTTCCTTCTTAAGACAGTATAGACACAGCACCCAACTCCTAATAGCACTGTAAACTTATAAAAATAAAATGAAAAACCTTAAAACTTAAAAACTATATAAAATACATATATTAATATATTTTATTTATAGGCTCCCGAATGCAAAGAACTGCAAAATCTATTTTTACCAAGTGTTTTATTACAGATTTACACAATAACCTTGTTAACAGGTCAGTGGTAATTTAACTCCATTCTCAAAGAGCTATGGATGAATATAATAAAGATTAAATCTCAAGAATAGATCATTTTTCTTAAATCTCAAAGACATAAAATTATAATATAGTCCCACTCTTTTTTCACTCCAAATTATATTTAATGTGAGGTGTGGTTGCGTTTTAACACTTTGGATAGGATGAAGGGTGAGGCCTCCAAAAAGTAAGAAGGCTTAGGGGCTACCAAGTTCTGAAAACAGCAGTGGACTCCAGAGCCTCACCTCATAACCCCTCTGTTCTGTTACATTTTGTATCCAAGTTCATATTTCTCAAACCCTGAAATGAAAATAGCTCTGTCATACTTCATTTTTACATTCATTTACCCATATTCTCCTTCCATAGCTTTGTTTATAGTGCACACTCAAGTTGAACGCGTAAAGCAATATTTCTTTATACATAGTCTACAATACTCTAAAATTAAGGGCTTCGGCTACATCAGTGGGTCCTGGGGAGACAATGCTGTTGGCTTTGTGAATTTTAAGTGACAATCAGAGTTAGGGAGGAGGGACATAGGAAATGGGCCTTGTGCTGGTTTGAAGGGATGTATGTCCCCTAGAAAAGCCACGTTTTAATCAAAAATCCCATTTCATAAAGGTAGACTAATCCCTATTCAATAGTGTATGTTTGAAACTATAATCAGATCATCTCCCTGGAGATGTGATTTAATCTAGAGTGGTTGTTAAATTGGATTAGGTGACAACATGTCTCCACCCATTTGGGTGGGTCTTGATAAGTTTCTTGATAAGAAACATCTTGGAGAATGAAGGAGATTCGGAGAGAGCAGAGAATGCTACAGCACCACGAAGCAGAGAGTCCATGAGCCAGCAACCTTTGGAGATGAAGAAGGAAAACGCTTCCTGGGGAGCTTCATGAAACGAGAAGCAGGAGAGAAAGCTAGCAGATGATGCCATGTTCACCATGTGCCCTTCCAGCTGAGAGAGAAACCCTGAACTTCATCAGCCTTCTTGAACCAGCGTATCTTTCCTTGGATAGATGGATGCCTTTGATTGGATATTTCTATAACTTGCTTTAACTGGGACATTTTCTCAGTCTTAGAACTGTAAACTAGTAACTTATTAAATTTCCCTTTTTAAAAGCCATTCCATTTTTGGTATATTGCTTTCTGGCAGCTAGCAAACTAGAACAGGTCTTGTCACAGGTTCAACAATAATTTGGCCCAGCTCAAAGGGGGGCTGGACCAGCAGGCCTTTTCCAGAAGGATCTAGAAGGGTCAGTGGCACCAAAAGTTATCCAGATGTCAAATCCACCTACCGTCTGCACAGAAATCACATGTAGGTCACCAGCTTGGAGGCTGCGTCCAGGCTGCAAGTCCTGGGCACTGGCGTCTGACCCCCATGAGGATTTCTGTCCCCGTCAGAAGCCAAAGCAAATAAATAAACAAGCAAAACCAATGTCCTGACTTAAAGAAAGTTCTAGAGAACCCAGCTAAAGTGTGTGTGGTCGGAAGCAGGGAGAGAGGGTTGGGGACAAGGGTGGCAGCACTTGACATTTTCAGGGTATTTTTCTGAAGACACTTTCAAATATACATCATCTGACTTAGTTGTCATCACCACTCTGGAAAGTATGAGACCGAAGACTTCAGTTTGTAATAAATAGATGAGGCACAGGAGAGCTAAGGGACTTTTTCAAAGCCACACAGCAGTGTGGCCTTAACAAGCCCCAGGCCTCTAGACCCAAGGGAAGTCCTCCTTTGACTACTATACCTTGGACTGAACCTCGTGTAAGGAGGTGCCAGCTCAAATCTTCCACTTAAGAATTCAAAAAAAACAAGGGCCCAGGCGTGCTGGCAGAAGACCACATGTTACTCAAGCTCTTGACTCCAGAGCAGTGTTTCTGTGTCTAAGACCTGGTAACTTGAACTGTGCTTCTCATTTTTGCCCTTTAAATGAGACGAGGCGCCCTGACTCACAGCTAGCTGGGCTTGGAGGTGTGGCCGCCCCGCCCATCCGCTGTGCTCTCCTCCGGCCCCTTCCAGCTGTCCTTTGCTGGCAGGCAGAGCTGCTTTTTGGCCACACTAAGAGCCCCATTCTCTCCATGTTCCTGAAACTGGGCATCGGGGCTGCCACATGCCTTCTGGGCCTGCATCAGGTCTGGATTTCTCACCCAGAGGCAGTCGGCAGCACCTCCTCGGGCAGGTCCACTGGGCAGTCTGCAACATGGATGAGACCTCCAAGGAAACAATTACTATTCAAATTCAAGTTGACTAATATGATGGGAGAAGCAGAGTGTAAACTGGGGGAAAAAAAAAACTAGCCTATAAAACCATATGACCTAAAGGATCAGGGAAGGCTCCCTGGAGGAGGTGATGCTGGAGAGGAATCCTTAGACCTGTCTCAGATTCTGTTTCCAACTGGGGCAATAAGGAGTCACTTTGGGCCAGCCCAACTGGACAGAAACTCTCATCTAAGTTCTTGCCAGTAGGTCCAGTCGCCCAGGAATATAACAGGGGCCTGCAGACTCCCACCCACCACCATGATTACCACTAAGCCAGTAGTGTTTCATCCTTCCTCCTGGGCTGGAGGCAGGGTTTCCCTGGATGCAGGAGGGGGGCGTTCTAATAAGAACCTTCCCCACAGAACGTGGTGTGGGGGCTGGAAGGGCAAAGCCAGAAGCGGCTGTTTGGGTCCGGCGGCCTGCGGCAGGCAGGACTACGGGGAACAGCAGAGCAGCCACCAAAGGGCAGCTCTCCAGGCCCCTGGAGAGTGTGATGCCGACTTGGCTTGGCCTCCGTCCCGGCTGATGAGACACGGCAAACCTCAAGGCCTGTGGTGTTATTCCAGACGCCGACCTCCTCTCCACAATCACATTAAGGCTCAGCCATGCCCAGAGAATGTGTCTGCACCGAGGCGAGGGGCACCTCCCAGCCGGCCACCAGGAGCACACGGCTCCGTGACTAACTGCAGGACAGGGAGCGTGTCAGCCCCGCCTGGGTCCCAGGCAGGAGCACCACGTCCAGGCTACTCAACTCCCTGGGGGTCCCACAGAGCCGGGTCTGCGTAACCACAGGGGGGTGGGAACCAAGTGCAGAATCATTTGGGAGGAGGAGGGAGGGCAGGCAGAATGCAGAATAATCTACTGCACATTTGCTACATGCACCAGCACTGCGCTAGGTACTTTACCTAGATTCTTTCAGATCATCTGGAAAGTATTGTCTGTCCTCAGTTTAGGGAGGCTCAGAGAGGCTAAGTAACCTGCCGAAGGGTGCCCAGCCCATCAGTGATGGAATGGAGAGCTGAGCCCAATTGGTCTGACCCAAAGTCCACGCTTTCCCTACCATGTGCTTTTGCCAGGATACAAGCTTCTCTTCCACCCCACTCCACCCCCACCGGATAGAAAAGATTTTCAAATTATCCTAAAGCAGAGAGATTGAGGGAAGACAAGGAGAGGCTGACTGAGAGCTGGGACAAGGCAGACAGTCTGGTTCAGCTTCTGGAATGTTCTGCTTGGGGCACGTGGGAGGAGGAGCATGAGTCCACAATGGGATGAAAGCAGCACCTGCAGCATGGCTCCCAAGCTCGCCCTGTCTTCACCCAACCCTCTTTCCCGCTGTCGGCTCAGTTCCTCCTTCAAAAGATTCGGGGAATCTCCCAAAGTTACGAACACCTTTGTGCATCGGACTGAAGCATCCATTCCTCAAGTCCCATCTTCCATGTCCGATCAGTTCCTGGAGGCAGGTGGCAACCTCTGCATCCTCCTCGGAGGTGTCTGGGAGCCCCAGTGCCTGGGCTCGGTGGAGGCCCTGGAAGCCCTGCTCATGGCTGAGCACACTCACCCATTGGATTAATGGGGCTCAGACCAAGGAGAGCTGCACGCTGGGTCTCCTGGGATGCTCAGGGGCAAAGCTGGTGCCCTTCCCTTCTCTGGGCCCCCACCAGTGGGTGCCAGGTAGCCGGAAGGAGCTGTTGACCAAGAAAGAGGGCTGAGGCAGACTTAACTCTTGGGTCTGCACAGAGGGCACCCCTGGGGGCCCGGAGGCAGCCTTTCCTGCAGAGAGGAAGGCCCAGCATGGCTGGAGGCCCTGGGCAGGGCCTCCGGGCCCGACCTGTAACTGTGTTGGCCTGCTCTGCGGATGGTGTCCCACCCGGGTTGCGTTTGGAGTGAATCACTTGGGCTGAGACCTGTAACTGTATCCTGCAGGAAATAACAGGCCCAGAGCCAGCGAGAAACCAGGTCAAGCTTCATGGACTCAGGCCACCAAGAAGGAAGGCTGGGAGCCTAGTGTTGGTGGAGCATCTTCTCCGGGCTGGGGACACTCAGCACATGGAAAGCTTCACCTCTCCAGGGAGGTTGAGCCTCACCCCATTAGACAGATGGAAACCAAGACAGTAAGTGATTTGTGGGAGGTTACACAAGTGGCAGATGGCACAGTTGGGATGCAAATCCAGGTGTGCCCAGCTCAAAGTCACGGCTCATACCATCAATAAAAGAACGTACTTGACCGTTCTGAGGGTGGCTTCCAGTGACCAATTCCTCCTCTAAACCCCGGCCCAGGAGCACAGCAGCTGGCAGCACTGAAGTTCTCAGTGACCATCCAATGCAGGAGGCAGTGTGCTGTGGGGGCCAGCCTCAGCCAGGGTTCCCACCCTAATTCTGCCACTTAGGAACCAGAGAAGATGTCTGAACTTCTTGGTGGCTTCATTTCGTCATAGGCAAAGTAGTGCTTTGCCTATGAAGGGTTTCATCCTCTGAGGATGAAATGAGGGATTCTGCCTAAAATGTCTGGACCAGTGCTGTAACATTCCGGTGTATTTCAGCCGCTGTTGTTATTATCGTTAATATTGACATCCAGCTGCCCTCAGAGACCCAGCTCCTGCCAAGGAACCTTCCTTCGCCAGCACCCCTCCTCCTGAACCCCCAACCCAGGAGCAGGTTTTCCAGCAGGTTGCTAACGGCTCAGGGCAGTCCCGCGAAGGGGCCAGAGACTGGACTCCAAGGAGAGGAGGGGCAGGGTGATTTAAAATAAACACTCTGATTGTCAGCAGACCACCCACTTCATCTGCAGCTCCTCCCCGCTGAGATGGAGGGGTGGGGGGCGGGCAGAGGAGATAGATTCCTCAGTCCTCCTTAGGTAAAGGCAAACAGGCTGTTCTTTTCTTCAAGGGAGAGAAAGGAGGGACGTGAACTCAAAAGAAAGTGACCCGAACTACCACGGAGAACTTCACCAAGCCTCTGTACCCAGTGAGGTCCCACCTGACACACCTGGAGAGGAGCCAGGAAGGTTTGGGAAGACAAAGCACTGCAAATAAGCACGTGGCAGGGCATCACGTTCAAAGACAGGCAAACACTTCTCGACTTGACCTTCCCCCCAGGACGGAGCCCACGTGACTGGGGGACTCTAAAAAGGGACAGAGGGGCAGGCACAGGTACCCCCACAAAGTCCGTAGAGACTGGACTCTGCTGACACCCTCTGCCTGAAGCACACCAAGATCCAGACAGCTCGAAGTCCACTTTATTTTAAAAACAGCCTCACCAAGAATGCACTTCGGCAGCTCCATCCCATCACCCAGTCCTAATACTCAACCCACTGTCCCTCCAGGAAAGTCTTCTGTGTCCTCGAAGGCCCCCCACCCCCACCCCACATTGCAGCCATTTGTTCCAGCTCCTCCAGATGCCCATGATATGGTCCTTCCAGCTGTCCATGACGGCATGACCTGAGTCCACCACCCAGCTCCTTTCCCCCACCAGCTCTGCCCTGCCCTTCACGAGCAATGCTCCTGCCTGGTTTGCATCCTGGGAGTGAGTGGGGTATGCCCCCCACCCCCGCCCCCGTGGCCCCCCGCTAAGGCCATGGGCACTGTCCAGGCGGCAGACACAGCCAGAGCGCACCTCGCCCCATGCTGCGGCTGGCCAGAATTAATTCACTTCCAACTCTCAGGGCTCACCTCCGCAACTTTGTTTCCACCCTTCACTGCTCCCTGCAGTACGGCAAATAATACCCCATTTTATATGGAAAACACTAAAATAGGATCACACCTTTTAAAAGATATTTCCACCTCGCAGCCTGAAATCAGACTTCACCTTTCTCCCACCCCCCACAGCCACCACGCTCGCCCCCTCCCCACACACACCCGTTTTGCTACCAGACTTCCCTAAGCCAGTTTAATTGAAAAGGCATGATTTAGGCTAATTGACAGCAGATGGGTTCAGCTGCAAAATGCAGAGAAGCATTTGCTGAACATGATTTACAGCAACAAGGCAAAACTTTCTCCTTTTTATATCTTTCTTCGGGAGCTCCATGGCCAAAACAGCTCAGCAGAAATGAGAGGAGAAAAAAAAGTAATTAGTGTTTAATTTTTTAACAATTTTTAACTCCCTTTTTAATTGCTTTACATAAACCTGTCCTAGAATTTTACAGCCTTCAAATCTCTGTCTAAGTCTGGTCCTTGTTTCTGGTTTTAATTACAGGGAGGCTTGTCTGGCACATTAAATTAGAAGAAAAACACACACGCACACACACACAATTTCAGAAATACTTTGCTGTTGGACTCCCAACTGCACATCTAATATTTCAGCGTGCAAATGGGAAGGCATGGCCCGGGATGGCTTTGGTGGAGATGAACGTGGACCCGTGGCTTCTGTGGCATTATTCCATCAACCAAAAAAACTGTGTCTTGAAGTTATTAGAAGGGAACGCGCAGTCATAGCGGCCTCCGACGGGCGACAGCAGCTCGGACTGCCTCAGCACCGCTTTGAACGGAGTTTTTCGTTCCCAAAAAGCTGGGCGCGTGCAGACTTTTGAATGCCTCGGCCACTGGAGGGTCTTCGTGCTAAGCCAGGCCATCAGATCCCCCATTCGCTCCCAGGATGCAAACCAGGCAGGAGCACTGCTCGTGAAGGGCAGGACAGGGCTGGTGAGCAAAAGGAGCTGGGTGGGGGACTCAGGTCACGCCGTCACGGAAGGCTGTCAGTGTCAGAGTGAGCGCCCCTGCACACAAAGCGTCCACGCACAGTCGAGACACACACTGTCCAAAATGGCAGCCACCGGTCCTCAGGCACCTGCCTCAACGCCAATGAATGGACATGAAAGACAATGTTAAATGCTCTTCTTCGGTTGCACTGGCCACATTTCAACCACTCAGTAGCCACGTGTAACTGGCAGCTCCTGCACTGGACGGCACAGAGAGAGGACGTGTCCATCACCTCAGGATGTTCTGTCGGGCAGCGCTGCCCCAAGTCCTTATGACATAAAGTGTGGCCCACGGCCAGGCTGCTGGGCATCCCCAGGGGACTTGGGGTTTTAAATGCAGGATTCAGGCCCCACCAAGACTTGCTGACCCGGAATCTGCATCGTCACATGGTCCCTGGGCGTTGCAGATACCCATTAAAGTGTGTGAAGTGCTGGTGACGATGGGTATCTCATGACTCCACAGATGGCATCTGGGGAAGGTCCCGCCCCACTTCCAGATTCCATGTAACCCTAGGGGTTTGGAATGATGGACAATTTCTCTTTACTTCTTTAAACTTTTCCATATCTCCTGGATTTCTGCATTTACTTCTCTTTTTAAAAGCGCCTAACAGGTTTATTTTACTGATTAAAAGGTTTTGTAAAACGTTGTCCGACCAGGAATTGTAGGCCAAGACTTCCGAAGAGCCAAAACCCTGCCTGCATTTAATGTGGAGAGCCAGCATCCACCCGGTGGCAGGGTCCCTGCCCGGGCCCAGCAGGGAAGGACGGCCGGCTGGGGCATGGAGCGGGGTAATGACCCATGGGTTCCCTTCGAGCTGTGCATGGAGGCGGGGGAGCGCGCGAGGTTGGGGGTTAGGGTGTGCTGTGCCATAAAGCGTCCTGGGGACATAAACCCGGCAGGGCGAAGGCTCCCCTGGCTTGTGTTCATCAGCGCCGAGGCTGCTGACCCCCGTGCAGACCCTGCCCCTTGGCTTCCCTGGACCCCTGCTGGGAGGCCGAGGGCTGCCTGGTGCCGCTGGGCGGGCAGCGCAGCAGATGGAGCCAGGCCAATGCCAGCTCCCCACACACGGTCATTACCTCCTAGAAACCCAGGAGTTGTTACGATGAAAACACGTTGCAAGGGAGAGTAGAGGCCTGGAGTGGCCCCCCTTAGGAAGGAACACTGGGATTAAAAAAAAAAAGCAGAGCAGTTGGCATGGCAACGCAGCCCAAGCCAGGCCTAGCCTTGTGATTATTTCCATGGGAACGGGATGGAGGGCAGAGTGGGGCTGGGTTGGGGGTGCTGGCGACCCATACCCACCTGCCTGGGCAAGGGAAAGACCTGGGCTTTGCCCCCAGAATGGAACAGGACAGCTGGGGGCAGGGCTCTGGGAGCTGATTGCAGACCACCGGGTAAAAGGCCCAAGAGGACCCGGCTCTGACTCTCAAGGCCTCAGGTGTGGCTGGACCGACCTGGTTTCTTATCTGGCAATTAGGAGACCCAGATGGAACCCAATCATCCCCTTTTCCAGGCAGTGCCGAAGCAACCCGATACAGAAAGCCATGTGTGTGGCAGGAGGGGGTAGGAGAGACAGGAGCGAAGGTTTTTTGGACATGAGCCCGTGATAGTAAGCAAGATGGGATCTGTGCTGGAGCCACCTCCAGATACCAGCAGGGGGTTAGGGTCCTGTGGAATGGGGATCCCAGTTGGGTAGAGCTGCAGGGCCGGTGAAGGAGAAAACAGTAGTCAGCTCTGGATCTTTCTGCTTGTCTCTTCTTCACGAGGCCCAGTAGCCCTGAGCAGAAACCTCTTGGGGTGCAGTGGAGGTGGGGAGGGGGCTAGAAGGGAGGACATGAGAGGGAAAGGAAGGCCAGTCTGCCGCTTCAAGGGGAGTTCTCAACACATCCCCACTTCCTCAATTTCATCTCCCGTGATGGCATCTTCCAAGGCTTCCTTCCCAGGGTTGATGGGCTGCAGGGAGATGGTTAGAAACACCAGAGCAAACGCAGGAGTTTTGGGGGGATTGAGGGGGGCTTTCCCTGAACCCCTCTAGAACCCAAACCTGGTCATCTCTGAGCTACCTGAGCTGGAGGAGTCTTCTCATCGGGCCTAGCCCTCCCTTTCGAGCCCCCAGGTAATCCTTGCTCATTCTAGAGCTCGAGCAGAGCTTTCTCCTGTTTGCTTTTCCAGGTCCAAGAAGTCCTTACTGAAAATGCATGGTGTTGGAGTTAGATCTGAGCACAAGACTTGCCTCATTCATTTATTCTGCGCGGGACACTGGGCATGTCACGCAGCCTCTCCATCTTATTTCACTTATCTAATCGCCATATCATAGGGGGACTTTGAGATTAGGGACTTCAAATGCCTGGCAGTGGGGTGCCACCCTCTCAATTTACCCAGATCTACAGGGGTTCCCAGGACACTGGACTTTCAGTTTATCACTGGGGCAGTCCCAGGTGAACAGCTAACAAGTTGGTCAACCTACCTGGCACTGTGAGTTTGTGTGTGTGTGTGTGTGTACTAGATATTATTTTATCAGGAGGCTTTTCTCCTTTGTAAAATTCTTTAAACACTGTATTTTAAATGTGTGCATATTTATACACACAAATACATACGTATATATGAATTTTCCAAAGAGATTCAAAAAAAATCTTCACCTGGCAAAATAATAAAATGGACTGTTCTCTTACACGAGACTCGGGCAGGGAATGGGACTTTGCGTGCATGGAAAAATCCAGAATTAAAAGAAAGCTAATGTATTGGAAACCAGTGAGAAATCCAATTATTTCTACGATTGTATAATTTTATGGGGGTGGGAAGTGGGGGAAGCCCAGCACTTTGAGAACATTCTTTTGCGCCCAGCTTTGCTGGACCCCTTTCCAGTGTGAAACAGAGAACACCTGCCCTGTGGCTCAATGGCGCATCTACGGAGCCACCGCTAGCCATTTGTCTGGGGAAGTGCTGTCAGGCTCGGGGCGTTTTCAAAAGGCTCCACAGTGTGTTAAAGCGGATGGGAGTTCTGGCTTGGCATTTGCTTTTCATCACAGGAGCCCTCTGTTTATTTTTCTGCCCTCCCCTCAGTTCAGAGAGCTCATAGACGGCCCAGGTTTTACCCACTCTGAAAAGCTCTAGGTGGAGAGTTCACACACAAATCAAAAACGCCAGCATCCTATCATCTTGCTAAAGATTTTTACCACTTGGGTTTTTTGGATGATGAGTGGGAGGGGATGTGGAGGAAAAGGGAGCAAGATGCCAAAGGAGTCACAAGCCGCCCCCTTTCTCTCCAGGCTTGAAAACCCAGAGGCGAGGGCTGAATAATGCCCATGGCTTTAGCTAAGTAGGGGATGTCCAGAAAGCAGCGGACTGTGCAGGGCAGGCTGGACTGCAGCTGTGGGCACTGGGCTCCACCACAGTCAGCCCCAGCCCAGAGCTCTGGTTATCAGCAGGCGGCCGAACGAAGGTGGAGGCAGTGAGGACCCCGTGTCCTTCCTCTCCTCTGCCACCTGATGTTTCCAGGTGCAACCTGAGACAAGCAGCTCCAGCTCGGGGAGCTCCACTCCCTCTCAGCCTAAATCTGGAAGAGAAAGTCCCAGCTGGAAACACATCCTGTCTCCTTCAGGGTGCAGTAGCTGCACAGCAAGGAGGGGGGGGATATTGAAAGGTGCTGAAAAGGGAGAGCTTGCTTTGCTCCCCATTGCAGGGATCAAAGTCCTTGTTCAAAGTGGAGAGGCCGGATCTCCTCCGCATCCCTGACGTGAGGGGCCCTTCTCCCTGGAATCCCAGCTTCCCCAGAGGCTAAGGCAACCCCAGTCCAGCGTCCAGCTCCCCCTCACCCCCACCCCTCAGGCTAAAGCTTGTTTTCTGTGGAGCGAATGGTGGCCGCCCTGGGTGGCGGGGGAGGCGGAGGACCTGGCGGGGGGAAGGGGCATTGCCAGGGACTCTGCAGTGGCATCTTATTTCATCATCTCTTGGATTGCTGTTTGGTGACATGTGCCACTGCCATCTTGGGTGAAAATGCTGAGGCTGCCTGGAAGAGAAAGCTGAGCTGAAGGGGTCCTGGCCATCCTGTAACCCCCGCCTGGAAGGACTGGGCCTATTTCTACCACTGTGCTTACCAATCTGTCTTGAGGCCATGTCTTTCCTTACATCTCCTCTCTCTCTCATCTCTGACCTCTTAGAAGGCGAGAGTGGGCTTTCTGTGCCTTGGTTGCAGTGTACACAGTAAACACTAAATAAATGTTCACCTATGCAGATTCTTTATGGCTTACACAGACCAAATCCCCAGGGATCCAGGCAGGACATCCTGTCCCTCCCTACCTCTCCCCTCTCCTTCCACAATATTTCCCGCAGGGGTGCTGGGGACTTGCCCCATGGCGCTGCCCTCACATCAGTTAAAAATCAAAACCGCCAGAAAGACCCAAACAGGCCCTGAAGGATGAAAAGTAGCAAAGGAAAAGAAAACCGAGGCGAAAAGGAAGAATGCAATACAACCGTCTACACATATAGTACGAGTTAGCAGCTCCCAGAGCCCCCGGGACAGAAACCAAACAGGAACTCGAGAATCATTACCAAATGCACTTCCCCGGTGCTTCCCGGCCCCCAGGCCTAGAAGCCGCAGGAGGGCGGGGCTTTGATAGATTGATTGGCATTTCCTTCCCCATCTCTTCGCCCCCGACCTCTGGATAGGGTTTCTCAGTGGATGGCCGATGGGATGGGACGGGGGCCTCTTCCGGCTGACACCTCCCGGGAGCAAAAGGGCTCCAGCTTTTCCACGCAGGCCTCCCACGGTGTCGGAGCCAAGGCAGCTGGCTCCCTTGTCCCGCTCCGCAGAGAGCTGTGGAGCTGCCTGGTGTTGGGATCAAGACCTCCTGCTCTTAAGAAAACAAATACGAAATTTTGGCATCAAAATAAAATACGTGTAGAGGAAATAAGTCATCCCTGGAGTGAAACGTGGGCCTACAAGACTGAATTTTAAAGTCCAAGCAGCGACTGGAGCCGCCGTGACCCAGAGGTTCAAGTTCGGCCCCCCGTGGGTCCCTTCCTTCTGCTCTGAGCTTGGCCGAAGATTGTGCCCTTACTCTTTGCTAGCTGCCTCACCGACCCATCAAAGCTTTTACAAACTTTTTCCTGCAAAGGTCCAGATAGTCACTATTTTCAGCTTTGCAGGACCTATTGTGCAACTGCTCGTCGCTACAGGCATGGCTGAAAGCAGCCACAGGTAGGGCATAAAGGAAAGAGAATGGCTGTGCTCAGGTAAAACTTTCTTTACAAATTCAGGCAGCTGGCCAGACTTGGCCCACGGGCTGGAGTTTTCAAAGCCCCTGCTGCAGATCACAAAAGTGACAGAGTTTAAAAGTGAAAAAACAGGGGCTTTGAAGTCAGGCAGACGTAGTACAAATCTCTATCCTAGTCTTATTAGCTGTGTAACCTTGGGCAAGCCATTTCACTCCATCAAGCTCCATTTACTCATCTGCCTGACCAAGTTACCAGGACGATGAAATGATATAATGAATGTAAAGTGTCTAATACTTGAGAAACACTAGCTGTTCGGCATTCTCCTTCTGAGGGAAATTAAGGAGAATGGAGGTGAGGTGGTTTCCTGCCTTTTACTATTATTGAAAAAGCCACTGCCCCCCGCATACCTGAGAACTGAAGGGCAGTGGTGTCTTCCTGTGCTAAATTTCATTTCCTGTAATTTATGAATCCATGGATTCACTTCATGAGATCAAATCAGTGATCGCACATTAGAGTCATCTGAGCAGCATTTAAGGTCTCATTGCCCAGGTTTCACCCCAGAGCAAGTAAACCAGGATCTCTGGGGTGAGACTCCCAGGCATCGGTATATGACAAACTCCCCAGAGGACTCAGATGTGAAGCCAGCATCGTGGTCCATGGGGCCGGACAGATGGAAAGAGCAAGGCAAAGTCATCTTGTGTCTTCAGCCTTCCCATGGGGCACCACCGCACCTGGCAGCTTATGAGACAAGCAGAATCTCGGGGTCCATCCCAGACCTGCTGAGTCAAAATTGCATTTTAAAGAACCCCCAGGGGATTCATGCACTCACTCATGTTTGAGGAGGAGCCTTAGGGACAGGATGCCATATCGCCATCGCTTCCTGGATTTGAAACACCATCAACCAAAGAGCAGACAGTTCACCCCTACCTCTGGTTGAACCCCATCTTGGATTTCTTTTGATAGTTGCCCTCCTCATAAAGAGCCCTATGTCCTGTCAGTCAGGGCTGGTGTGAAGCCAAAAGATAATCAGAGGATTTTTTTTTTCTAGCCAGTTCAACTCAGAAGGCTGACCCTAAGACACAGGATCACAACATAAGCTCTTTTGGGAAAGGGTCTTGCCATTCCACTACAGCACCCGATTTTCGAGAAATCTCCCAGAATCTCTGGGGTGGGGCTGCCATCATAACTGGCCCAGCCAGCACCCTCTGCTGCTCCCCAAGGCACCTGGATAGTCAGCAAAGCCCTCGAGATAAATTAATAGGAGTTATCACCCTTAATTACCCAATGATTTCCAAATCCTCTTTTCAACAATCCATGAAAAGGCTATGTAGGAGCCTGAATATGCACAAGGCTCCAAGTCCCTCTGGTTTACAGACAGAGATAAGTAGGCCATCTATAAGGTCACACTCCAGCATTTGTTTTCGCTCCCAGCCCTGCTCCCTTATTTATCCAGACCACCCACTCTCAGTCACTGTTTGCACTGGTCCTCCAGTCTGGAAACCAGACACCCGCCTCCGTAGGAACCACCCATGTTTAAACAAATAAATACCCCAAAGTAACCCACTCCCTAGTGGTCAAATAGAGGTCCCAGGAAGGGGGACAAAGAAACTCCGGGTCTCCTGTGCCACTTGCCTGCCATGAGGCCTCCTTTCACTAGAAAGAAGACCCAGCAGAATGGAGAAGGACTCCACGGCTGTGCTGGTGAATTTCCTACGTCAACTGGGCTAGGTCATGGCGTCTAGCTGTTGGGCCAAACACCAGCCCAGATGCTACAAAGGTGTGTCTCAGATGTGGTTAGTCCCCACCATCACTTGACTTGAACTAAAGGAGACCCCTCAGGAATGTGGATGGGCCTCATCCCATCAGTCAAAGGGCTTACGCGTGAGCACCGAGGTTTCCTGGAGAGAAAGAAACTCTGTCTCAAGACTGCAAAGTCATCTCTTGCCAGAATTACCAGCCTGGTGGCCTGCCCTACAGATGTCAAGTTACTGGACCCCACAATCTCATGGACCAATTCCTTAAAATAAATCTCAACACACACACACACACACACACACATCCTGCTGGTTCTATTTTTCCGGAATCCTATAGATGGCCCAAGTGGTCCCTTAGGCCATGCCCGGCGGGGGTGGGGCTGGCTGGAACTCAGAGAAGAGGAGGCAGAGACAGCGGGCCGGGCCCCACCAGAGTGGGGAACCTTTAACAGTCTGTGCAGATTTCCTCCGAGCTCCCTGTTACTCAGCCAAAATCCTTTAAATCCCTCTGACTGGGGTAGGGAGTGCCAAGTGCCGTTTGGGTGGGTGGGTGGGGAGGATTGGAGATCAGTTCTTCGATGACTCAGAAACACTTAAATATAGCCCGAGACGAAGCCACAGTGCGGGGGGAGGGCTGGAGAGAAGCGGGAGGGACCCACAAATCAGAAACCTCTTTGCCTCTGACTCAGTCGAGTCAACCACTGAAACCATCTGGTTGCATGGAACTTCTACAAGGAGAAATAAAGTCTACGTACTGTCGCAGGTCTGCAGTCAAGGGAGTCTGAAAAAAAAGGAGTTTAAAGCATGTCTGAGAAAAAAGAGGGGAATGACACCTGCCGCTTTAAGAGAAACAGAGCAGAGGGCAGGAGAACAGGGGGGCTCAGGCAGAGGCAGGCTCCTTTCTGATTGGCCCAGGACAGCATGGATGAGATTGTGCTAGAAAGCTGGCGAGTGCCCTAGTGTGCAAGGATGGGGGGCGGGGGGAAAGGAGACCACGTTTCAAAAATAAACACAAACCCCAAAATAAACACTGTTAATGGAAGTGACTAATCAAGAGTGTGCTGAACTTGGTGGTTCTTGATAAGATACAGGGGGAAATGCACTTGGAAAAAATAACAGGTTTTTTTCCCCTTGGTAAATAAAGTGATGGGTGGGGGTGGGTACTAGGGTGAGTGCTTGGCTCAACCCCGCGGGAGTGCTTTAAACAGGGTTTCTTAACCTCAGCACTGCTGACACTTTGGTCCGGATCATTCTTTGTTGGGAGTGGGGGGGCTGTCCTGTGCACTGTGGGATGTGAGACAGCAGCCCTGGCCTCCCCCCACCCCACCTCCAGGTGTGACAATCAAAAATGTTTCCAGACATTGAAAATGCAACCTGGGGTGGTGCTGAGGGAGGAGGTACAAAGTCACCCCTCCCCGCCCAGTGGAGGACCACTGATTTCAAATAAGGGACATGAGAGAGGAGAGATTCTTGGGCTGGATCCAGAAAAAATCATGGGGCTGGTGCAGCAGCCACACTGCCGACCTGGAACTTGTCTCCAAAGGCCACTGCTTCCCAACGCAGCCAGCTTTCCCTCTCAAGGGCTTCTGGCCACCCTGTCCTCTTAACAGGCAGGGAGAAAACCAATGAATGAATGTTCCAGGGCCCCCAGTCCAACCCACCCTCCCTCCCCCCAGCATGTAGGACCCTTTAAGGCAGACCTAAGGGCTCACCATGGGCACAAGCCTGGTGAGCAGAGGGGCCTTCGTGCAGGGAGAGCAGGGGGAGCAGGACACCTAGCACTCCCCTGGCGGCTGCAGCCCTGCATAAGGTTACAGGCTGGTGCAGAGGCCCCCGGGGTGGATTTCAGCTCCACACACCCTGTTTGGCTCCTCTGACTATGCACATGAGCATGCCAGGACTCAGCCATAAGGGACCGTTGTCACCATCTGTCATCCTCTCTCTTCATGTGACTGACGAGTTTTGGAGAATGGCAGGGCCATGCTCCCTTCACAGGTGTTCGGGAGAGCCAAATCCTTGCCATTTCCAGTTTAGGAGGCTGCCTGCATTCCTTGGCTCATGGCCCCTTCCTCCAGTCTCAAAGCCAGCAGCAGAGCGTCTTCCAGTCTCTCTCTGACTCTGACCTTCCTGCCTCCTTCTTGTAAGCAAGTACCCTAGTGATTGCTTTGGGACCATGAGCAAACATACCCACGGGATCTGGGGATAAGGACCCGGATGGGTGTGTGTGTGGGGGGGGGTCCTTGTTTCCATCCACCACAGGCTCAAAGACAATTCTCAACCCTCAGGTGTCTGGTGCCAAGTCCAGGGCGTTTTCTACTCACATCTGCATGGAGAACAATAACCCATGCATGGGACTGCTGCCATTTCAGACTTTATGGCAGGGGTTTCCTGGATATTCCTTAAATCACCCTAATGATGACCAGAAATGAACTTAAGGGGCTTCTTATGTTCCCTAGGAGGACACGGGCATCAGTCAGGGGGCCCTAATGTTAAACGATTATTGCCTAGAGTTCTCGTCAAGACCCACCACAATCAAGATAGTATGAGGCTCCCCAGTCCAGGGAGACATAAAACCATGTGAGTTTATTCTATGAGGGTTTGTGTGCTGAAGAAGGAAGGAAAACTCTAGACCAGGTCAACTTAGAAGCTCATCAAACATTCTTTCTGTACTTATATGTGCCGTGGACTCGTCATGGGGGTGCCGGAGAGAAATAAGGCACGAGCCCTGACCTCACAAGAATCTTGGGGTGGCAAGGGGGTGCTCATCATTTTTTCCACTTTCCAGCAGAAAACGTGGGCTTAGACCACAGAGGTAGTAAGTGGGGGAGTCAGAATTCAAACCCAGACCTGCCCAGTCCTACACGTATCAGCTTCACTGCTTGCAATTCCACGTGAGCCACCCTAGGAAGAGCTAACTGACGAGTGTAAGTGTTCACCAGGTCCCATGCACTCAGCTCTATGCCCAATAGCACGTCCGCCCCTCCCAGCCCGAGGAGGCTGGCACTTCGACTATCTTCGGGTTAAACAGGACTGGAGCAGGCTGAGCAAGAGAAAGTTAGAAAGAGACCATAGGAAAGTCAGACCCAATGTCGGAGGGGCCATGACCAGGGTGGAGGCCAGGGAGGCCTTTCAGAGCTCCTTCCGTATGCAAGGGCAGTTGGTTGAAGCAGCGCGCGGCGCCCTCGGGCACGCGCGGAGGTGAGGAGGCCGAAGTGGCACCAGCAAGGAAGTCCAGGTCCCCATTCTTGGAAATCTGAGGAGATGGAGCCCACGAATACCTTACGTCAAGACGGCGAGTCCGAAGGAGGTGTTTTAGCTCATTTGGAAAGACTGGAGACTCAAATGAACAGATCCCATAAAAGGTTAGAAGAGCCACAGGCAGTGGAAAGCAGGCTTCGTAAACTGAGACTTCAGCGAGATAAGCTGAGAGCTGAAGTGGAGCATCGGCAAGCCAGAGTCAAAGCATCTACTGCCAGTGTAGACCCTGACCAAGCCTTGGAGATCAGTGAGCAAGAAGTTTTGGAAACAAAACGGAAAAATGTGGAAGCCATTCTGCAGGCATATCGTTTTACAGGGCTCAGTGGGAAACTAACCAGCTGAGGAGTCTGTGTCTGCATCAGCACTGCTTTTGAGGGGAACCTCCTGGATTCTTACTTTGTGGACCTCATCATAGAGAAACCACTTCGGATACATCACCATTCAATTCCAGTCTTCATTCCCCTCGAAGAGATAGCTGCAAAATACTTACAGACTGATATTCAGCACTTCCTGTTCAGTCTCTCTGAATACCTAAATGCTTACTCTGGGAGAAAGTACCAGGCAGATCAACTTCAGAGTGGTTTTGCAGCCTTTCTTGTCCTTGGCCCTGGAGCAGGGACATTAAGTAACTTGTCTAAATCACAGGGCCCACAAGAGGTGGGGCTGGAATGCGGGACCCATCCCTTCGCCCTCTTCTCAGGGCTAGAGAGAAAGGCTTTCAAGAGGAAACTGGCCCTGAGGGCCAGAGAAGGAGGCAGCTTTGGAGCGCTTGCAGGTCGCTCCGGCTGGCTGTCCTCTGCCAGGACTTCAGGAGACACCACCGCCTGCCCCCAGGAAGGTCTGTTAGGGAGGCCCATAAAATGAAGCCTGTTAACAAGGAGCAGGTGCAGGCTCTGCTGCTCCCAAGGCTCTCCGCTGACAGCTATCATAAGTCTCAACGTTGTCTTGGCCAGGAAGGTGAGTGACTATCGGCCATTCCAAAGAGGAGCTCTGAGTAGATATGACAGCCAGCAAGCCGACTGGGGCCCAGTGGTCAGAGCCCCCTGTCACACTGGGGTCCGGATGAGCCACCCAAAGGCCCAGTGGTAGCCACTTCTCAGACACTAAGTATCTCTTGCAAGACAGGGGCTAAAGAGAGAGCAAGGGCATTTGAGAAGTGTTATTAAACAGGTTGTTTTCAAAAATCCCTTGGCCACCCACAATCCACTCGGATTACTAAATTGCAGTGGTCTGATCTATTTTATATAAAGCTTTCTTTTGGGTGAAGGAAGGCGGAGATTATCCAAGTCCTTTAAGCAAAGCATCAACTCTCACATGCTGCCTTCACTGCTGACAACCACTAAAATGTTGGGGAATCAGAGAGAAACACCTTTAATCCAGGGCATATACATTTCCAGAAGAAAATCATATATGCTGTTGGGCACTGAGGCAACCTGTGTCACAAGGCCAACTCAGCCACACACCCTGCAGAGGGGGGTGTACGGGGTTGAAGAGTATCCCTTTGTGACAGTTAATTTCACATGTCAACTTGGTGAGGTTATCGTGTCTACTTGTTTGGTCAAGCAAGCAGTATCCTGATTGTTATCGTGAGGATATTTCATAAGAGGGAGTTGTAACTCTAGTCAATTAATTGCATCTATGGTTGATTGCATCTACAATCAACAAAGGAACTTGCCCTCAGCAATGAGGAAACTCTCCTTATCCAATCATGTGTAGGTCTTAAAGTCAGCACTGAGGATTTCAGAAGTTAGAAAGAATTTCTGACTCTACTGTAGCCAGCCAGCTTCTTCAGGAGAACTCAACTTTACCTTCATTGGCGTTTCCAACTTGTGGCCTGCTTTATGGAATTCAGACTATCAATCTCTCTGGTCATGTGAGAAAATTCCTAAAATAAATCTCTTAATTTACATATATTAATGATAGTGCTGTTTCTCTGAAGAACCCTAATATGACTCCCCAAATTCTGCCTAGTCAATACCTGTGAAAGTGACCTTATTTGGATCATTGCAGATGTAATCAAGTTTAGACGAGCTCATACTGAATTAGAGTGGGCCCTAAGGCCAATCTGACTGCTGTCCCTATAAAAAGAGATTTTTAAATTTGAGCACAGAGACATGGGCATGCTACAAGCCCAGGACTGCTGGCCACCACCAGAAGTAGCAAGGGGCAGAGAAGGCTCCTTCCTAGAGCTTCCTGAGGGAGCATGCCCCTGCCTGTACCTTAATTTCAGACTTCTAGGTGAGAGAATGAATTCCTGTCATTTTAAGCCACCCAGGTTGCGGAAGTTTGCTATAGTGGCCCTGGGAAACTACCGCAAAGGGCGCTTAATGTAGTGAGAAGTTCATGTGGACTCACAGAATTAAAAATCTGACTTGCCTATCTCCAGTTGCACAAGTGAAAATAGCTGTCAGATGCTTCAAGCAGGCCCCCATTCAGTCCTGCCTGAGGAAATTTGCCCAAAGTCAGGTTTCTGGGCTAGAGGGGAAGGGCGATGGGCAGGGGAGAGATGGAAGTGAAGAGGAAGTTACTAGGCCCACCCATCCTGCCCAGCCCCCAACTCCTCACACCCCCAAATTCAGAAGCCCAGGGAAGAATTGGCTTCTTTGGCTGGCCTGGTGCTTTCCTCCGCAGCAATCTGCTTTCCACAAAGAGTGTTCTAAATAGAGCGGAACTGAACACGGGGCCGCAGCCCGGATGAAGCCGTCCCCTCCCCAGAGAGCTCAGTGCCCCACACGGTGGCTGGGCCACCCCCAGCGCCTCTTATTCAAACCATTCTTCACTGGGAGCACCCGAGCCTGACGCCGGCACTAAGCTACCGCAAACGCATTTTGCTTCTGCAGCACTTTGCTTGGGCTGGATCCCGCCTCCCTCCTTCTCTCCCCAGATGCCTCCTCTGGCCCCGTAGCCCCACACCTGCCCCTGGAAACATCTAGTGGACCCTAATCTAAGTGGGGACTCAAAGGCTCCCCATCTACCTGCCGAGTGATAGTGGGTGGCTGAGTTAACCCACCTGAACCTCACCCAGTATTCCCAAGACCGCGGTTCACACTCTCTCCCTCACTGCTTCAGATTGTTGAAGGACAGTTTTCTTGTTAAAGTCTCTCATGACCCCCGAGAAGGCCTGAGCACCAGACTGGGGCTGAGTCCTTAGGAATTCCTCCTTGCTTCTGAATAAGTCCGCCTCAAGCTCGTTCCCACCAGGCACAGAGCCGGCAGCCCATTTTTGGATCTGGGCACAACACACAGTTCTGTGTGCTTTGCTCTTTAACAGGCACATCAGGGATCACCCCAAATGTCAACCAGGTTTTATTAAGAAGGTCCTCACAGTCTCTGGAATGAGAATCATTTTCTCCGGCCCTCAGAAGGCACGGCTATGGAGAAGCCCCAGGTATGGTTCTCCCAGGGCTTCTGTGACACAGCACAACAAACCGGGTGCCTCAAAGCAGCAGGGATTCATTATCTCACGTCTCTGGGGATGGGGAGTCTGCTCCCTCTGCAACCTGTAGCAGGGTCCTACTCCCTCTGCAACCCGTCGGGAGGCTCCTTCCTTGCCTCTTTTTAGCTTCAGGTGTTTGCCAGTAATCCTGGGAGTTTGTGGCTTGTGGCTGCATCACCCCAGTCTTTGCTTCTGTCTTCACATGGCCTTCTCCTGCATCCAAGTCTCTCTCTTCTTATAAAGACACCAGTCATCCTGAATTAGGGCCCAGTCTACTCCGGTGTGACCTCATGTTAATGAATTGTACCTGCAAAGACTTTATTTCCAAGTACTGCCCCATTCATGGGACCAGGGATTAAGAGTTGAACATATCTTTTTCGGGGACACAATTCAACCCCTAACATCCTGCATACCCCAACGGGGAGATGTGCCAGGTTCCTTCTTCGCTGCATTAACCAGGTAGAGCGGGTACCGAGTGTCGTCAGCTCTCGACAGCTCTAGAAGGCCTTTGGGATATGGGTGCAGGGGTGGCAGCCTTGAAGGAGGGCAGCTGGGGACTCGTGAGGACGTCGGGTGGTGTAGCAGGCCCCACCCTGACCCCAAACCACTTCCTTCCACCCCCACTGAGTACAGTCTTAAGGAATCTGAAGCCAAACTGGCTCCATGACTTGACAATGAGTCAATTCCACTCTGCCCATCACAGCCTCTCTGAATTCGGCACCTCCGAGGATGTCGATTCCCCCAACTAGGCAAAGGCAAGGAGTTTAGTAAGTGAGATTCATTTTAAATAGAAAGTGAAAATGACCAGCTCTTATTACTGTCAGCCTTGGATGCCCGGCCCTCCCTTTCCACGCGCTAAAGGAAAATGGAGGGTGGAGGGAAATAAGGGGGTAGAGGAATGGCTTAAAATGTGCAACTAGGGGTCCTTAATAACACAGTGCATTTATAAACCAGAATAACAGTTATTCAAAGTTTGATTCCCCAACGCCCTCCAGTCACATGCATTTCTGAGCTAGGGAAAAGGCAGTTCCCTTACATCCCCTTTCTCTCTAGTCTGGTTCATAGCAAAAGAGTTAAAACGCTGAAACAAGGTATTTTTCCCCTCCAGATGAACTGTTTTACAATATGCTACCTGCTGGGGTCAGGAAACGTGAGCTCAGTGGCTCTCGCCTCATGCAAAAATTCTGGAGGGGGAGGCAGGCTGAAGGGCTCACGGAGAAGAGGCCATCCACATGCATGCACCCCGTTTTTATCGGCCCCAGTTTTTATTTGAAACCTTCTCTCCCCTGCTTCACCTCCTTCCTTCTCACTCAACCAATGCCACTGGTTGTCCAGCTTCCAGCCCGGGCGAATGTCCACCATGTCAATACTGTAAAGCAAAATCAGAGGGTGAAGGGGTGCTGGGAGGAAAAGGGGAAGGAGAAGGAAAAGGGAAGAGTAGCAAAGAGCAAAGGGCTACTCCCCATGCTCTGATGGGGACCGTTTTCTCCACGATGAGATGTGTAGGGCTCAGGAGGGAGAGGAATGATCAAAATCAAAATAAATAACCAACGGAAATGAGCAGGCCCCACCCTGGCAATGGTAATTGCCCAGGATGAAAGTTTATCCAAACACATGAGAAAAATGGTACATGTTGGAGGACAGGAGAAGGAGTGCTCGTTGTTGGAAAGGAAATTTGTTTACAACATTTTATTTGCTCCTTATTTTTTAATGCTCTCCTGGCCCTGCATCCTGTAAACAGACCGGCTTTCCATTCTCCAGAGGAGCCAAGGACGGAACAGAAAGAGCTGGTGCCCGTAGCCCAGGGCACTGAGAACTGATGGTGACGAGAACTTGTGCTCAGGCCAGGGGGTCTGAGCGAGGGGCAGGAGGGTTTGCAGTCTGCGGGAAGGCTATGATTTGAACTGGGAGCAGGAACGGCAACAAGGCAGGTTGGCATGTGGGGCCCTGGAAATAGGCTCTCCTCTAATTTCTCCTCCAGAAGAGGAGGCAACAGAAAAGGCTCCAAATACCCAAAGGATTCACCCTGTTGCATATTCTGTAGGGCTTCCTTAGTCAGAGGCCGGAACTGGCAGATTCTGGAGAGAATCTGGCCTTTGGGAGAGAATGTTTGCTGATGTCTGAGTCAGACGAGGCCACTATGGAGCTGAGGACACCCTGGAAGGAGAGAAGGGGCTCTGAGGGCTCCTGTCCAGGCTTCGTTGGCGCCTGTCCTGAACACTAAACAAAACACCCTGAAGAGATCGACAACGCCATCCTGACCAAGAGGGGGGGAAGGAGTGTAACTAATAAGGTATCAGTGGCTGGGAGAGTTCAAATAGAGCCGAGAGGCTACTCTGGAGGTCACTCTTAACTGCAAGCTTCAGTTACACACCGCTACTATCATAACTTGCCAACCCCCAACCAAAACCATTCCAGCCAATCCTAAAGAACACCGAGGGCAATGTATAAGATTCTGCAAAGGTTCCATACACTAGGGTAACTTTCCAGAAACATACAAGCTCCAGATGGGTCTTTGGACCAGATAAATCCTGAAATGCAGAGGGGCCAGTCTTTCCAGAACATCAGTTAGTTCCATCTCTCTATTCTATATTATCTACAGCCCCTTCCAACATGAAAAAGTTAAAATGGGCATAGCCCAAATACCCCTAAAGAGTGGGAGAAAGACCATCATCAAGGGTGATGGTGGAGTTAAACAGAGAAGGTAGGGCTTAACAAATGAGTTTGATTGCTGAATCATTATATATCGATATTCCTTTTAGTCTCTACTACCTCAGAGCAGCTAAAAGTAAAAACCTAAAATTGTGGAATTGTAACCCATACCAAACTCTGAAATCTGTTGTACAACTAATTGTTGCGATTGCTTTGAAATGTATTGCTTTTTGGTGTATGTGTTATTTTTCACAAAAAAGAAAAAAAAGTCGACTGTGATGATAAATGCACAGCTATATGATGATATTGTGAACCACTGATTGGGCACTTTGGATGATTACATGGTATGTGACTATATAATATATATCAATAAAAATTTAAAAATAATAAAAAAGATATCACAACAACAACAAACAAAAACAAAAATAAAAACAAAAGACAACCCGCAGCCATAGAGAATCAGTAGCCCTGTATCACACAGGACAGCACAGACGTCATGGCCAAAGTCCACATTTGAAGTCTCCCCTTTCCACCCAGGCACAGAGATTATCTGAGCCAAAAGCTATGGTGGATGGGTCCATACAGCCCCACGTCCAGAGCAGAAAGCTAAGAGCACCCATGTCCGTGCTCCTGGCACTAAGTGCTGCCCCCATAATAGCTCATTTAAACCTTGTGGCAATCTTAGGAGGCAGTTCAACATTAAGGAAACTGGGCCACCATGAGGCTAAAGATCACTGAAGGTCACAGAGCTAGAGGTCAGCAGAGTGTTTCAGGCCAAGGCTGTCTCGTGCCCCAGCCCGTGCTCTCCCCCCATTGCTCTATCCTGCCCTCTGGGAGAGCCACCCAGCCCGGGCAGGAGTTCTCCAACCTCTGACACCCGCAGCAGACCAACCCTCGGTCCCAATACCCAGGCCTGGGACAACGGGCCTCCAGAAGGCCGGGCTTGATGGGCCTCGATGGCTGCCGTGAGGAAGACTGAGTTGCTGCACCATGAAACTCATAGCCAGGATTTAGTTTATGTGGCAGAAATCTGCCAGGGTTCGCCAACATCCGTGTTCTGCCTCTCTTCCTGGGCTGAGAGCCGAGCACATTTCCCAGCCCTCCCACATCCACATGGAGCCTTGTGACCAGTTCCTGCCAATGCCAATGGAACATGAACGGACAGGATGGGTGGCTCTTGCAGGCCAAGGCAGTCAAATGCGACCATGCCCCCTCTCTGTGCTCCCTATTTGCTGCAGAAGAGAAGGGAGCCCTGAGAGTGGGTGCATCCTAAGAGAAAAAAAGCCTCAGTGCCTAAATTTCTGCATGGAAAAGGGTCTCCTACCCACCGCCAGTGCCAACTCACACTCTACGTTAGCATATACTAGACAAAGCCACTGAGACTTGGGGGTGTTTTGTTTCAGCAGCCTACTGTGACTAATACTGTTTACATATTACATATATTCGGGTCCCTCCTGAAATGGCCATAGCATAAAGAAAGCGGAGCCTCCTAGGGTGTGCTCTATGGCAAGCCCCTAACACCCCCTCTCACAACCTCGGTTCCTCATCTATAAAAATGCGGTCTCAGTACTTCACAGGGTTGTCAAGAGATTCAAACGAGAGGCTTTGCAAAGTGCTTTAAAACCGCAAAGCACTGTAAAATATCGTACTTTATAATTTCTGACCTGTCTGCTTTTCTTGGTTAGATGTCATATACCATCTCATGTCTGAAACTATTCCTGGTGGTCACAGGCTGCAGATGACAACCGCTTGGTCCAAACTCTGATTCTACCTGCAATTATGAGGAAAGAAGGGCATGATCTTTTCATCACTTCTCTTCCCTAAAAAGGTGAAACGTTTACCTACCCTTCTGATAGATCCTCTCTCCATCTGTATATGCTCCTCCCCATAGTCGAAGAAGCAAATCAGAGAGCAAACGAGAACAGAATTTTCTCTTTCTGGGCCTGATTGCTTCTAAGCAGAGTCCCCACTCCCTTTGACTTTTGTCTCTAAGCCCTTGGACCTGGGTTCATCCTAGCAGTGACATGGGATCTGCTCACTGGTATCCCACATTCCTGTCCATTACAGGCAGGATAAATTCATACTATCCAGGTATGACACACTCAGAGGCTCCAGTGATACTAAACACGGGCTGGCAAACGTGTTTGATAGTTTTACACCTGCTGGTCTTGTCTAAGCAGAAGGTGACTGAGACCTTGAGAACAGGGACAGTCTCATGCATCGTAGTCGTAGGTTTTTTGTGGATTTGCTTGTGCCTTTTTAAATGTATTTCTCCTTATTAAGGTCTGTGAAATTCTTTAGGAATTTTTACTTGACCTTTTTGAGCTTAAATTTCCTTTTCCCACCTTAAAAAAGAAAGGTGTTCTCACACAACTGGCAAAAACAAGACACAATCTGTTTTAAAAAGAGTTTCTGCAGAGAAACCAATCAATCGACAAACAAATAGAAATTTCCCCACTGTTCAGAGAAC
Source organism: Tamandua tetradactyla (assembly GCF_023851605.1). Classification (NCBI taxonomy): domain Eukaryota; kingdom Metazoa; phylum Chordata; class Mammalia; order Pilosa; family Myrmecophagidae; genus Tamandua; species Tamandua tetradactyla. The sequence continues at coordinate 12,950,072 of NC_135332.1, forward strand.
ATTTATTGATTAAGAGGGGGCAAGTGAAGAACAGGCAGATTTGATGATACCCCCAGTAACAGGATGAGTTGATTCAATCCCTCTTTTGTGTATCTACCTTGTAAAACCTACCATGCTCCAACTTCTAGAGTTTTGAATTTGAGGCCATTAAAAACCTGAGCTTGAATCCCTTGAATCCAAGCATTTACATAAAAGACTTGATCAAATAAATTCAACCCTATATATCTTGGTTTTCTGAGGATGAAATGCGGGAGTAGGTGAGACGTTAATCATGGTGGGTACCATGTGATCCTGACATTTAGGAACTTGAAGGATGAGTTTCAGTGAGTAAGGGAAGACCCAAGTTCCTTCCTGCTCTTATGGAATGTAGAGAGGAAGAGAGGGAGTGTGTTGGGAGGAGATAGTTGAAACTATTCAGTATGAGCATAGTAAAGGAGGTGCCAAAATACTATGGTTAAGGAAGAACCGAAGCTTGTTGAGTACCTAGCCTATGCTAGATGCTTCAAAACAATATATGAGGAAGATGCCACAAGTGGTTCTGAGGGAAGGAGAAATCCAGGAGGACTTCCTAGAGAAGTTCGCATTTGAGATGAAACTTGAAGGATCAGTAACATTTCAGCAGCCAAGGGGCCCAGAACCTATCTTTCAAAACGAGACCCTGACACAAAAAATTGCCAAAGGGCTGAAAAATGTGTTGAATTCAACCAAGAATCACCATTGTAATGTGAAAGGAACTCGATTCATTAAGCAATTCTAGTGCATTCCTAAGTCTTGGCTGAATGAGTAGTGGGTGAGGAATATTCCGGACAGACCAGGAAGTTGCACCCTTCACGGACGGTTACCAGGGGCAGACGTGGAGTCAGATGGGGAGCCCTGTGCCCCAATTTACTGCAGCCTGCACCCCGTTTTACTGCTCCCCGCTGTGGTGATTAGCAGGCACAGCCCTGGGAACCCGTGCAGGGAAGAACTGCAGTGCTTCAAAAGAGACTCGCTGTACCGGGGAGGTTTAAGACAAAGGGTAAAGAATGCGCCTTCTAGTTCCATTGCAGCTCCTTGCTGGACACTGGGTGGACAGGGTGGCTTTCTAGCCGTTCTGGTCCTGACCTTCCACTCCATGGACAGTGGCAGAGCTCTGGTCCTGCTCTAAGCAGCACTCACAGCTCCACCTTCAGCAGTTCATCCTTTGGGGTCAGGCTGACCCCCAAAATCACTGTTGGGTATCTGTATCTTTTTTTCAGCCTGTACCAATGCTAATTTTTAGCTTAAGTGAGGGACAGGCTTTTGCCTTACAGTCTGGGGGTAAAGTCAGAATTCAGGGCAGAGGGCGGGGTGTCCCCTTAAGGACCACTGGGACCCCAATCACAGGCAATGTCTGTTCCCAGGCCAGTCAGAGACTTGAACTTATGGGCAGAACAACAAGTTCTCCAGGCCCTGCCCTCCTCCCCCCTCCAAAACCCAGACCCAAGTTATCAGAAATGGCAGGAGGCAGGGGGCATAGAGGAGAAGGAAGAGGAAGAGACGGAAAATAATTTTTTTCAAAACCCTGACACAACGCGATAACCCCGGGTACACAGCGACCAGCACCGACGGCCCACAAAAGCCAGGGGACAGGTCCCAAGACGAGTCAGCCCGAGACTTAATATTTGCCTTTCACTAAGCAAACTAATAAATCCCCTACCGTTTGAGCCACGCAGACCTCCCCGTTTTTATTTATTAGTCAGAACTGCAGGCAGGGTTTTTTCATTCCCGCCCAGTTACCCCGGGTAAATAGCAGTCCCCCTTCCACACCCTCTGCCATCCGTCTGCATGTCTATTTGCCTTTTCCCTCAACAAACTCATGCTCAGCACAACCGACAACGAGTGCAAACAGCTTTGAAGTATTCTTCGGTAATGGACTTCCCGGGAAAGTCCTGTTTTCAACTCGGGCAGCCAAAGGCCAAGGGCAGAAGAACTGGTTGGAGAAGGGGTCAGACACCAGCTGGGTTAGGTGAGGCCTAGAACCGGGGACATGGCACCTGAGAGCATCAGCAAGACCTTCAAGTTCCCCTCCCTCTCCCACTGTACAGATGAGAAAACTGAGACCCGGAGGAAAGACTTGAGTGACTTGCACATGACCAGTTCCAAGATTGTCCTTATGCCTTTTCAACCACATTTTCCTTAGAAGAGGAACTTACTTTACCATCAGAACCTCTTCTCTTCCAATCAACGTAACTATGCTTTTTCTCATAGAGTTCCAGGACCATATGAAGAGGATAAAAGATTTCCTATAGATCAAGTTTCAATAACATGGAAAAATCTCACAGGGAAGTTTGGGGGGGAAAAAAGTTTGGGGAGGGGCTACTCAGGGAGCTTCAGAGATTATGTGGCCTAATGCCCTCATTTGACATGAAAGGAACTGTGATGAGGGACTTGTTGAGACAAAACAGGCAGGTCTCCTGGTCTTCCCATCCTGTGCTTTTTACTAATACAGGGCACACACTACCTGACTCCTAAAACCTAGGGCTGATATATATGGATGAGGGGTAGCACACATTTGGCTCAAAATCTCATTAAGCAATTGACATCCTTGGCCACCTGGCAGCCCACGCGTGAACTGCCCTTTAAAATTCTATTGCTATGCACTCGTGAAAATTTTGTGTCTGATGTTCCTTTCATCTACGGTATAGACAGATGAGTAAAAAAATATAGATTAAAAATAAATAAGTAATAACAGGAACAAAGGTTAAAACAAATTGAGCAGATTGAAATATTAGTGATCAATGAAGGGGAGCAGTAAGGGGTATGGAAAAACATAGAGGGAACAATGATTAAAATGTATCAGGTAGACGGAAATACTAGTGGTCAATGAGAGTGAGGCATAAGGCATATGATACGCATGAGTTTTTTCTTTTTATTTCTTTTTCTGGAGTGATGCAAATGTTCTGAAAAATGACCATGATGATGAATACACAACTACGTGATGATATGGTGAGCCACTGATTGTTCACCATGTATAGAAAGTATGTGTGTGAAGATTTTTTTCAAGAAAAAATTTTAAAAGAATAATCATGGCAGGGCGGAGATGGGGCTTCTCACTAATTTTATTATCAGTAAGCGGGTATTGATTGCAGGACTAGGATGCAGGTAGGAACTCTGAGCTATGGAAGCAGACACAAGCAATGGAGAGGCACAGTCTCTGCCCTCAATGGTTCTATCTTTGAGCGTAGGAGACCAAACTACCCAGAAACAAGGAGAGAACCATTAGGCTTCACTTGTGCATTGTGGCAAGTACAAAGGTGTTTCTTTAATTGTGGCGACTCACCAGAGCATTCAAAGGCAATGGACTTAAGGCTTTGCTTCAGTTTCATCTTATTGTTCAATCTTTTCAGCAGTTCTTAATAGAAAAAAAGGGTACCCTCTTGGTTTCCTCAAACTTTATCTTATTCTAACCCTAACCTTCAAACAAAAAAAAATCTCTGATCCATTTTGAAATCTTTCCTTAGAGCCTGTACCTACAGAAATGTTTCTTTGCAAGGTTACCTTCTCAGGAGAAATGTCCAGCAGCTCATACTATACTAATTAAAATCAGCCAGGCAAATTCGGAGGCTATATTGAAAGGCATTTTCCCCCTAAGAAGGGGGACAGAGGTTGTTGGGTTGCTGTTCTTTAATTTGCTTATCATTTTTAAAAGGCACTGTTCTGTGTGAAATGAGAGCATGTACCTGACCCAAAGCAATGCAATCTCATACAATTTACTAATTACAAAATCAGAAATATTTTTCACAAGAAAAAAAATTCTATTGCTTCCCCATCAGTTTGAATAGTATTCCACGTCCTCTTGCACTCTGCCTAAACAGCAGCCTTCCTCAAGGTGGAACCATCACTCGTCAGAATTTTGAAAGGGAATGTCTGCCTTAGTCAGAGGTGGACCCAGACGAGAGTGATGCTTTTTAGATGCCTCTACACTGTATTCTTTGGGGATGAAAAGATAAGAAATGGGAGAGAGATTGAGGATGGCGGCCTTTGGCATAGCAGCAAGACTTTTGAAACCAAAAAGCATATGCAGGACATGAAGTGAACATCTGAAGTTACGTTAATCTTTTGAAAAAGAAAAATGGCAGCCAAGGAGCTGGGCTAGCATGCATCCATTGGCAGCGAAGGGAGTGGGGGTCAGGCCAGGGGCAAAGACGGAGGTGCATGAGTGTTCTAATTCCTACACATGAGAAATGAGAGGATAGATGCTCACATGCTCATTTCCACATTAGCCCGTAATTACCTCCCTGTGGCCATGCCATGAAAGATGAGCAGGATTAGCTGACAGACTGTTCCAGAACTGCAGAAGGTCACAGCGGTTTTTCAGCAGAAAAGATGGAAGCTGAATCCCCTGACAAGCAGCAACAACTTCAGGATAGCATGTGATCCGGAAAGCCTGGCTTTGACTAACCTGCAAAGGAACCTGTAATTTGCCTTCAGATTGTTCTTACTTGTCATGAATGGTGGAAATTGGGCTGGCAGGACAATCCCCTCCTCCATCCCCTACTGCCACCACTGAGTTTCACTTCCATCCCAGATTAAAGCCAGTGTCTGGAAAGGTAGGAAGGAGCTTGGAGGTCCCATTCAATGCTATCTGTGTTGAACTCAAAGGTTATCTAGTAGGCTTTAAAGAGAAAGTACATATTTAGGTCCACTTGACACGCCCTTGATATTTTAAAGGATCCTGGAGTTCAAAGGAATTTCAGGAAGTCCTCCAGCCAACTCCTTTAGCTCTCCAGACTGCACTGTCCCCAACATTTTAGCCCTTAGCTTCCATCTAGCAAAGATGCAGAAGTTTTTTTTTGGCTTATTATTCAATGTAGTGTGTGTCCACGCATACACACACACACACACACACACACACGCATACGTACTCCCATGGTTGTCAGAATCTGTTTTCTACTGTTCCCAATGGCTGTGACTGATTTTGTTTCTTAATTGTATTGTTCATTCATTAATAAGAAGGTTAGTTTCACCTGCATAACTAGGACTGGATTGGAGAGGAAACGCTGGTGCCTTCAATGCCTGCCATGCCCACTGGTCACAGAAATCTTCTATAGGAAATGGTCCAAACTGGTTCTTTATGCCCAGGTTTTTATTTGGAACCATGCAATCTTTCCACATTGCAGACAACAGATTTGAGCAAGAATTGGTGCCTGATCCAACAGCATCCATCTATAGGCGACCCAGTGGCCAATGAAGTGGCTGGTCACTCAAGCTCTGAAAGGCAACTGGCCAAACCAATCAGGAGCATCAGTTGTCCACAGCACATAAATTTAGAAGCAGAGGCAGCATCACTGAGTCAGTCACCTTGTCAGGTGACCAGCTGTCCCAGTTTGCCCAGGGCCTGTGCTGGTTTTAGCTCTGAAAGCCCATGAAAGTATTGAAAGGTTTCCCTTCAGTCCTGAGGCAAACCAGGAATGCTGGTCACCCTCACTCACCACAAAAGCAGAATTCTAGAGTCGGTGGATCCTGCTTCTGAGTGGAGGATAAAGATGCCTACGACATGATAGCTCCTGTTATCCCTGGAAACCATCTAGAGCTATTGGGTATCTTGAATGACTTTTGGCTTTTTGAAAAGACGTAGCTGGGAATCTGCTGGGCTCTTTCTTGTCTACTTTACTTCCACTGGAACTGTGGAACTATGGAATAAGCCAACACTTACTGAAGTAGTATAAGTGTGTCTCTGCTTCATGAAACATTAAGGAATTGAACTAATTGGATTGTGACTGCATTTCAAGAAGAGGGTGAAAGCCTCACAAACAATCTTGGCATTTCATTAGCATTCAACATCCTCAAGGGGTTCTCCTCAATCATTTTGTGGTGAACCTAATATTCCAAGAAGGACTCCACTGTTTCACTTAGAAGACACCAACATCATTGGATGGCCATACAAACACACCATATACAGTACAGGGACGCTAAACATGTCTAGCTTTAATTCTTTTAAAAATGAAGGCAACCATTAATTCTGGAAACAAGAAAGTTACAAACATCTTTGGTGCTGAGTTTTGGACAAGATTGAACCATGGTAGATATCTGGGAAGTGTTTCCAGCCTTGCATACAGCAGCTACAGAGTAAAAAGAACAAAAGGACCTCATCTTTTTTTTTTGGGGGGGGGGGGGCCAAATTGTTGTCAGGTGTGTGTGTCATCAGCACACACTGGGCAAGGGAATCCTTGAGAGACACCAGCAACCCTACTAGCTCCATAGTCCGTAACAAAGCACCATGATCGGGCATGAGCTCCAACTGCCACCTGAGAGAAGAAGATCATGGAAGGCAGTTGAATTCAACAACAGTGTTCATTTTTTGCCCTTCCAGATGCACATTTGTGCTTGATCCCAACAAAGAAAGTTGAACATGAAGAACATTGGTCTTTGTGACCTAACTCCCCCTGCTGAAACCTTCTCCACCAGATGGAGAAGAACTTTCATGATGATTCACACATCACTCTGGAACCCACAGGGCCCAGTCTCAAATAAATGAGAAGGGCTAGCTGTTCCATGGCTTCTTGCTTAGCAATGCATAAACACTGGTCTCTTTAGGAGGCACTGGGACAAAAATTAAGATCCTATTTGCCTGAAGTGTAGTTAACTATTCACCCTCATATCCAGCTGGAAGATAACGGAGCAAACAAGAAGAATGGTTAAGTCCAAAGGCACAGCAAACAACATGGAAGGTGGGGGGCGAGAAAGGGTGTGGCCCTAAGTCCTCTGGTTCCTGGGGAGCTGGGCAGAATCTTACAAGCAGGCAGCAGTAGGGGAAATGTTTTCCACAAGGAAGAAGGACAACTGGAGAAATGGCGTCTTCTCCAATGTCATTCATTTCCAGTACTTATGCAGGTCAACACATGGACCATTCCTCAGTGCGGGGTCTTCGTTTTCCCACAAATCCTCTTTCAATTCTAGTAGTTTCTTTATTCTCCAAAATAAAAGTTCTCAATCAAATCCAAAGTCCTTCTTAAGAGGTGGCCCAACCTTAGCCAGGTTATTTCCGGGGATCCTGGTGGTGTGTATCGGCTTTGCTAAACTTCCTGGTGGAAAGTTTGGGCGAGGAGGGGCATTCTTCAGCTGGTTCGCCTTTCCAGGCCTGTTGACAGAAAAAAAAAAAAAAAAAGCAGCACAAGAGTTAGATTCTGGCTTCTTCTCTTTCAACAGATGTCTTCAGAGGTGAGCCTCAGTTTACTGTCTTTAGTTCATGTACCAAACAGGACATATATTATGCTAAACAGTTCTTTCATTATTAACAAAAATAAGAAAAGAAAAAGGTCTATTTACACCTCCCATGGACCTCTCCACACACTGAGTCATCGCTGTGAGCCCTCCTATCCCACCACCAGACCCACAACTGATTTTTTAAGTGAATACAGTCGGCCCCGAAAGCAGCAGAAAATTCCATTTTTCAGCACCCTCCCTATTATCTCTGTGAGACACTGTAATGGGGAGGAGAAGGTGTTAAACGGCCCACTTTACAGATGAGAAAATGGAGGTATAGAGACGCATGCGATGGTATATTCTCAGCATGCGATGACAGGGTCTGTCCTCTAATCCTAGTGTACACTGTATCTGGAGCCTCTTTCTGCTTTTACAAGTTCCTTAACAACCAATAAGGAAAATATCTAGAGCAGATAATGGTCATTTGGTGGAGATGGGAATACAGTGTTCCTTTTCCCCAGTGACGATAGCAGATCAATTAAGATACACTTGAACTTATCATATTTTCCTTCCTTCCTGACAACCTCATACAAACCCTCCTCTTTGGGTACCAAATATACTTAGTTCCACTAAATGTCCTCAAGGTAGTCTCCTTTTCTTAGTCAGTTAGTTCCAACAACGCAAGTAGGAGGTCTCTTCACAGACACAGATCCATTTACTTTGGACCTTAAGAAGAAAGCTGCTCTCTGGGTCTTGGGTTCTAGACATCACTATAACTCACAAGGAATAACTTGAACAGCTGCAAAGAGAGGGATCCCCAGGTACCTTGTCAGATTAGAGGCTGTGGATACAGAACGGTCCAGAAAGGCCGGAGGGGGTCAGAAATAACCAAGACAGGCCAAATGCTGCACTGGGTGGCCACGGGAAAGGTGAGAGGTACTGAGTGAGGGCACCCCTAAGCGCTCATGAGCCAAGGGCAGCAGTATCCAGTGGGGAAAGCACCAAGGATTAGCCTCCAGAGGCCTTCTGGAAACCAACAGGCCACAGGTCAGTCTCTCGACAGACCCAGGAGGGTCCAGCTCCACCTGGTGTGAGGGTTGTCTCCTTCTGTGGACGTCGCCTCTACCCAGGGTGGGAATGTGCACAGATGCCACAAAATCCAGAGCCAGGGGTGCTGATTGTCAGGCAGGAGAGATGTCAAGGGAGGGCCCGAAGAAGACTGGGGGAAAGAGGGCTGAAGGCGACCCTCTGCAGAACAGGAAGGAGGGAGAGTCCGTGTTAAAGTCTCCTTAAAGAAAAATGACAAAGGCCAGCCAATACGCAGAGCCGGCTGCGCTCGGGCCTGCAGGGCACGGCCGGCAGTGGCCAGCAAGGAGAGCAGGGGTACATGCCCCAGGTGTGGCCCTGGGTGTGTATTGGTTTTGCTTTTGGGCCTGAAAACACCCAAAACAGACCCACGGCTGTGCTAGCCTTGCTCTGGGTTCCTTCCCCTCCTGGGCACAGCCCCCTGCGCCGTCTCAGGGAAGGCCATGAGAAGTCTTTTCCCCCCCGGGGGAGATGCACGCAGCTGGCAGGTTATTGGCAGCCACCGGGTGAATCACACAGGGACTTCCTCCTTGTTGCCCGGCAACAGCACGCACTTGGCAGTGGGACATCAAACACAGAGGGTGGGGAATGTTGTGAGGCATTCGCAAAATAAAATAAAAAAGTAAAGCATCCAACACCCCAGACTCTCCTCCCAGCAGAGAGAGGCGGTGAAAAGACGAGGGAAGAGATGAGGGGAACCCGGGGCAGGACAGAACTAGCCCGTGCAGCTATCTCAGCCCCCACTCCCCACCGGCACTGGCGTTTGGTTAAGGCTTGCCTCTGGGAGCCCGGGGAAAGGCTGCGGGGGGTCAGAGAGCAGAGTGGTTCCCTAGAAACACACAGCACAGGGGGTTTATGAATCTTGCCCCACAACCGCCACTTCTGCTGTCTATGCTTCTGCACTGGTCATCGTTCCGCACATTGAGTCCCTCTGGCTGAGGGGACACAGCCACCTCGGGGCAGGGCTCCTCCCGGCTGCTGCGGCCACAGGGCCCATTAGGCCAGTATCTCAGCACACTGCCTTTTCCGACCTGGTCTGTGACCTCATTTAACATTTCAGGGATAGAGGTGAACTGACCTCTACCTGGAGCAGCCACAGAAGAAAAGCTGGGGGCAAAGAGGGGAAGTCAGGACAGGGACCTGAGCAAGTAGTAGGTGGAATAATGGCCCCGAAGAGATCCAGGACTTAATTCCGTGAGACCCTGAAGATGGGATTAGGCTAAGGAGGTCACGATGGACGGTTATCCTGGATTATCCAGGAGGGCCCAGTGTAATCGCAAGTGTCCTCCTAGGAGGGCGGAGAGGAGACCTGACACAGAAGAGTGATGATGATAGTAAGTAGCAAGGGGATAGAGTGGTGCAAGGAACCGGTCATGAGCCAAGGAAAGCAGGCGGCCTCCAGAAGTGAGACAAGGCATGGAAATACTTCTCTTCTAGAGCCTCCAGAAGGCAGCAGCCCAGCCGACACCTGGACTTCAGCCCAGTGAAAGGGATTCTGGACTTCTGCCCTCCAGAACTGTAAAAGAATCAATTTGTGTTCTTTTAAGCTACTAAATTTGTGATCACTTATTAGGGCAGCAATAAGAAATTAATATTGTGTCAAGCCTGGGCACGTTAGGTCTCTATTTCCCCACAGATCTACAGAAGAGGGCATCACAGCCAGATGTGGGTCACAATGGAATGGGGCTAGTCCGAACGGGTGGCCTGGAACTCGGCTTAGCAGGAAAGGTCTAGCAGATATCTTTCTGCATCAGGAGGAGAAGATGTGTGAGAGCAACTGAGGCAAGAACTAGGCGGGGCTTGGAAGAGGGTTCTCAAGTTATACCATTTGCTGACTGTGCCTTGGGCAGCTGGCTTAATCCCTGAAAGTCTCAATTTCAACATCTGCAAAATAGAGATAATATTATTATCCACCTTGCGAAGCTCTTAGGATTAAATGAGACAATGCAGAAAAGCACCTGGCACACGGTGCATGCCAAATAAACCATAACTATTAGGAAGGATTAGACATGTACCTATGGGGCAGAAACTGTCAGTTGCCTACTCCATCAGCTAGTCTCCCCTTTCTACTAAGTAACAAAACTCTTGCTTTTGGCTGACACACTGCAGCCTAGAATAAAAAGAAAGCATATTCTGGCCTCCCCTGCAGCTAAATGAAGCCATGTGACTAATATGGAAGCAGGTGGGTTGTGGGATGTCCAGAGAGATTGCTCAAAAGGCCCTGGAAGGAGCCCAGTTTTTATTGAAATAAAGACTTGAAGGCTGGCGCTCCAGCAGCTACTTTGGACTATGAGGGGCCCTTGGAAATGGAAGTCCTGCACTAAGATGGTCTAACAAGAAGATGGAACCTGGGTCTCTGATGCCTGCAGAGCTGCTGCACTGGTCTTGGATGGCCTTCCTCTGAATATCCGTAATGTGTGAGAAAAATTTTCTCCTGTCTTAGTTAAGTCACCGTTTTAGAGTTTTCTAGCAATCATAACTGATGCAGTAAATCACCAAGGAAGGAAGATTCAGAGTCATTCTAGAGCAATGGTGCTCAAAGTATGACCTCTGGACCAACAGATGGGACTTGCTAGAAATGCAAATTCTCAGGCCCCACCCCAGACTTACTGAATCAAAAACTCTGGGTGTGGAGCCGAGCAATTTGTGTTTTAACAAGCTCTTCAGGTGATTCTGAGGTACACTCAAGCGTGAGAACCACTGTTCTAGAACAAGTTTTCTCAACTGTTTGACATTTTGGGATGGGTAATTTTTGGTTGAGGGGGCAGGACTATCTCGCACATTACAGGATGTTTAGCAGCAACCTTGGACCGTACCCGTCAAATGTGAGTTGTTATCAGCCATGACACTCAGAAATACCTCAGCCAAAAATGTCAGGGAGGGGAGCTGGGTAGTAGTTCTTAATCTCGGTGGCATATTAAAATCAACTGGGAAGCCTTTTAAAATTCCAAATCCTAGGCCTCACCCCAGCCTGGCTGATCAGAACTTCTGAGGGTGGAAGCAATGCATCAATAGTTTGTAAAGTTCCCCAGGTGATTCCAGTGTACAGTGGATGTTAAGAACCTGCCGAGGGTGAGCAGGCACAGAAGAGCCCCTGCTTGCTCCATGCTGGATGATGGAAGCAGCACACCTGCCCTCTGCACCTGCGTATGGAAAGGACTCGGGACGTTCCCAAGCAGAGGCTGTAATGAGAGTGACCGGGGCAGACGTGGGAATGAATGTCCCAGCTTCCAAGTGGGGTGACTAGATGGGAAGGAATTCCTAGCGGCTGTGTCACCTCATTTCCCATAAGAACAGGTTGCACCCTTCCAGTCTATCCTATGAATAACCACTCAAAGCCTCAGTTTCCTCCCCTAATAAACACAGCCTACAATGAGACAGCTCCGACAGGTGCTATAAACATGAGCTCACCCCACAAAAAGACCTGTCTTAATAAAGACAGTGATATGACAGTGGGGCTTATTTAGAGATAGGGAGCCTTTACCTTCCAATTGGTAAAGCCCCCGGCATTGAAACCAGAATCATCTCCCAATAATCCACTCTGAGCAAGTGGTGATTTCACATGTATTTAATGGAGCCCTGAAAATAAACTTGGCCGGGGGTCTCCGTAACTGAACTGGGGTGGAATTAAATGAGAAATCAGCCACAAACAGAGAGAAATGAACAGGCTGATAGATTGATGCTCCGACTCCTTCAAATAGAAGATTAAATCTTCTGTAACTTGGTGCTGCAGCTGAGGCTGTCTTTTCCCTCCTTATTCTATTCCCAGCCTGGCCTGCTAAAATGCTGAGCCGGGCTTCTCCTCATTTCCCTTGGCCAAAATCATTAAGTCCAGAATGTCATTAAGGGGAGGCAGAGGGAAGGTGGAGAAAAGGAGAAGGTAGAGAGAAGAAAGAGTTGAGGAGAAGAAAGAGGGGGAGGTGGGAGACAAGAAGGAAGCTTACAGTGCTCTCACAGTCTTAGGGAAACCAAGTCACTGCAGCACCAGAACGAAACAGCTTCCCAACATTAATCCTGTCCCCTGCCCATTTCGGCACCACCTGGCTACCCAAATGAAAGACAAAGGAATGGGTATTATGAGTTTGTAAGTCTTATAGAAAAAGCCAACTACCAGTGGGTCTCGAGGAGGCGAAGACACAGAGGGATGGAGTCGGTCAGTATGTTTCCCTTCTTTCCCAGGGATTCTGCTTTCTCTTCTTTAGTCTGCTTAATGCAACTGATTGAGACAAAGTAGAAGAAATCCAGTTGGTCCATCCGAGTGGTACCGAGGGGCAAGGACCCCAGGTCCTTTTCCATGACCCTTTCTGTTCCTAGGACCATTTAACAGGCTACTGTTTGCAGCCAGTTTGACCAAAGAATATAGGATTTTGCTCCTGGCATTGACCATTTCTAACACTCCTACCTTCCTTTCCCTGCTCGACCCACCTTCTGTACCAAGTTAAAATATCTCTTCCACTTGACTAAAATCCCTGGGTTCCCTCTAGCCTGTAAACCTCGTGTGCAAAGTCCTGACTTGCAAATGCATTGAAAAATAAACCTCAAAAAGCTTCCAGATGTTTTGTCTGTGCTGTTGTGTTACTCTGCTCCAGTCTCTGGAGACCAGTCCTTGCTGCACAGCATCCTGACTGCCCAGATAAAAGAGGGACAGCCTGCAGGCAAGCAGGAAGAGGACCTTTCCCCCAAGATCACACCCCAACCAGTTCATCCATTAACTATTTCATTGCAAAGACACAACCTTAGGCCTTCCCTTTATTCTTCATCTCCCGCGCCCCATTTCCCCCACTATTCTACAATAGGTGAGACACACACATCCCTGGACTTTTCCCCACGTATCTCAAAAGATTGCAAAGGAACAAGTCTCAGATTCCCACAGCACAAGCTTTCAGCCCTTGCCTTCTTGCCCGCCTCATCTCTGCTTTAAAGACTTCTTCCACCAGCCACCTTTGAGACCTGGAGTCAGGACAAAATGACACAAAAGTAATGTTATAGTCAAGATGTTAAACTACCGCCTGCAGGGATATCTTAGGAGCTGGACCAGCCCAAGACAAGGGAATGGGCTTCAGCACTCGTCAAGGCCCTCCAGGGGCTGGTGGCCCCTGATCTATAGGAAGGTGATTGCCAATGGGCAGGCTTGTGCACACACAGCCACACACGCACCCTTCCCAACACACCCCCCCCCCCGAGGGCCCAGGATTCTTTGCACAAGGTGACGCCTGCTCGCTTTGATGCTCACCGGGTGTGCTCCCATTGGACAAAAACCAGACCTCAATAAAACTCGGCATTATCAAGAGGCCAGTGGTTTGCGATTGCACCAGCCTGTTATCTCTGTGGCCCCAGGCGGGGCCGCTTTGCGGTTCTCACGCTGAAAAGCATTAACTTATAGGCAGATCAAAGACCCTTCCGAACCAGCCGCCCTCTATCCCTTATTTATGCCCCATGATTGTTCCTAAAGATGGACTTCAAAGATACTAGGCACCACAGCCCAGACTCCCTTCTGTCCCCATCCTGCAATATGTCCCTCAGGGGCCCCAACAGCCAGTCCCAAGGCCCTCCTCTTCCCCTTCATCGGACGCCCATGAACAACAGATGGGGGGGGCTGGGCCAGAGTCCTGGTGCTGTGGGAACAGTAAGGATCCAGGGCGCCGAGACACCTACTGGGGGGGGGGTGTGTGCACCGGGAGCTCGCATAGGGGGCCAATCCACCTGCAGGGCGGGCATAGCAAGGATCCTGCATGATCCTGGATCCCGGTCACCAAGGACAACTGCACATTGATGTAGGAGAGAGAGACAGCATGTGCACTGGGGGACTCGGTTCTGGCAGGCTTTGGGCCCCCCGATTTTCCTCAGCTCCAAGGTGTGGGTGCGTCCTCAGCCAGCTGTAGGCCTTCAGTGCCAGCCTCAGTTTCCTTCTTTGCACTAATAACATCAAGCTTAGTGTCCAGCACCAAAGAGGCATATGAATGAATGGATGGATGAATGAATGAATGAATGAATGTATCACTGGCAGCAAAGGCTAATTATCTTTCAAACGTGGGAGTGATGGGGCACTGAGGCCAGCCACACTCTTTCCTACCCACGGGAAAACACTCCTGGTAGCAGATGTCACTGCAGACACCTGAGCTTAACGATGTGACACCAGCTCAGGCCTCAAATCCTGGAGCAGCTTTTATTAGCTGTGGGATCCTGGACAAGTTATCTCAACTCTCCTTAGCTTGTCTGAAAAATGGGAATACAAGCGCTTACTCTATCACAGAGTTATGCACACTGAGTTAAATAGTAAAGTCGCATTATTACTATTTTTCCCTAAAGCACTACCTCTATTAAAAAAAAAAAAAGATAGCACATTCCCAAGGAAGGAAGGACGGACATCAAGCCGCTCCCACAGTTATTTCCCAGGTATAGACCATTCCTAAGAAGTGTGGGAAGTCCAGACTCATCCTCAGCTGCTGTGACTTCTTATTTAATCATAAGATTGTTGTATTTGGATTAACCCTTACCTGTCCCCCTCCCATGTTCCCTCAACTGCCCCTAAAAGCATCTGAGAATTTGTTCCCAAGCACAGGGAGGAGGTGATAAAGCCAGATGTGTTCAGGTGACAAAGCCCACCCCCACGGAGTGCCTCACATACGAGGCAGCAAAGCCACCGCGGGTGAAGAGCCGTCCACACCCTATTCCAAACAGCTGAGAATAATCTGGACGGTAGCTTTGCTGTGATTTAACTTTGGAATGCACACTTGTCCTCTGCTCTTCGACTCAGCTCTTCCCCTGTTTCTTTCATCTCTCAGACTTGTAGCCTCTCTTCCTCGAGCCCCTGGTTTGCCTGTCTCCACTTCGCCCTCATTAGAGACACAGCAGCCCAAAGAGCCTGGTTCAGCCAACCCAATGGGACATGATGCCTATCAGAGCTCCCTCTGGCTGCCCAAGCCCAGCCAGGCCCGGCCTGGCAGCAGGCCGCATGTGCCCAGGGTGCCCAGGGAAGCCAGGTTCGGCACCGACCCTCGGCAGTGGGGTCAGGCTGTTACCCAAGGCTGCAGCTGGGCTCTGGGAGGCACTGGGAGGTCAGGCCACCCACACGGCACATCAGGGCTGCTGGACGGTCCCTGGGGCCGGCGCCACTCTGGCCCTCGGCCCCGCCTCGGAACTCCACCATATGGCCTCCTTCGGGGAGGGAGAGAGGAGGAAAAGCAAGGAGCCCGGTGGAGGCCAGGGCCGGGGTCATCCCTGGGCGTGGAGGAGGAGTGCCGGGAAGTGCCGCCAGCAGGTCACGTCAAGAAAGAAGCTGTCCAATAATCGAGATGGACAACAGCTCACAGGAACTGCTGTCAGCTGAGGGGAGATTCTCTCTCTCCGGCCCTCCAGAGATGTTTCCGGGGTTTGAGCTGAACTTCAAAACCACTGAACTTTGGGCCATTTCACACTTTTCTAATTAAAGAACTAAACTGGATTTTCATGTTTGCAGAGAACCTTAACCAAAAGTGCAGGCAGCAGAGCAAAACAGGAAGAGAACATCCTATCTTGTTCTCTCTCTTTCTCTCTCTCTTCCCCTTCCCTCAAAAGTTTGGGGGAGAGGGAGCAAACAAGACCTTGGCAGACTCGGCCTGTCAGCCCCCTGGAGCCCGCCTGTGCTCTGGCGAAGGTTTTGCTCTTTTCTTTGGCCCCACAGGCACCAGGCCCCATCCCGGGAGGGGAGGGGAGCCGGGGCGAGGCTCTGGGAAAAGCGAAGACAGAGGCAAAGAACAGATTCTTGGGCACAGCTGCCAAGAAAAGGGCCCTAATGCCTCGTCTTGGTGGAAGACAGGCCTTCCCATGTTCTCCAGCATGCTGGGACTTGC
The DNA here is from genome assembly GCF_023851605.1 of Tamandua tetradactyla. NCBI lineage: Eukaryota > Metazoa > Chordata > Mammalia > Pilosa > Myrmecophagidae > Tamandua > Tamandua tetradactyla. The sequence goes on from NC_135332.1 coordinate 12,966,157, forward strand.
TGGAAACCACAGCCCAGGCTGGGAGAACGCGGAGAAAGCGGGATGGACCGAGGAACCAGAATTCAAAGGGACAACCCAAGGATGGGGCCCAGGGAAGGGAGAGGGGGAGGTTTCAGTGAATCACATAAATTAGAGACAGAAAGGATGTCAGGCCACCTTCATTTCCTTCCTCTCCTAATGGGAATTATCTCATTAGCCCCAAGCTTCCTAGAGGCTAACTTTAAAAGATTCCTGTAATGGGGATTTCAATCTACAACCTCCCCCTCCCCACCTCAATCTGACTCCCAACAGAACTGAAGACAAGCTCTTAAAGGGACAGCAACAGGGATGCCAGTTAAATCTCCTAGCACTGAACACTTTCTCCAAACTTTTCACACGGTCTAAGTATTGCATTTTCAGCCCAGATTTTCACTTGGAGGAATTTATTGTATGAAAATAGCCAGGGAGATTGTGACAGGCTGAATAATGACCCCCACACACACAAATTCAAAAAAGATGTCCACAGCCTAATCCCCAGGACCTGTGAAGGTTCTCTTATATGACAAAGGGACTTGCAGATGTGACTAACTTAAGGATGGTGGGATGGGGGGAATACCCTAATTATCAGGGTGAGCCCTAAAAGTAATTGCAAGTATAAGAGGAAAATCTGACACAGAAGAGGAGAAAGCGGTGTGATTCTGGAGGCAGAGATTGGAGGGATGTGGCCACAAGCCAAGGGATGGAAGCTGGAAGAGGCAAGGGATGATTCTCCCCTGGAATCATCAAGCCAGGCCAACAACTTGATTTTAGCCTCTAGGAGTCATTTTAGACATCTGCCCTCCAGAAATAAAAGAGAATAAATGTGTGTTGTTTTAAGTCACCTAGTGTGTGGTCATTTGTTATAGTAAAAAGAGGAAACTAGCACTGATAAGAATAGAGTTCCAGCTATTACTCCACAGCAAAAGAGAAAAAAATTGGGAACATGAAAGAACCATTCAATAGAGCTACGTCATAGTACTGCAGTGACTAAACCACAAAACAACCACAAAAACACTGAAATATTATTAAATAACAAAGGATTAACAAAATCACATAACTGAGTATAGATCCAAAGTATGTTCCTGGCTTTAAAATTTTTTTCTAATGGTAAGCATCTTATAAGTACTTCTATCATTATATAAACTGAACATTTAGATGCAGGGTGGTGCCAGGGTTAAGGATGGTTTGATCCCCCTCTATGAATAGAGAAGAAGGAACTGGGGGAAAGTTCATGGCCAGAGATCAAACAGTCGGGGGGTCCAGAGTTGGTGCCTTTCTGGGCTCTGAAGTCTGCAAGGTTCCTGGGAAAAAGCTTCTCTTCAACACATGCCCAGATTTGCCTTAGGGCTCTCCAACCCACAGGACTATCTGATTTGCAGACCTTTTGTCCTACAACCAACTCCAAACCAGTGAATTAATCCAGTCTTCTTACCATGCAATCCCATCTCCCCAGCCCCTCACCTCAACTCTGTCTCTCCCAGTCTGCAAGAAAACGTGTTTATTTATGCCCCCATACCATTATGTTTTTCCTCATAGCTGGATGGTGTCTTCATTTCATAGAACAAATTACCAAAGACTGGGTAGCTTAAAACTACAGAATTCTATTCTCTCCCAGCTCAGGAGGTCAGAAGTCCAAAATCAAGGGCTGGTTCCTTCTGGAGGCTTTGTGAAAGAATCTGGCCCAGGCATCTCTCCTGGCTTCTCGTGGGTGCTGGCAATCCTTGGCATTCCTTGGCTTGTAGATGCATCACACCAGTCTTGGCCTCCAGTTCATGTGACCTTCTTCTCTGTGTCCCCCTGTGTGCTCTCCTCTTACAAGGACACAGTTGTTGGGTTTAGGGACAGTCCTAAATCCAGAATGAGTTCATTCTGAGACCCTTAACTAATCATATCTGCAAAGGCCCTATTTCCAAGAAAGGTCACATCTTGAGGTTCTGGGTGAACATCATCTTTAGCTCCCCTCTCTCTAATTCAGCCCAATTTTCCTCCAAGTCTCAGCAACACCACAAAGTCTTTTCTGTTTCTTCCAGGTCCCAAGGGTCAATCCCTTTTTTCTGGTAGTCTGTACCTCACAATTCTACCATAATGGCACATTGCATGACACACAGGCCACTGTCTAGGACTCACAGATGGCAGGATACAGAGGTAGATGGAGGCTCCCTAAATGAGTTGCCAATATTAGCATGGGTGGCCTTAAGAGTGATAAAATCCTCCATTGTTGAAAGTGTTCCAAGAAGAAAGTACCTATCAGGAAAGACTTAGAGAAGATCCTGGGTAGGTCAAATTAGATGGCCCAAAAGAGTTAGGATTTGATAAAGGCAAGGATCATGACTTTAACACTTAGCACAGTGCTAGCCACTGAAAAACACTAAATAAAAGCTTCTTGTTCTAACAAGGACGCCCCTTAAATAATCACATTCCTCCTTTCAGTGAACATATGGAATTCTACGAGGCAAAATAAATCATGAAGAACTGAACTATTTGTATACCCAACAAATATGTATTGACCAATTCCATGGCAGACTGCACTACGGGCTAAAAACCAACACCTCTATATGCCTCTCTCTTCTTTGATGGCAAGTAGGTGATAAACCAGGGAGACCCCTAAACCAGCATCCCAGTGATCTGACTGACTCTGAAGCAGACTCAGCACAACTAGAATTTCCAAATGGGAAACTGCAGGGTCCTACCCAGCCAATTAAGAAAAGAAGAGAAGGCAGAGGAGCTGTTCCCTGCAGCAGCCAAGGGCAGGCTCCTGTCAATACTGGACTCCAGACAAAGCACACCCACCAGGCGACTGAGTTAGCTGCAGGAGGCCCGAGGGGCGCTTGAGTCCCAGGTGGGTGCATAGAGCCATCCTCCCAGGGGAGCCCAACCGTAAGCACCAGCCAATTCGGGTGGCCCCTAACAACTCACCAGGTCTCACTCCATGCCCCATAACCTCAGCCCACCCTCAAACAAACCCTGGCCAGTGAGCAGGACAGGAGTTTATTACCCCACTTCCCAGTGGGGGGAACTCTGTGTGGTTCAATGAATTGCTCATGGCCATCTGTGAGCATGTACAGCTTAGTGCCTGCCCCCAGCCCCAGCCCAGTGCTCCATCTATAGGAACATGCACAGGAGCAGTGGCACACTCTGCCTGGACTAGGGCTTTGCACAGGTGGCAGCCAGCATAGGGTGATGCTCCTCCCTCTGGACCTGGGACTTCCTTTTGGCCACTGGGGGGCCTGACTTGCTAAATGTCCCACTTCTTCCCATTCAGTCAACTGTTCTCATTCTGCTTGATTGACAGTTTGGAAGTGGAGGGGAGGCGGCCATAGTGGGGGTAGGGGGATAGCCTGGCTTGTCCCTGACCGGGTCTCCCCCAAGCATGGTGAAGCATGCCCTCCGGGATGCTGGAGGAGAAGCTGCCACTCTGTTTTTCAGGGAAGGGAAGAGGAAGAGTAGAAAGCAGAGCTGTTTGAACCCCGGTTCTACTCCCCAGATACTGCTTCCCAGCCCACCCTGCAGAGGTTTGATAGGTGGGCACTCTATTCGATCAGGCAGCCACAGGAAGTGTTTGGGTGACCTCAGAGCAGAATGGGGCAAGAGGGGCACGACCCTCTGCCGGGAACCCAGGACCAAAGGGACCCGTGCTCATGGACCTCTGGTCAGGTGGCTCCATGGGAGGTGGTAGACTCCCTTCTCGGGGGAGGGGGCCCAGCCCCGACGTAAACCACACCACCCAAAGGCAATCACGGCACTTCCGATGGAGCGCCAGGAGCTGGCACTGCAGAGGGGGCACCTGTAGGGCAGGGCAGCAGCACCTGCAGCCCACTCCACCTTGGTGCCCAAGTTCAAAGTGGCTCCTTTGACCGATCACCCAGCAGTGGAAAAAAAGAGTGGCAGCGACTCCTGCTCACTCAAAGCATTTCTTTTGTTCTCTTCCCCATCCCTTCTGGATTATGAATCCTCCAGGGACGCCTCTGTACAACTGCAAGGGGAGTGGGCTCTTTGCATCTGGGGACAGATGGAGAAGTGTGACCAGACTGTGTGTGAGCTGTGGATAGCCAGGCCGTGTCCAGCGGTCCGGGGCAGCGTTCCCATCAATCTCTGCTGGCAGCGTTCATAACTGACCACGTCTGAGACAGGTGCCGGCGGCTTGGCCTTGAGAGTTCTTGTTCAGGGTTGGAAGTGAGTCATTTCTCTTTTATAGGTTGCTGGCGGGCTGAGTCACCCAGAGACCAACCCTTTCACACAGGCTCTCACCCCTTGGCCAACACGAACTTGCATTTTGATACCTCAGTTTGACCTATTTCTGGGGTCTCCTGGACCCTATGGAGCTGACCCTCATATCCTGGGCCTGTTGCCATCCCCTAGACCCGACCTCCACCCCCGCCCCCTGCTCGCCCCACTCTCTCAACACAGACAATGGACTCGGCGTCCCTGGACAAGTCTGGAGAGGACTCTGAGAAAGAGAGGGCCTGGCAGGTGGACACCCCTGCCTGAGGCTCGGTGAGGTCTGCTTTACCTTTGGCCTTTCCCCTAAACTTTGCTCTCATGCCTCCTCTCCAATCCCCCAATGGGGGATTGTCTCCAATCCCCCATTTGGAAACAAAGATGACCAGAGAAGGAAAGTTCTGGATCTGATGGGCCAAATGACAAAACTGTGATGCAGCAAGTCAGCTTTCTCACTTTTGGGAAGAACAGAGTTGAGTGTGGGTAAACTGAGTCTTGTGATGGTTAGCTTTTTGGTGGGAGGGCAAAGCTCCTGGCACTCAGGCTTGGGTGTAAGTGGCTCTGGAGTCAACCCACTGGACCAGTCTCCTGGAGAGCGATCAAACAAACGTCATCCGAGAAGAGATACCAGATATTGTTCTGGCTAATTCTTCTTTCCCCACTCTGGTATGCTCTCGCTCACAATTTATTTTTCAATTAAAGAGAATAAAAGAGAGGAAAGGAAACATGAAAATAAAAAAAAAATTAAAAACGGGATAAAAAACCTAACTGAAATAGTTTGGGGATTTACTTTTTTTTTTTTTTAATCCCCAGAAAGTCCCTCTTTCTGTTTCTAAAACAGACTACAGAACACAGATGACATCAGGTGGGACAGCAGGGGCATCTCACTGCCAGGGGCTGCAGGCAGGTGTGAGACTGACAGGTTGAGAAGGGATGACACTATTTCTTCCCTTGGCAGACAAAAACCAAAGGAGGGGAAATGACAGCGGAGGCTGAGGGCCGGGCGTGTCGGGAAATCTGACACGCCGCCAGCCGTTGGCCTTTTGGGTGAACCCTGGTTCATCTGGCTGGCATGGCATGGGGCTCCCTTCTCCAGCACACTTTCTCTCCTCCCCCTTCCTCATCTCTCAGGTGTCCCCGGGGCTTGGAAAGCTGAGGTTGTGGCCTTGTCACCTCCGCGGAGCCCCCCGGACTTTCCAAACTGAATTTTGAAATCTGTCTGCAGAGGCAATGGCTTCTGCTCGGCCTTGCACTTCGCAAGGGGCTTTCCCCGTGACACACGTCTCGCACATCGCATTGGAGAGGGCGGCCAGCCGGGCGACGTCGATGGCACTGGGGTACGAGGTAGGAGGAGGCCAGCTCCACCCCCGGCGGCTGGCTCCAGGGACCAAGTGAGTCATCAGGCCTGGCCGCTGAGCGTGGTGTCCAGGGCTGAAGCAAGAGGCCTGGGGACAGAGCCTGCTGCAGGGACACGAACCGCGCTGACTCACATTTGGACTCAGAGGGGATGTTCCATCTGCAGGTCCTCTGAGCTGCTCTCTTCCTAGGGTGATGTCATCCCACCACACTCAGAGCCGCGACCTGCTGCTTTCCCCCAGAGCCCCAGCCTTGGCTGTCAACCACAGTGACGGCAGAGGCCACCCCTGCCGCCGCAGCCTCCCCTTTTCTCACCGCACACACAGGGTGGCCTGGCCTCAGGGAAGCGCACATCCTCCCTGAGCCCCAGATCCTTCCTTTTGCAAAATCGTCCCTCGTCCTGGCTCCCTCACCCAGGAGCTTTTGGGGGCTGTGCGTGGATGCATGTGGCAGTGCGTTGAAAGGAAAAACGTCAAATAAATGCAAATCAGCAATATCGAAGCGTTAGGGCTCATCCCTCCTGCTCCCGGGACCCGCCACGACACTAACATTAGCCTCATCACGCGCTCCATCCATCTGGACAGAAGTCGAAGAACGCACAGCGCTGGGTAGGGCAGTGTCTTTGACGCAGCCCACGCTCAGTCGCGTGGTGGGGTTGTTCATAGGTGCCCTCGGCCTTGGGAGAAGACTGCAGGTAAAGTCCCCGCGCCCCCACGGCCCTTTCAGCAGAGCATTTTCAGCACAGCATGTCCACACTTCTGAGGCCTCATCAGGCGGACTTTTCCACCCTAGGCTTGAGCAACAGACAAATCTCCCAAAGGATGGCACAGGCCTTCCCTGAAGGCTGCGTTTTCATGCGCTGGTGGCTCCAGCCACAGGCTTCTCTCCCCCGCAGCAGCCCAGGCGCTCTGCCTCTGGCCTTGGTGTTCACGCAGCTCACTCCTTCCTCCTTCCAGTGTGTGCTCACTCCTTCCTCCTTCCAGTGTGTGCTCACTCCTTCCTCCTTACAGTGTGTGCTCACTCCTTCCTCCTTCCAGTGTGTGCTCACTCCTTCCTCCTTCCAGTGTGTGCTCACTCCTTCCTCCTTCCAGTGTGTGCTCACACGCCACCTTCCCGTGAGGCCACCGTCCAATTCCACATGTCACCTGCCCTCTACTTCCCACCCGGCACACCTGAGTCCTCATTCCTATCTCTGTTTATTTAGTTATGTATTTATCTATTTTTATTATTATTATTTTTAAATACAAAATGCTTCATGAATTTGCATGATCATTCTTGAGCAGGGGCCATGCTCATCTTCTCTGTATGGTTCTAATTTTTTAGTAAACGTGTCACTGAAGCAAGCACTGCTTTTTTATTTTTGTTCCATAATGAAAGCACCTTCTTGCATCCTAGATAATTTACTACTTTACTATTTGCCCTGTTCGTCCCTTGTCTCCCCCACGGGAAGTAAGCCCTGCTCGGCTCCTGTCCTATTCCACACCCCATTTGCTCCTGAGGACAGTTCCTGGCACATAGTAGGCACTCAGTAAATACCTATGAGATGAATGAATGAACAGGGAATTGCTGCCGTTTCGAAGGGAGGAAAGGGCTGTGGGTCTCATACAGTGAGCCGGCACCCAGGTTTGGGGTCACCGGGGGAGGTGGGAAAAGGCTGCCTAAAGCGAAGGTGTTGTTTTGCTGTTCTCAGAAAGGCAGTGCCCAGGATTTCTCTGGAAATTCCCCCGGAGCCACTCATGAACACCCCCACACCACATAACCCTCCAGCTGCCCAAATCCAGACATTAGCTAAAGAATAACTCCAACAGCCAACTCTTCTGTCCATCCCACCCTCCAGCCAGCTAATCCCCACCACCATCTTTGCCCTGTGTCTGTGCGGGACCCAAGAATGAGCAGTGAAAGAAACACCCAAATAACAGCCCCTACCACCACCAGCCCATGCTCTCAGCAGCAGCTGGGGAGGCAGAGCCGAGACGGCAAGTAAAATTCACACAGGACCTTTGACAGGACACACCATGGACCGGGGCAGCTGGAAAGAGGAGAAGTGGGGGGATGACATGCGGGTGAAGGAGTGGCCAGTCCCCCAGGGTCTCGATGTTGTGGCTTTAAGAAGACGAGGCACACAGATGGTGACACAGGGAAGGTGCAAGTAGGATTACTTTGGGGAGGAGAGACTGGAAGTCCAAAGGCTGGAGCCCCTGTGGGTATCCCGCTTGTGCTGTGAAAGCCAAGACCAGATCGGTGGCTGGGAGAAGGCAGGAGAAGGAGCAAACCTGAAAATCAATGCGGCACAATCGCCAGGCCTTAGTATTTTACTGGATGGGGGAGTCAAAAACATCAACCGCCTTCCTTCTAACTGACCACAGCAAAAGAGAAATGAGGAACTAGGTCGCATCTATTATGACCTGCACTTCTTATTCCCTCATTCAACTCTCGGCCTTCCCTGAAGAGAGGGCATCACATCACCATCTTACAGACGAGAAAACTGAGGCCTGATAAAGGGCCCAAGGTCATATCCAGAGCCAGTCAGGTGAAATAAAAGCCAGTGGTTATTGCACGCTCAAGTGTCCCCGGTGCTAATTTGCACTCCCTCACTCCCCCCACCACAGGGTGGGGCTCTCCTTATCCCAGCCATTTCAGAAGCGTGGGAAACCCAGTCCAGAGAACTGAAGGTCGACAGCCCCTACCCAAAGCAAGGAGGTGGCAGAAGTGGGATCTGAAACCAGGCTGTTGGGTGCCCAAGGCCACGCTTTTCACTGCTCGGCTAAGCCAAGAGCAGCAAATCCGCCACGTCATCTTTCCAGCTCCAAAACGCCACTTTGAGACTGCAGTGCTCCTCCCGCCAGGCTCCAGAAGGCACACAGGGATGATGTGTGGCCTCCGATCACACATGCCCGGGCTCTGGGCTTCCAGCCACGTGGGCACTGCTGAAACGGACCTAGGACTGAGACTCAAGCTACGACTACAACGGCTGTGACTGGTGGAGTCCTGACATCTCTTGGCAAAAGCAGTCCCTGCAGTCAGGGAGGGACCCACGGCCGTGTGGGAAAACCCAGAGACCCCACTGAGCCCGCAGCCCCGTCCCTGCGCTCCCGAGGGCCAGCAGGAGCGAAGCACCCACTCCTCTATCTGCGGGACCTGCGGCCTTGAAGTCCCCTGCCTTTGGTTCTCCCTGCAGGCTCCAGACCCGTGTGCCCTGATGCCAACTCCACACGGGTAGGGCAGGCAGCGGGAGCGGGCGCAGGTGGCCCTGGCACTGGGGTGAGTCTCTGTCTACTCTATACAGCAGCAGAATGCAGCTGGCAAGGGTGCAGGGACCAGCTTTGGGTCCTGACTCCCCCACAACTGTGCCTCATTTCCTCATTGGCAGGCTGCATATACATCCTGGGGTGGGAGGAGATGAAAGGGTTCATCCAAGGAAAGCCGCGCAAGCCCAGCCTGGCCTCCACTCGCCACTGAGCCGGCGGGTACCAACTGACGCGGGGTTCCAGGCTTCTGTGGGCAGGCACGCAGGGAGCGCAGAGCTGGGGGGCTGTGTCTCATAAAGAGCAAGACCCCGAAGCAAGGAGGGCCGCAGGCATGCTGGCTATGTACAATTGTGGGCAACTCACCTGTTTGCCTCTCCGTCTTTCCTGGTTCGAAACCCACACCTACTTGACCACAGACCTCTGATGCCACCTGGAAAAAATAAGGGGAGAGTCATACCAAGAATCAGGCTAATGAAACTCATCTACAAGCTTAACAGATAGAGCACATGGTCCCTGGAGCCCAGACAGCCTCCCAAGGACACAGCAGTCTCACAGGTGTTTAATTCTGTTACTACAAAATTCTCTGTCGTTCATGTCCTTTTCTCTCTTTTTACCAGGCCTTTGATTCAAAAACTCCTTGATACTATTTCTGAATTTTGATACTTTCTGACCCATCAGGTACATCTGGATTCAAAATGCTTGAGAAGCATCTAGCGCTACGCCCAGCTCCTACTAATCACTCGATAAATATGAGTTGTATTAATTAATTGTGCATTCCCCTGTGGGTTTCAGGAGAGCACGGCTGTTCCACACCATCCACATAATTACCGAGTCAATGCACACAGATCTCGACATATTTGTTGCTCAAGTAGATATTTAAGCTTTGAATCCGAGCCCTGTCCAACCTAATTCAGACACCAGGAAGAGTAGTATTTCAAAAGGTGTTGAGAGATAATAGCCCCATTCGAAAGGAATCACTCCAGACCCTCAGGTTGGCGAATGAAAACAGAGAGAAGAAAGAGAAAGGGAAAAAAGAAAACCATCAGATCTGAAACAGAAAACTTGTAACCTTCACTCACAAGAGAGGATTGTCTGTTGGTGTTTTGTTCTCTGACTGGGCACACACAGACACCTCCCCAGGTCTGCACTGCTCCAGCGGTTCCTGGAGTCACCAAGGACGGGCGCTGAGTGCTACCCACCCCCCCAGGCAGCCCACGCCCGAGCCCGCCGCCCCTGGGACAGCGACGACGGGCCTTCGCAGGTGGGGCTCCTCCAGCACCCCGGGACCCACCTGGCCTGCAGCTCGGGGCTTCCGAGGAAGGGCAAAGAACCTTGACCATTTCAGCCCCAGACAAGCACGTAATGCTGGGTCCCAACTCAACGCCGATTGGCAAATGCTAGAAAACCTGTCACAAGGGAACAGGCTGGCGCATCGATACGGAACAGTTCATAATCGCGACACATCCTGCCATGAGATACCACGCAACGGCTGAAAAGCCTAGGCCAGCTCTACGTCTACTGTCCTGACACCGTCAAGAGCAAGAAGGACAACTTTGTGTGTAATATAAAAGTTTTGTTGTTTTTACAACAGCACGTATTGTTATGAGTTGCACAACTATAAATAAGAATACTGAGAGGAAAAAAAAAATAACAGGGAAAGAACAAAAAAAAGTTCCAGAATGACTGAAGTCTTGGGAAATAAGTCTATCATTTGGCCTGGCACATCCTTTTATAATGCTGCTCGTTGAGAATCATCATTTACAAGGAAATGTATTGTGAATTAGTTAAGCAGGGGGAGGGGTTTGTGAGCAGAGCCGCAGGAGGCCAGGCTCCCTCCAGCAGGGGCATCCAGGAGAGATTCCAGGTCCCGGCAGGGAGGGGAGCCTTGGGCAGAGGGTCCCAGCTTGGTGGCTCGTGGGGTGGCCCCACATCTGCGAAGGCGACGGCTGCGTCCTACCCCTGGGGTTCTGGTTGCTGTGGGGAGAGGACTGGGTCTGGGATTCGGTTGAAGTTCTCCAGCTAAGTCCAATAGGCCCCAGAGCTTGAGGATCATTTGGGGACCTTGATAAAATTCAGATCCAGTAGGTCTGGGGCGGTGCCTGAGCATCTGCATTTCAGCCAGTTTCTGGGTGAACCCAGCGCCGGTGGTCCAAGACCACACTTGGAGTAGCAAGGACTCAGAACCCCCTGCCACGCCAGGCATCCCCCATGCCCCCAGGCACCTCAGGCAAGCTCACCCCGCCCCTCTCTCCAGCCACTGCTTCCCCAGTAGGCCCCAGGAGATGTGCCCAGCTGACTTGTGGAGTGCCAGATGGGTGAGAAAGCTATTACTCACAGCCCATGGGACGGCCGCCCCGCCCCCCTTCCCGGAATCTGGTTCTAGGCCATCTGACCTCTAGCCTGAAATGCATCTCGAAGGGTCAGTGCATCAACAGAATGGTTTCTTTCTGTTTGCTTCCTTAAAATGACCGGGGTCTCTTTCCCCTGTGCTTCACTCATCGGCACGGTGGTCCCAGGCAGCCGAGACACAGGGCCTGCCAGGGACCCCGCTTGGGACGTGGCTCCAGCTGCTGCCTGCAGCCAGCTGGCCTCAGCGCCTGCCAGCGTGGAGGCCGCGGTGGCTGCATGCACCTTGCACCCCACGGATGGGCACAGGGACAGGGAGTGGGTGGCTTTCCCTTGGAAGCAGGCCGAAGGCAGCATGCCACGCCCATCCCCAAACCTCCACGGCCTGCACCCAGAGGCCCCTCCGTGTCCCACCCCCCCAGGCCCTCACACTGACCATCCTCCCTGACCCCCAGGGGATGCTTCAGGCCACACAGACACCTCGTGGTCCTCGGCCCAGCTGCCTCCAGCCAGGAGGGAACAGCTGGCAGAGGAACAGAGATGCAGAAATCCCCGGGCGAGAGGCCACGGAAGGACATCGTCTGCGCCAGGCGCAGGGCCCCACAAACCCGCCACCTTCGCGGGGGGGCGGCCTCACCCCCCGCCCGCGGAACGCACCCTGCTGCAGGAGAGGAGGCAGGAAGAACAACTGGGCTGGGACGTGGGTTTCAACCCTTCTGAGCTGGGGCCCCTTCTTGAGCCAATTAAACCCCACGGAAGAGGAGGGACGGCGGGGTGAGTTCTTGGACCTTCTATTCGGTCTAAAATCGGAGGGAGCAACGCCCACAGCACAGGAGAAGCGGCTCTCAGGAGACCAAGTTTCTAGAACTTACCCAGGGCCGACCATTCCATCGCAGGCAGGAGGTGCAGCGGCCAGGCCCACGCTATTTTAGGCACCCACGGAAATGTTCTAATTTTAATTTCTTTTGAAATCAGAAGGGGGGGGAAAAGCCTATACTATTAGTGCCTGTATAAGAATGGCCCCACCTTGCATTAAATTCACCCTTACAGCAAACGCAGTCACGACAGAGAAATGTTCACATTTTCTTATGGTGGAAGGGGCCGGGGAAGGCAAAATTCCTAGGGCCACGAACACCCTAACTGGGCCCCGAACCTCCTCACTTCCTGCCAGTCTCCCAACTCGCCAGCCTTCAGTGAGAGCCCCTGCTGCTGAATGACCTCGGCCGTGCGTTCTGGAAAACTCTCCCAGCTGGCCAGGAGCCCTTCTCCCAACTCCTCGCCAGCGTGCTGTTCCACTCCGGGCCAGTTCACCCAAGACCCCAGAACACAGGGCCCGTTTCTGATGGGGCGGAGGCTCGAGCTGCCACCTCCCCGGCTTGTTTGCTAAGAGGCACAGGCAGGCGGGACCCAGCAGCAACCAGGAGCCCCAAAGCTCCAGCTTGATCCCCTGCAGCACGAACGGGGAGTGCACATCTCAACCCGGCCTATGAAAGGTAATTACACAATCGGATCGGGCAAATTAGTGCCGCAGAACCATCTAATTTTCACAGTGGATTCGAGGGTTGGATCTGCAGGAGAACTTAACCTAGATCTTTACTAGGATTTGCCCCCAGGTCAGGATGACAGTTTATTTATCTTTTTCATTTTCCTGTCCAAGGAGGATGGAAAGGCCCTTCTGTGTGTCCGCCCCTCCCCATTAGCCGCCCTGGCTTGGCTTTCGGACAAACCCCCTGTCCAGTGATCTCTCCCATGCGCTCTGGAACTCCAGCTAAAATCAAATCAAAGGCCACTAGGACGCCTATATACGCAAGTAGTTTTTGTTAGGGAGAAAAGTTGGGGAGCCCCAAACCAAGCTATTAATTAGTTGGCACCACCTGTATACAAGGGAAGCAAAAGGACTGGCACTCCCAGGTGCTGATTTACCTTCGAATTAATTTGGCCCAGGTCTGAAATGTTTGTTTGGCGAACACTTCTCTAAACACACGTTCCTTCTCTCCCTCCCGCCCTCTCACTCTCTCTTTTTCTTTCCTCTCCAAGGAATCTTTAAAGAGGTGACGGTTATTAACAGACGTTGGTGCTCATTTCCTTAGCACATCAAACAGCTTAGATCACCGAAGAATGGGTGTCACAATGCCAGGACACGTTGACAGTAAGCGAGGATTAGACTTGATCTAACAAAGACAAACCCTGCGGCGAGGCAACGAGATTTTTCCCCTCTTTCCTTCTGCACTTTTCTTGGGGATCCCCTGGGGAAGTTACTTCTCTCCCTAAGCTCCTAAGTCGGGCCTGCTGATGTGAGGAGCGCATGCTCCGGGCTCAGCGGACGTGGCACCAGTCAGAACGGAGGTTATGAGCACACACATCTCATCAGGCATCTCAGAAGACAGGGGCTGTGGGAGAAACGATGCATGATTGCAGGGGCCGAGGCCACCTTCCCCACATTTACTACCAGCATGCTCTACTCACGGAACGATTTAAATGTCCTTCTATGTGAGACTGACCCAGCTCAAAGATAAGGTATGCGCTTTTCCAGGTTTATGTACAGAGGCTACAGTGTTTTGTCCTTTAATCAAAGTGACATGGTAGCTAAACTCCACTTTGGATTATGGATTTACTGTATGTGGACAACTTCACCTGTAAAATAAGTGTGTGTGCATTTGTGCATTTGTAAATGCATATATGTATATATGCGTATGTATGTATAGGGATATGTACATATACAGGCATATATACATACATACATATGTCATTACTATATATTCAAGGACAATGACTTCATGGGAAAACAAACCTCGTTCTAAACAACTGCCTTTGCCTTAAAGCAATGAAGCCGCTGTTTTCTTGTGCCTAGTCCATAAAGAGCCCAGGAGAGCACAATTATCATGACATTCTTTTAACAATTGCAACAAATGGACCACACCAATGCAAGATGTTAATAATGGGGGGTATGTATGGGAACTCTGTATTTTCTGCATGATTTTTCTGTAAACCTACAACTTTTCTAATGAAAAATGAAAGAGTCTAGAGAACCAGGGTAGGAGTGGTTAAAAGGAGGCAGGAAGGGACAAGCTCATTGTTAGCTGGAGTTTTCAGGCTTAGCAAAGAGTTGTGGCTAAACCTCAGACCTCGATTCCAAAGTGGATGAGACAAGCAGGCACTTTCTGGGACGAGATAATACCCGTCCTGTGCCCAGTGCACTGAGGAATCTTGGAAGGAAGCGGGAAGCAGTAAATAAAAAGCCCCTCCCCCTGCACAACCTTCAGTGATGTGAGCGTCATGATGAAGCAGCCATTTCAGCTGTGAGCTGAGGGATGCTGCGGCAGAGAAGAGAACAAGAAAGAGCCAATCAAACTGCAATGGATGAACAACACGTGGTTAAAATCATATCACACATACAAAAAAAGTGTCTCTCTCTCTCTCTCTCTCTCTCTCTCACATATACACACATACACACACACACATACACACACACACACACACACATACACACACACACACACACACATACACACATACACACAGGCTCTGGAATCAGCAAGTCCAAGACTAAAATCCGAACCTGGCCCCTTGTTGGCTGTGTGACTTGGCCAACTTTCTGGGTGTCCCGTTTTTCTCAAAAGAAAAATGGGGACAGCAGTAGTGACCGTTCCATGTCCCTGGTGAGCCCCTGGACCTGTTACCAACCATCATTATTACCGCTCCTACTGGAGGACATAAAATAGGGGCTCTGCTGGCTTCTATCTCTGCTGGCCACTGGTATGAAATTTATGAAATTAAATCATGCATTCAGTGCTTAGTGTGTTTCCTGACACATAGTAAGCAATCAAAAAATATGAGCTATTGCTCTTACTGTAAAAAATACAGGAATTGCATAGGTTATAAAAAACAAATGTGCAAAAGGTCGGGAGTACTCCTCTCTCGGTCAAGGGCTGATGGGTGATTTGTTTTCTCAGTTTTGCATGTCTAAAATAAACAGGCATTATTTTTGAAGGGGAAAAAAAAAACCTCTAGAGTATTCTAAAAAGAATAAAAATCAAATGGGCATGCATTGTTTTGAAATGGAAATAAACCCATACGTGCAATTTTTAAAAACTGCAAACACAGAAGTTGCTAGGTGGCTTGCCAAATCAGAAACCACTTGGAAATCTGGGGCAGCTCCAAAGCCGGGGTTCAAGGTGAGACGTGGCCAGGGTGCCCTCTGGGGGTGCTAGCATGTCCCCCCACCCAGAGAGTGAGACAAGGTGGCGGGGATCGGATGTGCTGCAGGGTGAGCTCAGAGGCCGCCGTGGACTTCACTGACAGGAGAGTGGCACCTTCCACTGAAGGGTACAGTCAATATTGGCTTGAACTGTGAACTTGACCGAGACTCCTCGCCCACATGACAGCTGCAGGCCATGGGGTTGAACAGGCCTGCTCCGTGGCATTTCCGAAATGACTGTGCCATTACAGACAGAACCTTGAGGACACCGTCATTTGGGTTCAGGACCCGAAGCCCCACAGGCGTCCCCAGGCCTGTTAAGCCAGCCCTGGCTGGCAGCATGGGGCACGCTCCCCCAACCCCGCCTGCAGAAGCCCTGTTGCCCTACATGGGCTCGAAAAAGAGAGTGCATTTGGGCCTGAGAAGTGGGGTCCTTGGAATCCTCCCGCCAGCCTCCCCAGGCCTCCAATGGGAGTGCCGGTGAGGATGGGGACCTTGTTCAAGATACCAGGTCCCAAAGCTTCCCCCACCTCTTTCCTGGCTCCCCTTCTTCCTCCTGGCTCCAGCACAGCCAAGAGCTCCTCCCTCAGCCCACACTGATTTCCCCTCCATGCCTTCTCACATAGAGATGCCTCGAAGCCCTGCTTCTGACATGCCTTTGAAACCCCACGCCGTCAGTTGCCCACAGGGTAGGCTGACGGCTGCTTCCTATTATAATCTTAAATTCACCACTTCCAACACGGAGCCCCGTCTTTCCACCGCAACTGGACTCCCTTCTGGACCTCCCCATTTCAGTGACCCTGGCTTCACTCTCTCAGCCACCCAGAAAGCCAACTTTCCCCTAATATCTAGTTAGTCACTATGTCCGGTTCTGCTAATATTCCGCATGACCCATCCTCTGTTTTGTGTTCCCATAGCCACAATAACAGCTCAGGACCTCGTCAGCCTCAGGTCCACGATGTTCCCATAATAATAATGTCATTTATTAAGTGTTCCCTATGTCCAAGCCTTTTATAGGTGTTACTTAATTTCCTCCACCATCCTCCCTCTTCTTGGGTCACGTTGTGACTTGTCCGCTCTACTTCTACTCATTGTCTCTATTTTAGGCACTCAAAAGCTCTGAGCTCTTTTGGTGCCCCAGGGCCTTTGCACTTGCTGCTTTCCTTCACTTTCAAAGTCTCCACTCCGACGGTGCTTCCTCCAGAAGACCCTCCAAGGAGACTTGATGACAGGGGTCACCCAGGCAGTCCAACCTCCTGTGTTCTGTCCAGCACTTGATCAAATCTGACATTATCGTATTTATTTCATTTTTGTGTGTGTCCCTGCCCACTCTGCTATAAGCTTTTGGAGTATAGGGAGCTTATCTATTTTGCCCCCTATTGTATGATCAGCACCTGAAATAAACCTTTGTTGGACTAAACTAATGAATGAATAGCTGTATCTTGATGTGACAGATAAGGAAACTGAAAGATTTAACACTTGTTCGGCATCTCACGACCAACAAGTAGTTGAATCAACATTTGAACCAAGGTCCTGCAGCTCCAGGGGCAAATCTCAGTGGACCCTTGCTATTCTACCTCCCACTGTTGAAAGAACCCTCCATCTGGCCTGCCTGACTTCAGGTTTGCCCGTTCCAGTCCAGACAACCTAGCTCATCCAATTGATCATTCTACAGCTGCAATCAGTGCAGCTACTCTGCTCAACAGTAGTCACTGGCTCCCTACTGCCTTCCACGTGCAGACCAAGTCCTTCCACCTGGCATCAGAGGCCACCTCCGCTCTGGGCCCTCCTTCTCGCTCTCCTGCCTTGTTTGTAGGACTTCCCTACAGGCACCTTATCTAATCTTAGCTCCCACACCTGCAACACTCACCTGCTCTGCCTCTTCCCAGCACCTCCCTTTAAGCCCAGCCCAAGGCCCACCTCCCTCTAGAAGCCACCTGGTTTTCCAGACCCAGTGATGACGCACGCTGGGGCCATAGCATTTACTGCGTGTAACCCACGTGCGACACTAAGCATAAGATAATGGGGGTGGGACAACGGGTTATCTGCCATCTCTCCCCCAAGGAGATCTTACATCCCGTTAGGGCAGGCTCCGTACCTCATTTTGAATTCCTACAGGCTTGCATAGTCTACAAGTCACAAATAAGTGGAGCTGCAATCAGCTGAGGACATACTATGTGCCACATGCCCTGTGGCCTACAGTACTCCACAAACGTATATGGCCGACCTCAACAATGACTGAGCTCCAAGATGGCCAAGCCAGAAGAGCTGGACTTGCTCAAGTCTTTCCAATCACGCTCTATCTCAAGCTGCTAGTGCTCATGTGACGTTGCGCTCTCCCTTGGAGCTTCCTTGAGCAGAGTCTCTAACACCTGAACAGAGTCTCTAATGTGAGCTTAAAGACGGAGCCCAACCCACTGAGCTTAAAAAAAAAGTAAGAATGAAAAGTTTACGAGCCTGTGGGGTCCTCTCACTGAAAACCACGTCTCTGACCCTCGGTGTTCAGACCCATCAGAAAGCAGGTCGAGCATCCCTACGGCTGAGTCCGCTCCCCAGCCTGGACCACAGGCGAGGTCCGAGGTCCACCCACCACCCTCCAGCCAAGCCTGAGCCCCCGTGTCTCGGCTTCATCATGTTTAAATGGAAAATTAAATGCTCAACCCAAAAACACTTTTCCAATGATATTTTAAGGAAAAATGAGATCACAGAAAATCAGGGAGGTAAGCTGAAATGGTGTGACCCCAAGCACTATTTTTTTCCCCAAAGAATCCCCTGAGAAGTGTGTTCATCAGATGAGGGGGTGGGGGGCACATTTTGGGAGACCCCCGAAGCCGTGGGCTAGCAGCAACACTTCAGCTAACACAAGCTCTCAGGATGCCATGGGACCCCTTGACTTCGCCCCAGATTCTTCCCCCCTGATCCTTACCCTCTGATGGACTCTTGGGACACTTAGGTCCGTGAAGCCAGCCATGGGTCCCCTTGCCAATCAGGTCAACACTCTGCCTCTGCCAGAGATACCAAAGTTCCCTAAGCGCCACCCCAGGCCTAGCTCACCGAGCTATGAATAGTTATTAACGTGAACTTGGGGCATTAATTAAAAACCGTTTAGCCAGGCAAATGCTCATACTTTTAAAAAGCCATTTGGGTAATGGCCTTTTCCATGCCGCAAACTTTCCAAGCGACTGACAGGTTGACATTTCACAATGTTGTTTGTTTTAATCAAGAAGAAGGGGAAAAGCCAGTGTGGTTCCCCTCTTCTGTTTTTCAGGTGCCTTGATTTATTGATTGGCAAATCCCCACTTAAGAGCTATTCCCGGAGGCTTGGGGAGAAGGTGGCTCCCAGCTCCCTGGGTTGGACTGGGGCTGGGGGTGGGGGTGGGCAGCAGCATCTGGGCTGGCAAGGAGGGAGATGGTCACAGGGCAGTGCTGCAGCCCGCCTTCCCCCTTCTTCCTTCTCCCAGCACCCAGCCCCTCTGGCTATCACCAAAACCTACCCCAGGCTGCCCCCCACCCAGAGAAGAGCAACTTCCTGAACCGATACCCAGCTGGGTAGGGCTACTGCAACCAACTTAGGAGTCGGAGGGTAGTCTGGTCTGAATTCTTTTGATGGCTGCCAAACGTTTTAAAGTTGCAGAGCCCAGAATCAAACTCAGCTGAGTTTGAATCCAAACTCCATCACTTACAAGCTGTGTGACCTTGAACAAATGCCTTAACGTCTCTATGCTGCCAAGTTCCACGTGGCATGGAAAATTGGTATGAGAATATACCTAACTAAAAGGCTGTGCTGAGGGTTAAATAAGTTAATATTTGTAAGGCACTTAAAAGTGTGGCGAGAGTAATAAATACTCTGTAAATGTTCATTTAAAAAAACCTTTCCAGTCCCCTTCCCCCATCGTTAAAGTCTTATATGGGACCCCAATATTTAATGGATACAGACGCCCTGGCAGATGAGAACGTGGCTGGACAGCACTCATCCATCCTTGCTGCTCCTTGCTCTCCCAGAGACCCACCAAGGCACTCCAAAGCCCCAGGCGCATCTGGGACATTCTGTGGACGGCTCCCACCTGGCTCTCCATTCGACACAAAGAAGCCTGCCCGTGTCACGAAGTCTCTTATGGATAGACAAATGAGCAGCCCTGGAAAGGCTGCGTGGTACACACTAGATTTGCTCTCCAGGTCTCCCCCAAGTCCAGCGGGTAAAGAGATGACAGAAGGCGAACCAGGGCGCTGTGGGAGGTGTGGGGCAGCACACTCACCAGCCTGGGCTTCGCCTTGCCCACACTGCAACTAACGGACCCAGAGAGAGACGGCCACAACAGCCCTTAGAGAAGAAGGGGTTTTCTTAAGGAAAAACCACCACAGAGCCTTCAAGCAACCTTGTAACAACAAAACAAAAGACACAGACATGCACAGACCTCTAGCTAAAATCATTTGCATGCCACAAAAGTATTTAAATTTTGATTGCGCAACTACTGTGTGCCAGTATTAGACCAGATTCCAAAAATACAAAGAAGAGAAGACAGGTCCCAGGCTTCCCAGAGTCGAAGACATAGTAGGAAATGATGACACTGAAAACAATGGTATCATTTTATAATAGTTATTACAATAGAGATATGTTCAGTGTGTACAATTAAATTTGGCCACAGACCTACTTGGTTTAGTGGAAAGGATGGGCGTTCTGATCGGGGTATGATTTGCAGCTCTCACATTTTTAAGCTGCACAGTCTCGGGCAGCAAGCTTTTTTTTTTTTTAAGAAGTTGTAGGCGTACAGAAAAACCCTGCACAAAATACCGAGTTCCCATATACCACCCTGTTCACATCTTGCATTAGTGTGGTATATTTATTATAATTCATGAAAGAACATTTTTATAATTGCATTATGTAATATTTACAACAGGTCCACAGTGTTGTACAGTTCTGTTCTGTGTTTAAATTTTACGCTAGTAAATATACACCCTACAATGTCTTCGCTAAACCACATTCAAAGATGTAATTCAGTGCTGCTAATCACAACAGCGGGCCACCATCACCCCATTCATTACCGAAACTTTTTCAACAACCCAAATAGAAATGCTGTGCAATGTAAGCTTTAACTCCCCATTCCCTACCCCCCAACTCCAAACCCTAGTAACCTGTATTATAGTTTCTGCCTCTATGGCTTTGCTTATTCTAATTATTCCTTATTGATGAGATCACACAATATCTGTGCTTTTGTGTCTGGCTCATTCCGCTCATCATGATGTCTTCGAGGCTCGTCTGCATTGTCACATGCATCAGAATGTCATTGTTTTTGCAGCTTTTCTGTGCATCAGTGTCGTCATCCGTAGAAAGGAACTGTATGGACACTGCCGGCAGATGGGCCCGTAGAGATCAATTAACTGCCACGGAGAGAAAGGGGGGCAGAAACTCACCCCCAGTGAGGCTGGAGGGGAAGAACCTGGCTGGCCCCACCGTCGGGAAGGCGAGCGAGCTGGCCCCAGGGGCAGCGGGGGCCCCCCTGGCGTTGATGCCGCTTTATCATCTCCATCGGCAAAATCGGGACAATCATCCCTCCTCCTTCCTGTCTCTCTGGGATGTCTGGAGACACGTGAGAACCAAGCTGGGGAAAGAGAGAAAGATCTACGATTTCGGGAGAAAGGCAAGCCGTCAGCTGAAAGACTGATTATTTCACTTGCGGAAGCCGTGTGGGCAACGGTTGCCCGGCTACTTGGGTTTATCAGAAAATCCTAACAGAGAGGGGGTGGGGAAAAAGAGCTATTTAACTGAGACCAGAAAAGAATGCGCAGAAAGTTTTAAAAAATCAAACTGAAATCCTCAAGCTCCCTAGCAGGAGCCTTTCCCGCCAGGCTCCTGGATTCTACAGCCCGACGGCAGGTGGTTTCACTCGGCTGCCCCGAGGCCCCGGCCCAAGCACCGGTGACTGCCCCAATCACCGCGCCCGGCAGCCCTGGGGGCCCAGGCCAGCCCCCTCAAACTATGTGACCCGACTGGTTTCTGGGCCATGCGTGGAGTGTGATTTTCAGAAACAGTTACTCAAAGGTGATCAGTCATCACCTACCAGGCTTCCGAATGCGCCGTGGAAGCCGCCAGCCCATCGATAGACACAATCGACCAGGGAGGAAGGCAGAGGGGAGCTGGAGGTCCTACCCACCTGTCAAAGCCTCAGAGAGCCCGGACAAGCAACCTTTATGGAGCACACCTGCGGGTAAAGGCGAACAGAATAAATGCACTCCTCGCTTCCGAGGGCCGAGTCTATACGGAAACCGGACTCCAGCCCAGCCCCACGGTGTACACCCCACACACACCTGCAAAGGCTGCAGGACTTTGCATGAAACCAAGCCGCAAGCAAGCAAAGTTTTATCAAATAAGCAGGCAAAGAATCAAGTTCATAATTAGGGACAAGATTGGGTATGCCCATTGCCTTAGATGTTTCAGAAATGTCATGAACGTAGGCATCCATACAAGCTTTAGATCCACTGGTTTCCAGTATCACTAGGTGGAATAGATTTATTTTCTTGTACCTCCCTATAGCATCTACCTGACAGCTCTCTCGCGGCTTCTGTAAATTTCTTGCTGGGTTGGCAGCATAAAGAACGTGTGGATGTATCCTACTGCCCTTACTAGGATGACGCCCCTTGAGTGCACAGTCCATAACCAATTCATCTCTGATGTTGTTGGATGAATGCAAAACACCTTAGAGTTTCACCTCGAGAAAGCCCATCCCCCCACACTCCCTCCATTTAGTACAGGGATGGAGGCAGAAGAGGAGGAGGTTCTGCCACGATCAGAATCCAAGCTGCTTCCAATGAATAACAGGAAAAATGAAATGCGACATGTTCAAGAAATTGTTTCAGTGACCCGAAGGCTGAGACCTTTACCATTAAATAGCTCAGGGGCCTCACAAATTTGAGATCTCTCCCAACCATTCCACAGTGCGAGCAATGGCTATTGAATGAAGATCCTTTGGAAATGGAATCCGTTTGCAATCAAGTAGGAGAGGCCGCAGAGAGTGCTGGGGAAAGGACAGGGGACCAAGACGCAAGAAGGCCAGACTTCTCAACCTTAGCACTTTGACATTTGGGTCCAGAGGGCTCTTTGCTGGAGCAGGTGGAGGGGCTGTCCTACACATTGTAGGACACTGAGCAGCATCAATGTTCTCGGCTCAGTAGATGCCAGTGACATCTCCCAGTTGCGACAGTCAAAAATGTCTCCAGACCTTGCCATATAGCCCCTAGGGGGCAAAGTTGGTGACCACTTCTCTAGGGTCAACCATGCTGCTAATTAGCGGGGAGATGAAGACCATCACTTAACTTCTCAGCGGCCTTCAAGCTCTCATCCATGAGATGAGCAAATGGGACCAGATGAGTGTCTTCCAAAAATATGCACAATGAACCCTCTAGTGATTCCTGATATAATTTTAGGTTACTGAAGAACATTGGAAGAACATTTTCTTTCAGTACCATTGATTGCTTAGCAACTCTTGAACGCCTGCCCATCTCCCTTCTTAAAAGAGAAAATTCTCAGTCTCAGAGCTTGGGGCCAACAATATCTAAATTTGAAATCACTTTTATGATTTCATCTTATTTTCTACTTGTGTCAGTTGGGTGATGCTGGCTTTCCATTTAGAGCAGTGACACAGAGTTTCTTTTTAAAGTACTTCATTTAAATAAAATACGTGAAATCATGTAGGAAAAAAAATAAAGAAAATAATAGTACATGTACCAGTATGGCAAAAGTCACAACGGTTTTTAGGAAGCACCAGGAGGGTTAGCCCTGCCCTACTCCTCTGGTATCCTAACTTCCTCCTAGGCATTTTCTTCAATGCTTCATATTGAATTCAAGACTTGAATTCAATTTCCAACAATTGGAAAAGTCCTGAATTCGAGTTTCATCTACAGTTCTATTGTAAAGGTTGGTTATTTGTCATCTTAAATTAGTTTGCTAGTTTGGTGATAGTACTGGGAAACGTTAACTGAATTTCGCACTCCTAAATTTTCTTCCAGTGTAGGAAATGTAAACATACTTGCTGAATTCATGTTCATTTGCAGATGAACATGATCACAAAGGCCAAAAATCAAAGAAAGACCTCCAAATCACCTGCATGGTTAGCTAGTCAAAAATGTGTAAACTAGGTATTTGCTCATTCTTCTTTTCTGGTTATCTAGTCTCAGGCCGTGAAATATGTATGCCCAACTTCTGGGGAGAGAGGCAGCCCTGGGGGCTAGGCAAAGCCAGGTCTAGGGCACAGGTCTCCTGGCACAGGTATTCAACTAGACCTTGGAGCCCATGACATTCACGTTCTCCTCCCTTAAAAACGTACCGAGCTTATTGCACAGACACACTCACCGACCTGGCCTTTCAGCAAGAAGGCTCTGGCTACCCGAAGATACTTGGAGAAGATGCCAAAGTTCCCAACATCTAAACATGTGAGAATCTGTGACCGAAGGCCATTTCTGGGAGTGACATAACACGTAAGTCTTTTGAGCTCTTCAGCAGAAGTGCCACACTGACAATGTCATGATGGGCCATCTTGCTGGGTCAACAGCGGCAGGAACTAGAGATTTATCAGATGCCAACATCACATCAGAACTTCAGCACTTTTAGACACTTGAGATGGATGTCTGGAGACTGCAGGATTCATTCATTTTTGGTTAAGACAGATGCACCCAACAATTACAGGTTCTTGCAATAAAACCAACAACGTGCAACAAATGCACAGACGCTTGACCCCACTGCCAACGTCTTCTACTCTAAACCAAACACACTGTAATCCCACACCTTTCTGATCATAATGGTAACTTTCAGAGACCAAGAATCAAGCTTGAAAATAAAATGACAATCCTTTTTATCACTGTTTTTGGAGGTAGCAAATGTAAGTCAGAGCCCACAGGAACACGGGAAACCAGAAAAGCCCAAGAGGCCAAAAGCATTCGTGGTTGACTTTGCCACTCGTCCCCTTCCCCCCGCTCCCACCCTGGAGGGTTTAACTCTAATACTGATTTGATGTGCCAGACACTGCTGAGAACTGGGGCTACGGAGGCAGAACGTCGGTCCAGCCTCTGCCCCACGTGGCTTGTATTCCAGGCAGGGCCACGGAGCATAAGCAAGGAAACAAAACATACTATCATATATCATGAAGCTTCAGCAAGGGCGAATGACCTGGGGGTGGGAGGGGGAGGTTCCTGCAATAGCCAAGGCCCCCTCTAGGAAAACGACATTAAGCTGACACCTACCCTGACAAGGTCAGCCACATGTGCGAACGCAGGGAGCCACCTTTTGGTTGCATCTCGGCATGACTGGGGTGGACCCAGTTCCAAGCCCACACTACAGAGAGTGAAAATACCAAAAAGGTTAGAAATAATCATAACAATAAACTAGATATGAGGGACCACAGAACCCAGGAAGATACAGGCATGGGAAATACTCATTTTCACAAACTGCAGACACGATCTCAAAGAAAGGTAGGAAATGAAGAGAGCCCTGAGAGCAGTGCCTCATTCTAGAATCTTCCACTGAACTGGGCAGCACAATATCCCTTTTGGAAGGAAGGAAGCTGAATCACGGGCTGTTGCCTCACTGCATATCTCATCTCCAAGGTACCTTCTACCTTTCTGGGTTCTGGGAAGGCACTGACGAGGGACGCCAGCTTGACTACGCAACACGTATCATCATGAGGGGGGCTATGACTAAAACTCAAGAGAGTGCAGTACAATACAAGAAAGGCTTCCTGATTCCTGGTCCCTGGCTGGAATCACCTCCTCCCCTGCCTCTGCCACCACCAAGGGAAGCCTGGAAAATCCCTGGGCTGCCAGGTTGCTGGGGCTCAAAGTCCTCCTGCCCCACCCACCTATGGAAAAGTACTGGCATCAAAGCGGCTGGGTTTCTCCCAGGGGTCCCTGCTGGGGGCAAGCCTGCCCTCCACACCCACCCCATGCAGGGACGTCCCACCCTACCGAGTGAAGCCCCAATCTCCTTCTCTAGCCCAAATGACTTTCCACCCTTGGACGCCCTGCCCAAATATCCAAGCAGTTAAGGGTGGCCAAGAGCCAGGAAAAAAGCCCTGAAAAGCAACGAGTTTGGGAGCCCCGAAGGAGGGGGGCAAGGGACCCCCGCATCCCACCACTGGCATAACAGCAGGGAGACAAGTCCCCAAGGACACACGGTGATCCTGGAAGGGGAAGGTTTCCAGAGCAGGGGGAGAGTGCGGGGGAGGGTGGGCAGAGGCAGGCCCGAGGACCCTCACGCTTCTGTCCAGAGGATGACACACCTGGCTGGCCAGGGCACACCTGGACGGTGGGGCCAGCCAAGCTTCCCAACAGTTGCTCACTGTTCCCCAAGCTGAGCGGCCTGGCAGCCGGGCTCCCCACAGACAGGGCTTTTTTTCTGCTGCTCGGCGGGCCACGCCTTCCACAGGCGCACACTCCCTCCGTCCGAGGGCTCCATCCAAGCCCCAGGCTCTGACCACAAAAAGTGCCCTTTTCTTTGGCGGGCTCACCTCAGACGTGAGGTGCCAGCGAGCCAAACCGCCTGCTCAAAGGACATCCCCAGCACATTTCTTTCTAGTCAGAGGGTCGGTGGCTGGTAGACCACGGACAGCACGTCCTTTCCCAGCCCAGGGCTGTGCACATCAATCCCTTGGTCCCTAGTTTAATTATGGTCCATGAGCAAGTTCCTTGGCTTGCTTAGGGTGCTCCAGGCTGACCCAAGGCGGACGTTGCAACGGTCTGGTGGAGCCAAGCTGCCCAGCACAGGGCTTCGGGGACAGGCCAGCACCACTGCACCCACTCTGACACCTCTCCGCCAAACGTCACGGCAACCCCTCCAGCGAGGCCGGCGGGCACCCCCTCCGAGAGATCCCATACCTCCCGGGACGTGCCACCCTACCTGAAGGCCATAAGGACACTGTTCACGAGAGTTTAGAGCTTTTCTTTTTAAAAAAAATTTTTTTTTTTTTTGGTCACACAAAACCTGGTTGTGAAAGGAAAAGAAAATGCCAACTGTGTTTGACACCCATCAGATTTACGACCGCTTTTTAAAGCCTCAAGTACGTCACAAGCTGTGGCCCACCCACTGTACAGCCCCAACTGTAAACATTGCCGGGTGCCCACCCCAGCTCTCCTCTAACGGACCTGCCGTCCTTCACCTCTGAAAAGCCCTTGTTTCCCTCCCCGGTCCCGGGCGGGTTAAAAAGCTGCCCGCTTATATATATATATACACGGAGAAACACCACGGAGCTCTCGGGGCTAAACCTCCAAGACAAACACGGCCCGCTCACGCCTGCGCCGTCTGCAGACTGGCCTCAGATGTCAATAAACACGCTCAGGGTTTACAATCTGCCCATCTACTCCCTCGGCCGTTTTTTTTTTTTTACCGACAAGTCAGGAGATCATTTTTCCCCCCTTCCTCTAACGTACGAACTCAGTAAACTGTTGTCGGGGTTGGTGATAAATTTATGAATTTTGGCCTCCACATGTGGCTGGAAATAAAAGTCAACATGGGGTATGAACAAATTCGTTTCAGGTTTGTGCCCTGGGAGGCTGAGTCAGCAAAACTCGGCGCCCAGAGAGACTCATTTGCCCTTTTCAGCGAGATGCCAGGAGATGGTGTTTCAAAAGGTATGGATGTTATTTGCAGCAGAAAGGACATGTCAAGGTGGAAAATCGAGGGCAAGGATTGGAGTGTAGAGATTTGAACCCAGGTCCAGAGTAGTCATTGTCCAACTCAGCTCAGGCCAGGTAGGTCACAGCAGTACTTTCCGATGACTCTTTGGGACACACATCTACAGGGGAAAGCCCTCAAAGCAGAAGGAAACAGAATTGGTCCTATTGCACGAGTTACTCCCAGTATCATCTTTCCAGAAAGAAGAGAAGGGGAGGTCTTCAGAAAGGAAAGCAAAGAGTCAAGCGTATACCAGTGGGTCCGTTGCAAACATGAACCAATAGAAGGTCAAAACCAGTTAGGATTGCAAGCCTTCAAAATCAGACTTTCAACTCACCTATTCATCGCAAGAAGCAGGATAGAAAAGACCATGCACATCTGAAAAAAAACACAGTGTGTTATAACTTGGCATTTCTTATGATTTTTCTTTAGAAGAAAAAAAGAGAGCGACAGGGCTCTAGCAGGGTGTTTGAGTAGAATACCGCATGTCTCTTGGAAAGTGTTTTTGCTTTAACAAAGTAATAAAACAAAAATTCATAAGCGAAGGTTTTCTTGGTAGAAACTCAGTGGAAATATTTGTAAAGTAGCGACCAGTTGCACGTATTGAAGATGTTTCTTTGGAAATGGCTTGGCCAAGGGGAAAATGGCAGGGAAGGCATGTGTTAGCATAGACACCGCAGTTGTGATAATCCCCCTTTGTCCAGCCCCAGGAAGAGGCTAATGAGTCATCTCCAAACATTGATTAGTGTCACCACATCTGCATGAAAATGGGATCAGGTAAACCCTGGGAATTGTTGTCTTTGAGATCATTAGCTAGAACTTTGGGATGTATATCAAAAGAAAATGGCTTGATTTTACATATATGGATTTTATATCTTGTTCTGTTTCGTTTTGGGAATGGAACTCTAAGGAGTAATGATTTCGTTCCTCTGGATAAGAAGTCATGGAATTGTGGAATTATATCCCTAAGAAAGGTTCAAGAAAAGTCATTAATTCCTTGCCTCTGTACCCTTAAGCAGGGGTCACAAAATGGCAGTATGCAACTAGCTGATTTGGCTTGTGGACCTCTATGGGATTTATTTAGCCAAAAGTCTGCTGTAACATTTTCGGAATTAGGTGATGAGATTTAAAGATTGGGGGGTATCATCATTTTTTACATGCAAACCTGGATTTCTGAATGGCCTCGACAGATGAGAAGATGTAGCAATCCCACACCTGAATTACTCAGTATAAAAAGAAGCTAAAGCTGGGACAGACTTGACCCTAGTCATTCATTTGGGTTCTTTCCTGGCTCCCATGGACATTCAAGTTTGTAATTCCTGGTAAAAGTCATCTCCACTAGATGATTCCTATTCCATCTTTCTCACGTCAATGTCAAAGATGGATGTTGGTCAGCTACCCTCTCCCTAAAATAAAAGAGCATGGATTGGCCAAAAGACTCAAAAAAGTGGAGAGGACATAACATCAGTGACTGACTCGCTCGGATTTCTCAGCACAAACTCATAGAACTTACACTGCCATCCTGCTTCCAAGTTCCCAGCAGTAAAACAATCTGGGCAAATGTGCCTTAGATACCTATAGATGCCACCTAAAACCAACAGGAAGGGGCCCAATAAAGCAGCCAATAGATACAAGTTGTTGTTCCCCCCTCCTCTCATTTGAGTCATTATCATACATAGGTCACACCATTAATACCTTCTAAAGGGGCTTATGGTACAGTAACTATGTGTGTGGGTGAGGACACAGGAGTCAACCTGAATGGGCACTCACTGGCCAAATCTGGGCCATTTGAGCACCAAACAAGTAAGGAATGTCATGAATTATATGCCACTGAATAACTAGGAATTTCTGAGTCTGAGCCAATAATATATATCTATGTATGTATCTAGTGCTCCATCTGTCTGTCTATCTATCTACCTATCTGTCTGTCTATCTATCTATCTATCTATCTATCTATCTATCTGAGAAGTAAGGACTCTTGCTAACAGTGGAATACCAAGAGGCAAATGGTAAGTGTGGAGGGAGTGCTGGACCTGGAAAATCACCATTTTGCAACTATTACAGTCAGGACTGCATCAGGTGAAAATCACCACTGGATGTTATATCTAGGAATGGATTTTGATGAGGATCTTCGCATAACCATAAAGTGTCTCTCCGCAGACTGCCTACAGGTTATAAGGGTGGGAACCACACGCAGTTACCGTAAGGTGGAGAAATCAGACAGCACCTTTCAAGAGTGGTGAAAATGAACATCACCAGCGGGGTCAGCCACACATCGGGTGCCTGCAGATGGGACGGTCCGGAAGGCCAGCCCATCACCTACGGATCCTGGCTGAGAATTCACCACCTCAGCTTAATCATGAGAAAACTTCAAACAAAAAATTGAGGAGTGTTACACATAAAAGCTGGGGATGAAGAAGACTGTATTCTCCAAAACCATCCATGCTTTATAAAACAAAGAAAGGCTGTGGAATGCCCCAGATTAAAGGACGCTGAGGAGATGCGACAACTAAACACAGCAGCCAACTCCAGGGGAAGAGTCTGTACTGGAGGGAAATGGCTCCATCAAGGTCAGCATGAGAGAAACTGGTAAAATGGGAACATGGACGGCAGATTAAATTAGATAAAGTGTATCAATGGAAACGTGAGAAGGTGATAACTGAACTGTGTTTATGTAAAAGAACATCCCTCTTCTTTTCTCAGGAAATTACACTGTAGGGTTTGAAGGTAAAGGCCTATGATGTCTGCTACTTATCCTCAAGGGGTTTAAGAAATAATGTCACTACAGAGAGGGAGAGCTAGTGATAAATCAAATACAGGAAAATGGTACCAACTGGTGGATCTGGGCAAAGGGTATATGAGTGTTTTCTGCAATTGTAAGTTTAAAATCACTTCCAAATTAAAAGCGAAAAGATATGCGTGAAAATGCAGGCACCAAATATGCATGTGTGTATAAAAAGGCACATGGCCCACGTGCACACTGTAAGTACAAATCAATGGGACAAACCACTCAGAGGTCGACAAGCGAACACCACAGGCTGATAAGTCAGAAAGGCTGAGTATGGGGCTCAAAGACAGGTAGCTCTTCTGGTTCAAAGGGCTGGGCTTTCCTGAAAAAAAGTAATGATATGAGCGAAGATCAAGCCCCTAATTGCCTGCTGAGAAAACAAATTGGCCATAACGGACGGTACACATCAAAGGAAATGGACACTAAAGCTGGTTAAAGAGCTTATAGTGCAGAGGCAGGGAAGTTTCCAGGGGCATGTGACATAGGTGAAGGTGGGACAGACTGCAGGAGGGGCACCTTGAGCCAGGAACGCAATCAGGAACTGCTGCAAAAGCCCAGGCCAGAGGTCACCGAGTGTCAGCTGCCGCTTTCTGGAAGGCCTGATCTATGTCAGGGTCTCCCAAGCCCACGGGCGCATGAAGCATTGTTAGAAGACTTAACATACAATGTCTTATACAAACGTGTTCTAGTTGTTAATTATTTAGTAGATAAAATATTAAATCAGGACACAGCCAAATGTAGTCTATGAAAAAAAAGAACGGAATCCTAAAACGGGTCCTCACATGCAAAAGGTGGGTAACTCTGGGGGGGGGCGTGTCCACAGGACCAGGGCGGGGCCATGAGAATGGGAAATGGGGGGCAGGTGGGATTAAAGCATTGTAAAAGGTAGTGGAACAATACTTTTAATTCCATTAAAAAGCCTTTATTAGGGCGGGCCGCGGTGGCTCAGCGGGCAAAGTGCTTGCCTGCTATGCCGGAGGACCTCGGTTCGATTCCCGGCCCCAGCCCATGTAACGAAAACGGAGAAACAAAATACAATAAAACAAGAAAATGTTTAAAAAGATGTTTCCCTTTCTTCCTCTCTTCCTTCCTTCTATCCTTCCTTCCTTCTCTCTGTCTTTCCTTTAAAAAAAAAAAAAAAAAAAAAAAAAAAGCCTTTATTAAAGTGTGCCGTCACTCACAGGGGGCGCAGAGAGGAACAAGTCACAGCCATTGTTAAAAAAAAAAAACCCAACATTACGAGGATGTATTTAAATCATAGTGGCCAGTTTAATGACAGTGCAAAGTAAAGAATTGCTTTTAATTAATGTAATTTGTCCAGACAAACCATGACTGTAACGTGGAAACCTGGAACAGGGAGCAGCCCGGGGCGAGAGGGCACCGGACTTCAGGTTAATGAATTTGAGGACATTGACACAAAGGGGACACAGGGGACAATGGAAGAAGTCTCCAGGCTACGGCTGTAGGTTTGGAAGTTGGTTTTTGAGGTAGGGGATTGGACCTCAGAGTGGAGGTTTTCAGCCGAAGCTCATTCCCGTTTTGAAAGCAGAAGGCAGTGTCAGAGGGAGCCTGGGATGCTGGTATTGAAGGGCCAAGGGAGGGACTAAGGAAAGGCCACCTGGCTGGAAGGTAGTGGCAAGAACTCGGAATCCACAGAGCAGGGAAAGCTGGTCGAATTTCCAAGGGGAAGGAGTGGGGGAGCTGATAAACAGAGGATTGGCACAAGTCTCTGCCTCTGTACAAAGATGGGAAAACGTTAAGTGGCAGTGCCCAAGAAAGGTTTTAAATTCAGAAAGGCCTCATCCGTGATCATAGGGAGGTGGAGAGAAAAGAGAGTGATCATTCCCGCCCAGTTTCTCAACCCAGCAGGCAGGATTGGGCTCAGCTGGGGGGGCAGCAGGTCCTCGGGAGGTGTGGGAGGCACCCTCAGTGTCAAGGCCAGTGGGATAGGGGCAAGGAGGGCAGAGACTGGAGCTGGCTGCAGAAGGCGGCTCTGAGCCAACCCGTCCACACCTGTGATTTGGGGGAGCATCAGGGAAAACAGGCAGGTAGGGGTCCCCATTTTCACTCCATGCCACCCTCCTACCCTGTACCTGAGCTCGAAACCATGGCAACCAGGAAGCCCAGAGACGGGACTGAAGGCTAGCAGGGTGCCAACCACTCCTGCTTATGGGGGCACTGGAGACTGGTAACAAAGAGCAAGAAGACCCAGAGGCCTCTACCGACTGCTCTGAAAACTGGATTTGACCATTCAGGGACAAACGAACTGCCAGCAGCAGCAGCCGAGAGGCAGGCCGGAGCGAGCGAAGCCCGGGTGCCCGGTGTTGTGCCAGCACTGGGGCTCTGTGCTAGAAGCACCCCCCGCTCCCACCCAGGCTCTCTGCTAGGAGCACCCCCCCTCCTCCCACCCAGGCTCTCTGCTAGGAGCACCCCCACTCCTCCCACCCAGGCTCTCTGCTAGGGGCACCCCCTCTCCTCCCACCCAGGCCCTCTGCTAGGAGCACCCCCACTCCTCCCACCCAGGCTCTCTGCTAGGGGCACCCCCTCTCCTCCCACCCAGGCTCTCTGCTAGGGGCACCCCCTCTCCTCCCACCCAGGCTCTCTGCTACGGGCACCCCCCTCTCCTCCCACCCAGGCTCTCTGCTAGGGGCACCCCTCATCCTCCCACCCAGACTCTCTGCTAGGGGCACCCCCCGCTCCCACCCAGGCCCTCTGCTAGGGGCACCCCCTCTCCTCCCACCCAGGCTCTCTGCTAGGGGCACCCCCTCCTCCCACCCAGGCCCTCTGCTAGGAGCACCCCCCATCCTCCCACCCAGGCTCTCTGCTAGGAGCACCCCCTCTCCTCCCACCCAGGCCCACCCCACCCTGCATCGGGCTTCTGCTCAAACGACACGACGCAGGCAAGTCCATCAATGGCAGGAGAACCCCGTCTAGACTCGCAGCTGGCCTGGGTCTCCATCCATACCCAAGGGCTCTAAGCCTCCACCGTCCCACCCTGCCATTGTGGCGACGGGGCAGCCACTCTTCCACAAACAAGAGCTCCAGCAACCCACAACGGCCCATGCCTTGTGCCAGGCACAAGGCGATCTCCAGGCCACAAAAAGTGTGTTCAACCCACACCTGGTGGCGTTACCAACGTAAACAAAAACATGCACTCCCTCCCCATCCCTCAAGCTCCTACTTTAAGTACATTTTCTACCTTGATTTATTCAACCTGCGGTGTACGGTATTTTAAGGGCCAGCACCACAGGACACCCACATGCCTCCAACTGGACCACCCCTCCCCGAGCCACGGCTCCCAGACACACGTGGGGGGCCACGGGCGGATTTCGGTGTCTCCTGGACCCTCTGAGTTTTATCTGAACCCTGGGGAAGCACGCAACAGCCGCTGCAGTCCTGGGGCTCTGCACACACCCCGCCGGCCCTTCTCCTCTGACACCCCCCGAGCTGCCCTACGGCCCGGCTCAGAAGCGTCTGGGATGAGCACAGAGGAAATTCCCCGGAGCCCACAGGCCCCGGGGGCAGCGCGGGCGGGCGCCCCGGTGGTCCCTGCCCAAGCAGTGGCGGCGCCCGGCCAGCTCCCCGCGGCCCTTCGGCCCGAGCCTGGCGACCGCAGGATCTTCAAACACGGCCCCGTGAAAAGGAGCTTTGCTTTGCCTGCACTCCCACCCCCGGTTCTGGAAGCAGGGTCCGCAAGCAAAATATTTTCTTAAAGAAACTCCCTGGTGTGGGGAGTTTACCTGCCATCAGGAAAAAGTCAAAAAAAAAAAAAAAAAAAAAACGCCTCCAGCAGCCCTGAGAAGAGCAGCGCCCAGAGAGGAGGGGAGAAGAGACGGGGCCGGCACCCTGTGCGCCCGCCTGGGCTGCGGGGCTGGCCCGGGACGGGGCTGGCAGGGGAAGGGCGTGGCCTGGCGACCGGCGCGTCCGGCAGTCCGGAGACCTCGCCTCGCTCCCAGCCGGGGCCGGCGGTGACTCACGGGCCCTCTGCCGTGGTGGCGTCACCCAGTAAAACGTGGGGCTTCTGACCTCACTGGGGAGGACGGAGGTTAGCTCATGTTTATGAAGCGCTTTGAAGATGAAAAAGCCTGTGCCTAAAGGGGGCTATTATTATTATAACGACCTGTGAAAAAGAGAAAAAAAGGATTCCCAGCTAACGCGTCTTGAGGAGAGCCCAGCACTCGCGGAGCCACGGGGGCAGAGAGCCCATCTCCGCAGCTTGTCCGTATGTGCTGCGCCGAGACAGCGTTTCCCTGAGATGGGGATGGGGAGCGTCTCTGGGTGGGGAGGGGGGGACCCAGTTTCACCTTAGATCGAGGGCAGACGCAGCACTAAATAGCATCCGACCGCAGAGGGGGGAGGCGACTCCCTTTCCACCCTCTTGTAAGCCCGCTGATGGCACTGGTGGAGGAAGGCTCGGTTTGGGACTGTGACAGCGTGACAGATCTCCCCTCCTCGGTGACTAGACAGAGAAAAGCTCGAGCTCAGAGCCTCCGCGGATGATAGCACCTCCTTACAACCTAAAACATCGTTCTGATTTCACTGTGCTTATTATTTCTATATTTCCTTTGAATGTTCCCGAAATTTCATTTTAAAGTAAGGACTCTTTATATCAGCGTGTCTCAGTCCCGGCCCCATGCACAGTTTGAGCTGGATTGCTCTTTGTTATGGGGAAGGGGGTAGGGACTGTCCTGCATCTTTTCGCTGAGTCCCCAGCCTCTATCTATCAGGGATGAGTGGCCATCCCTGCCCCAGTGGTGACAACTAAAAATGCCTCCAGATTCTGCCACTGTCCCTGTCGAAAAATGCTTCTTGATCGATTTACTTTGCTTTTATTTTTTGTTAACGTAAACGGATTTGAACTGTAAAGGCTGAACTGAAATGGGTCCACTTTGGGAAAGCCTTTCTGTTCCGGGTCTGCTTCAGCTCCAGAACCACAGGTGAAGCTCCTGAGGGCAGCGTGTGCCCAGGTCTCCTTGTCCCAAAGGGCCCTGTGATGAGCAGGACTCTGACGCCACTTCCGGGCGTCACAAACCAGAGTGTGTACAAATGATTTTCATTGCAGGCTCTTTCCAGGGAGTCAGGCCCAGGAAGAGCTCAAGAACTTGCGAGCTCTGTGGACACCTCTTATCCTGGCTCTCTGAACTGCCCAGAAGTCAGAGAAAGGATGAGATCACTGCGACCACCAGTAAATGCACGCAGGACCCATTCGAATGCTTTTTACATTCTAAAAGGCCCTTAGGAGATCCCCTCATTCTTCCTTCCATTTTGCCAATGGAGAAACCAAGGCCCAGGGAGGAAGATTCCATGATTGTCCCAGGCCCCAGATTCAGTCATTAAGAGACCAAGGCCTTGAACCCAGAACCTGCACCAGTATCAACTTCACCCCAACGCTACACTCGCGTGGCAGTATGCGGCGCCGGCTAAAGGAAATGTCGCTGCCCTAATACTCAAAATAGGAGGTAAATACTTATAGATGGGCTGCTTTCACTGTTTAAAATTCAACAGCAGCAGTGCTGTATAAATGCGATCATTAAAACCTGTGTTGGCAGCCAAGAGTGTCACCACATCTGGCTGTCCAGCACCCACTGGGCACAGCCCAGTACGGACACTGTCAGAGGCTCCGTCG
Source organism: Tamandua tetradactyla (assembly GCF_023851605.1). Lineage (NCBI taxonomy): Eukaryota > Metazoa > Chordata > Mammalia > Pilosa > Myrmecophagidae > Tamandua > Tamandua tetradactyla. The sequence continues at coordinate 13,001,614 of NC_135332.1, forward strand.
TAGCCTAGCTGCTGCCGGGGTTTCCACCGGATGCTCTCTCTCTCTCTTTCTCTCTCTCTCTCCTATCAGGCATTCTCATTCCTTACCTCCTTTCTCTGCAGATCACAAGGAAGTTAAATTGCCAAACTTCCTGGTTCATGCAAAGTTAAGATTGTCAATTAAACAGATGCCAGAAAAAATACAGGCTAGTTTGGAAGACTTGGTGTCAGCGCTGCCCAAAATACTTCTTCATCTCGGGGACAAGCACCGGGCATCTAAAGCAAGGTCACAACTCACAAGAGGAGTTTTTTTGGCTAAAGGATCCGAAGGAAACACAGCACATGTTCATGGTTCCCAGCATCTGTCCCTGGGGCTGGTCCTGTGCTCTGTGCTCCAGGGATCTGCGCCAAGGACAGCCCCGGGCAGCAGCTTCTGTTATTCTCATTGCTGACCCAGGAACCTGCCAGCCTCTCCACTAGGACCTGGTGGACCAAGGGTTAAGTGTGGAGTTGCCTCCTCCACGTGCTCCTTCCCACATGAGGGGAGCTAGCACTGCACCCCGTTACCTGTCCTTGTAATGTGGACGTGGGCTCGTGGCAGATACTACCCGGGCAACTGAAATAACTGCTAGACTCTCAACAGGCCTCCTCTCAGCTGCAAACCAGCATTTACCGAGCCTGCCACACAGAAGCTCAGTGCCAGCCCTCCAAGGACCACCAGACATGGAGCCAAGTGGGGTCTTTGAGAGCCTCGCATTCCAGCGCCCGCTTAGAGAGATGCCACTGACGGTGTGACGTTCATCACCAATTAAATGCTGTGAATGCCAGAGAAGAAGCTCTGAGGGCCGAGGAGGCTCTCTGGCGTCCCTGGGACTCAGCGCTGGGTCTGGAATGGTCGGGAAGCTCACAGCCCTGCCCAGCAGAACACAGCAGGGCAGAGACACGCGATCCCGGACCCTCGTTCATGCCCTGGACACAGGACAGCAAAGCTCTCAGCTCGATGCCCCCGACAACCTGCTTCCACGATGCTCTTGACTCCCTAGTAAGCATGAGGTGCCCTTCTGGGGAAAAATAAAATTAGGGCCTGAGCTCATTTCTGCTCAGCGCTGGAATGCTCCCGATTTTTTTTTTTTTTAAGTGACGAATTTCTACTCTGCTGAGCACAAGCTAACAGGAGGTGGCATTTCTCAATTCCAGGGGCATCCACTGGGGCCTTATCACATACGTGCCAGCACTGCGCCTGGCCCTGGGAACACAAGAACGCGTGAGACGTGGATCCCACTCTTAAAAAGCTTTTAGTCTAGATCGGGGGCTCTGGGGAAAGATGAGAGATAAATAGAATGTTGACACTCTGAGCTGTGGATAAGCTGCAGTGCTGCCATCAGCAGCCCAGCCGAGACCTCGACGCCTTCACCGCCTTCCCGGGGCCCGGTGCCTTGCCTCGACGGGGCCTTTTTGACGACTTACTCGGATCACTGAGAATGAACCGGGGGTACTTCTGCTCCTCAATGAGGCCAGGCCAAACCACATTCCTCACTGGGAGAATCAACGGCCCCGACGGCAGGGAGGGCGAACGATGTGCAGAAAGGATGAGGCCAAGGTCAAAACCGGATTAAAATCAGTTTTCTGCTCCGAGGCTCGTCCTGGGACTCCCAGTAACTCCACTCCTGGAACCCCACCCGGGGAGTGTGGTGGTATAGGAAGGTTGCCTGGAGGGGTGGGGGGGGTAAAGAGTGGGGGCTCCGGTGCCCATCACTAGGAGAACAGATGCATACAAAGAGGACAGGCGTGTTGCGCTTTTGTTGCCGCAGCTGGGTCAGGAGCTGACAAGCTTTCTCTGCCAAGGGCCCGGTTGTAAATACTTTGGTCTCTGCACCCAGATATCTGTGTCGCAAGAGCTTCTGCAGCAAAAGGGCAAAAGCAGGTACAGACCTGCTTTTGCAGAGTGGCGCTGAGTTCCAATAAAACTTTATTTACAGAAACATGTGGCCAGTGAATTTGGCCCGAGGGCCAAAGGTGGCAGATCCCTGGCCTAGAACATTTTCTCCCAGATACCTGCCTGGCTGGCTTCCTCACTTTTGTCAGGTCTGTTTCTTTTCAGAAAGTCTGTTCTGGACACCTTCCGCCCCCTTAACCCTTTCTATTTTTTTCTTTGCGTTTATCACTTCCGAATCTTTGTTTATCTGTTTATAGTCTTGTTTTCCCTCTAGCAATGGAGAGCTAAATTTTTTGTTTTTGTCCTGATTTGCTCATCCCTGGTACCCAGTACACAGTAAACGCTCAATAAATAGCTATTGGGTGAATGAGTGAGCAGCTGCCTTATCAGCCACATGCCACCCAACAATGCATGAGGTTCATACTTTAGGGGCTGGACAGGACTTTGAAAGGTCAGCCGGGATCCCAGACCGTCTCTCTGCCCCCAGGGAGGCTGCGTGCAAAACCACCCCACACCAGCCACAGCCTTTTTTTTTTTTTTTATCTCTTTCTTTCTTTCTAGCACCTGCAGAGAAACACAGCAGTGAAATGCTGGTCAGTACCAAATGTCAGCTCACTCCTTTACAGCACGGCTGAGAAGATTCCATGAACCAACAGTACTACTTCTCTTTGAGCCTGCCAACCCTTCAGTGCATTCCACAGACGACTTTTAGGAGAGCAACGCGTTTTGACACAAGAGAGAAAAAGTGACTCCCTACCGTCCCACCTACATCTACCAAAATTCAGTCCACTCCAGGAGACTGAAAACTGCAGTGGCCAGAGAATAACATCAAGTCTGTCATCTTCTAGTAACTATGGGTCCTTTCTTCCTCAACTTCAAAACCAGTTTCTCAGTGCTGACAGCGAAATCTGTCTTCTCAAACCTCTGGGTTTTCCAAGCCCTACACAGCCCACAAGACTTCTCAGAGCAGATTATAATTCCCAATCTCCCTTGGTCCAGGGAATCACGAGCCAGTTAATTCCACTAACAGATTATGGGTCTATTGCTCAATATCTTCTGAAGGCAGAGGGGGACCAGGCCGAATTGTTTGCTGCAAAAAGAAGATAATCCCACCGAATCCATGAAGGACCCAAAGCAAAGCTACTCCCTGAGACTCAATCTGATCAAACTTGAATCCCCCAGCTCTGTCCCACTCACTTTTCTATCTCCCTAGTTCTCTGGATACGATCTGTAGTGGCTTCATGCAGTCTAAAACGTCCCTCACCTTTCCGCCTCCCTACAAGAGTTTTCAGCCACACTTTCTGTCCAACCGGTTCTGCCCTTTATTTTTGTTTCAGGGAGGATTATCACCATGGCAATATCCAGGTGACAGCCAGAGCAAGGAAAGAAACCCACCTGTATCCAAGCTTAATCCCTTAAAGCCTGTCAGAAAGCAACAGCCTCAGAAAATAAGACACCTGACCAGCGCATCCCATCTATCACAAGATGGAATAAACTGGAAAAAAAAAAACAGTGGAGCCGTGGGCCACAAGCGGCTCTCCACCATGGCCAGCAAAGAGCCAGGGAGGCTCTGCAAATTGCCCCGCGCCAGGGTTGCTGGACTCATGTTTCCATTTTCAGAAGGAGTGTGGCAGAAGGGAAACAGAAGGGAAGGTCTGTGATTCGGGTAAAGGAAAGTGGTTCCTGAATGCGGTTCAGATGACTCTCCATTGTCCGAGGATAACTATGGCACGTGCGCCCCATGTCCCCGCAGAGCCAGCCATTGCTATGTTTGTCCTGCCCACAGCCTGGACGTATTATCAGCAGCCCTGCCCAGTGGCGGGAAGGGCAAACAAAACAAATCCCAGTTCCTGGGTATTAGCTTAGCACCCAGTCCAAAAACATGTCCTCCTCCTGCTATGAGGAACTGTGGGGCCCAAAAACTAACAAGCACTCACAAGGAAGAAAATGCAACGAGGAATATGCTGGAAATATCTACCAGCCTCCGTGGGACCCAGAGGGAGTATCAATACATACATGGGAAACAGAAGGACTCATGAAATGAGGTTGTAAATATGAACTCGTTTACTGTCATTTATAACTGTTAGGGGAGTCTGTGTTTTTAAAATAAGTACCGTGTACTAGCGTGCACTTGAAAACAGCTCTGCAGCAAGCACTGTGGCTCAGCAGGCTCCCCCAACCACACCATGTCCCTAATTCATCAGCCACAGCACTGACCCTGACCTGAACCTAATCTCAGCTTGCTGGTTTTATATATATATGTATTTTTTTTTTCATTTAATTGTGAAGGAGACGTACATGACATTTTCCCTCTTATCCATAATGGATTCTATAGTCAAAGGTTTCAATATCCAGGATAAGCCAAGAAGGCAGAGACACACCAAGAAGCCTAACAGGTGAGGAAAAAATAAAGGTTTTATAAAATAGATTAAATATATATCAATTAAATAAAATATAAAGGAAAGAAAGGTTTAACCAAGCAACAGCAAGTAACCGGTCAAACGGAAAAAAGGCAATTTAACCGGTTTGCTGATGGGGCATACCAGGTTTGTCAGACTAAAAGACAACAATGAGAGGCTGTGGATGAGCTCAGTTCCCTCTCTCAGAAGTTATTGAAGCAATAAGAAGGCTTGGTGGGCCAATTTATCTGGAAAAAAGTTGCCAGAGCTCTGAGGCTGATGCCTGGAAGAAAGCAAGCAGGCTTTCCAGGGTCAGACTTGACGTTCAGAAATCAATCAAAGGCGGCTGCCCCCTTTAAGCACTGATCGAAGCGCACATGCCAGATGAGACGGCACCCTGGCTGACAAGGAACGCTTCGTGCCAACCTGACACCTGGAGCAGGTGGAAAAAATGTCTTTGTGGAAAAAATGTCTTGAACAAAAATGTTGAGATGGCTGCGGGCTAGCCGGCTATGCAAGCCCAGCTCTTCTCTTGTGGAAGTGCAGAGCCACTTTCTGCCATCAGTGGACACAGAGTCAGGAGTTAATAATAAGCTCCCAGGCATGAGCCACATCCTTTAGAACACACACACACATATGCACAGACACACGCACGCACACATACACACAGGGATATTGGGAGTCCCATCGCCTTGGCTGGGTTCCTTCACCAGCCGGGTGCTGCCGTGGGAACCAGTTCCACGGAGGCTGCACATGGTTGAAACTCCCCTCCAGGCACCGGCTCCCTTGGGAACATCTGTGCAGCTCCCCTGGAGCAAAGGGCAACTGCTTTAGGGTGATTCACAACCTGTACTCCCAGCCCGGTCACCCCATGGACTTGCGGTTTCCATCCATGACTCAGTCTCCTCCCTGAGTTCACTGACAGCTAACGCTCAGATCTGCTCCCTGGTGCGCCCAGACCGCCCACTTTGCCGGTTCTGGCAACTGCTTAGGGGAGCCCCCCGTGCCATCCTTGCCTGCTCTCCTTCATCAGACCCCACCAGGCATCATTTGTCCTATGCGGCAGGAAGCGGGAGTGGCGACAGGACCGGCAGTGGGCAGGGAGATAAGGGCAAGACAAAAAACCATCCCCTCATTTGAAAAATAGGAAGCGCGGCACCGGGGCCGTAACTTCTAAATCACCAATAACACCCAACTCAGCGATCTCCTCTCCGCCAGCAGCCCCAAGGCGTGGCTCTTCTGGAATTTATTATTTGGGGCATTCAAGGGTCCTGGCTGCCTTAAATCCTTTCTGGAACACTCAGGTGGAACAACACAGATTAAAAGCAGACAACTGTGGACAGTGGGAGAAATAAGACTTGAGGTCCCCAAGCAAAGGCTCTGTGCAGAGCAGGTCCCACTTGCAAGGAGGAGAAGAGTGGAGTGGCGATGGGCTGTGCCTCCACCTCCCCCCGCCCACACTGTGCCACACAGCAGCCCAGGGGCTTCCCCGCTCGGGGGACACACACCTCTGTAAGCACCTGCAGCCTTTTTAGAGTTTGTTTCTAAAAAGCAGCACTGTAGGCTTTCCAAAAATCAGATCCTGTTTCCTCTGTTCGCCTCTTATTTTACAATATCAGACATAACTGCTTTATTTTATTTGCTGATTGTTGGCAGTCTCTGTTCCTATAAGCATTACGCCCCCACGAGTTTTGTTCTGGGATTCATCATTAGTCTTTCAATCCAGGGGCTGGGCAAACATTTGTTGTAAAAATCCAGATAGTAAATATTTCTAACTTCGCGGGTCATACGGTCTCTGTCACAGCCACTCAGCCCAGCCCTTTGCAGCGTGAAAACAGCCACAGACAACGCTAAACAAATGGGCACGGCCGTGTTCCAATACCACTTGATTTACAGACACTGGAATTTAAACTTCATATAATTTTCACGTGTCACAAGATATCATTTAGATTCTTTTTCCAACCACTTAATTTAAAAATGGTTCTCAGCTCACGAGCCATATAAAAACAAATGGCGGGTTAGTTTTGGCCCAGGGACTGGTCTAGAATTGACTATTTAAAAGGAAATCCCCTGGGAGTTCTTTCTTTTGAAAAGAAATACAATAATCAGGATAATAACAGCTAACTTTTATTGAGCACTTATTATGTGAAAGGTCTTGGCATAGGAAACTTCTTTTCGTTCTCATAACAACCCATGAGGTAGATGAGAAAACTGCGGATGACACGGAGTCAATTAATTCACGAGTCATGCAGCAAGGACTTGAACCCAAAGTATCCCACTTCAGATCCCCCATTCTGTGCTGTGCTGTGGGATGCAGAGTTCTCCTGGAAACACAGAAAGCCGATGTCCACAGGCGAAGGTACTCCTAGAACAAGGAGTACCTTCAGGGCCACTACTGAGAAGGAAAGCCCCTCCTTCCTGCGGCCTCTTCCTCCTTAGGCACAGCACCCAAGAATCAATGGATCCCAAGAATATTCTAGAATATTCCAGAATGGGAGAGAGCAGAGGGCGGGGTACATTTTATAAATTGCACAGTGAGTTATAGGAAAAAGCGGGTTAAGGGGCAGATCACAGGGACATAAACCTTGGGTCAAGGAATTGACCACTGTGCTCCACCCTGAGGACCTTTCCCAGGATCCTGGAGGCAGGATTCGGCCGCTACTGACCGCCTCCCACGAGAGGCCTCTGCCTGGAGCTATTCTGCCCCTAAATATTCCTTGTTTCTGTCTCTCTCCCAGCCCCAGCCCTTCCCAATGCTGGATGCCAAACACCCTCTGTCCTGAGCCTCTCCCCTGTGCCACCATCCAGACAGCATTCCACTTAAAACCGGGCCCAAGGGGACAGAGCCGGGAGCCTGCTTTCAGCTCCTTTTAGGCCCCCTGCCTGACTTCTTTCCATTCCAGGCACTAAAGCACATCTGTTAGAGTACACTCTTTGGCTGACTTTGGGCCCACCACACCCGATGGAAAGCCAGGGATCCTGGATCTAAACGGGCCAAAACGAGAAAAAGCCTTCCGCTGGAGCGGCATGCTGCCCCACAGACACGCACGCGGGTTCCCTAATCCTCAGGACTTTAGGAAAAGGAGGCCGGACCAGCCCGGGTGCTGGGACAGCCCGATCAGGCAGGAGGCAAGCTTTTCATTATGTAAAACACTTGGCTCCTTCCTCTTTCTCTGCATCCTGCTAGCAATTTTGTATCCGGTTTGGGAATTCCAGGAACATCTGCGATTGTCTTCCGCGCAGCCACACATGTGCAGGCTGCAGGGCTCTGTCGTGTTGTAACCTGCCAGGAGCCTGTCGTTAGCCGTGAACTGTGCATTCTCTCCTCGGCAGCGAAACATATAAAACCCCGGCCCACAGCCATACCTGCAGGATTTCACCTCCCTGCCCCATCCCGCTCCGGCCAGAGCACAAAGAAGTCACCTTTCCTACCGCTGAGAAATGCCAGGGCTGAGAGGGCTTGTTTGAACAGTCAGAGTCCTCCTAACAGAAGGCACTGTTTTAGCACAACCCACTCCCCTGACCTCTCCTGCTGCGTGCTAGCTTCCGTGTGGCAAGGCCCAGGGGCGCTGGGTGGAAGAGGGGGAGGCACGGTGAAGCGCAAGCATCTCAGAAGATGCACTAACCGGGTCCAGATCTATTTCAGGCAACATCGGCGACCTCCCCTCAAGTCAGAAAATAAATGGCTCCTTGCAATGCAAGCCTCCAAAAGGCAGGACATGATCATCTCAGGGGCCAGCCACCTCTCCTAGCCTCTCTGGGCCTAAATCTGTAAAATGGTAAGAATGGCACCTTCTGTTGTTTGAAGAACTAAATTAAATGATGCATGTGAAACATTTAGAAGACTGTTTGGTGCACGGTGCACACTTGACATAAATAGTGTGACTATTTGCTAATGCTACTATCAGCCCTCACCCCCTGTCATAAAACCCCCGCCCTTCCTCGGCTTCAACAATGCTGAGAATTCTTGGCTCCCTCCTCCTGCCCAATGTCCACTCGTGGCCCCTCGCCCCACAGCTCATCCGCCTTCGCCCACCACTCCACTGCCATGCCCTCCAGGGTCCCGTCTTCACTCTCTCCTCTTCTTTCTCGCCCTGCTCTCCCACCTTGGGCTTGTTCCAAGACTGCACCTTTTATGGGGTACGGCTGCACATCCCCACTCTCCCAGGGCTCCTCTGGCCAGGGAGCTTGACTGTCCCTGGGCCCCACCCTGTCTTTGCTCACAGCCCTCTCGTAGCACCGCTGACACTGCCTTGTATTTGCTTTGTCCGTTTGTCTGTCTCCCACCAGCTCAAAAAGGAATGACACTATGCATGCATTTCTCCTTAGTTCCTGGTAGGATCCGATGTAGAGAACATACACAATAAATATTGCTTAAATAAATAAATTACTATTCCTGTCCTCACTTCCTAATGCCAAATCCCTGTTTTCAATGGCCAAGTAGACATATTCCCAAGTACAGCCCTCAGGTGATTCCAGAAACTCACCCTAACCCTTCCTGCCTTTCCTATCTCGACTTATTCACTATACCCAGAACTTCATTATACACCGGAGATATTCAATAAATGTGTGTTAAGTAATTAAGGCAATAAAGACACCTCTCCTAGCTTGGACTTACATTTTTCACATCATTTCGGATGCATCTCTCTCCCCCACATGCACTCAGGTCCGGAGTTGTTAATTTCACCTCCCCAATGTTGCTTGCTTGCACCACTACCTTTGGTCTGCCACTACTGGTTCCCTGGCCCAGCCCATGTTGTTGACCCTCCAACCCATTTGCCAGCCCCTTGCTAACTGCTGTTTCTCCCTGTCAATCCTGCTACTAGGAGGTTGGACAAGTCAATCCCTAGCTCAAAACCTTCCCGAGTTCTCCAAACTCCCTGGCCTGGCTGTTAAGATATTTTATTTGCACAAAGGGATAAACAATTGTTTTAAACTACTCATGGACTCCAATCAATTCACTTTAGTCAAGTGACCTGTGAGGCCCAGAGAGGGGAGTTAACTTGCCCAAGGTCACACAGCTAAAAAGCAGATCTGCCTCCAAATCAACCAACATACCCCCACCTACCAAATTAGCCCTCATTCCCAAAAGGGGCCCTGAGTACACAGAAGAGAAGAATTCTGCACACCCAACACAGTCACTGTGATTAGAAATCCAAACACGTTCCATCACCCACGTTATTTCCTTCAGTGGGTAATTTAAGGCTCTCTAGGAGGCAGGAGGGCCTCAAGCTCAGTGGTCTCAGGGGCCAGGCAGAAAACTGAAATGAATGAGCTGGCTGGACAGAAGAATGAATTTGACGTTGAGAGAAACTGTGGAAAACTGAAGGACACAGAGCTTCACAGACCCCGAGCCTGTCGCAGAGAGAAAACACTGGCCACATGTTCCTCCATTGCCCACATTTTGTTTTCAAGCCAAGCCAGAGATCCAGAAATCAAATGAAATATCCAAGGTTTAAAATATCAGCAGTGACCACAAACCATTTCAGCAGAAGGAATAGTTAAAAAAAAAAAAAAAAAAAAACGCACCCTCACCCGCCACTCTGGGGCTGCTGGTTTGTGACAAGTTCTGATAATCAGGGACGGCCTTCTGGTTGAAAATAACAAGACAAGCCAAGCAAGGTCTGCGATTCCGAGGTTAGAATGAGCGTAAGGTCTGAAAGAAGTTTTCGGGTATAAAATCCAACTTCTATGGCTTCTTGGCCTTTTGGTTGAGATTAAGTGAAAAGTTTAACTTCTAAAAGTGAGGCAAGCTCAAACAACCTCTAAAAATCCCATTCTTTTATCAATAATGCCCAATCAGCAACTCGGGCTGCAGGCCGTTCGAGCAAAAAGAGACGGTGGAAACAGACCAGTTGTGTTTTTCTAATAGAGTTCTTAAAGTGCTCTCCTTACGTAACTGCAGCTCTGATTTTTCGAGTAATAATGACGCCAATAAATTAAAGACAGGAGCCCCAGAGGCTTCCAGCTTGGAATCGTTCTTCTCTGATGGAGCATCCTAATTTTCAAGCTGACATAAGTAGGAAAAACGACCCTCGCTATCAGGACTAGCCCATCTCCCACTTCCCTTCGCATCCCGTCCATAAAACAAGATGATTTACAGATACATGGGGAGGGACCTCTCGCTTCCCCTCTGCAAAATTTATTTCTCTTTAATGGGCTGCCATGCCTCTCCCTTCATTGCAGTCTCTTCTTCCTCTTGTTTGCTCACCCTCTCTTGCCTCTGCTGTCCAAGGGACAGTTGGTGTTTCCAGGTGGCAGAGGGGAAGGAGGTGCCTTCAGACTGAAGATGCTGGGCTGGTAGATGTGGGTTTCCTAGACCCCTGCTTGACTTTTATTGGGAGAAAGAAACTTATTAAGTTTTAATCCTGCCTTGAGTGAAAAATCAGCACGTAGCACACAGCGGTGGCAGAGGCACCGGAGATGGGAGAAGCGAGCTTGTGAGTGAGACACAAATGATCTCTGCTCCTCGCACACAGCTTTGGGGCCAATGGAGCCTAGGGATCTATATTTAAACAACCACTGTAATTACTCCAAATTCTTACCCCTTCTTGCTCCCACCCAATTCTTGCCTTCTCCCATAAGCAGATGCCCTGAACCCTGGAGGCAAGAGGCCAGAAAGTGAGGGAAGGGCCTGGGAGTTACATACCTGCTCGTCAATGTACCTGCCTTGGGCTATGAGAGGGGCTCTTCCAGGGGACAATGAAAAATTGCCCAGTATAAGTAATCAACAGCACCTGTTTATCACCTTGTTTTTGTAAAGCCTCTATACAGATATTAGTTCATTTAATTCTTGCAGCAACGTATTACCCCAGAAGAAGTCGGTATTACTGAGGCCCAGAGAGGTTACTTAACCTGCCTCAGATCATACAGCTAATTAGCAGCGGATCTTCTTACCCCAATCTAGAATTATTCCTACCCAGTTGTACCTACCTAAGTCATCTGGAGGGGGGAGACTAGGCAGGGAGAGACCAATAAATGATTAAAAGAAAAAAAATCAATAAATCAATATTTGGTTAAAATGAAAGATATTAAGGTCAAACTGAATTTTTAAAAACCTCTCTTGGACAGCGCTGGGGCAGAAACAACCAAGCATTTATCCTGCTAAGTCACATTCCTCTTTTCAACAACAGGAGAGATTTTTCCCCCTCCCTCAGCATCCCAGAATCATGTTCTCGCTCTTCCCTTCAGGCCCCAAATGCTTTTTAATCTTTGCAACAACTCTGCACTGAGGGGATGTGGGGCGGGAGACTGTCAGGCATGATGGACTCCAGATCCCCCATAACTTCATCAGGAGCCCCCTGCCCAAACCCCTCAGTGGCCAGGGAACCCAGCTGCCTCCTCTGGCCTGGACTTCTCTTGTCTCTGGGCGGGGCCCCAAGTCAAGTCGGGACCGCGCAGAGGTCTCTGGGCTCCAGACCCCCAGCTGCTCAGAAAGCAGCGTTTCCATGGCCAAGGGTGTTGCCATACCTGGTTCCAGGACACACCTGCCTGGCGGGCAGACCCCTGGGGCACCGGCACGGGTGCACTGGCAGGGAACTGAGCACTCCCAAGGCGCCTCGGCCAACAGGAGCTCACAGCGCTCAATGACGGTCATGGGGCTGCCTGAAGACAGACGGACAGAGGCCACGGGCCACAAGGGCTGGCGAGCAAACCTCAGGGCCCATCCACCTCTTAGCCATGCTTACTAGGCTGGGCTTCTTTCTTTTGTACAGTTTCCCTGCAGGGCCCTCTGTGCAAATGCCCGGGTTGTTCAAACCTCACCAAGAGCAATAATTCAAGTGTTCCCTCTTGCCTGCTCCCTGCAAGTTGGCTTCCTTGCAATCTCAGGCGAGGCAGAGTCACTGACCCAGCCTTGGAGAGGGGGGGAAGGAGCTCCACGTGGGACCTTGCCCAGGCTTCGCTCACGTCGCAGGGTGGGCTTCAGAGGGTTCAGAGTGGCGCTCCTACTAGAGACACATATCCCCACCCTTAACATACTAGAAAGCCAGGACACTTGGTTTGGGTAAGCTCTCAGCCCCCCAGCCCCTCCCTCCCGGGCACTCACCCCCAGGCCCTGGACCTGTTCCCTGATAAGCCAGGCAATAACGCGGTCAGTTCTATGCTTACGTGTAACCAAGTCTGCCCAGGGGCTTCTGCAGATTAAAAGAAGTTTCTTTAGGACTGAAAAAGTTTTTAAAATAGAAAGGAAACGTGGTCTAAAACGGAGTTTCTCAACCTTGGCGCTAACTATGGACATTTGGGGTCGGACAGCGCTTTGTTGTGGGGCTGCCCTGGGTGCCGCAGGAAGCTGAGTGGGACCCCTGGCCCCCGCCCGCTGCGGCTGCCAGCGCCGCCCCCTCCAGTAAAGGTCTCCAGGTACTGCCAAGTGTCCCCATGGCGGTGGGGGGCAAGATCGGCCCTGGATGAGAAGCACAGCCCTAACGGGGCTGTGCGGGGTGCGTGGGGAGGGGGCGGGCCCTCCTGCGAGGCCTCACCAAGCCCACCTCCTGGGCAGCCCCTCTGAACACACAGCATCGGGGAAGCCGCTGGGGACCCCAGCAGAGGGGACACAGGGGCCTCTTACATTAGATGAAAAGGTGAGGCAAAATCAGATTTCTAGAGTCCCCAGTCCATGGCAAGGGCAGGAAAAAGAGATTCCAGGGAAGGGAAAGCCGAACTCAAAAGCTTTCAGAGAAACCAAGGGTCACATCTAAAGTCCTGGCCTTTTAACGCAGGTGCTGCATCGCTTTGCAGTTTTGTTTTCGGCTCTTTCTTTGCCTAACACCAACTCGCCCTCTCCCAAAGTGTCCCTTTGTCCCTTCAAAGGAACACAATTTCTTGATGTCCTTCATTAATAGAGTTGGAAAGAGGGACCTGGAAAGTTTCTCTTTATTTACCTGGGCAGGTGCCTGCTCAGCCCCTAAAGTGCTCGTGGAAGCTGCAGTCAGGCTAGGACCTGAGCTGAGAAAACAGGAGCTGAGATGGGGGCGGGGATGAGCCTTGATTAATTGCGAAAACGCAAGCTCCCCATGTTTGAATAAGCCAAGCCGATGGAATGCAGAGTCCTTTTTTGTGTGCTCATTCGTTTGAAACAAAAGCGAATGGAGTGGACTACAAAGAGGTCAGGGGGAGGGGAGGGGGCACCCAATGGTGAACAGGCAAGATGGAAGCAGTATGGCGACGGAGCCCGAGCACAACAGCACTAGCATTTGGGGGTGGAGTCTTCTCCACATAAGTTCTTAAGGCCATTTTTTATTCCTGTTACATCATGAAAAACTTATCTCCAAAATGCAATGACTTATGCTCTTTTTCTCTCTCGTCCTGCCCCATCCAGGAGAGAAGCTGGTAGCCACAAGTGGCTACCGAGCCCTGGAAATGTGCTAGTCCGAACTGAGAAATGCTGTAAATGAAATATACATACAAGATTTCTAAGATTTAGTATGAAAAAAGAATATGAAATGTCTCACCAACGTTTTTTACATATTGGTTGCCCGTTGAAATGACAAGATTATGGATATATTGTGTTACATAAAATATATTATCAAGATTCATTTCAACTGTTTTGTTTTTCCTCTTTTAAACACGGCTACTAGAAAATGTAAAATTATATGCGTGGCTCTCGTTATATTTCTATGAGACAGAGATGCTCTGGACTAATAGTTCTCAGCAACTGCCCTCTACCTCCTCTCCCTACTTCCTCCCTTCCTTGCAGACCCACTGCAGACGATCTGGAAACTTTGAAAAGGAATATCCATGTTCATTCACTTGCCACATGCACGTTGGTGACTTCTGCACCTAAGCACCGATTTGGCATCTGTGAGGGGTCCCGCAGTCAGTCCGAGTCTGGAATAGAAGGTCTCTGCTCTGAAGGACCGACATGGCCCTTTAAGGAGTGAAGTGGCGTGAACTAGCCCTGGGGGATCCCACCTCCCGAGAAACCAGAAAGTCCTTCCCCTCCCGGGCCTGACTGCCAGGTTGGATGGGTTCCATCTGAGCAGACGGTGAAGCTGAGTTTTTACCATCAACACAGAAGTGGCTTTTCAGGTTCTGCTTATTTTCCTGGTGACACTGACCCTGCCACCTGTTGTCCCTCTATCTCGCACAACCTTTTTTATTCCTTCCCTGGCCAACAAAAGGATTGTACATCTTCAATGTTAAGAGAGGAGACGGGGTGGTAGGGCCTGTCCCCCAAGCCTGCCCTTCCCCGGCCTAAGGCTTTGGTTTGTCAAGTCCAGGCAAGTCCAAAAAGAGGACAACAGACGGTAGTCAGGGAGGTGCGGCCATTGTCCTGCTCTACTGCAAGGGCTTTGAAAAATATTCCTCATCCAAAAGTCCAAGGTAAACACATCAGTGATAGATACCATGACCAAGAACGAAGGTACTCAACTGGAATGACTTCCCCAGAGGCTATTGGGAATGACAGGAGACATTTTTAAGGGTTACAATTGGGGTGGGGGTGGACAGGGAACACCACCAGCATCTACTGGGGAGAGGTCAGGGAGGCGGCTAAACATCCCATCACGCCCAGGGTGACCCCCCAAGAAAAGAACGATCCCACCCAAAATGTCAACTGTGCCAAGGTTAAGAAACCCACTTAGAAAATGCATGAGACCTGTCCCCTCTCCCCCAAGCCAGAGCTCGCTCTAATCTCTAGCATCAAGGACTATCTATCCTCCCTCAACACCACCTTCCAACACACACATCTGGGAATGGATCCAGGAAAACCTGAAGGATCAGGGCAAGAAGAACCACTGGGAAAAGAAAAACAATGCAAACATGATTAAATAAATTAGCCTCACTAATTACCAAGTGTCTAACTTAGCACCTGGAGCAACAGCTGGGGTTGCACAGAATTGAGCAAACATCACCTCCAACCCCGGCAGGCTCTGGATGTATTGACTTGCCCCTCCCTGCCTTCTCCTGGCAAAAGCCTGGACTGGGAAAGGCTAAGCACTGAAGGCTTAGAGCAGAGTGACCGCCCTCTGGAGGTGGGTTCGATGCCATAGCCGCCTCAGGCACACCTGCACACCCACTAAGGACATTCCCAGAAGAGAAGATTGCTCAATGTAGTAAAACCTCCTCTTGGACTGTGGTCCTGGCTTCCTAAGCTGCTGATTCTGCAGCTCACCCAGGCTCCTTCCTCCATGTGTGCTGCTTGCCATATGCTTGTGAAATGTCAGAATTAAATGGCATCATCCTTTCTCCCCAGACTTTGCTTTAACCTCATCTCACTGGCTTATGTCTCCTCAATTCTACAAGACCTGCCATGGGCTCTGTAGCAAATAGCCTCTATTAGGAACACAGTCCTGTATCTTACGACTGAGGTTTCCCTACCGAGAAGGAGCAACGGAGTCACGACTGGCAAGTCTAACTAGCAGCCTGCTGAGCTGGGTAGACCCACCCCACCACTCGGCGGCTTCACATTAAGGCTCAGCTGCTGCGCTATATGCTTTGCCAACACCCATGGCTGTTTCCTCCCCATCACCATGAAAATGCAAGCACATTACAACCATGTGGCTGAAGAAGGCAGCACAAAGGCTCTGCTCAGGGGTGACACTGAATTTTCACTTAAAACCTGGTGTAGAAGTCATTCTCTAAGATTCCCCACTGTACTAGGTTGAATGGTGGCCCCCTAAAAGATATGTCCCTCCACCTCTAGGACTGGCGAACGTGGCTTCCTTTGGAAAAGGGGTCTTTGCAGATATTAAGTTCAGGATCTCAGGATAACATTCCTGGATTACCTGGGTGGGCTCTAAATCCAGTGACAAATTGTCTTATAAAAGGCAGAAGAGGAGCAGAGGAGAAGGCCAAGTGAAGACGGAAGCAGAGACTGGAGGGAAGCAGCCACAAGCCCAAGAATGCCTGCAGCCAACAGAATCTGGAAGAGGCAAGAAAAGATTCTCCCCTAGAGCTTCTGAAGGGAGCATAGGCTTGCTGATGACTTGATTTCTGAGTTTTGGCCTCTACAGCTGTGAGTGAATACATTTCTTCTTGTAATTTGGTACAGCGGCCATGGGAAACTCTACACAAACCCTCAATCCCATTCCTAGTCAATCACGTTGCTCATATACATGACTTGTTTAGCTTGGAAAATAAGGAACTCTGAGTTTGAGCTGTGCATTCATTCATTCATTCACACTTTTGTTAGATACCTACTTTACCCAAATAGGACCTCCTTGGGGGCTTTCCACAACAGATTGGTCCTCACTTTAATACCCTGCTCTTTGTTCATAGCCCTTACTGCTCCCCCAAATTATATAATTATTTGTACACTACTATATTATCTGTCTCCCACATCTGAATATAACTTCCCAGAGGGCAGGGACTCCTTTTGCTTATTTACTGCTCTACCTGCAGCAAGGAGAATGCCTAGGACAAAGTAGGTTCTTAAAAATATTTTGTCAAATGGAAGAACGAGGTCATCGCCATTTTCTGCAAAAGCAGAGAAAGTCTAGAACATCTATTATATTCTAATTCTGAATCTGGAACATTTTTGCAAATTAAATAATCTTCCTGCCTCCTCCCTACTGGCTACCAAGGCTTCTTACATATATCAGACCAGCTCCATAAGTTAGAAGTATGCCATGATTTGTCTTTGGGAAAAAATGGGAATTTTCTCTGAAGGGAAATTTCTATGCTCTTGGTGAAAGCACGTTGCCTAAAAGCCCCTAAATTTCTAACAAGTGTGTGGTTGTTTGCATCTCCCATCTTTAGCACTTACTCCAAGAAGCACAAATGAGATGCACAGTGGGTGATGAATCTGGGAACAGATTGTACTACAACACGTAGAGGTGATGCGGATGGCAGGTCACTGGTCCCCGGGTAGCCAGTGTCTCCAAGGGCATGGCTCACACCCAGGTCTGTGACGTCCCTGCCCATCTGCACACACTCAGGATGTCAACATCATAAAGACAGGATTCAGCTGGAATTCTTCCTCAGGGACTCCAGATCAGAGGACCTTCCCTTTAGAGGAATTCTGCCCTTTGGTAAAGGGTAGTTGGAGCTCTAATCCAGCATAGATGAGAAGACGGGATGCCAACAGATGGCCATAGAACAAGCTCTGGTGTCCCTGGAAAAATGAGGGCCCCCCTCATCATTCGTTTTCTAGGCTTTAGATCTGCTGGTAATATCATGGGGCCATTTTAGGTTGGAATAATAAGTAAACAGATGGCTTCAGGGTTTTGATGCAAGCAACATTTACAGGAGGTAAAAGTGGGAGTAAAAAAAGTAATAAAAGCTTTAAAGAATTTCTGTTTTCCAAAAGAAAGCCAAAAATAGTATTTGTGCTTCAGTCTGCATTCATTTTGAAGGCTTACAAAACTAATTAGGATGGTCGCTCTTTACGTTGAGCTTTCCACTAAAACAGTCGCGAATCCAGTGTTTTAAGTAACCCTGACCCATGGTCCAAGGTCAAAAGAGAACTCTACCCTCAAGAGTTAGGTGAGAGAACACAGTGAGCCTCTTTCCTCCAGGAAGGGATGTCCCACATGTAAAGTCCATTGTAATGTCTTCTGCCACAAGCTGGATCGGTACTTCACACACTCAAACCCACCATCTCGTCACATCTCCACAGAGAACTTGGTCAAATAAAGGAAGGTTAATCTCAGGAGTGGCTCTGACATCCATTCCCCTCCAGTTCAACCACAAAGGGCAGCCGTTCCACCAAAGGACTGTGCCAAAGCAGTGACAGTCAGAAGGTTGCAGTGCAATGGAAAGATGGTGGCTGTGATGATGACTGAAACCTCTTCCCTTGGCTGTTAGATGAGAAAGAAAAACGCACTTAAGAAAAGTTCAATCACTTATCCACTACCTCTTTGCTAGCATCCCCTCTAGTTCCAAAATGAGCTCATTTGCCTCCCCTTGCTCATAACACAGAAGCAATGGTAACATCAACACAACCATGAAGCCAATCAACCTACTGGGCACCTGCCCCGTGATAAGGCAGCTCCAGACACTTAACACACCTCATTTCACCTCCTTGTTGGCCAGAAACAACCTTAGAAGGAAGCATCAGAACCCCTACTTTAGAGGCGAGGATTCTGAGGTTCAGACAGGAAATGAAACAGCCACAGCCAAATTATTGCCTACAGTGTCATTGGGTGGCATCCTTGTCATACCAAGATTCTCCAGATATTTATCCTCCCCAGCTGTCCTAAGATTAAACATTAGTTTTCAAACATTGTAATCATTTCTATAGAAGCCCCAATAACTAAGGACAGGCTGGGACCACTGCCTCCTTGCCTGCCAGGCACATAGAGAAGGCTACCATGATGTGAGCCAGCAGCCTACTGGAAGCCCTCTATGGAGGGAAACTGAGCAAGATCACCTGGCATTCTGAATTATCAGAGCAACTCTGTCTCAGGGCTACTTCCCAGTATCACCTGCTGCCAACCAGATAGAAGATTGGGCTCAGGTTGATGCAGGATTTAAGAAAGTGATTGGTTACTTTTCAGCCAAACTTATAAAGTTGGGAGGTGAGAGCTGACTCTTTTCTCCATTATTTGTATACACAGTTCGGTGAAACGCCTATTTATACTTGATTTGTCCTCTGTCATTTCTAATGGTTAATATATGATAAAAATATCAGTAACAACACTTAACATGTATCGAGCACCCATGGTTTAGGACGGTGGGTGTTTATATCATCCCAACTTGATAGATGAGGAAAGGGAGGTTCTGAAGAATTCATTCTCTTCCTGGATCACATAGCAAGTGATGTCCATGTTTCAAGTCCAGTTGCCTCCAGTACCCCCACAAGGGGAAGTCCGGAGAGAAGATCAGGCTTTGCCCAGTAACGTTTCAGAAGCTGCTCCTCAATGACCTCCCCCTACAATTAATGGCCCTTAAATAAGGCTGCATGATCTTTCCCCATTGATCAGATCTGCAGCACATCAAACTCATCTTCTCATCAAGTCCTTAGGATGTAGTCAGTTGTTTCACCATTAAAAGTGGAAGTAAATGGGAAAGATATTGGAGCAAGGAGACCAAATGAACCCATTGCTAACTTGCCATTTGCTTTTGTACGTGACACAACCATACTAGGCCTCATCCACTGGAAATCTGGGCGTCAGCCTAGCCTCTCCTTCTCTATCCACCTTCTCCTGGCCACCAAGTCTGTTGATTCTTCTTTTCCAGTTTTGCAGTTTTCTTTCCTCTCCTACTGTTAGCAAGCAACATTTTTTAGGTTCTTACCACCTCAGGTTTCCACTATTTCAGTAGTTTTTTAACTGGTTTATCTTGGCCATTTTCTCTCCATGTTTCCTTCCATTCCTTTCTCCTCTGGCTGCCGCCTCTTCCATCCACACCCAACTAAACTCCTAAACGTATGTTTGTACACATGGACACACAACACCCAGCCTGCACACCACAGACAGATGTTTTCTACAGGGATGCTCCAGTAATAACATTGCCTAGTTCAGAAACCCACAGTCATTCTCTACTGCTTAAAAAAATAGATTCCCTATTCTTTAGTCTGGTAAAAGACCTTCCACGTACAACCACCAGGTCACCCAACCAAATCTCTTTTGCCTTTCTCCTCACCCGTGTCTCTACATCAACTAATGCACATGAAAGTCAGTTAAACTGCAAAGCACTATACAAATATAAGGTGGAGAACCTCATCAGTGCCCTGTAGAACCTAAATGAGATAAGCAATTCTACTTGAAGCGGGAGTCGGGGACCTGGAATCCCACTTTGGTGACTCACAATTTATAACCATTATTTAATTCATGGCTAGTCTGTCCAACTACTAGACCAGAGGTCAGTAAACTTTTCTGCCAAGGGCCGGGTAGTAAATATTTTCAGCCTTGTGGGCCATATGTTCTCTGTTGTGACCACTCGACTTTGCTGCTATATAACAAAAGCAGCAGAAGACAGTATGCAAATAAACAGGCATGATTGTGTGGATGAGTGGGCCAGCTATGTTCCCACAAAGCTGTATTCATAAAAATAGGCAGTGGCTATTTTTAACTCTCAGGGGCAGAGTTATCCCCTGCCATGCCGGAGACTTGGGTTCGATTCCCAGAGCCTGACTGTGCCAAAAAAATTTTAAAAAGGAAAAAAAGAAAAAATAGGCAGGGTGGGTTGGATTTGGCCATGTTTTTCTGACCCCTGTACTAGATGATAAGCACTTCGAGGGAAGGAACTCCATCCTTTAGTTCTCTGAATTTTCTCAGCCTAGAAATACCCTTGATGAATGGAGTAAAAATTACTAATTGGATTAAATCTCAACCCTTGAGTGTGTGTCTTAGTTAATATTCTGTGTAACAAAATGAGAAGTATGTAGAAAGCATTTCTGATGCATGCTGGAATAAATGGTTGTCTTGAGGAAAAAAACTTGTGTGACTTATTAAGTTGCCAGCTAAACTAGCTGCTTTTTTCTTGGGACATCATTTACGTATGAAAGAAGAACTAACAGAAAAATTATGAATGTTCAAACTTTGTATCTGGCTGTGATTTTCCTGAAAATTAATTAAGGGAACCTGTCATTTCAAGGGAAATAATAATTCTGGATAATGATACAATTCAAGCTTTCAGTCAACAATTAGAATTTTAGAAAACTTGTATTAACTGTCATGAGCTTGGCAGCTTCCCAATATTGAGAGATTTTTTCCTGTGCGATTGGTGGTGATGTTAATGAAAGTGATTTTTTGATATTGTAAACTGCAACACTGTCAACATTTGAAGAGCCGTTTAATTTGGCAAATCAGTATTTTCCAAATGCCTAACAGATGACATTTCAAAACCTGGCATGGGCCAAAGAGCCATCCAAAGTACAAGCTTCTCCAGTAGATTTTAATATAACAGAGTAAGAAAGTTCATTGATATGGTTGCAGAAACTATAACTTGTCAAGAAATCACTACTTGTCAGGCTTTGGTGAAGTATCAAAGAAGAATATACAGAATTATCTGAAAAGCTATTAATATAATCCCCCCTTTCCAAATCCATATCTGGATGAGGCTAGATTTTCTTCATATACGTCAAAACAACATATATCCCTATAGACTGGATGCAGAAGCAGATATGAGAATCTAGCCACTTTCCATTAAGCCAGAAAATATAGAGCTTTGCAAAAAATATAAAACAACACCACTGTTCTCACTGATTTTTCTGTTTCAGAAAATACGTAATTATTTTTCATAAAAATATTCTGACATTTAATATATAGTGGGTTTGTTGTTGTTATTTTTAAGTGAATTAATGGTTTTTTTAATTTTTTCCATTTTAATTTCCAATACAGTAAATATCAATAGTTACGACCCACACAAACAAAAGCTCTTTGGGGCCCTCAATACTTTGTGTAAAAGAGTGCTGACACCAAAAGTTTGACAGTCACTGTGGTAGATAAAATATTTAACAACTTGAGAAAATGTCCACAGGCTCTCACTATATAGGGAGAAAAAGATTGTGAAACAATATACAAATTAGGTGATTTGATTTGATTGTCTTCTTCGGTTTTTTTCTCTATTCCTAGTTTGCTGTGAATCCATAATATATATTGTATCCAATTTTCTATAGATACAATAGGTAGGTGAGTAAATAGGCAAATGCTTTAAAAATAACTTCAGGCCTTCCCCCTACTCAGACCCTCCCACAAGGCCCCAGGCACACACACAAACATGATATTTAATCAACTCCTGCATTTAATACTGTTTCTCACAATACAAAGAACAACAGTTAGAGAATACCTTTGGCTTAGCGATAGAACAGTGATTCCTAAAATGACATCTATTCACTTCTCAAAAGGGAACTATTAAAATTCTCAAAAGCAAAAGGTCATTTCAATAAGAACTTAAAAAAAAAATCGCCATGGGATTAAGTAGGAAAGAGTCATAAAACTGGGTCTAGGTTGGGTATCTCACCTTCAGAAAGCAGGTTGAGAACTGGAGCTCGGATGTGTTTCCCTTCCATGCACAAGGAACATAATTACGAATGGCAAAGTTCCCATACCATTAGAAGATGCTAAGACAAGAGTAAATTTTAAAAAAAAAAAGCCTACCTGGTGTTTGGCTACCTTGCTCTTGCTGGGTGGCCCTGAGTGACCAACTCTGGGATTTCTGTTTCTGCAGCCATAAAAAGAAGCTAATGAGCATTCCCAGAGGAGCAGTGAGAACCAGCTGAAGGTGATTGGCTCTGAGGAATTTCCGGTATGGCATCCTGGATCCTAGAGGCTCCAGGGACCTCCACCCTGGCTCCAAAGAGGAGACACCCTGAAACCGTGCTTCTCCCGAGCACAGAACCTCCAGAAGGCGGGTTCTGAAAACCATTTTTGTTGACAAGTGAGAGGCCAGAGCATTCAGTCCTGTTTCCCATGGGCCCAGCATCACAGCCCCAAAGCTGTTTCCCGGGCAGACCCCAAGCACGCAGACCCCTTCTGAGGTTTTCACACCACCTCTCTGGGCAGTCCTGGCAGGCCAACAGAGCTCCCTTGGGCTGCATAATTAACAGGCTTCAAGTCGCCCTGCCCAGTATGCTGCGGTTCCCTGCTCCCAAACATAGTCCCCAAGCCCCTTCCTCACCGGCGCCGCCTATGCACCACCCCAAACACATCCCCACCCTTCCTTCCCCCAGCTGCACCCTGCCAACTGTGGGTCCCCACACAGCGGCTCCATGCTCTCACCACCCTCAGGCTGACACGCTTTCTAATCCACTGGCAAATTTAGAACCAGTCTACGAGGGCCTGCTGTCACCACCTTGGAGCCAGACTTCTCAACCCACCTAGAGACGCTCAGAGTTGTGGTGGGAAAAAAGGACAATGCAGAGTTAACACTGACACTTGTGTATCATCTAGATCCTCTCCTCTCCATCCCACTCCACCACCATCATGCCTGAAAAAGTATCACAGAGTCCACCACTGAAAGGGAAAGTCTTAAGAGGTCATCTAGTCTGGCCCCCTGTCTTTGGGGAGGGCTATCCTCAAAACAGACGTGAATAAAAGGTGTCTGTCTCTAGAAGGCTGATACCTTAGCCTCCTCCTTGACACATGTGCACAGGCTGTTGGCCCACAGGTGAATCTACAGTCCAAGCTTACAACCCTGCAATGGGACATCAAACACACCACAAAACATGATCTAAAACTGCTTCCATCCCACCTGGGGACACTCCCCTAAGCCACGCCGACATCCCCCCTGCCCAAGCCATCAGATGTCCCTTCAGGACAGAGCAGGAGGGCACAGAGCAGTTGATCAGTTTTCCATTTTAAAGAATCGGGACGGGAAGTACGCCCTTTCTTTGTGTTCTAACGTTTGCTTTCAGCTTCAGTGGGCTGAAGGATTTTTTTCTAATATAATAAAAAAAAGTTATATGACTTTAATTAAATGCACTTATTAAAAGGGTGAAATATTTGGAGAGGCTGTTTTTGTGCTGGAGGCACATTTTCCAGCGTGCTGTAGAGCGTCTGCATCCGCCCGCTCGAGGCAATTTTTAATGCACAAATAAATCCGCACCTGACGTGCTGACAGATTATTATGCAGTGTGGCAGCCAACAAAAGTAAACACAGGGGCACGTTTTAACCTCTTGCAGTCGCAGAGTTTTCCCTACTGGGCCCAGCTCAGGTGTACAGGACTGCCGGAGAGCCTCTTCCTCCAGTCAGGCATCTCCCTGTCCTGGAGACAGGCCCTGCAAGCGGGAGGCTGATGTCCCATCCGGATGTCTGCAGCGTGGCATGAGCAAGGGGACAGGAGACCCAGGAACAAGACAAGGGAAGAAGATCCGCAGGGCACAGTGCTCCTCAAGCACCCTGCCTCCCATCCTGTTTACACCGCAGCCAGAAGACTGCAGCCCACTCCATGCATCCTTCCAGCCTGCAGGGCCAGCCCCAGCAAGGAAGAGCCCAGCCAGGTGTTTCTCCCGGCTCTGCCCAGCGTGAAAGAGGCAGGATGTGGGAGGGAGAGAGACAGTTACTAGAGAGCTAAAGGGGAGCTGGGCAGACTCCATATGATGGGCCTTAAATTATGGAAGTGCAAAGCAGCGTATGCTTAGGGCTTTTATTGAAACTAAACTACAGAACCGTTTATTTCTGGTTGCTCTGGATAGAATGGGCTTGCCAGGCAAATGCTCCTGGGAATGTCCACTTGACAACGATGAGAGGTGTGGGTTGCACTCGCCTTGCCCGTGCAATGTGGCTCAGTAGGTTCATTTATCCCATATTCCATCTTTTGGCTGCTCTGCTATGATTCGAATTTTTAAGACCTCGGTTTTTACATCTGTATAATATGTCTTTTGCTGGGGGCTGAACGAGGGAGCCGGTGAGTCCAGGAATACAAGAGCATTCTCTCAGTCTGTCTATGCCATCTATCCCCCAGTAGCTATGATCGGACAATGTATTCCACACCTGTAAATAATAATAGCTATTGTTATTATAACTCACTGGGTACTTACTACGAACTCTGCCCAGTGATAAGTGCTTTAATACATTGTCTCATTTTATCTCCCTACTCTCCGGGCTAGGGAATATCAACCCATCTATTATTATCGCTAAAGCTAAAATCTGAATGAGTGCTATGTCACATGGTGCTAACAGCGTCATCACCTTCTTATTAGCCTCAGTTTACAACCGAGGAAACTGATGCTTAGAAAATGCTATTTTGCCCAAGGAATCCATGAGCCAAAAAATCACAAAAACAAAAAGCAACCACATCGACCTTTAAGAGAATAGAGCAGATGCGTTTTAGATACAGAGGAGATCAGTTATGCCTACTGAAGAAATATTCTTATTATTTTCTCTATGAACAAAACAGGGCTGCACAAATTTATTTTTTGGCCCAATGAAATGTGATCAAATAAACACAGAAAATTCCAGCAGTGGGTGGAAGGTTGGACTAAGTGACCTTCACATCCCCTGCCAACACATCTCTTGGCCAAGCTGACTGCTGTGAAACTGGGATCCTCTCTGGGATTTGGGAGAGAAGTTTTGGTATGAGCTTTATGTTAGTAAGCACCACCATTCTCCTGCCTCTTCAGGTCTCTTGGATTGACTGCCCACTTCGGTGCTGGCCTGAAACTTTTGGGTTATGGCAAGGAAGGGAGGAAAGATTTAAGCCATTTGACTTCCCTATGTCGTCATGCTTTCCCTCTGCTCTAGACAATACCAACAATATTCTAATCATCACACTGAAAGCTTCTCCAATCAGCAGTCAGTTTAGCCATTCCCAGGCCCATCACCTCTCATGGACACTTGTTAATCTCCTGAGTTTGAAGAATGCCCAGCTCATGAAACAGAGCCCAGCTCCTGCTAAACTCCTTTCACTAAAGCTGAACAAGCCAGGTCCTTCCTTCTTAGCCTCGCTACATCTAGGCCCAGAGCACCAGGCCTAGGTTCTCCCAATCAGAAACAATTATCACCAGCATGGGGCATGGAGCAGTGGTTCAAAGTAGCAGAGACCCTGAGTGACACAGTCTGGTGAAGGTGGGGTAACAGGTGCAGCAGGATTTATAGTCTGGCTGGAGGGACAACGGTTCCAGTGCAGCCTCTGCACTCAGTGTCAGCTGTATAGGCTGTGATGGACATGTCCAGGGGTGTAGGCTGTGATGGATAGGGCCAAATGGTATAGACTGTGATGGACATGTCCAGTATGTAGGGTGTGGTGGACATGTACAGGAGTGTAGGCTGTGATGGACATGTACAGGAGTGTAGGCTGCGATGGACATGTACAGGGGTGTAGGCTATGATGGACAAGTACAGTGATGTAGACCGTGATGGACATGTCCAGTAGTGTAGGCTATGATGGATGGGCCTACTGGTGTAGGCTGTGATGGGTGTGTCCAATGGTATAGGTCATAATGGACATGTCCAGTAGTGTAGGCCATGACAGCCATGTCCAGTGGTGTAGGCTGTGATGAATGGGCCCAGAGGTGTAGACTGTGATTGGACAGGCTAGTGGTGTAGGCTGCGGTGGACATGTCCAGTGGTGTAGGCTGTGATGAATGGGCCCAGAGTGTAGACTGTGATTGGACAGGCCTAGTAGTAAAGGCTGTGGTGAACGTGTTCAGTGGTGTAGGCTACAAAGTATATGTCCAACGGTATAGGCTGTGATGGACGTGTTCAGTGGTGTAGACTGTGATGGACGGGCCCAGCGGTTTAGGCTGCGATGGATAGGCCCAGGATTAGTTATGATGTCATCACTGGACCAGCTTAGCAGGGTTTGGGACATGTTCCTGGCTGCAGAGCCTCCAAACCTGGCTTCCCCACCCTCATGGAGATGCTGAGTTTTGTGATATGTTTTAGTAAACGTCTTTTTGGTTTAAATTAGCCAGAGGTGATTTCTATTGCTTGCAAATAAGAACCCTGATGGATAGAGGATTTTATTCAAAAAAATCCTGGCACTTGTACATGGAAATTAAAACAGCATGTCTCCTAAACTGGTTTTTCTTGTTTGTCTTTATTAATTCTAGCTTTTAATTGTAAGAAATTAGCTTTTGTGATTTTAACGAAAATTTGCACATTTCATGAGCATACAGCTCACTGAATTTTCAAAAAATAAATATACTCAGTGTAGCCTGTACACAAATAAAAAATAGAGCATCTTACCAGCATCCCAGAAGCACTCTTCCTGTTTCCATTTTTTTATTACCCCCATCCAAGGATAGGAACTTTCTTGACTTCTAACACCATAGATTAACTGGTTTTTGAACTTTACACATATATACTTTTGTAGTGTGTTCTCTTTATCTGGCTTCATTTGCTAACATTATGCTTGGGAGATTCATGCATATTATTGTGTGTAGCTATAGCTCATTAATTTTCATTGCTGTAGAGTATTCCACTAAGTGAATATACTACAGTTTATATATTGATTCTAATGTTGATAGACATTTGGGTACTTTTTAATTTGGGGCTCTTACCAAAAATTGCTGTTATGAACATTCTAGTACTTTTTTTTCTGGTGAAATGTGAACATAATTTTGCCAGTAACATTTTGACACTCATATACCTATGAGCAACTTTATTAGATACTGTCAAACAATTTTCCAAAGTGCTCATATTCATTAGATCAATTTTTTACTTAACTCGAAAAAATCTTAACACCACAGATATAAGATATTGGGGAGAATGAGAAGTGTTAGGAGTCCAATATAGGTAAAAATACATACGGTGTGTTTGGACTGTATGTGTGCGGATGTTTCTCAATAAAAATATAAATTAAAAAAAAATACATATGGTGGCATTTTCCCCCTTCTTAAGTTATTCCACTGCAGATGTATTAAGGAGCTTTGGTATTTGGCACTTTGCCACCTGGCTTGGCCTGGGTTAAATGATTGCTGACAGGTCATAGTGAAAGTCAAGGGCACAGCTGGAAAAAGTCTTCTGAACTCTTGGCTTTACGTCCAAGCAGCAGAGAATCACGCATTTTTGCTGGAACCACTGGCTCCAGGAAACCATCACCCAAGCATTGGTACCTTATCCAGTATCACCACGTTTCTCAACCTCCAAGTGAGGCAGCTTGCATTTGCGTTGGGACCATTTGGCTGCATGTCTACGGGGTCATCGGTAACTTTTATTGGATCAAGAAAGGTAGGAGTTGAGGAGGTGGGTAGAGATCAGAATAAATTGAGAGCGAATGTCCAGTCTTAAGAGGACATTTATTACTCAGCTTGCTGATTTTTGCCATATGGGAAAGAAGAACCCATGGTTGCCAGATTTTCTGACTTCTCAAGGGAAGCTGGAAAACTGATTTTTTTATGAAATATTGCAATTTGATATTGGCAACAAATTTTAAGAAGCAAAAAACTGAACACTGTGTCAGCCAAATAAAAAAAAACACAACTATGGATGAGATGTAACCCATGAACCACTGGTTGACCATCTCCAGTTCAGAACGACTCAGCATTTTATAGCCACGATCGGATGTCTTCTAGAGTGACACAGAACAGAGATGAATGAATATTCATACTATATTTCCATAAATTTTGGAGGGCAGAGACAGGACCTGAACTCTGTCTCCTCCTTGGAAAAGCTCCTTCCCATCTATGTCCCTTTGGTTGGCTGATTGAGTCATCATTAAACCAAAAGCCCCAAGTGTCATGAACATTTTGGACAAGGTGCCTCATACTCGAAGGAGAACAAGTCTTTTCTTCTCTGTCCTTTGCATCTGGCAATTATGTGTTGTATAATGACCGCAGGTCACTTGCTCTGCCCTCGGCCTTCACCTCTCTTGGCAGAATCCATTTGAATTGACAACAGCTGGTGCATTAAGCACAACTTGAAAAGTCATCAACGAGAAGACCCTTCCCTCCTTAGCAAATCAGATCCAGGTTCCAATCAGCCCAATCCATGGCTTTGGACATTTTACCTAGTCCCAGCTGGCTACAACTGCTTTTACCAGAGAGTCACTCAACTCTTCTTTACTATTTCTGTCCCAAACGTTAAGCACAAAAACCTTCTCCCTGACTCTGTCCTCATTCTCTCTACTCTGAACGCCCTCAGAACACACTGCATGCACACGTCCATTCAGCCATTCCAAAGGTGAACAGGTGGAACACTCTAGCAAGAAACATGGCAAGGAATAAGAATTTGTATTTATTCACTTTGGCTTTAGGTGCTGGGCACATAGTGGTTGCTCAATAAGTGTCTATCAAATGTCCTCTGGTTCCAGAGACAAAGCTTCAAGGCCTCATGTGTGCTTTTAGAAAAGAAGCAAACAGGAGCCAAGGAATGGAATGGGTGCTTACCAAAAATCAGTTAATCTCACCACACCCTGTAAAACAGGATGAGACAGGTGTTCCCCAGACAAGGAAACAGAGGCACAAAGAGGTACGGAAGCCACCTGGGCAAAGGGCTGTTGGACAGGCAGGAGGAAAAGTGTTTTCCAAATCCCAAGCCTCTGAAATTCTGGTGTGCTACTTCCAGAGTGGCTGCATGTCATCTGGTGACCATGACAGTGATTTAATAAATTAGCAACCTAAGTGCCCAATAAACATTAGTTACATACCAGGTACTCGATGTCATGAACTAATGTAATTCTTGCAACAACCCTAGAAGGCTCAATTGAGCCGTCTTAGGAGGATAAATAATTTATTCAAGGCAGTTATTAAGTTAGCAGTCACAAGGGTTCTCAAATCCAGGCTTTGGGGAAAGGTAGGGAGGGGGAGAAACATTTTGAGTCGTCACAATGCACTGGGGTAGGGGGACACTGTTGACATTTAGTGGGCAAGTGGAAGGGACACTGAATATCCGCACCATTAAAGAGTTTTCCCACCTACGTGGCAAAAGCTTCCCAGCTGAGAAACACCAGTTATTTTAGCAAGGACAGAGCAAGGATCTGAAGCAGGGCAAGCCTGCTTGAGAGAGCAGTGCTCTCTCCTACCACCCCACACTGTGGTTTCAAAGCCCTTAACAATGTGATGTGGACTTCTTCCTGGTGGAACAGCTGATATTCTTATCGTCACTTCCGCATGTGACAGATCTTTATCAAGAACAATAAGGGCGCCTCCCCAATAAGGTAATAAATACTTACAAAGTGTCCCCTATGGGTAAAGCTCTGAACTTAATGCTGTGAGGAAGTGCTTTATTTTAAAAGATAGAGGCTTCAACGCTTACAGTTTCATAAATGAGACAGAAAGTCCACACAATAAAACAGACCACGGGTGACCCCAAATGCCTAGTAAAGATCATCCATGTTCAACAATTTGCACATTGCAGGAGGCTATTCGTGATTTACATGTTCCAAGAAGGCTCCAAGAAAGCAGGACTGCATCAGGGCTTCGAAAGATAGGAACAGTTTGGTAGGAAAGGAAAAAAGGAAGAGCAACAACAAAACAAGTGTGCAGAGGAAAGAAGCAGCTTGTCAACTTCAGGGACACAGAAACCAACCTAGAGAAACAAAGATTTTCTCTCGGAGCAGAGATGAGTACACCCAGAGGGGCAGCTTGCACAGGTTGCAGGAAGGGTTCCCTTTATATCCAAGGAGCTCCAATTTATGTTGGGGGAAATAGGAGGACATCATATGTTGAGTGCAGGGAAGATAAAAGGGGTATTTTCAGGACTGGGAGTGGTGGGGGAGACTGATCAGTGAGAAGTTCTCCCAATAAACCTGCCATGACCAAGAGCCTCCATGAGGTAGCAGCCATGGAAGGAGCCACCAAACTCTGCCAATTCCATCTCGATACGCTTTATGTGTTTGACTGGACAGGAAACCACACTGTGAGTCTGAGAGAAAGGGACTTGTTGAACTTCATGTTATATTTCAAATCCAATTAGAGAAGAATTACCATCCGACCACTGATAAAAATATTGAGCGGGGGACTTGAATCACAAAATAACCAGCTGGAAATGCCTAGGAGGACAGCAAGAGCTTGGTCTAGAGACCACCTCATCATTCTCAGATGCGAAATGGGACTCCCATCCGCCGGCTTTCAGGAGATGCAGGAGCATCCTGTGGTGATCCCCAGTGCTGGTGACACCCAATGAAATGCGCCTCCTCATATACCCATGCCCTCATCCACTGCCCTGACCCTGGGGTTGGCTTTAACCAGCTGAATGCAGCAGAAGTGATGCCATGATAGATCTAGCCTAAGCCTTAGGGGGTCTAGCATCCCCTACTTTCATGCTCTTGGGAGCCTTAGCTGCCATGCAGGAAGTCATACCATCTGATGGGAGGGACCATGTGGAGAGACAACATGGAGAGAGAGAAGTTCCCGGAATGATACAGAAGAAGAGAGAAAGGCCCAGTATCTCAGCAACCCAGTTCTGAGTAATCACAGCCAGACCAGCAGAAGAACCGCCCACCCAGGCCCAGCCCGGATTACAGAATCAGAGGCATATAAAATAGCTATTTTAAGCTACTGGGTTTTGGGATGGTTTGTTATGCAGCCATAGATAACGGATACACCTCCTGTAGGCCATCAGCTGTCCTGGAGTGCCCGGCTGGTCCACGCCAATAATCTAATCTTGCAGAGCTCTAGGTACAGCTAGGTACATGTCTATCCTTGGTGACAAAGGTGAATATTACATAGTAGCAATACAGAACCACTGTACCGACAACGCCACCTCACTGCTACCTAAGCTTGGCACATAATTGGCACCTAAATAAACATTTGTAAAATGGATGGATGGCAAGTAATCTGATTTTAATAGACTCCAGAGAAGCCTATCCCAAGCTTACTTATTCCTGCAAACC
Source organism: Tamandua tetradactyla (assembly GCF_023851605.1). NCBI lineage: Eukaryota > Metazoa > Chordata > Mammalia > Pilosa > Myrmecophagidae > Tamandua > Tamandua tetradactyla. Next base: position 13,033,027 of record NC_135332.1, read on the forward strand.
TTTCCAGAGACTCATAACTTTCAACATCAGGAAATGTTCCCATAAATCTGACCGTACTCCCAGAGGCTCCTGGAGTCTATTTCCTCTCGTATGGATGGATAACAGCTGGTCATTCCCTCAATCTCTACCAACTCTGTACCATCCTCAGCAGTCGAGTTCTCTTTTTTATCAAGAAAAGGCACTGCCTGCACAGAAGCCTGATGAACCAGCTGAGGGCTCCAGGGGCAGGGCTGTCCAGGCACATGGACGCCAAAACATATGGACACTGAGAACAGGTTGCCTTTGGATTCTCAGCCTGGAATGCGGTGGTTCTGATCTTTTAGAGATGGAAGATCTCTTATGATCACCTATCCTGGCTCCCTCACTTTACTGAAGAGAAGCCTGAAGTGCAGAAGGAAAAATGACCCACCACTAAGTCCAGCTCCCTCGGTGAGATGCCAGGTGTCCCCTTCATGTGTTAGAAACAAACCAGCATGAGCAATAAGAGGGGGCTGATCAGTCATGGAAGCCAGCTCTAGAGTAACTGTTTCCCAATCACCTACCATCAGGCTGGCTGCCCTAGAGGTTTTTTATATATATTCCTAGACCTTCCTGCTGGGACTGGTTCAATGGACCTGGAGGGGGGCTCAGGGGAACGGTGTTTAAAAGAGCTCCATGAATGATTTTGAGGCACACCTGGGCTTGGGATTATTAATCTACAATATCTGGGGGACAGTGACCCCCAACAGAGTTCGACTCAAAAATATTAGCTAATTATCCCATACAGCAGCTGTTCAAAAGAATTGAAAAGGGATCAGACTTTGACTAGAGATATGAATGAAGCTAATCTGGATAGGACTAGGGTAAATATGAATATAGGGTAAAAGATGATCCATATTTTAAAACTTCAGCTTCTGTGTGAAACCAAAGGAAGAGACGTTTATTTGGTGCAAAATTTATATTTTGTGTAGCACACCACCTAATTTTACTTGTATTGTCAGTTTAGTTGAACACCCTAAGAACATGGAATCTTGAGTAGGGGGTGAGATCCTGTTGACCTGTACAGGTTAGTGTGATGCCCTGATACATCCCAGAGTAATTTGGACAGAGAATAAAAAAGTATTTGCAAAGTCCCCTTGGGGGACTCGGGAGAAAGGAAGAAATATTCAACTTTCCCATTTGGGAAATTTCTGCTATTTCTCACAAGCAGTGGGGACAGCCAATCCAATAGAGCCCTCAGTCTTGGGGTTCAACTCTATGAAACTTATTCCTGCAAAGGAAAAGCTAAGCTTACTTATAATTATGCCTAAAAATCATGCCCAGAGCGGGTGCAAAGGTAGTTCAGTGGTAGAATTCTCGCCTGCCGTGCAGGAGACCTGGGTTCAATTTCTGGACCTTGCACTTCCTTCCAAACAAGCAAACAAACATAATACAACAAATAAACAAAAATTCAACAAATGGTGCTGCAATAACAGGATACTCACATGGAAAAATAATGAAATGTGACCTTGCTATGCAGCATACAAAAAAAAAAAAAAAAACCAACCTCTTTTGTTGCTTATACGTAGCCTCTCTAAGTGACCTTGGCAGGTGAACTCACTGCCCTCCCCACTATGTGGGACATGACTCCCAGGAGTGTAAATCTCCCTGGCAAAGTGGGACAGAACTCTCAGGATGAACTAGGATCTGGCATCCAGGGATTGAGAAAGCCTTCTTAACAAAAAGAAGGAAGAGAGAAATGAAACAAAATGAAATTTTAGTGGCTGAGAGATTTCAGAGTTCAGAGGTTATCCTGGAGGTTATTCTTATGCATTACACAGATATCCCTTCTTAGTGTATGGTGTATTGGAGTAGCTGGAGGGAAGTACCTGAAACTGCTTAGCTGTGTTCCTATAGCCTTGATTCTTGAAGACAATTGTATAACAGTATAACTTTTACAATGTGACTGTGTGATTGTGAAAACCTTGTGTCTGATGTTCCTTTTATATGGGGTATGAACAGATGAGTAAAAAATAAGGATAAAACATAAATAATAAGCAGGGGGATAAAGGGCAAAAAAAATGGGTAGATTGAAATACTAGCAGTCAATGAGAGAGAGGTGAGGAGCATGGAATGTATGAGTTTTTTCTTTTTCTTTTTCTTTATTTTTCTAGTGGTGCAAATTGTTCTAGAAAGGACCAAGTTGATGAATACACAACTATGTGATGATATTGTAAGACACTGATCACATATCATATGGACTGTACATGTACGAAGATTTCTCAATAAAAATAATTTTTAAATCAGCTAGTTAATATTTATTAAGGGGTTTCTCTTTTCCATGCACTGTTCTGAGTGATTTGAACTTATTAACTGATTTAACCTGCAACTCTATCAGGTAAGCACTATCATAACACCCACTTTACAGAGGGGGATACTGAGGCACAGAACAGCTAAGCAACTTGGAAAAAATCCCACCCCAAGGAAATGACTGGAAATGGTTTAGGGCCAACGTCCATACCATAGCCATGATGTCCACTACCCTTATCTAAACTGGAATTGAGATCCCTGGAAACATCCATGCACTGTTTGACCAACAGCTGCAGTATTTCCCAAAGCAGACGCCACACAACACTAGTCCTAGAAAATACGAACACATGTTCCTCAGGGCGGAGGGGGGTGGAAACGGCATGCCCTGAGTTAAATTTGGGAAACGGTGGGGTTAAACCAAATAAAATGGATTTCTCCCTGCAGCACTCCTCAGAGACTTCAACAGAAAGCAAAGGCATATTAATTTCCGAGAGAGGACTGCACTTTGCAACATCCTCCCAGTGTGTCGGTCCACAGAATCCTTTTTCCAAAAGCATCTTGAGGCACCACGAGGATGCCAGAAAACTCCTTTCAGGAGCCCCTGGCCCAGAACAGCGCTTTGCACTCTTCAGCACATGCGAGCCACCCAGGGATCTCATTAAAGTGCAGATTCCCGATTCCGGGGGGGCGGGGGGAGGTTAGGAAGGAGCCCGGGATTCTGCATTTCCAGCACGTTCCCCAGTGGGGCAGATGCTGCAGGCCCAAGGACCACACACTGCAGGACTGCCTTCGTTCTCTGCCACCTCCCCAGACAAGCTTTGTTCCAGCTCGCCCTCCCCAGGAGGTTTCCAGGGGCTCCGGCCCTGCTCACCTCTGCTAGCCCAGAACGAGTCCACACATTGCAAGTTTCATCAGAGAGCTCGGGGGCACCCCCAGCCCTTCCAGGTTGTGTACCCCAACCCCTTCTTTCTGTGTTGACACACGCTGCGGCCGCGCCCTTGCCCGAGGAAGTCCTGTCTGAAGGTGGAGCCGGCTAGGAAGGCAGCCTCGCCGCCCAGCTGCCCAAGGATGCTGGGCTCAGCAGCATGGAAGGGAGAGGAGGTGAAAGGAGGATAAGCGGTGAGCAAGGAGGCCCCGTGAGGTCTTGTGACCGGCTGGGCCTCCTGGTGCCGCCAAGGTGGCAGTGCCAACACGCAGTACTGAAATACTTGGCCTGTCTCCGAAGCAAACACCCAATCCAAACAGCCCCTAGTGTGTCTCGGAACAGACTGTGTAAATAAGGGAGGGGGTGGGAGGGGGGAGGAAAAAAAACCCAACTGGCCACAGATCCCGCTTTCAAATGCGTTGAAACAAAATAATTCCCTCTCTTTCGCTCCCTCCTGCTCGCTCTTTTTTTTTATTTCCACTGGTGCCGAGGCGTCGGTGGAGCCCAGCGGGTGGCCTGTTAGAGCCCGCTGCCCTCCGGCCGCACGCCTGCAGCCTACCTGGACTGCATAGGAATGAAACCTCCAGCCGTTACATGATATGCCCACGCTGCAGGCCCTGGGAACTACAGCTACTGCATTCAGAGCGCAGGAAACAGAGAAAAAGCTGTTTGCAGAGTGCGGCTGGAGAAGGGACCGGTGGGGGGCGGTGGTGGAGGACAGAGAGGAACAAGAAGGGGGAGGGGGCCGCACAGGGGGTTGTCCAGTTAATCCTCCTTTTCTAGATGGCCCAGCCCCCTAGCCCTGAGTACTGCTCCTTGCTTCCAAACAACAACCCCACAAAATAAGGAGGCGTCCAACTCCCAGGACAGAGTAAGAAATGGAAGGCATAGTCGAAGGAAGTCATCCGGGGGGAACCTCTCTCCAAACTTGTCTCTGAACTCGAAGCCTGTATACAGATCAGGGGCAACTTGCTTATGGCTTGTCTCCGGTTGCATATTCAGTTTTGAACTTTCTAAAGGCAGGGTGCGGCGAGGGGGGTGGGGTGAGGGGGGCCGGGCCGCGTGCCTGAGTCATTTTCAGATTAGAATCGATCTCCCTCTCCCTCTGCAAGTCGAAACAATTGAGTTGTCTTTCCCCTGCCCCTGCCAATGCGTCTTACTCAATCTGGGATCAAAAGGGCGGTGGGGGCAGGCCCCGGGGGAGCATGGCAGTTTTCTGCCTCTTCCATCAGAACTGAGCTGCGGATACCCTAGACCAAAGGGGAAATCAGGCCTGGCTTTGAGGGAACGGTGACAGGGGCTGCACCTGCCGAGCCTGCGGAGGTGATGCTAAAGTGAAGTGAACATTTGCAGGCCTCCCGCTCCCCTCCTCATTCTTCGAAATAGGATTTTGAGTCTGCCCTCCATACAGCAGGCCAGTTCCCTGCAGGCATTTCCCGGTGCCGATTTCTATTCATCCTGACAGACCCAGCCAGGTCAGCAGCGATGGCCCGGGGCTAGGCAGCAAGAAAGTTCTAGGTCCAAGGGACAAGGATGTCGGCAAATCCTTCTGAAGCTCTGCGGTTTTAACGTCATTTAAAAATACTGCTCTGAAGAGCCCTACTGAGATGATCTATCTAGGCAGAGCAAGACTATACCCACTGCGGATGTACACGTCCTTTTCAACATTTCAACAAAAAAACCTTCTTATACATTTCATCTCCCTTTGGCATTCAGAGTCCACTTACTAGAGTGGCACAGACCCAGCCCTGCGCACTAGAGGGGAGAAAAAAAAAAACCCGACAAGGGGATCCCAGCTTTATAAGAATTTACACCACGGCTGGAGGAGACCCAACTGACCCCCTGGAGTTGAACGGTATCTTCAGGTGGTCGCACCTCAAAATGGATGCCAACATGAGCTTTCACTCCTGAGCGGCCACAACATACCAGCATTGCGCTGGGATTTTCTACACCGGAGTTCTAATCCCCAGGACCACCCCAACTATACTTCCATTGCACAGACGAGCAGATGGAGGCTTGGAGGGTAAGCAACTTGCCCAGATTACACGGTGCACAGGGGACACCAGGAGCAGCGTGCCAACCAGCTCCCCTCCTGACCTCGTGTCTCTTACAACACTTAACTTTCCACCTGAACGAACGCTTCTTTGATTCACCTACTTTTGTTAACAGGCAGAACTCCCGATGGGCAGGGGATGAGTCTTCTTTGTGTCCACACCGTCCCCAGTCCCTCCCTTGGCACCCTGTAAACAGCAGAGCCTCAGACCATGTCTACTCTTAAATGGATAAACAACTTGCAAGAGGGAAACCGGCAGCTCTATCACCTCGCTCAGATATTTGTTGAGTAGCTATTATATGCCGCTCATGGAGCCAGGCACAGGACACAAGCGAGTGAGCAGAGGCCCTGGTGTCACAGGCAACTGCCTACAGAGCGAGGAGTCATAGGAGTGAGCTGTGACAGCACAAACCCCTGCGTGGACCAGGCACAATGCCAGGCCCGGAGTTCTAACTGAGAATCAGACCCTGCCACCAAGGTGTTTACCATCTAAGGAAGGAAAACAGGTCCACGAGAGAAAGAGAGAGAGAAAAGGCATTTAAGAGGGAAAGGGAGGCTCACCCAAGGCTCCATATAGGTCAAACGAGAGGTGACCTGGCTCAGTAAATTCTCAATGCAAGAAGAATTCTTCTTCCTGCTGTTTGATCTTACTCTGTACCTAAGCAGTGACAGAGGGAGCACATAACATAAAGTAAAAACACGACATGCCACTACATGCCCACTAGAATGGCTATCATTTTTAAAAGTGACAGCATCAAACACTGAAGAGGAGTGGAGCCACCGGAACTCTTGGGCATTGCTGGTAGAAGAGTAAGTGGTCCAGCCACTTTAGAAAAAGGTTTCTTATAAAACTATGCATATATCTATCTCAAACTCAGCAATTCCACTCCTAAGTCATTACCCTAGAGAAAGGAAAATATAAGTCCACAAGAAGTCTTGTTCCAGAACATTCACAGCAACTATATTCAAAGCAGCCACAACCTAGCAACAGTACAGATGCTGATTAGAAGGAGAAAGGTTAAACAAACTGTGGGATATTCATACAATGGAATACCACTCAGGAATAAAAAGGAATAAATTCCAGATCCATGCAATTACATGGATGACTCTCAAAAGCATCATGCTGACTGAACGAAGATATACAGGGCAGTCCATACTATTATGATGCCTTTGGTGTGAAGTTCCTCTAGAACAGGCAAAACCAACCTAGAAAGAAAGAAGTCAGAAGAGGAGTAGCCACTGGGGATTTTGGGGTGGGGAAAGACTGGGAAAGGGCACACAGAAACTTTCCAGATACTCAGAGGGTTCTATACCTATGATACACTTGAGATTTGAGCATTGCAGGGTATGTAAATCTTACCATAAAAGAAAAAAAAGAAAAAGAACTGCAAGCAAATATTGAATTTGTATTAATGATATGCATGCTGAAGTATTTGGAGAGAAGTATGTATACTACTGCCTGCAACTTACTTTGAATGCATCAAAGAAAATGGGACAAAGAGGCAGTCAGAGAACAGGATGGAGAATGGGTAGGGTATGTGATTAAAATATTTATTGCAGAATCTAAGCACAAGGCATATAGTGCTCACTTTAAAATTCAACTTTTCAGTTTATTTGTAAATTTTCATAACGAAATATTGGAGGGAAAAGAAAATGAGAGCACAACCCAAACAGCTTCACATGAAAAGAATACTGTGCGTTTTCAGAGCTGTTGGCACAAATCCTGAGTGTATATACGTTGGGGAGATGTGGGGAGAAGGGGAGAGAAAAAGAAAGCTTTTAAGGTACTCAGGGCTGGATTTTAAAAGCCCCTGATATAGAGATTCACTTTGGGGTCTGGGTTAAAAACAAAGTCAGGACTGCCAGGTCTGCATTCAGTTATCCTGTGCAAGATGTAATTTCCTGTTCCGTGGAATTAAGTACCTTTTGGACATGAAATACCTCTCACTAAATAGCATTTTGATGAGTTAAGTGTAAATGAATCAGAAACAAATGGATTAAGTTTCGCGGCACACGTACAAGCTTGAAAAAGGAAAAAGGAAAAGGAGGGGCAGACATCACCAGGTAGCGAAAGGATCTCCGTTTCAAACTGTGGACAAAACCAACGTTCTGGAAATATTTGATTGACTTGCTGATCCCCAGCCCATCCACCAAGGGCTTCTCGGGCCCCCGCTCTTTAATATTCAAATGACTTTGAAAAACATTTCTCCTCCTGGAAAGCATGGGGGAAAGGAAACGCTTTGAAGCCCTCCTCATTATTTAATTATTCTTTTCAAAGGTAAGGCCGTATATTTTTATCCAATATTAAATAAACATTTTCTTAAAGTCAGATGTTCAAAGCCTGCAGGCCTCTGATGTCGGTGGGGGATGTTTTCTGTTTTGTGTTCTGCAGAGTGAATGAGGAAGGTACCTCCTGTTGCCAAATGTTATAGAATCGCAAGACTTTAGACCAAGGAAGTCTAACCCGCCCCAGTGCTATGGCGGAAGAGACAGAGACTCAGACAGGCTCTAGGGGCCTTCCTTGAGCAGCTAGCAGTGGCCAGCTGGGGCCAGCACGAACACAGGGATGTTGGTTTCCAGGCCCATTGACAGAGCACTCTCTACAAGAAAGTGTGGGCTCAGGCTCTGAGCCGCCATCCTGGGGCCCCCTTTCCTGGATAGATAAGCTTATCGAAATGTCTTTTATCAGATACTTCACCTCCCAGAACCTCAGGTCCCTAGAGATAAAGGAGGCAAAATGAAAGCCACCATCTCCCCAGGGACAACAGAGACTTCCCAAGCCTTTAGAGGTAAGGTAAGGTGAGAACACACAAAGTCAAAGCACCTTTATGAGAGGATCGGGCTAAGAATAAAAGAAATCACACCTAGGAAGGATCCTTTTTTTACCTGGCCTAATTTAGATCCACCATAGGAAACACAACCCACAAAGATGATTTAGGCACAAGAGATGGGACAGTGGAATAGGGATGGGAATGGCATAATAACGATTCTCAAATACTTAATGTTGGAGTAACAGCCCATAAATTCCTCTTAAGTGATCTAACAAATAAATACAATTCACACTCCCCTCTATCATAAAAATGGCAACCATTAGCACAAAAAATTTCAGAAATTGGTGTATTTAGAGAAGATACATTCAACATCCAACATATCGAGGCATCCACTATTCATAATACTGCATTGTCACATTTAATTCTTGCTATAGTCTTATGGGATCAGGGTCATTAAACCCAATTTATAGATTCAATGAAGTAACTGCCTGTCATGGTCAAGTTCATGTGTCAACTTGGCCAGGTGGTGGTACTTGTTTGTCTGGTTGGGCAAGTGCTGGCCTGTCTGTTGGGATGAGGATATTGTATAGAATTAAATCATGATCACATCAGCTGCATCCACAGCTGATTCCATTTGTAATCAGCCAAAGGGGAGTGTCTTCTGCAATGAGTGATGCTTAATTTAATCACTGGAAGCCTTTTGGGGAGGATTCAGAAGAGACAGGCTGTCTTCCTTCTCTGGCCGGTGAGCTTCTCCTGTGGAGTTCGTCCAGACCCTCCATAGGAATCGTCAGCTTCACAGCCTTCCCTGCGGATTTTGGACTCTGCATTCCCATGGTTACGTGAGAGACACTTTTATAAATTTTACATTTGCGAGTGTTTCCTGTTGATTCTGTTTCTCTAGACAACCCTAACTAATACACTGCCCAAGGCCACACAGCTGGTAAGCAATGGATTCAAACTCAGTTCTCTCTGATTCCAAAATTTATACTCTTAATCAAAGCCCATCTTGGCTGCCTGGTTGTCCTCAGAAGGGTGGATTTAAACTCTGAAGGATCCATAAAGTTTGATAAAGAGATGAGCTACCATATCAACCCCCCACCCCCCAAAAAAACAAATTACATTTGAATGCTACTTTCTTTTCAGAGAGAATGAACTTAGCTGGTTTTTCAAAACATGAAATAATGTTCATAGCAAACTAGAAAATTACAATCATCTATAATCCCAGCACTCAGAGCTAACCTGTTAATCTTTTACTAATGTTCCTTACCAAATTCTTAAATGTGCTCAAATGCTTTAAAACAATTTTTTTTTAATTCGGAATAATATTAGTGTTAAAGAAAAACTGCAAAGACAGTACAGAAGTGTCCTGTATATCCTTTATCCCAGCTTCCCCAAATGTGATTGTCGTTAAGTACAAAGGCACATTTGTCAAAACCGGGAGGAAATGGACACTGAGACATTACCATCCACAAGACTACAGACTATTCCACCAAGGTGTTTTTTCTTTTCTAAGCTCCAACCCAAGGTATCATATTATAATGCACTCATTTATTTTTAAAGAAATTGATTTTATTCAATAATATATCATGGACCTATTTCTATATCAATAACTATAAATTGGCAGCTTCCTAGTAACACACTCTATGGATGGGTGATACTGTCCTACAGAAGGTCATTTCCATGGCTTTCACTGTTCACTGTCCCATAAAAGCAGGATCGGTAAATTTATCCGTACTGTGCTGAGCTGTCCGACAACATCCTTATAATAAATTTCTGGCAGTGCATTGGTAGTGAGTCAAGACTACGTCCTTCTAGGCTTTTAACTCATTTGGGCACACTCTCCTCCAATCTGCCTTGCGACCAGAAAGTTAATCATTTTAACTTAGATTCATTTTGGCCAATGAAAGACTTAGTTGGCATATCAACCCTTCCATTGCCCTAGAGAAAAAACCATGGGGATGGAAAGAGTTAATGGACTTTCAAGACAGTCATTTTTCCCAAGCCAGACTGAGCCTTTAAAGAACCACCCAGAAGTTGAAACTTCATTCTCTTCCATTCAAGCTACTGCCATTCTCCCCTCCAGATCTGGCAGAGTAGTGAGCATCACGTCTTTGACATTCCAAGCATGGAATTACTTTCGGGGTGCAGAGGCAACCCTCAGTGAATTTAATTTCCTTCTCATCTCTCTGTAGTGTCTACTGAAACTTCCTGAAGGAAAAGCTTTGACCAAGCTTGAGCAGTAATTGATGCAGCAGGAAGAACAAAAGGATTTGAATGTCAGCAGGGTTTTGTGCCCTTTTTTTATGGAGAAAGGAATAGAGGGATGGGTAGAGATTACGAAACTGCTTGCATATCTAGAAACGGCTCAAACTGAGCTTCAACCAGGAACCTGCCCAGCATGCTAACTTTGGCCATCATCTCTGTTCCAAATGAAGCCCAGATTTTATTTTGAGACTCCCGTTCAACAATGCCAAACACTCTGTCCCCATGCTCAGAAACACTGTGAAATGCTACACTTGAGATGATATATTTGGGGAAAAAGGTGGCAGGGAAAGTTTAAAGAAATTGAGCCCTACCACATGCTGGGGAATTCTTAAGCACCAGCCTGGCTTGCAAAATAAAAAAAACAACAAGCTACTGGTCAGAGGGAATGTTCTTCTGTGCCAGGACTCAGCTTGAATTAATACACAACAAAACCTCTTAAAGGGGGGGGGGGGGGGGTACGCTGCTTTAAAGCAAGAGTTTCTTCTCTAGATGAAACTGATTTAAAATAACAAGAAGTTGAGCATATTCTGGAAAGAGAAGAGTTGCAACGTGAAATATTTTCTTTGCCCCAATGTTTGCAATTCTGTCCCTCTGGTCAAGGCCACTCCGTGTCAGAAGGGACGAAGCCTCTGGAATGAAGGCTGGCAGTTCCATGGTCCCAAGCAAAGCAATGTCCATCAGTGCAGGCTTGCTGTCCCCTGGGCCTCTGCGGGCTGCAGAGTGATGGACAGAACCCATTGCACTTTCGAATTCTGCCCAGAAACCACAGGAGGATTTTTGCCCAGGAGAGAGAAAATCTCATTGGTTATAGGGAGCTAGCATCTGCCCAGAGGACATTCACACTCTCTTCCTGCATGGCCCCTGGCAATGAAGAAGGAGAGGCCTTCTGTTTTGAACCTGCTTGGGAGGGAAGGAACAACAGGCTCTATCTAAGGCAAAGGGGCATTTTTTCTCATTTGCTGAGAAAGTATTACAGCAAGGACAGGGAAGCAAGCTGCTGCAAAGGGAGACCCCAAAGCCTTAGAAACTAAAGCACTGTACTCCATTCAACATCTTCCAAGGTAAAGCAAATGTATTTATGCTAGAGGGGCCTTTTTAAGTCTATTTAGAGATCTTTGCTGTTTAGGGAAATCTTAAATTGAAGTCCAAGCTCTCACCAGAGCAAACCATATAACTTTCCTTGGGTGAATACACAGACAGGGACATTATCATGAAGCAGAATTTGAGAAAACTTACCCCAACGTGAGGGTTTACCAGAACCCTGAACTGCAAACAATACTCCCTCAATGTGTGTATGTTTGTTTTCTTACAATTGTGGATAGTTATGCATGCTCTGTAAGCACAAACTGTACAAGAAGGAGGCTAGAGGGACGGATCTTCCAATTGTAAAGAAAACGTGCAGCTGGAATCCAATGAAACTTGCCACCAATTAAGTCTGATGTCCAGAAACAACCATAGGGTTGTTGAGCCACGTAGCATAAAAGAGAAACCTCCTTCAGCAGGGACTAGTACAGCTGGTGGGTGGGAGGAGGGAGCCAGGGAAAGGAAAAAACTCCCTGCAAGTCCCTCTAGAGGCAGTCTGGCCCAGAGTGCTGGCTCACAATAAGCAAAGCCACATGACTCCTGTTCTCCAAGGCTTTGATTCAAGCCAGGGTAGGTGGGATGCTGAGGGCGCCAGAGTTGGCTTAGGAGTACCAGCTGCAAGGAAGGGAGCTGAGGGCCCAGTTGTTCCTTTCCTCTCCATGTCTCCAAGTCAGAGAACCCAGGAGGTGTGATTTAAGTACAGCTACTTCCACCCTCACGCGACCCCACCCACAAAGGCCATACATTACCTTTTTACCTCCCTATCACCTATAATCCCAGCAGTTGTACATTCATTTGCATTTAAATGCAAACATATTTAAGAAAGTCAGAATGCTCTCAGGCCCTGACCTCTCTGTTGGGTTGGTTCATCCAGCCTATTTTCCTGGCTGGAATCAATCCTATAAGTGCATGGGGTCATCTAAATATAAATAAATAAACATATATATATATATATATATATATATATATATATATGAATCCATACCTTCCAGAACATTCCTCCTTCTCCCTTCAGCTACTCTGAGGTTCCCCTGCAGCATGAACCTGGGTTGACCACCGCATTTTTTCCATATCTAGAGAAATAACGGCAAAGAATAATTCCAGAATATGGGGCACTTTAGGTGTGAAATTCAGGGATGGTCCCCATTCATAAAGTAACATGAGAGCTCAGTGTTCCCTAAAGCCAAGAAGAGGGGTGCAAGGACAGAAGACACAGGGAGTGGGCATCTAATCCAAAGGCCAGTTCATAATGTGTCCTTGCCTTCTCCATCCTCCCAGAAGCCAAGAGGAGCCTTTCTTGCTTACCTACCTGGAGGTGGGGAGTGAGAAGAGGGGACAGGGGAGTCACAGCACTAAGTGACTCTGGGCAGTGCCCTACTCAGACCACCCAAGCCTTCCAACTGCACTAAGCAGATGGCATGAGCCAGGTGGGGGCCACAATGTGTACTGCTAAGCTCCTGGCCAATTTCTCAGGAGGCTGTTCATCTTGGCCACCCATGCTCAGAGGGTCTTACTCCACATGCACAAAGCCAGGGGAGGAGCTAGAACCTCCTAGATGGCAGAGAGGTCACTTCAGGAGCTCTGGGATCATTCATTCATTTCTGTCTTCAACAAATAAAGAGCCCACTCTGTGTCAGGTATTGGCGATGTAATGCGAAACAAAACTGGGCATATCCTCAGTCCAGTGGCGATAACAAACATTAATCAAATAGCCACAATAACGAATGTATGAGTGCAAATTGAGTCATGCCCTCCAAGGGCTAAAAGCCCAGGTGCAATTCCCTGGTTGACAAAGGAACTTGGCCAACAAGGGTAGAGATGGAGCATGATGAAGACGTTGCTGATCTGCTCTTACTTTGTGTGAGCTATTTATTCTTTCTAAGCCTTTCTCTCCTCATCTGTAAAATGGGTATAATCGTTACACCATCTCACATGATGACATGCAATCACTACGCCATCTCTCTAAGTCTCATTTCCTCATCTGTAGAATGGGCACAGTCATTATACCATCTTACCTCTTAAGAGGTACAAGCAATTTAAGGACTGCATTTAAGGACCAAGCCAGTGAAAACTGTCCATAAATGTTGGCTTGTATTATTTGAAGGATCCCTTGGAATGAATCCCCAGAGTCTGTCTCAGCAAAGCTGCAGAGACCCACACTCATCCCTTCCCCCAAAGGACAGGCCGGGCTTTTACTGGATCTCCTCAGTAGGTTCTGAGATCCCTTTGCAGTTCCCTCATGTAGCCAGATTGCAGCGAGAAACTCTAATCACTCCTGTTACTGTGGTCCTGGATCTCTTTAAGCAGCCCATGCCAACGCCGTGGGGGTTTCTTGGTGACTCAGCCCTGGCCCCAAACGAGCTGGATGCGCTATCGCTCAGCCAGGATATGGCTCGTAGCCCGCGAGCTGCTGCCAGGAGACAAAGCTGCTCTCCCTGGCCTCCTGAAGAGCCTTCCCTTCCATTTCACCGGCCTCCGGGGTCGCCACCACCAGCCCCGAGATGGACACTCAGAGGCTCCAGCCCCTTGAAGGCTGGAAGGCAAGGCTGTCACCCACCTCGACCCCAGAAACTGGCCCAAGCTCCAGGCTGAAGAAAATCAGGCAGCGTTGTTTCCGCTTCCTTTGCTCTCCGTGGAGGGTGGCTTATCGGCGCCTAGACAAACCTTTGCTTGTTTTCTCCTAGCTTAGGAGGCAGGGCTGGAGAACCAGCAAAGTGAGGGGATCAACGCTGGTGCAAATCCATTCGCCCCAGAAAGTCCAGGAGCCCCACTGAAATTTTATTTGGCCTTTGCCCACCGGTTTCCAAGCAACACAACACTAAATCCATCAGAACGCTATCTCAGAGTCAGTGAACTGGAAGGCACTGGAAAGCCCTGGAGCTCAACCTCCCTGAGCCAAAGAGTGAAGGGAGGCTGGGATAGAAAGGAGAAGGAAGCACGCTCTCTGCCCCGGGCACACAGCCCCAGGAGACTCCTCTTATGGCCAAAGAAAAGGAGGCCCCCTCTCTACAAGGTGAGACAAGGTCACTGACAGTGGCTGGGACCAGGCAGCTCATTGAACAGGACCACTCCCCACCGTTTTCCATGGACACCCGGCAGGGTGGTGTATGAGCCTTCCAGGATGAGCTCACGGGGCCAGGGTCAGCACCAGCAAATTAGCACAAGTCTACCTTTCTACTGAAAAGCAGACTGCTTCCTCCAGCTCAGCTCTCCTCTCTGGTTAGCAGAATCCTTCAAACATACCTGCAAAGTCCTAGCAAGTGTTGCTCAATCCCTCCGAAGGAAAATATTTTTAAAGTTATTCTTCACTTGTCCTAATCTTTCTCCCAGGGACAGCTTTCTAATCATATCTGAAACAATTTCATCACAAGGGTTCAATATCAAGGGCTGCCTTCCCTATTACTCAAATCTGGATTTATACACAGAGGCACAATGTGCCAAATCTGATTCTGGGGGATGTTTTAGGAGGGATTCTGGCATTTCAAAAAGGGTGAATGTAACTGCATTTAAATACCGCTGTAAGCTTGACTTCAGAAAAAATCCACAGGGCCCTAGAGAACAAAATACACACACACAATATTAGGGAGAAAATAAGAAGGAAATTAACATCTTTTTGTATGCCTGAACTGTGGCACTTTATTTTTAATTAATAATAAAAAGCTACCTCCTTCGGAAAACAAAAGCGGGTTAAGGGGAGTTGTGGAATTTCCCCTTGGGTGGGTGTGCCTAATTAATTATCTTCCTCTCTGGAGCAATGAAAATTGCCTACAATCTAGAGTGACGATGACTGTACAACTAAATGATGCTGTAAAATACCGTTGATTTTGGATAGAATAAGTGCTATACGAATAAAAAATAAATTATGATTAAAATTTTAAAAGTGGGTTAGGGTCCAAATGCCAAGCAAAGCAACTGACTCATCCGAAGATTGCACGGCCGAAACACGCCCATCTGCACTGCCCAGCTCGAGGGAAAGGCCTGTGGGCCACCAGCCAGCAGTGGGAGCCACAGTGGGTTGCGGGCCATGGGCTGGGGGCAGCCCAAGCCCTCCCTTCACACCACAAGACACAGCAGGCCAGGGGCAAATAATGCATAAAACAAAGACCCAGTTGCTAATAAACAGCCAGAAACCTGACACCCTGCGCCCCCCCAGCACCCCCAAATTCTCCTTTGTGCCCCTGCACACAGTAAGTCTGCCCTAAGCTTCCTAGAACTCCACTGAGCCTGGGTCAGGCAGTACATAAAATGAAGCCACTTTCCTCCGAACCTAGGGGGGCTTCTGAGCTCCTTCACACCTTCTGGAATCCATGTGTGTCACTCAAAAGTAATGGACAGCAGTGTCACCAGTGGCAGGAGTTCAGCCTGGCAGGATGGAACCAGAGGGAGTTGGGAATAAACTTGGCCCCTGGAAAAACTCCAAAAATGATGGGGCAGATGAAAAAAGAAAGAAAAGACAAGAAATGGGGAAATTATGCTGCTCACATGGACATAAGCAGATTTTCTGCTTGTCACAGAACAAGCCTGAATCTGAGTTTAGAGCCCTTCAGAGTCCTGAAGGCCAGCAAATGTATCTAAAACCCTGAGTACTTTCTAAAAGTTGCCAAAACTCTAGACTGGTGAAGGGTGATTGGGAGTAGGAGAAGGGGGTTACACTGATATGATTTTTTACCCTAGATTTGATTGACGATAACCAATTCCTGCACACGTCCTAAGTGTCAGATACTACAGGCGTGATTGACAAGAATGAATACAGTCAACCCTCACAGCCCTACAGGATGGGCATGGCCATCCCTATTTTACAGGTGGGGAAACTGAGGATACACAGAGAGGCAAAGGCAAAGCTGAGTCACAAGCTCCTATCCAACTCTAGAGCCCACACCCCCTAACTCCGCTGCGCTGACACGGATTAAAATGAAGGGCCTTTCCACACAGCATGCCGAGCCCAGGCATCCAAAGAGGAATCGTTCTCACAAGTCCCCAGGTTCCGATCCAGAAGACGGAAGGAGAGTAGCACTTGGCCAGCTCAAGGCGGGTGGAGGGGTCATGGGGCAGAGAGGGAAGGCCTGGCAGTTTCAATCAAAGTCCAAACCAGCTCCCCAAGTAGGCAGGACAGATTCTTCACTGGACGAAGACATCAAAGGCAGGAGCAAGCTATTCCTGCCCGTGAAGAAGTTATGACCACAGCACTGGTGCTCAGCAACTGCCCCACCGGCCCTCGGAGGAGTCCCCACCCTGAGTAAACCTGCAAAGAATCCCGAGCTCTTTCAATGAAGCATGAGCCCGAAGCATGGGGCCAGCTCTCCCCAAGGTCCCACCCAGCCTCTAATGACCGTGTGGCTTAGAACTGGACACCCCCCACCAAGACCTTGAAATTTATAAACTCGGTGTTTAGAGAAAGGGTGGAGGGAGCAGAGGGAAGGAAGAAGGCATGCGAGGCAGCCGGGCAAGACAGAGTGCTGCCTTCTGATGCGACTGCGGGGGCAGGGAGCAGCCTGGAGGTTCCCTCCCACCCCCCCCAGGCCACCCCCAGGGCCTCCCGCAGCTCCAGACTCCCCCATCTCTGCGTCTCTGCCCACCCGCAGGCATCTTGGTTACTTTCTTGGAGCTGGATGGGAGTCCAGTGGCTTTGATCTGCATAGCAGAGGCCACAACAATTTATCTGAACTGGACAAACAAGGTAGCTGTTACTAGAGGAACTCTGACCATTTTTAATGGCTCAGGGAGGTGGGGAGCGGGGAGCGGGAAGCTTTGCAGCATGAAGAAGGGCAGGCAAGGAAAGGAATCAGAAAGCAGGCAGAAAACTCCAGGGGGAATTCCGTTGGGGCAAAGATAAAAGGGAGCTGTAAAGCAATTTTGACAGGTTAACAGACAGGTAATATTCCGAAGGTGTTTACTTAACCAGGCTAGCGCTCCATGCAGTGCCGATTAAGCTGAGGCACGAGAGCCTCAGCAGCTAAGGGTTTCACAGAAACAAACATCTAGTCAGAGAAAACCAAATAACAGCCAGTCAGGTTCTGGCAGCTGCTCCCCCAGCTCAGAAGCCACCCGGAGATGCTTCCTCGAGACAGATCTGTGAGAGCCAGCTCCCAGCGGGGTACGTGGCAGGGGCCTGCCCCCCCCCCTTTAACATGGGGTCCTGGAGCTGGGGGACCAGGAGGACCAAGGAGACAAGCCCCCTTCCTCCCCCTGCTTTAAGGCAGACCAGTTCTGAGATTCCTAGTTCTAGAAAGAGGGTCTCGCTGGCCCCACCTGCTGCCCCGGGGCTGCTGGCTCAGGACACTTAGCCAGCCAGGAAATTCATGCCAGCTCCAAATCCCTGTCTGCCCACCCTGATTCAGACCCCCACTCCACCATCTCCCAGCTCCAACCCACTGGGTAAGTTTCGCAACCTCCTCAATTTTCTCATCTATAAAATGGGACAATGATTCTTACAAGGTTGTAAGGGTGCAATAATTAATGCATTGACTATCATTAATTATGCTTTAATGTGATTGATGTACATTGATTCATATTTTATGAATAATTGGATCATTGAGGCCTAAATAAATAATGTGAGAATTAAATAAAGCACAAAGCCCGGATCACAGTCAGTACCCAACAAAATTTCATTCCCTTCTACCACTGCACTAGCACATATTCACCCAGATTCAGAACACCATCTTCCACAGGCCTGAGCCTTAGACACTAAGGTGCCTAATTTAAAAATGTGTAGGAGTTGTTGCATCTCAACCCATATTCTCACAGCATGGGAAGAAAGCTCCTTACGGGGACTAACCCCAGAGAGATGTCATGCTGGTTTAGGAACCATGGTGGCACACCCCAAGACACCCCCAGTCTCTGAGAGCCTGGCAGCCACTCTCAGCAACCCAATACACCTTCCCATCTCCATATTACTCAGAGTGCGTTAAAGTCATCAAAGACCTTGAACCAGCACACAAGGGGTGCCAAGATTCTGACTTCATTTCCTACAAGGCTCCCTGGCCTCTGTTACAGGACACTATTTTGAGGTTGGATTATATATTTTTAGGTTATTTGGAAAATCATTGTGGCTTTAAATAATAAAATTCTGAGTGGCATCTGTCAGACCCGATTACCATGAATCTGCCAAGCAGCATTTTCTTTCTTTTTTCATTTTTAAAAGAGAAATGAAGTAAGTGTTACCCAGAAAGGTCTCTAAGAGTCTGCAGGGTTGTGTATTAAACACTCCCCTGAAACTGGCCCCAAAGGCTTGTACCAGAGACCTAGCTACAGGCCCAAGGCAGTTTGCTCAAAAGGCTGAGCTGGCAAATACCTCCAAAAACACCAGGCAGGAATGAGAGACTCTTGAAAAGAACAGCAGGGTCATCTGGTCAACCTCTCTCATTTCACTGACAGGGAAGCAATGGCCCAACAAGGTTAAAGACTTGACTCAATTTTACAGGTAGCTTACAGGGAAGCCAGGACAACAGGCAGGGCTCCCTGAGGCTCCATCCAGCATTTTCCAAATTAAACTGTGTGGGCCCTTCATTTCTTCTTTTCCTGCGACTTCAAACAGCACAGCAATGAGTTCCGATTTACCAGCTAAGATATCATCCTTTGGCTCTGATCATTTCACCACAGTTTGCTCCACATGAGTCTCTGTCCAATCTCTTTATTTGCAGGATACAATCATTATCCATACTCAGAAAAGTGCATCTTTTATGACCATCTCTTGGTTATCCAACACATGAGCCTCACCTAGCATGGGTCTGCTGGCTTAGGAAATACCTGTGGCCATGGCAGTTCCATCCTGAGGGGAAGGAACCATCTGCAACATGAACTTGGAACGTTTGAGTTCCAACAGCCTTGACTTAAGAGAGCCGGGACTGTTGGATCACATATCTACCAAAAGCCATTCCCCTAACCCACAATCTCCACCAAGCCCCAAGTACCAAAAACTTCCTGATGCTCCCCTATGACTGGGGAGCGTATGAAGACACAAAAAGATTGTGTGTGACCAAGACTCTGAGCCAAATACCTGTGAATATCAAGAACAGGTTCCAGCTGCTATCCAAAGAGAGGTACAGTTGTTAAAAATCGAACTCAAAGTATTTTTTAGTGAGAAAATGAAGTCCAAACTAGTCCCTGGGAGTTATTGATGGTATGATTTCACAGAACCTTCTTAACTCCCCCCAAAGTTTTATCAACATACACTTAATGTTTTATTTATTTATTTATTTTGCCACTCTCTCATTAGGATTAACTCAGGGCCTAGCACAACAGAAGCTGTCAGTGAATATTTGATGAGTAAATGGAGAAATATGGAAGGTAAACCTTTTAGAGAAAACTATGAGATATGCAAATGCATGTAAAATAAACACGCACTTGATTATACACAGCAGGAGACATGGGATGAGTTGGGAGTTCATTGAAACCAATGGAAAATTCATTTTCCAAGTTTCCAGGCTTCGAACCATTCTTCCCTATCAATACCTTGGTGGTACAGAGAAGGCTACATCTTTCTCCCCATGTTACCAAGAAAAAATCTAAGGAACAGAGACCATGAAAAAACTTCCCAGAGTCTCAAAATGAATGAACAGAAAAGCAGGGAGTCGCACTCAGCTGGCCCATCTTCCGTGGTATTTTCTATTCTCTTGAAATGATGCTTTAGATATCTCTCAAAAAGTATAGCTTACGCATCACACCAAAAGCCTTCAGACTATACTACCTCAGAGGACAGTGAAATGATCCCACAGCCCATCGATGTTGGAAGAGTGTTAGACTGAGCCTCAAAGTTTTCTATACAGTGATAGCCTTATGGGATGTCTCCCGAAAGAATCCAGCTTGGCCCTGGCATGCTTCCATTTCGCCATCTAACACACCGAATCTACCCCGAGAAGCTCTCAACCAGTGAGTGTGAAAATGCCTAGCGGTGAATACAGTAGTTGCTCAATACATGTTAAATTAAGAAGAATCTGAGTCCATGCCTTAAAAAACTCTAAGCTTGAAAGGTATTTTCAACCACCATCTCCTCAACAGGGCGAGAAGCAGAAAGGAGAGTGACTCCATTTCATTGCCACAGCAACTATCCCTCCATCCTTAACACCCAAACTCAGATAAAGGGGCCAACCTCTGAGGCACTACAGGGCTCCCAGGGAGCCTCCCCCAGTATTCTGAGATTATTTTCTCGAGGGAAAGCTAAAATCATTCCATCCACCAACGGCCAGGGGGCTCCCTGAAAAGCGGGCTGCAGGTCTCAAAACAAAGCAACTCGGTAAAATCAGCAACGATTGCTATAACTTAGTTAGTCAAAGTCCAAAAACCCGCCACTCTTACAAGGAGGAAGAGGAGAAGGAAATTTAAAAAATCAAGAAGGAAAAACAAGTGAGGCAGGTAGAGACTTCTAGGCTGAAATAAGACTTCCAGCATGAGACCTGGCCTCTCTGTCAGACATGGGGCAAGAGGTTTCTCCTGCATCCTCTCCCCAGCTGGCGAGGCAGGCATTCTCTCCAGAGGAATACATACCTTTATCCCCTCTTGGCAAAGTCTACTCCAAGAAAAGGAAAACATGTTTAACCAGAGATACAGGATAGAAAGGGCAGCCGGCTCTTAAAACTCGGGTCATAAATGTGCTCGAAGGTTGTTTTTGCCCTTAAAGGAAATAAAATTTATGGTTTGTCAGATAAGTAGAAAGGAAAACCCTCAGGATGGAAGCACTGCCAGATAAAAGTCTGCAAATGAATAAAAAGCTTTCTTAAAATAAGGTGTCTACATACTCCAGAAAAAAAAAAAAATTCATAGGATCCACCAAGCTTCATTTTGAACTCAAACCAAACCTAGAAACACTCTGGCAAAAAGATCTTCCTTCTTGGTTGCTTTGGGTGTCTACTGGTCATTTCACTGTGAAAGTGCAACCTCTTCCTTGTGAAGCAGTAATAATCACCAAAAGTGGTTACCTCTGAGTAGGAGGGTACTGACTAAGAAGTGACATGGTGGAACTTTCTGGAATGCTGGAAATATTCTATGTCTTAACTTGGACAATTATTGCATGAGTGTGTGTGTGTATATATGTAAAAATTAATGAATGTGTATACTTGCAATTGACATACTTCAGAGTTTGTTTTGCTTCCTGTATACTTCATACACACACATGGAATTTTTTAAGTTACTACAAGGTTTATATTACTCCTGACTAAAACCAAGTCATCGGTTGAAAAGGGCCCCAATCAACCAGTAATTTCATCCACCCACCCCTGTTATCTAAGCCATTGTCACCAACGTGTCATCTAGAGAAAGGAGAGTAACTGAAACTCAATTCAAACAGCGTTATTTCCTGGTTGGATGGTTTTGCTAGAAAGTAGCTGGAAATCAATGACAAAAGTAAGAAAAGATTCTCACCAACAAGGCTTTCCCCAAATCAGGCTGAAATCTGTCACGCTAGAATATTTACAAAGGTGTCCTCTTCCCATAGAATATTGAATAAACACTTTCTTTTCAGCAAGGCAGCCTTTCAAATATCAAAAGCAATTGATATCCTCACCGCAGTCTCCTCTCGTTCAGATAAATCATTCACTCAGCATGCAGTACGTATAGAATATTCTCAACACGACAACTATTTCTTACGTGTTAGGGTTTATCAGACCCCTTCACTGTCCTGACTACTCTCCTCCAAATATACTCCAGGTCGTAGGATGCCGACAAACCACCTACCCGAATACACTCCACGTGCCCTGGAAGAGAGTTTGACTGATTTTCTCATGGTTTGGACACTGTGATTCTATTAATGCAGCCGGATATTTTGATCATATCAGTGACTTCAAAACACCCAGCCTCGTTTGTGCAATTTTTTGTGCAATTAACCTTTTCCGACAAACGTAGGCCCTTGCTAAGTTTCCTCTTGCTAGTTCCAGCCCCCAGCTCCTGCCCCTTGAGGTTCCCTTTGGAACCTGCTCCGATGGGGTGTGCTGGCTGCACGCCCTGTTTGGTACCATCTTCCTCCACACCAACTGCACCAGTCTTCAGGGTACATGGCAAGAGCCACCGCACACTCCTACACGGTTCAAAGCCAGTATGAGCTCAGCGTCAATGCTACAAATAAGCTGCTTCTGCTGAAAATGAGGCGGCCTGGGAACCATGCGCTGAGGCTGCCTCTGGCGGGCAGCCCACCAGGCTTGAGTACATCAGGTCACACTGGGCGCCTCGAGCCTCCCTTGTTTCCACGTCTATCCACCCTACACTCAGCTCCCCAGTGTCTCTCTGCTCCTTTCGTCATCATTTCATTTCCCTGCTTGATGACCCAGGACCACTACCGTACCCGCGCCACCAAGTCCTAACTCCTTGGTGTGGTGCTCATCTGCCCTCCTCCCCGCCCTCCCCTTATCTCTAAGCAGTCCTCCCAGGCCATCTAACCCAAGAGATGTCCTGATCACCCCCTCCATACTCCTCCCTGGGAGGCCCCAGGCTCTGGGAGAGGGGAGCACAGTGATACCCCCAAAGGGCCCCGGGACGTCATCAGTCCCTACACAGCTCTCCCCGAGCCTCACTCCATTTTTAAGCTCAAGGAGCTGGGCTCTTCTGTGCTCTTGCATAATGTTTCCTTTGCCTCCTCCCTCCACACTTCCTTCAGCCCAGCAAAGCCTCCACCTGCTCTCCTTGGCTGCAATTTACCCGGACCACGTGGGGAGGAGCAGACCCTGGGACAACTTTCTCAGAGGTTACAGCCAGGAGCTTTCCGGGCAAAGCCCATCCTCTTCCGGCTAGCCCTTCCGCACCCCCACCCCCACCCCAGCTCACCTGCAGCGCCCTTCCCTTGGAAAACTCCCAGCCACCCCGTCCCTCCTGGCTGCCCTCCATTCACGCTGCACACTGTCTCTTCTGGAACCATCTAAATGCACCTGCTATGCCCTCATGGTGACAACAGTAGCTGATATACACTTAGTGCAGACACTGCTTGAATGTTTCCTCATTATAACTCATTTAATCCTCGTAAAATTACACAGTAATGGATGTGTCATGATGGCTCAGTGGCAGAGTTTTCACCTGCCATGCCAGAGAACCGGGTTCAATTCCCGGTGCCTGCCCATTTAAAAAAAATTTTTTTACATGGCAATTACTTTTAGTCTACCCATTTTACAGACATGAAAACTGAGGCACAGAGAGGCTAAGTAACTTGTGTAAGGATACACAGCTAAAGTTCAGACTGTAAACTCTTGGAGGGGTGTGTGTGTGTGTGTGTGTGTGTGTGTGTATACTTTAACCTCTCAAGGTATCTTCTATAATATTTTATTCATCCAATGGGAATTTACTAATTTTCTTTCAGTGTGCATCCCTGTTGGGGGCAGGGAAAAGAACAATGGACAAATGGGGGTTGGGAGAATGCTTTACTGAGTCTCCCCTGGCACCCCAAAAGTGTCCCCAATGCACCTGCGCACAGTCCCGCCCCCAGCCCACGCCTCCGACAGGACTTGCAGGTGCCTTGACACCTCCCAGGGTCACTCATAAGAAACACAGGCAGGAGGGTCAATCTTCCGTCCTTGACAGCATGGCCTTGAAGCCTCTCAGGGCCTGGGAAGCCCGGCAGCAGGCAGGAGGATGTCTCCCCGCCCGGGGACCTATCTGCTAACCATGGGACACACGCCAACGCCCTGGGAGCCCTGGGAACCTCTGTCTGCCCCTTCCTGGAGACACTGTTTCTTCAGGACGTGGTCTCTCTAGGAGAGCAGCAGGCCTCATGCACTGCAGAAAACAGGGGGAGTCACGGTCGCAGGAGAAGGCACTCATGTCACCTTTATTTATATTCCTGCACCAATTTGCAGAATTGCAATTGACACACCAGCCAGGAGGTACCAGCCCGGGTAAGTACACCCACACAGGCCCAGGTACACAAACGCGCAGGCCCAAGAACACACGCAGGCCCAGGTACACACACACACACACACACACACACACACACACACAGCCCAGGTGCATACATACACACACACAGCCCAGGTGCATACACACACACACACACACACAGCCCAGGTGCATACATACACACACACAGCCCAGGTGCATACACACACACACACACACAGCCCAGGTGCATACACACACACACAGCCCAGGTGCATACATATGCACACACACACAGCCCAGGTGCATACACACACACACACACACACACACAGCCCAGGTGCATACACACACACACAGCCCAGGTGCATACATATGCACACACACACAGCCCAGGTGCATACACACACACACACACAGCCCAGGTGCATACACACACACACAGCCCAGGTGCATACACACACACACACACAGCCCAGGTGCATACACACACACACACACACACAGCCCAGATGCATACACACACACACAGCCCAGGTGCATACACACACACACACACAGCCCAGGTGCACACACACAGCCCAAGTGCATACACACACACAGCCCAGGTGCACACACACACACACAGCCCAAGTGCATACATATGCACACACACACACACAGCCCAGGTGCATATACACACAGCCCAGGTGCATACACACACACACACACAGCCCAGGTGCACACACACAGCCCAGGTGCATACACACACACAGCCCAGGTGCACACACACACACACACAGCCCAGGTGCACACACATACACACATACAGCCCAGGTGCATACACACACACACACACACACAGCCCAGGTGCGCGCACACACACACACACAGCCCAGGTGCATACACACACACACACAGCCCAGGTGCATACACACACACACACACACACACAGCCCAGGTGCATACACGCACACATAGCCCAGGTGCATACACACACACACACACAGCCCAGGTGCACACACACAGCCCAGGTGCATACACACACACAGCCCAGGTGCACACACACACAGCCCAGGTGCACACACATACACACATACAGCCCAGGTGCATACACACACACACACACAGCCCAGGTGCATACACACACACACACACACAGCCCAGGTGCATACACACACACACACACACACAGCCCAGGTGCATACACGCACACATAGCCCAGGTGCATACACACACACACACACAGCCCAGGTGCACACACACAGCCCAGGTGCATACACACACACAGCCCAGGTGCACACACACACACACAGCCCAGGTGCATACACACACACACACAGCCCAGGTGCACACACACACATACAGCCCAGGTGCATACACACACACACAGCCCAGCTGCATACACACACACACACATCCACGCATGAGAGGAGGGAAAGCAAGGCTTATTTGTCCATAGGGATAGTCCAGTTAAAGATAAATCCACCCACTGTTCATAAAAGAAAAGAATCTATATAATCTTCACATTTTTAATTCTGAAATCAAACCTAAAGGCAAACATCAAGCCAACTTGATCAACTTTTAAATTCACAAAAATGAACGCAGACACTTCTGGGAGACCTCTTCCCTCTGCCTTCTATTAACCTGTGGATTTAGAACATGGAGCAAGAGCAAAACAGAATAATACGTGGCCTGCGAAAGCGGTTCCCGGAGCAGCCTGACAGTACTAAACTCTCTCCTTTTGCCTCCACTCCCTTCTGCTATCTACATAACCCTCTAAAACACAACTTTTCCAGTCAGAAAGCCCTAAGGCACATTCAGATAATGTCACAAGATTGGGGAGGGGCAGAGAAAATATTCCTCATGATACGATTCATCCATGACTGTGGACCAAAAGGCAACAGGACAGATGGACCAAGGTAGAGAGCAGATTAGATGATTCTTTGTATTTTAAAATATTACCTCCCCACTAGCTGAAATTCTGTGGGAAAAAGTCCCATGGTTGATGTGATGCTTCAAGTAACTATTCCTCAATGCACTTGTTGCTTTTTTCA
Source organism: Tamandua tetradactyla (assembly GCF_023851605.1). Taxonomy (NCBI): domain Eukaryota; kingdom Metazoa; phylum Chordata; class Mammalia; order Pilosa; family Myrmecophagidae; genus Tamandua; species Tamandua tetradactyla. The sequence continues at coordinate 13,059,223 of NC_135332.1, forward strand.
TTTTGATTATTTTCCAGTACATCTTTCTCACTCCCTTCTCTATCTTCCCCAAAGAATCAGAAGTTCTCTCCTCTCCACCCACATGGGCAGTTCATGAAAACCCCTTGGCCGGAATGTCTGGGGCACGCGATGTCAAGAAGCCTGCAAGAGCCTCGCAGCCCAGAAATTACTTAAATGGAGGGAACCTTTTTGAGACCAACTGAAAGAAACAGAGCATGTCCTCTTGCTGGAAGGGTTTATGCCTGCTTCTACCATCTAACAGCGAGGGAAGCAGGGAGAGAGCTTCCTCTGAAACTTCTCGAAGGGAGCCTGGGCTCGGGATGACAGCACAGCCAAAAACCCACAGCATACAGGGTCCCCGAAATGCCGTCATTCCATTGTGGAATAGGATGTAAAATTCCCAGAAAATTTGAAACTGAATGAAGGAGACTCTCAAGCAATTTCCAGGCTCTAAAGAAATGTCCAGACCTCTAGGCGTGCCAGGAGTACCAGCTCATTTCTGTGTCTATAACCTCCCAGGGGTGTTTTGATGTTAAAATTGGAAAAATATTGAAAGGAAGAGAATGATTTATGTATCTTGGTTATACATCTCACCCTTAGCCTTCCCCTCACGAGACCACCCACTCTAGCCTTCCCACAACCTCAGGGGGAAATAAAGCCCCATAAGACTCTTAGATACATTGCTGAATGCCTTCTGAGGGGTTATTAGCCTAAATGCAGTGCATATAAGACCACAGAAGCCATGAAAATCAATTTAAAAGACAAGCACCCATCTAACATCAAAACTCATTGGCTATCCATAGTAATTCCATATCTTTAAAACTCAAATTCCAGCCATCCATCAATCCACACTAAATTATAGCTACTCCTAAACAGAAACTTAGCACATGAATTCAAAGCAACATATTCAGAATCACATCCAAAGTTTCACAAGGACAATATTTGTATCAAGCTTTCCTTTGCCAACCATCATCATAAACTTTCTCATTTTATCATGAAGAAATACATAAAGGATTTGCAATGAAAACAGGAAAACATTGGCCAGGAACAAGAGGGAGATGAGGTATTGCTTATTAGAAAGATAAAAGTAGCAAATATTTTTGAGCACTACTTTCAGGCACTGAGCTATGCATTTTCTATGCATTGCCTTATGTTCTCTTCTCCCAAACCTGTAAGGGACATAAAACAATTGGGCCCATTTTGCAGATAAGGAAACTGAGGCTTTGAATGGTAGAATAATTGCAACATCAGCAGAATAAATGTGGCAGAAAAGAAAACAGGAAACTAGCTTCAGGAATAACTAACCTGGATACAAGCTAAGGCAGTTGCAGGTGACAGGACTGGACAGTATATCAATGCTAGGGCTGAGGGAAAGGAGATTTATGGATGATTATGCTTCTCCCTGCACGGCTGCATAGAAATCGTAATGGGAGCACAGGTTTGGAAAAGAGGGACAGTGATTTGGGTTCAGAACCACTGAGTTCAAGGAATGCTGGAATGCCCAGGCTGAGACTTCCAGAAGGCTCTAAATGTCACACTGGCTTTTCCCAAACGTGTGTGTCAATACTGAGCTCGTCATTTATTTAAATAAATCGGCCCACTACGACATTACAGTTTTAACTTTCGCAGGAAGTTTTCCTACCAAGAGACCTGAAAAACAACTGTAATGAAATTATGCATCTGCCCCCAAGATGGGCTCTGGAAAGGTCAAGCCCTAAAGTCGCACCATAAGATTACAGAATCCTCACCCAATGTTGTGGACAAAGGCAGAATTTCTCCAATCCCATCAACATCACTGCCCTTAAAAAAAAAAAAAAATGAAAACAGGTTTCAAGCAGAAACCCAACCAATGAAGCCCTGGGCAGCCAATTCCTCCTCCCTGTGCTTGGTCTGGAGGGAGCCTTGGAAGGACATTAACTGGCGAAGCTAAGGCAGCCTTCTCTCCCCTTCATTTGGAGAGAAGGAGCTAAAAAAACATTGCACGGGAAGAAATCAGCACAGCTCGCAGGCTTCCAAAGTCCCTATTACTGAATGTTTGTTACCACAACATCTCAAGTTGAATACTTCTGCTTAAATCTTTCCTATGAAAGGTTTACAATTTGCACTTTACAATTTGCACAAGTGGATTCTGGCTAAAAGCTTCCTGGTAAGGACACCTGAGGACCATGAGAAGGATGTCCACCAAATAAAGAACTGGATGGCTGGATGCAAAGGAGATTATTACAGTCTCCTCCATTTGGAAGGGCAATACAACTCCACATGAAATATCTTCTTAGTGCATGGATTTGGTTTTATCCCAGGTCAAATCATATCCTCACCACGCGCCAATGAGAAACAGTAAATGCCCGTGACCAGCTGCTCCCCAAGGCTATGCCTTGTAAGCACAATGGGACTCACCACCTACAGTTCTCTTCTAAAAAGAAAATAAAAAACAGCTGCGTAGACAGCTCCCCAATTCTTCTGCCTCTTCTATCCTTGTTTTCCTGCACCCTCAGCAAAAGTTGATGATATCACCAACTGGTAAAGACAGCCATACTCACCAATTAGTCCACTCGATCCCCTGTATTTACCAGTCCCCCTCTATGGTGGGGTTCCACCACCAGCTCTGGCTCTGAGCAATTCTTCCCTCTCCCCTGCTACAAGGATCACATGGAGGTGACGTAGATGGTGACTCCTCCATCAGCCTGGGGGCCTGGAGCACAGCCTCCCCCCGCCCCACAACCTGGATTAGGTAGGTAACACAAACGAGAAAGAAATGTTTGCTGTTTTAAACTATTGATATTTGGGACTGTTTGTTACTGCAGCATAGCTCCACCTATCCTGGCTAATACACTCACCTTCTAAGGCACTTGACAGAGATGTCTTTCCTCCTTTCTTCTCTTATAAAGGAAGAGCCTGCACCTAAGGTCTTCCTAGTCTGTCTTTGACTTAACAAGCCACTATCCCAGTAGGTACCCAACTTCCTCTCTTATCATTCCTTAAATGCCCCTTGTCAAGTCTTTGCACCTCTGCTATGCCGTTCCTTCAGTCCAGGATGCTCTTCCCCTCTCCTCCATCCTGCAAAACTGAGATCACCTCTTATCCTTGAAGTGCCATTGAATGTCCTTTACATCGCCTTCCCATGGGCCGAAGACAGAATGAATCACAAATTCCTGAGCATGTCCCCAGAAGTCCACACTTCTCATCAACTCCTTAACAGAAACTATTGCAATTACTTTTTTACAAGTCTTCTTACCCTCTCTATGCAGATGGACATTTATCTATACGTACCTTTGGATCCTCGGCAGGTAGCCCAGTGCCAGGCTAATACAACACACTTGACAAATATTTATTGAATAAATTAACAAATGAATGCATTTTCCCCAGGAAGATCTGCAGATAAGAGAGGGAGGGCTCAGAGATTTTCTTCAAAACAAACATATTGAAATTGAGAGATAGTGAAATTGATTCTAAGGTACAGATGTTTACATGTGTAAGATTCACACTTCAGCCCCAGGGCAGTCCAACGGGATGGATGTTTAGCCTGCAATTTACATTGGCAAATTTCGCCACTGTCTGCCTTGCCCAGGCAAATGGTTGCTCTGCTTTTCACTCTCTTACAATTTCCAGAAACTGAGTCACAAAGGATCTCAGAAAGGGGGTGAGGGGTAATTCCCAGAGGCCTCAAACCCATTCCCGTATCTTCAGACCTGCCTGCAATTCTCCCGAGGCCAAGGAGGCTCATGTCTCACCGCTATCAGTCCCAGGAAAGGGGCTCCTCACCCACCGCTGAACCCGGAGAACAGCCCATTGCCTGCATGACAGGAACCCCAGAAGCAAGTCAGCAGGCGGCGAGGGTCTTATAAGTTCAACCCAAGGACAGCAGCCCCTTCCTATCCACCACGGCCAGCGATGAATGGACCCAGACGTGCGCAGACGGCTCTTGTTTTGGGTTGAGTTTTAGACCTCTTTATGCTTTACGGTCTACTTTGGGATGCAGGTCCCCAGAGTGGTCCAGCCCAGGCAGGAGGCTGTCCAGCTGGTTCTCCAAGGGCTGCCAGATCACGTATGAGGAGGTGAGCACACACTCCTCCCTCCTTTTTGTCCAGCGAGGTCTTCATACCTCCCAGATTGTCCCCAGACAGCTCTGAGGAGGTGGGCGGGGGGGGGGCATGTTAAGGGGGACTGTCTGTGTGAGCCTGATGGGGCATCACTAGCTGCAGTGGAGACATGCGGGGGGAGAGAGCAAATCAGTGATTTGATTTATTTGAGCCTTGTCTCGTGGGTCATGCCTACCCTCTCCTGGCCCAACCTCCACTCGGGTTAAATCCATTTGGCTGTGGTTTGTTGCATACCACTAGGTCTCAGTACCCCGTGGGGGGCCACGGAGAAGAACGGGACGGAAACATGCTACCTGGAGGGGCAGACAGACCTGGGCCCAATTTCTAGCTCTGGGATGCACTATGCAGCCCGACACCCTGGCAGAGCATGTCCCCGATAAATGGAAGCCATTACTGCTGCATCGCTTTTGCTATGAGCTCCAGGAAGGCCGGGTTCTTCACAGATCTATACGAAGGGTTGTTCTCAGCACAAGATTGTCACAAACAGCATTATTGGAAAGACTCTGCCCTACATGCAAGACAACACACACCTGGTGGCAAACAGGTCCTGGGGCAAGGGACAAGGACTGGCCCCTGTCCATGAAGGTCAAGCAAACTCAGCATGAGGTTCGGCCTCGTCAGCTGAGACAGAAGCCAACGCCGACATCCACCTGGAGCCATTTTCATCAGGCTTTCCGGAACTGCACTGCCGTGGACTTCTGTCTAAAGCTGAAAGAACTGGCCAGGGTCTCCTGTCCTGGCAGTCCTGGCTTAGGCTACCAGCACCAGAAAAATCAAAACGATGGCAACACTTCCTGAGTTACAGTCACCCTGTGGGAACATCAGGGAATTGCAGAGTCCATATTCGCGGGTTTTCCAGATACTTGTACCCTGGCTGGAAAATGGGGGAGGGGGGGACTCAATGGGTCATCTCCATCAGCCCAGGGGTCACCTCTGGCTCTCCCCAGCATCTGATGGGTACCCAGTCTCAACAAAATCGGATCCTTTAACCAATATGAGTTTGTGTGCCTGTGTGTGAAGTGTCCCACAATGTAGTGACACATTGTGTGTCTACTGTATTCCCAGGCTTTGCCCTGCAGAAATGACAGCTGCCCGAGTTAGCACATCGCCTGGGGACAAGACCTCTATCAAGACGTTGGCAAGACTTAAGAAGGAAACAGCACTATCGATGAACACAGATGACCCTGGCGGACAGCTGTCCATCAGAAAGCCCCAAATATCATCCCAGCCAAGCAGGGAGCACTTCGCTGTCCACTGGCCTTGCTCTGGAGCCCGACCCACAGCAGCCCTTCACCACGGAGAGGCTGAGGAGCGCCCAGGCCCCCTCACTGATGACTCCTTAATGGAAACTCATTCCCACCCAAGTGTCACCTCAGGCATTGCCCTGTGAAGCCTCTTCCCTAAGTGTGGAATGAAAGGGCTTTTTCTTCTTTAAAGGAATCCCAGGGCCCAGAGCAGCATCCCAACCCAGGTCACTTAGGAGGGGGGAGCCCCAGCCTCTTCCACGCCTACCCCTACTCCTCCCCTCCCCACCCCATTACTTCCCCAGCCTCTCCCCATCCCCCCTCCCCCCACCTCTCCCCCTCCCCGCCCCACCCCGCCCAGCAGGGCTTTGTCTGGTGACATCTTCCTTCTCTGTTGCCCTGGGTCACATCTCCCATCTCCAGGGTTCTCTCTACCTCCTGCGGGAGCGATTCTTCACACACACACACACACACACACATATACTGCCTAGAAAGTCTTCGGTCCTCTTGGTAAAGACGCGGTGCGGACTGCCCTTTGGACTGCCCTTTGTCGGGACAGGGAGGGCTGGGAGGGGGGCGGGGACTGTTCAGCAAAGGGCTAGGTGGCAGGCCCCTGGGGCCAGCTCGTTGCTCGAGGCTTGTGACCTGGTGACTCTGGGCACAGGACAGTAGGTCTCTGGGTCTCAGTCCCCAGCACGGCCAGTATGGGGGCCTGAGGACTAACTAGAACAACCCAGGCTAAGTCCTTAGCTCAGTGTTCAGCTGCTGAAAAGCATTTAATAACTGCCAGCTTTTAAGAAGTCGCCTATTATCTCAACTAACCTTCCCATCCACCCTGTGGGTTGGACAATATCTGCTCCATCTTACAGATAAGAAAAGAGATGCTTTGAGAAAGCGTGTGATTTGTCCAAGGCCACAAAACTAGAAAGAGGCAAAGTCAGGGAGTGAGCCCGGGCAGCCCTGGCTGCAGGGCGCTGCCCTCACCCTCACCCAGCCCCTGGCCCAGGACCACCTCGGGCAGGCACAGGGGACCTAAACAAGGATGTCCTTGGACCACCAAGGGACGCTACACCGGCCCTGCTGACCGCAGAGGCTCTCCTAGCTTTGTCCCTTTTCCTTGTGGTTTCTTTCCAGAGTCCCACAGCATCCCTGGAGCCTCCAGGAGCCAACCTGGCAGAGTGGTAGGAGATTAGCAGCAGCAGAAAAAAATAACAAATATAAAAGAAAGTTTCTCTTTTTCCCAGATTTAGGTGCCCCACTGCCCTGGGCAAAGCTGGGAGGAGGGAGAGCCCCAACACCAGCCCAGCCTTGTTTCTCCCCAGCGCCCCCTGCGCTGGGCTACTGCTGGTGGGAGCTCAGGTTTGCTGAGTCCGATAATTTGTTGGCTGAAGTCTTGCCACTTTGGACACTTGGGCCTCCCCTGAGTTGCAGGAAGGCAAACCATCTTAAAGAGCAACAGCGCAGAGTCCCCAGAGGAAAGGCAGAACTGGGCGGAGCAGCCTGACCCCTACACACACACTGCCCCTTTACGTCTGTCCCAGGGTCCTGCAGAGGGAGAAGGGCTTGATTCAGTGACCCCTAAGGCCTGCCTCTCAGCCCCACGTCCCCCAAGCAGCAGGGAAGCCTCCGGCATAAGCACAGAGGCCTGAGGGGAAGGGGGCTCCTTGCTCCATTCCCCCACCCCCAGGTCCTGGGTGACAGGAACTAGCAAGTTCTGGGAGTGAAGCTCAAAGCTCAAAGCTCAAAGGTCTGAATTTGGGACCCAGCTCTCAGTCTCTCCGAGAACCGCTTATTTAGAATGGGGCTGCTCACTTTGCAAAACGAAACTGGGCAACCACGGTCTTCAAACATAGCCACAGCTAAAAAAGTGAAAATAAAAAAACCAAAAATTTTAAAAATGAAAAAAAAAAAAAGCCAGAGCTGCCCAATTCCACTCTCCCCAGACGCTGTACGTCAACTCCCAAACGTCCCAGTCACAGCTCCAGTGGGAACCTCGAATGCAGAACCCTAGCTGCTCTGCATGTAAAACTTCCCAAGTGGGCCGTCTGGAGTGGGACTTTCAAAAGTCAGGCGGCCAAGGAAAAATGTTCACAGTGTATTACATTAAAAAAAAAAGGAAAGGTTAAAAAAAAAAAACAAACAGGTAACCAAACCAAATAAACTCGGGGTGGGGCGAGCATATCAGTGCAATGACGACAAATCTTGGAATGAGATATACAAATATAAAAGCCATTTCTGGGTGAAAAACTATGGAGCTTTTCCTTTTCTTCTTTATGTTTTTCAGTATTTTATAAAAGCGCATTACAGAATATTTGGAATCGGATAAAAAGAAACCCTCCCATCCCCATTTTCCATTTTCTTCTCCTGTATGCCATTTTTGCAAATTTGCTTAAAAACCCTCTTCTCCCAAACACAGACCCTAAGGGTGATCTTTTGGAGCAAAATTAGAGCTAAAGGGGAAGCTTGAAAAGAGAAAACAGACCAGACCAGCCATTTCTCCCCAAAATCGGGGTTGAGAGTAAATGCATCGCCAATTCCTTAGCACGCCTGGGCCTTGGTTAACTGGCCTGGGTGAGCAGCTCTCGGCCAGGCTGCAAAACTGTGGTCCAGGGCAGAAAGAACAAATCAAAACAAGAAAGAAAGATGTTTTATAGTAACGTCCTTAGGTAGGAGGCAGCTCAGTGTGGCCAGGCCAAGGAGGGACAACCGCCCCCAAGGAGGGCTTCGCCGGCAGCGAGGCCGAGGCCTCCGAGCTTTGGGCGCCCGGGGGCTGGGGCCCTCCCGCGGCGCGGCCAGGGCGGGCGGAGGCCGGCGCCGGGGTTTAGCGCGGCAGGACAGGCCAGGCGGCTGCAGGCAGACGCGCAGCGCCCGGCGCCCGGTGGAGCCACAGCGCCATCAAGCGGCCACCCTGCGTAGGCCACGCCGGGCCCGCCTCGGGCCGGGCAAAGAGATCCTAGGATTCCCAGCCTGGACTGTGCCTCCGGGGAGGGTGTGGAGCTGGGCAAGGGCCTGCAGAGCTGTCACCCCAGGCCCTCAGGCAGGAACCCGCTGACGGACACTAGCTGTCAAGGCTCGCTGCACAATCCAGGGTTGGCCTGGAATCGGCAGCCCGAAAGGGTGCTCAGGAACCCCGAACCCACCCTCTCCTCCAGTATCTTGCTCAGTTTTAAAAGGCTCTGTTCCCAAGAAGAGTGAGGTCAGGGCAAAGAGATATCTGACGAGGAGCAGAGTGCCGGCGTGTCGTCGCACGCTCCAGGGGCCGGGGTTGCAGACAGACACAGGCTTAGCAGAAAGTCAGGTATGGGGCCCCGGTGGGGGTGGGGGTGGGAGGGGGTGGGGGTGGGGCGTGGGGTTCCGAGAAACTTGGATCCTTTCCACAGCCCTGCAGGGTCCACAGCATCTCTCCTGGGAGACATCCCATGATTCCCAGGTACCCCCAGGACAACATCTAGTCCTTGGAAACATATTACAAAGTAACTCAAAGGATGAATACACGATCTCCAGCCACAGACTGCTGCAGAAACCCAAAATACAAAAAAAAAAAAAAAAAATTCCTTAGAACCCCACCCAGGAATGCACATTAATAAGAACAGAATAACAGGCACTATGTGCTAACCACGGTGCTAATTCCTTTATGTACACCATCTTATTTAATCTTCACATCCTCCTTAGGAGATGGGCACTGTTAGGGTTTTTGTTTCACAGAAAAGGAAATGGAAGCACCCAGAGGTTCAATAACCTGGCCAAGGTCATACAGCTGGTGAGTGGCAAAACCAGGCTTTGATCCCTCGGTCTGGGAGCTAACTCCTGTGCTTACTGCCGTCTCAATCCCAAGTTTCCATCCCTCCCCCCACTCCACCAAGAGTGGATCCAGGCTTTGTGAGACCTGAAGCTCCTATATATTTTTGGAAGGGAGGGACAACTTCTTTAAGAAAAATAATAAAGTTATAAGTGTACCCTGCTCAGTGCAGGGTTTCACTGTTTCCAGGGTAGATTCACCTCTGCTGTCACCCTCCCTTTGCAACCAACTCCCCTGTCCTCTGCACACACCTCCCTGCTTTCTCCCCTCCCAGCCCCTGCCCTGGCCTCTGCAATTAACTTCCATGTCCAACTCATTGTGGAACCTGCTTTGAGTAAAGGTCCCCAATGACACCCTGACTGCCAAGGACAGTGGCTTCTTTCCTTTCCTCCTGGAGGGATTTACAGCAGGGACATTTCCCCCTCCTGGAATTGCTCTTTTCTCCTGGCCCCAATGTCAGGGCCACACATTCTCCTGGATCTCTTCCCATCCGTCCAAACGCTCTTCCTCCGTGTTCCTCCCCATTGGATCGTCTCTCACCTGCTCTTTACATTTCAGGTGTGCACAGCCTCGGAACCAGACAGACCTGAAGTTGAATCCTGGACTGCTGGTTAAGAACCAGGTAACTATTTGCAAACTCATTAGCCTCTCAGAGGCAGTTTCCTCCCCCGTGTAACTGGGATGAGTCAAGTTATTTGAAAGGTTAAATGGGAGAGCAGATGCAAAAAGCTTGGTAGGATGCCTAGCACACTTCAGGACTCCATGGCTGCTGAGAGAACTTGGCAGCCCTGCTTCCCAGCCCACCGCTCTTTCCTGGGCTTTAAATTCACATTTCCGGAGCCCGTAGCTTCATCTCAGCAGGAATTACACTGAGGAACTCATCTTGTCTAAAAGGACTCTTCTCACTGTCCTCAAGCCTGCCCTCTGCCTTGGCCAGGTTCCGAATGGGACCTCTGTCTATTCAGCATTGAGGCAAGGAACTCAAGAGCAGTCTCTGAGCCTGTCCTCCCCTGCACCAAGAATCTCCCCCAGCCCATGCTCTCCTCTCCAGCTCGTGCCCAGGCCTTCCTCGTCTCTCCAGTCCTCACTGATGGTCTCTTCTCTCTGCCCCTGCCTCCCCACTACACCCAACCCATCCCCCTCACCAGACTGTGCTGTTTCTCAGCTTAAAACTCTGCTATGCGCTGGCACCTGGCCCAACAGTCTGGAATTATCAGACCCTTGTCGCTTATGTGCCCACTCCGTCTCCCCCTGCACCTCCATCTACATGATTTGCTCAGACATCCCCAACTTCCTGCATTCTCCAAACGTGTCGTCAGGCACCCTCTCCCTCCATGCCTGTGCAAGCGCTAACCCACCACCCAGACTGCTTCCCCCTTCTCTCTGCCGACCACCTTCAAAGCTCAGCACAAATGTCACCTCCTCTTGGAGGCCCTCCAGGTTGCCCACTTGCAGGAGGGACAAGTTATCTGTGCAAACCCTGATTACTGCACTATTCGAGCCCTGTGGTGTTATTATTTATTAGTATTTATTTTCCTAGTCTCCCAGGCTATACGCTGAGCTCTTTGAGAGGGAGGATAGCACAGTGGTCAAAAGGGTAGCCTCTGGAGACAAACCGTGGCCCATCTATCCCTTACCAGCTGTAGGTGAAGTCACATCACCTGTCTCTCTGTTTCCACTTTCTCATATGTGTCATGAGACAATGACAAGCTCTCTCTTAGAGGGCGGTAGAGGATGAAATGGCTTACAACAGCGGCTCACAGGGCGTAAGCCAGCACTACCCAAGAGAAATATGTACACCGGGAGTCACTTAAGAAATTTTAAATTTTCTAGTAACCACGTTAAAAAGCTAAAGAGAAGCAGGTGCTATTTACTTGAATAATAGATATCATTTAACCCAATATATCACAAATCTCATCATCTCAATAGGTGATCAAAATTTTAGAAATTATTAATGGTTATTTCACATTAAATTTTTTTCATACCGAGGCTCTGAATTCCTGTGTTTTATACCTGGAGCACATCTCAATGCAGACCAGCCCCTGGGTCTGGCTCAGGGCTGCCGTACTGGGCAGTCATAACCACACAGCGAACGCCAGCTATTCATTCCTGGCCACTCGGTGGGCAAATGAATGAAGCTGCACAGTTGGGGTCTGGAGGGGGTGATAGGAACGAGCATGGCCACAAAGGAGCTGCACTCAATCAGGAAAGTTCAAAGAAGGGTGCCTTGAAAGTCCCGAAAGAAAATGTAATCTAGGCAGGAGTCATTATTATAAATTTCTTTTATAATAGAAATTTTAATTATAATTTTATAATGATAAAATTTCTTTTATCATTATCTTCATTTGTTCCCTTCTGATTTTAGAAGAAATTAAAATCAAAATAGCTTTGTGGGTTCCTTAAAAGATCTCACGTCAACCATGATAATAAATACTACTGTTTTAAGCTGCTGAATTTGGGGTTATTTGTTACATAGCCTTGGGTAACTACTACAACAAACAACTACTACGGAGCCTGGTTCCGAGCAGGAACACAAATACTTGCTGAACAAGTGACTGAAAAACAAAAGGAAAAATCAGACTCTAGGTGATGGCTTTCCATGTGCCTCTGTGTCTAATAGACACGGTGGCCCTGCCCAGGTAAGGCCACTCCTGGGTGGGAGGCCCTGAGGCTCTCACCTATAAGGCAAGGTTTTCATAGAAGGAAAATAGGCTTATTTCAACTCATGTCACCTTCTGTTGCTACACAACACAGAAAGCCACAGGTATTACAAAAGTCCTGTAAGTCCTCCAGATGCCACATTCCCATTATCAGGCCCTGAGCCTCAGGGAAACACCACCCGAAGCCCTCCTGCACCCCCTTGCAGTTGGGTCTGCATGTGGACAGGGTTTCCATTCTTGGTCTACAAAGTACGCAGGTCCCTCCTGCATCTGTGCACACACATTCCTGATGCCCAGCTGAACCTTAACCCTCTGATTTTAATAATCCATTTAAATATCTGCCTCTCCTGCTGGTGTGAGCTGAGCATGGACCAGAAGGATTGAAGTTTCATTCGTCTCTGCACCCCAAGCCTGGACGAGAATTAAATATTAGCCAAATATTAACTATGCGTACTCTCTGTTCTATTACCTTTATATATGAGGACATGATTCACTAACATACACATCTTCCGCGCCACAGCAGTCATAAGGAAGTGCTGTCATCTAGTCCTACTTAAGCAGGTGTCATTCCTTCCATTCCATGGGTGACTTACACAGTTTGTCCACGGTCACTCACTAGTACATCCTGCCCAGTCATGTTTATTATACAGCAAACATGCATGATTCTTATTTTAAAACAAACAAAAGGCCATCATTCAATGCCTGGGCTGGCCAAGCGGGATTCCAGGAACGCAGGCACTGGAAATAATTTCTATCCATCGGCTGACCCCAGCTTCGGCGGGAGAGGAGGTCCCGGAGTGACCCAAGGGGGCTGCGATGAAAACAGGACCCAGGGATAAGAGCAAAGACGCTGGAGCCAGGTGACCCGGGATTGAATCCCAGCTCCTGTGACTCTCAGGGACGATCTAACTTCTTCCCACCTCCATTTCCTGACCCCTCCATGAGGACGTATTAACTGCTTTGTAGCAATGTGGCAAGAATTAAAGGAGTTAATACAGATTAACGACTCCCCTCGCATCCACATCCCTCCCCTGGAGTATGGGCCAGACCTAGCGACTTGCCTGTAACAAGCAGAATAAGGCGAAAGTGGCGAGATGTCACTTTGGAGGCTGGGTGATAAAGGGCTGTGACTTCCACCTTGGGGTGCCACCCCCTCCCACCTGCCCACTCACTCTTGCCTGCTTTGATGGTGCCGGTGGCCACCATGTGACCGTCTACAGAGAGGCCCAAGTGGCAGGGAACGAAGGACCTCAATCCGACAGGCTTCCAGGAACTCAATCCAGCCAACAGTCGCTGAGTGGGTGGGGAAACGGATCCAGCCCAGGGGCGCCCTGAGACAACCACAACCCCAGCCGCCACTTCCACTGGACTTGGGGGAAAGGCTGAGCTGAGGACCCAGATGCCTGCCCCGCAGAAACTGTGGGGTAATAAACACTGCCATTTACGCTTCCAGGGTTGGGGTTATTTGTTACACAGCATTAGATAACTCATCCAACAAGTGAAGTGCTAAGAACAATGCCTGGTACACAGTAGGCACTCAAATATTTGCCTACTATGAGTGAATGGAAAGAACAAAAGAAGAGCGAATTCTAAGATGATGATCATCCCCTCCAAATCTCTTTTAGATTGAGGCAGGGTATAAATTAAGAATTGCACAAATAACGGCTTCTCTGCCAGATCTGAACAACTCCCAGCCTCAGGACAGGTCCACCAGGCTGGCCACTTCCTGGGTTTGGCTGCTCAGCCCCATTGCACAGCCACAGCAGCCTCCAGTCTCCAGGCCCCCATGAGAAACAGGGTGCAGGCAAGTCTTCCCCGAGCCCCGCTGGCCAGATCCTCTCAGTGCCTCCCAATACCGAGATCAAGGCAGAGCCCCGACTCAGCACATGAGGCCCCGCGGCGGTGTCCTCGCCGCCCTGCCCGGCCTTGCCTCTCTCCCCACCGAACATCTCTACCCACTGCCTCTGCGGCAGCTCCACACACCTAACTCTTCATCGTCGTTTCTGTCATTCCGTAATCGCTACCAGTGGCTGGAGCATTTAACAGACCCTCTGCCAAGCCCTTCTCATCTTCATTTCCTATAAATTTGGTGTCTGGGCATTTTTATGGACGAAGTGCTCACACATCTGAAGTGTATGGCTCAATGCACTTGTGAGCACGCCACCCCCCCGCCCAGAACCCAATACAGAACATCCCTGGTACCAGAGGGCTCCCCGGGGTCCCCACTCCAAGTTGATCAGAGGAGGTGGAGAGCAATTTAGGGAGTGTCCTGGGACCTCCCCCAAGAGTGGAGTCATCTGCCCCATCGATCAGTCGTGCCTGTCCTTGAACTTCGCGGATCAAACGGAACATGCTGCCTGATCCAGGCTTCTGCACTCCATGCCTCATCTGGGAGACACCCTCATGGCTGTAGCCAGGTCCCTTTTATGGCTAAGAAGCGTTCAGGACACCCCTAAATCCGAAAACCCCATGGGGTTGACACTATTCTCCCCAATTTACGGACTCAGAAATCTTTAGAGGGACGATTAAGGAGGCAGCCCGTGTCCACGCTGTCCGCCAGCGGCCTGGCCCAACGGAGGCTCCCACTTGCCTGACTTCGGCCCCGAGCTCCTCAGAGCAGGAGAATCTGTGGGCACCAAGGCGCCCGCCACAGCCTTCAGGCCGGGCAAGGTCCACAGGCACTGGTGGTGGCAAAGGTCCTCAGCCATCCCCTGCGCCCGGCGGCCCGCCCCACACTGAGACCCTCTCAGGGCCAACCCAGCCTAGAAGTTCCCAGCCAGCCAACCGCCATGTCCCTGCTCTCTATAGGATAGTCCCCCACGCAGAGCATCTTTAAGCCAATCTATTTTTATAGGTGCCCCAGCCAGGACACTCCCTAAATTGCTCTCCACCTCCTCTGATCAACTTGGAGCACTTCCTGCTGTTAGGAGAGAGAGAGAGAGAGTGAGCAAATGCCTTAGTGATGGCTAACAGCGGCCTGTGTTATTTGGTCAACAATCATGCTGTCCCCAAGCTGGGCTTCCATCCCACAACTGATGACCCAATCAGGAAAAAAGCACTGACAACACGCATCGCACTTGAATGTAACAGAAGTAAGTAAAATCTTGGCCACAGGAAAACAGGAAAGGAGAAGTAGGGAGGGACACAGCTCTGTGTACCTGGCCCAGGGGGTCACGGGAGGTGTGCTTCTCAAAGAACTCAGAAAAGTCATTTTTTTCTGAGAGCAGACAAACTAATTAAATCAGCAGATAAAGAGAGAAAAACAAAAACTCCCAAGGCTTGTAGGATGGTGACACTTGACGGGTCATATTATATAGAGAAAGAAGGCATCACACAACTCACACATAGACATACACATGCACACATTCATATACACATGCCCACACATGCACACACTCACATCACCACATGCACACTCACATATACACGCAACCACACATGCACATGCCACTCTCGCACATGCATGCACACATACACACAGGCATGCATACAATTATACACACATGCACACTCATATACCCATATGTACAATCACACACACATATGCATGCCCACTAACATGCACACATGCATACACACACATACCACACATGCACACTCACGTATGCACACAGTCACACACATGCCACTCTCGCACATGCATGCACATATTCATACACACATGCATGCATACAATTATACACACATGCACACTCACATACCCACACGTACATTCACATACACACATATGCATGCCCACTAACATGCACACACACATGTGCACACACATGCATGCACACTCACACACATGCAAACACATGTGCACACCCACACAGTCACACCCGCTAACTCACACCCTGGATTCAAAGTGCAGGCCTGGGCAGTGAGTTGTCAGCTCCACCCCGGGAGGATGAGGCTGACTCCTGGAGACTGAGGGCACCTCCATCTCATCTCTAACCCCTTGCTCACCAGGCAGCAAATAGCCTGAATAATAAAGCCACCTCTTGGGTGCTTTGAAACCAGGAAACAAGTTGCCATGGAAAGAGGCCCCAAGCATCCCGCCCCATGGAGAAGGATGGCTTTGACAATCAAAACCTGAGTTGGTCTGACTGCGCACTCATGCTGTGTTTTTGCTGGAATCGCTGTCAGCCAAAAGCCTGGCCACGTCTAACTCTGGTGGAGCTGGAACCCCGAGACCAGGTCCCAGACCCTGGAGAATGGCAAGTCCGCTGGAGTGAGGTCCTCACCTGTGGCGCTGGGACCACCACTTAGTGCTGGGGGCGCTGGGGGGGTCGGAGGAAGGAGGAACGGAGGGGCTGGGGGAGGGCTGACTCCACACTTCCCCCAGCCAGTGGTCTTGCAGGCGCTCCCGTGCACGCTAAGGAAACCTTTCAGGCAGAAACAAGGTAAGTCAGCGGTACCCGAGACCCAGCCCCACCACACCCTGGCCGTGCGTGGCCTTGGAGAAAATCCTGGGTGGTTGGGCCGATTGGCTTTCTCAGCGGGAAGGCAGGAAATGACCCCTGTCCACCACCCAGAATGTGTTCAGGGTTAAGTAGTAATAATGGCCTGTGTGTCCAGCTAGAGCGTGCGCCCACCAAGGTAAGAGTCAGTGCCATCAGGGGGACAAGGCACGGGGCACGGAGGAGGGGCAGCGACTTGTCCAAAGGCCACTCGATACGGCCAGCCCCAGGATTTCCACCCCGGCTGTGCGAGGCCCCAAAAGAGACAGGGCAAGTCACCCGATGGGGACAGAACTCTGGCACAGCCACAAAACCTAGTTCCCTTTACACAGAAAGACCCCAGTGAGCCCAAATCCAAGGGCAGAGCGGGGCATACTAGTTACCATAGGCTGAAAAGACACCTAAAGCAAAAAGAAACAACAAAGGACTATTCACTCAGCACCAGAATTCGGAGCTACCTCTCAAAGCTTGAAAGCATTGTTCCGTGAACAAGACAAGTGAAAAGTGCCTATGAGCCCCTACTGAGAAAGTAAATGACTGGACTAGTAAGAAAATAGGGAGAAGGGACCGATTTTCCTTATAGGAGAATTCCAAATACTATATGTAGATGCTCCCCTCAAGAAAATGAGCTAAGTGCCCCCCACCCCCTCCCCAGCTCGGTGTAGGCTGGACTGGATGGCTCTCTTCTAATAAGCAGAGTCAGGAAAGGAAAAAAGAACAAACCTGCAGTGGAGAAACCTGGCAGATGCCATGTCCTGCAAGCCGTGGCGGCCACTGGTGACAAGCTGTTGTGTCCTACAACCCCAGCGAGACGCGAGGAGAAGGGCTCCTCGCCTCTGCAGTCCCATCCCCCACGCCCCAGTCTAACCGTGAGAAGACACCAGACGAGCCCAAATCGAAGGGCATTGTACAAAATAGCAGACCTGCTCATGCCGAGGTCAGGAGAAGCAGGGAAAGGCTGAGAATCACCACGGACCAGAGGAAGCTAAGGATGCCGCCACCCAGTGCAAGGTGGAGGCCTGGCAGGTCCTGGATCGGAAAAGGACCTGGGGGCGGGGGGGGGGGGGGGGGGGGAGGGAGTGACTGCAAGGCAAACTGTGGGTAGGTTAGTGACCAGCCTTGTACCAGGGCTAGGTGCTTAGTTTGGACAAGCACACTGTGTCCACGGAGGATGCCAGCAGCAGGACTGAGCGGGGGGTATAGGGGTACTCTCTGTGCTATCTTTGCAACTTTTCTGCAAATCCAAAATCATTCCAAAATTAAAAGTTTATTAAAAAAAAAAACCTTATGCACCAGGTGGATAATGTATAGAAATCACCGCCTACCCGCCAGGTATTAAACAATAGAATGAGGTCAGAAAGCTGCATCCAATTCCACTGGTGAAAGAATGGCAGCTGGGCCCTAATTTTCAGAATTAGAGCAGCTTCTGTGTGTCTCTAGTTCCCAAACCAATACGAGCATCAGCCTCCCTTTAAATGGAAAGCTGACGAGGTGGCGGGTTAAGTGACTTCACAGTGTCACCAGGCGCTCAGGTGTTCATCGGAGCCACGGGTGACTCCGAAGCCCATATTCCTTCCCGCGGCCCCCCATTGAGGCTGGGCCCGTGGAGCACAACCCCCTCTCCCTGTTGGGACCCTCAGCGCCCTGGGAGAGAACAGCCCTTCCCGGATGCTCCCGTGGGAGGCAAGATGTTCTTTTGCTGATGCCAAAAAGGGCCACAAGGTGGCGACAAGACCCCATAATGTCCAGAGGCGCCCCCATGGCACAGAAGGCACCCCAGTCCCAGCACTCTGTGCTTTGCCAAGACTTCCAAGCAGCGCAACGTTTTATAAGGCAGAGAGGGGAGACGACCGGGCCTCCCATTCAAAGTTGGGGCCCCATGAGCCCTCGATCTTCCTGTGTAGGTGTCTGGGGCTCCCTCCAGGGGGCCGCCAGGGCAGCGCTTCGGCTCCGTGCAGGTAAGTCACCCCACACTCCCTGCCAGCGTGGCATTCATGAAAGGGAAACTGCAGGTCACGGATTCCATCTGTTCTTTCCAGACCAGTGGAATACCCACCCACCCAGCAGCTGCACCTGGGAACTTGTTAGACATGCGAACTTTCGGCCCCACCCCAAACCTGCTGAATCAGAACCTCGAAGGGTGGGCCCAGTGTTGTAACAAACCCTCGGGGGTCAGAGGGGGCTCTGTTGTACTCAAGCTGGAGAACCCTGCTCTAGACAACCTAAAATGTTCTCCTTCACCGCACCCAGCTGTCGCCTGCCCTGTTTCGTTCTAGACGGGCGGGTTACAGATCGACCCTAGAAATGCAGGTTCAGAATTTCCTCTACGGATACTGAAGTCCCAGCCAGGCAACCCGCAGGGAAAGCCTGGGGGGCTCCGGCACTGGTGCCAGCGACACCGCCCTAACGAGAACTGACAGCACTGATTTCGTCTTCCCTCTTGCTTTGGCTACTAGAAAGTTCTAGCCTACTTGAAATCATAACCATGTCACCTCCGGCAACTGGACAGGGATAAGCATCATTTTCCATCCTAGCTTCATCCTTGGCTTCATCTTAGCTTTTCTACCTTCATTTTCACTCTTTTCCAAAATGTTTAAGTTTTGGAAATTTTAAGAATAAAATTTTAAATAAACTTCCTTAAATCTTTCTGGTGGCAAGACCAGGTATCAGCATGTTTAATAGTTTTCCAAGGAAACATGACTTTTTTTTTCTTTTAAGAACTGTCAGATGGAGCTGAGAAAAGCCAGGCCTCAATCTTCAGTTTTCAACCCATCTGAAGTTGGTGGATTTACAGAAGTGCACGCAATGACATGAGCTGAACACGAGGGGGCACCACAGCCCATGCATCTGGCTGCCCGGGACTAGGCACTGGTCAGGTTCCGTGGAAACATCAGGCACAGAATAAGAGAAAAGGCTGCTCCAGACCCCAATAACCATTCGAGCTGCAAGATGCTGCAAGATGCTGCAAAATGCACACCACACCCCATCTGCCTCACACCCCTGAGTATGTTCATCAGGTAAGAAGGCACCTGGTGTCACACAGAGAGTCACAGCTGCAAATCTGAGCCACACAGCCTAAGTATGCATGAGTCCCCACTGCGGGGCAGCGTGCCGAGAGGATAAAAAGTGCAGCGCCAAGGAACGTCTGCCTCGCATGCTACTGTACAGAACCGAACCCATTCTCTCACGCACACTGCCTCGTTATATTATCACTACCACCCCTTAAGGCCAGTTTCATCACCCCATTTCACAGAGGAGGAAAGTAAGTCCCAAGAAGGCAAAGTGACTTCTGACGTCCTCATGGTGGCTGAACTGACAAGTCTAACCCAGCCCCGGTGGCTTTTTTCTCACTGTAGCACCTCCCAAAATGTAAACATGAACTTCTTCTCAGGAGACCCAACCATGAAAACCCAGGCTGGGATACTGCTGGAGTGAAGCTACGTAACTGCAGGAAAAAGGCTTGGGGTTCAGAGCTCAGAACCCCTTTATCTCCTTTCCCACAGCTCGGCTGCTGCTGTGTCGCTCTGTAGGAGGTAAGGGTACATGTCTGTGCACACGTGCATACACACATGTGCTCCCCAAATGCCCCGGAGAGGCAGGAGCGTGCCACAGGATACGAGAGACCCACCAGAAGTGGGAGGTCCAGCCACTGTGGGGAGTCCCCAATTCTCAGCCTCAGAGAACTGGGGACTCAGAGCCCTTGGCTCACCACACGTAATCTCCTTCCCAGGCCCCACTGAGCACCCCAGCAGTCAAAGCACCTGGCCACAAAACTGCAAAGGCGTGGGCCTAGAGGACAGGGAGGAAACTGCAGGCACTGCACCTGCCCGGGGCTGACTGAAAGCCAGGGCTGCCCGCAGAGAGCCTGCCCCGCCCCCAGCCCAGGTCCTGGGCTCAGATGGCATTTGCACCAAGAGAACAGGGTACCCCACCACCCAGGGCGCAATCTTCAATTTTTACCATGACAACTTCACTATGGGATCAACAATGTAGATTTAATACTCTCATTCCATGTTTCTGGACTTTTCCCCCTGTTTTTCTTCTACTAGAAAAGATTTTATATTCAAAATCAATCCCAAAACACTGGATTATATCAATCTTTGTCATATGTTAATATGACAAACTTTCCTGCATCCACAAGAATGGATTAAAACCCACTTACATCCTAAATGATGCATCACCCCTGCAAGGATGCCACAAGCCGGCCCGGCGTTCTGGCTTGGTCCACATCTGTGGCCTTATCTCATGCTGCACATTTGCAGAGACCACGCATCAGTCCCTGGAGCAGCCACGGCCCCCTTTTATCCATCACTGTCCCCCCACGATGCTCGAACCTTAAATGCTGCGAAGAAGGGATCTAGAAACAAGCTTTGTTCTGGACACGGAACAATCTCCTCTGCCAAGAACATCTGCCTAATTCTGGAAATAAGGGCAGCAGGGCGGCTGCCAGGAGCAGTCTGAATTCTAGACAGCCCCGTGTGTGAGAGAGGGAGCCCCTCCCAGCTCCCTCCCCCCGGAGCTCCCTACCCCTCAGCTCCCTCCCCTCCCAGCACCATCTGTCTTCTCGCCCCAAAATGAGGATACGGGATGGAGACAACTCCCCCACCCCACGCACTCTGAAGTACTGGCCAGGGCCCTGCAGTGGCTCCTGGAGGACCAGAGAGTGAGGAGGGCAGAGATGTGAGTGGAACCCGCCAGCACGACTGGGTGAGGGACAGAGCTCACCATACTGCAGAGGCCCTATGAAAATGTCCTCATTTCTTATAAACTCAGAACAGAAAAAGAAACAAATGTGCAGGTCGAAGGAAACACTTTCATATTTAATATTAATACATCATCTTTAGGTCAGCACAGTTGTAAAATATAATTTTTATTTCATTTTCTCATGGACGAAGGACCCACGAAAGCCAAGCACCGTGGGCCCGGGGAAGTCACCTGGTGGGAGGGGCCGGGCCCTGGGCTGGGGCAGCCCCCAGGCTTGCAGCTGGGCTGCAGAAAGATCCCCCACAGTGCTACCAGGAATCCCCTCACCTGCCACCTTGCCCTGCTGGGACAGGCTCTTTAAAGGCCGAGGCCCCTTTGGAAAGGTGCTTATCCAGTCCCAAGGCCAGCAGGGGACCTGAGCAAGCACTGGAGGTATTTGTGGAGACAGGAAATCAAGCCCATGAAGCCAGAGCCTTCTCCAGAGGCAAACCCTAAGGCAAAGCCCCATGTGCTGTCTTCACCAGTTTTTCCATTGAGGTGACATTCTGATAATATAAGATTCACCATGTTTAGCATTTTAAAGTGGGAAATTCAATGGCCTTTAGTATATTCCTGATGTTGCACGACCACCACGACTTTCTCGTTCCAGAACATTCTTATCACCAGAAAAGGAAACCCTGTACCCATCAAGCAGCCCCTCCCCATTCCCTCCCCCCACCCCCACTCTCCCAGCCCCTGCTAACCACTCATCTCTGCTCTGCCTCCATGGATCTGCCTACTCTGGACATTTCGCTCAAGTGGAGCCACGTGATATTTGTCCTTTTGTGGCTGCTTCTTTCCCCATGAACACGATGTCCTCAAGAGCCACCCACAACGTAGCATCAGTCAGTACTTCATTCCTCTTGGGGCGGAATGACGCTCCATTGTACGCTGCCTGTCATTTTTCCTGTCCTTCCAGGCATAAAGGGGAAAACCGAAACCTGCACGGCTGATGCCCCCAGCTATGTAAAGATGAGGCTCAGAAAAACAAGGACAGGCAGAGATGGGCAAGTGTGTTCCACACAACCCACAAAACCAAGGGTGCGTGCACAAGTGTGAGCTCTTTGGCTTCAGCCCTAAGGCCCTACCCGCTCCCCTCTTAGGAAGGGCCCCCATGAGTCAAGGGCTGGCTCAGCGCTTACAGGAGAGGATTCCAAAAGCAGCAAGACCAGTCTACAGCCTCGTCTGTAGACCTGCCCTTCTCACCTGATGCCCCAAAATGCCCGCAGCTGGGCTTCCTCCACCCTCAGTCAGGAGGCAGAATGAGAAACCGGTGACGTCCTGTGGACAAACAAATGTGCAAGAGGAGGACAAGAGAAGACCCAAGAGGGAGGGATCCCATGAGTGAAGGAAGAGTTAAGAGATAGGAGACGGCAAGGAGAGGAAAGCATGGAGAAGAGGCCCACCCCGGCCTCATTTCCCAAGGCCCAAGACAAGAGACCCGTGGAGGCTCTGTCCTTCAAGGAAAGCCTTCGGGGGGTGAAAGGAACAGGAGTGAGAGGCCCTGAGGGAGGAGAGCAGGCTGAGAGCTCCCAAAGCTGAAGGCCACTTTCCACTGAGCAGTGAAATGGGCTTCCGTGGCTTCCCCACCTGGAGACCCCTGGCTGAGAGGTCCGAGCACAAGGGGTACATTCCCCCTCTCCGCAGACACCACTGGGTTCAAGGAGCTGGATGGGGGCTGGGGCTGCCCCATCAGAGACCCAAGTCTGCTCAGAAGTTCCAAGTATCACAGTTGTAAGAAGGCACAGAAGAACCAAGATGGGTGCCGCAGCCTTGGGGTGAAATGCTAGAAACCCAAGGCCCAGCAATCAGGGACTGGCTAAGAAAACAACGGTCCATTGACTTGCTCCATTAAAGATTGTTATCAAGGTCTGCTGCAACAAAGGACTCTTATTATAAAATGGAAGAAGCAGGTGATGTAGGAGCCTCACTATATGATATCATGCCAGTGATGTGGACGTTGACAGATTTAAGGGGGCATCAGATGTATCTCAGCTCTAGGCCACTGTCAACTTTCCAAGTCCCCTTCCACTGTTTTAGCATCGTGGCCACCAGGAGATTTGACAATTTTATTGTCAGTCCTCCTCACCCGCAAGCCTG
Organism: Tamandua tetradactyla; assembly: GCF_023851605.1. NCBI lineage: Eukaryota > Metazoa > Chordata > Mammalia > Pilosa > Myrmecophagidae > Tamandua > Tamandua tetradactyla. The sequence continues at coordinate 13,082,311 of NC_135332.1, forward strand.
GGTACCACCTCCCTGACTTCCGGTCAACCCTTCCCATCTCTTGTCCTCCTTGTACAAAAGTGCTTACTTCGAAGAGCTCTCCTGGAATAAAAGCTCTGCCACCCCCACCACGCACGTGCACACGCGCACACACACGCACATTCTGTAATTCCACTTAGCAGGTCTCGAGTCAGGGCACTGGGTGGCACTTGAGGCCAGGACGTCAGCACAGGGAGGACAAGGCAGCTTTTCTCTTTCAAGGGGTGTTGGCTTAATACTCAGCCGTCCTAAGCCTGGGCAGGGTTATTCAGTGCCCAGTGCCTGGAGGAATTCCCAATACAGGCTCCTCTATTTTTTCTGACGGTCCTTGTGCCCAGTGGCCCTTCTCTAAATGGGAAGGCAGGAGCAGTGAGTACCAGGATGGGTGAAACACCTCTTGGGGCTGAGGACAACATGGAAAGCAGGTCCCCAGGGACACTGGGCAAGACAAGAGATTCAAATTTCTCCTTCTGGAGGCCCTGAAAAGTTTTGCACTCTAGCCTGAGCCTGGAAATCCATTTAAGGGACAACTAGTCTCTAAGCGGCAACTGGGTGCCAGGCTGGTCCAAGAACTGGACTGAAGAATCTTCAAAGATATATTTCCAGGACCGAGAGTTTTGAAAGCAGAGAAAGAGGAGGAGGAGGCCAGGAATACAGCAGCATGGCCCAAATTTCCTGCAGCAGGACACTGGTCCTTGGTCACCCCCTGCCTATTAAAAACGCCATCCTCCCTAGAAATGCCTCTGCTGAGAATCCACACCCGCTACACCTCTGCCCAGCACAGCTTATGCCCTGTTATGAAAACACCCAAAAGGTAAAATGGAAAAGGAAAGGCCCCGGGGTTTCTGGTCAGGAGGCCTGGTTTAAACTCTAGACTCTGCCACTTGCCAGCTGTGAAGCCGGGCCAGACTGTCCACACCACACGCCACCCCAGTGAACCCAACGTGCAAAGGAGCATCTGTTCCAGCATTTGCATCAGAAGGAAGGCGATGGCATCGCAAAGACCCTCCCAGAGTCTGGCGCACAGTAGGTGTTCAGTCCCGACCGGGGAGGCAGACCGTGCGGGGGCGGGGAGGCGGTAAAGAGGCATCCTCTTGCCTGAGCCAAGGCAACGGGACAGAAGTGAAGCTGGATGTGGAGGGCAGGGAGGGGACTGGCCCAGCAGAGAGAGATGGCCCTCCTCCCCTTTCTCCCTAAGGTCCCAGACTGAGATCACAAACCCAACCCCTCCACCCAGCTCTCATGAGCTTATCGGCAATGAAGGGGTGTTCTGCCAAATGGACCTGGACCCCAAACAGTTAATAGGAAGACAAGGGCCATTTCCTTAGGGAAAAAACAGGTCCCACTTGGTATCTGTCTTAGCTTAAGTGGGGCTGTCTTTATGAGCCTGATGTTAAAAACAAACCTCCAGAGTCATAAGAAATGAAAAATGAGGGAGGACAAAAGGGGGGAAAAGGAAAAGGAAAATCGCATCAGCCTGCAGCGCAAAGCCCAGGAGGAGGGGCTGGCGGGCGGCCAGGGCCAGCAGGGGCCAGCTGGTGATGCAGGGGCCGGGCCGGGGCGAGGGCAGCGGGCAGAGAACAGCAGCCCAGGCGCACGGCTCCGTTCCTGCCAGGCAAAGGGGCACGCCCATCTCCCGTCCACCACAGCAGAACTCAGGAACGCAAGGAGGATGGGCCCAAAACTCTGGCAAGCAACTTGCCTCAAGGCAGCAGGGACCACACAATTGCGCTTTGGGGAGGGCGCCCAGGCCTCCTGATCTGGCAGGTGGGGGACCCTGAGCCAGTACATTTCACCTTGGCGAGCCTCAGGCTCTGTGCTGTTAAGTGAGGGTAAAGGACACCAAGCCACCCAGGGCTGATAGGAGGGCTAGGAGATGGGGCAGCTGGCATAGACCAGCCCTGGGTGGCTGTCAGCGGGGCTGCCTAGTGTTTACAGCTCTGCCCCGGGAGCCAGAAGGCTTGGCCTGTGGCCAGGTTCCATCACCTAAGAGCGGTGGGATCATTGAGAAGTTATTTAGCCTCTCTGTGCCTCAGTTTCCTCATATGTAAAATAGAGATCATAGTAATGCTGACCTCATAGGGTCATTGTGAGAAATAAATAAGTACGTGCCTGTGTGCATGTGTTTGTGTAAATGTGCACGCACACGCATGCATCTGTGTGCCTATCTGTGCGTGTATATGTGTAAATGTGCATGCACGCACGTGCATCTGTGTGTATGTGTAAACGTGTACACATGCACACACACCTTGGAACAATGCTTGGAACTCAGAATGTGTTCTTGTGGTAGCAATTACTATTATCAGCTAATACTATTAGCACTTCTCATTGACTCAACTGTGGTGGAATCCCTCACAGTCTCAAACATACAGAAGCCCTTTCTAGGAACGGCAGGTCTCCCCTCGCGCGCCCTCCTGCAGGGGCAGCACGGGGGTCCGGGCGGGGGCTGGGCCGACCCAGGGAGGCTAGGCCCACACAGCCAGCCCCAGGCTTCGCTAATGCGGAACACACGGGAACCGCCTCGGGGGTCACGGAGCCTCTGATGGGGGGTGGGGGCGGTGTGCGCTTGGCAGGAGACCCCTTCCCGGAGGGCCGGGGGCCGTCTTCCCAGGGTGGCCGTGCCTGCCGAGGACCCTCCAGGAGCACGTCCCTGAGCAAGGGCAAAGTTGCCAAGGGCCCACGGAGGGCCGGGGAGCACAGTGTTTCTGCAGGAGAGGAGCAGGTGGCCAGGAACCTATAACCTGCTCGGTTTAAAGGAAATTCTTCATTCAAAACAAAAGTAGTTCGGTTTAGGGATCCGCGTTCTGCAGGGGTAGCACAGGTGTCTGCGGAAGAGACACAGTGGTGGGGGTGGGGAGGTGAGAAGGGGATGGTCTGGAGGGTGAAGGGACAGCCCCAGTGGGAAGGTGCCCGGGCCTCTCCAGACAGCCACCCCGGGGGTCTCATCGATAGCGCCTGTCCAGGTGGGGAGCTCCTAGCACCCGCAGGAGCCTCTCCCCAGACCCCAGGGGCCCGCCCCAAGCCTGGGATCTCTGTCCCGGCGCCAGGTGGTCCAGGTAGGCTGCACAAGGAAGCCCAAAGGCTGCAACAGGAGCCCCCAAATCAGGGTGGGCCCTTCCACCCAGCCTCTGCCTCCCAAAGACCATCGTGGTGTCTACCCCTCAGGTAAGTCTCCAGGAACAGCGCTGACGAAGAAGTGGTTCCCCCAGAGGCTTCCAGCAAGCGTGGTGTCCCGTCTTCTCAAATCCCTTGTGGCATCCAGGTTCCCAGGACAGAGGAGCCATTTCCCCCGCGCCAGCCAGCCCTCCTCAGATGCCCTCCCCAGCCCCACCCCCTACCCTGACCTCCCCAAACAAAGGTGCCTTTTCCTGCCTCTCGGGGCCACCGCCCTTTCCTCAGACCTGTGCTTGTCTTCCTTCTGCTCAGGCCCATCCTGGCTCGCCTCCCTGGGCACCACGCAACCCCTGAGACAGGCCCCGTATTGTTTTCAGGGGCCCAATAAATGACAACTCTGCCCCCTGCCCGCCACGAACTCCTCCAGCCCTCCAGGCCGCCCCCCTTCTCCTCTAAAGTCGGACTTGTGCTCAGCATGCCCCTCCCCCCCAGGAACGCACGGGAGTCTTGTGTCCAGGTGGGGGGCGGAGAAGCCTGCCGGTGTGCACTGTGCCCCCCCCCACCACCACACTCAACAGGGGAAGCTTCAGCCCAGACAGGGCAGCCGGGGCCAATGCAGGCACCCAGGCCCTCCCTGCCCTCGTGGCCAACACAGGTCCCCAGGCCCTCCCTGCCCTTGTGGCCAACGCAGGCACCCAAGCCCTCCCTGCCCCCGGGGCCGATGCAGGCACCCAAGCCCTCCCTGCCCCCGGGGCTGATGCAGGCACCCAGGCACCCAGGCCCTCCCTGCCCTCGTGGCCAACACAGGTCCCCAGGCCCTCCCTGCCCCCGGGCCAACGCAGGCACCCGGGGCCAACGCAGGCACCCAGGCCCTCCCTGCCCTCCTCTGAGGCCGGGAGCTGAAGGGGACACGAAGGTGGCGTTAGAGCAGGAGGATGCTCAACAAATTTTCCCAAACACTCTTTCATCAACAAGAAGGCTCCTCCTCACCCCTGGAAGAAGCCAGTGATGAAGGTATTAGAAAGGGATTAATCCAAGCCCAGACGGACATTTTTCTCCTCCTAGTTAACACGATGAGGTCCACAGGACAGGGCTTGGGCCCAGAGGGCGGCAGAGCACCAAAAAGGAGGGAGGAGGCTCGTTCCCCTGAGCTGTTCGAATGTGGGATGGGTCAAGGCACGGAGCAACCAGCCAAAACGGGAGACCCGTGTCGCCTGCCTTAATGCACATCGCAGATGGACTCTTCCGGCCTCGCCCGGCTCCTGAGTGGACACAACATTCCCCAGGCTTCTTTGACTACGGTGTGCAAGGAAACCAGGAGAGGGCACTACCCTCCTTCTGTGGCCACCCGCCCCGAGCCCTGGCCTCGTGCTCAGTTCTGTCCATTCCCCAGTGGCCCACGGGGGCTGACGCGATGGAGAAGACCTTCCGGCCACCGTCCCGACTGCCCCTCTCTGTCCTCAGTAAGGGCAAAGGGGCCCCACGGCTCTCTGTGTCTCTACCGCAAACAGTCCCGCCTCCTCTGGGTAGGGGAGGAGAGTTGGGGCATTGTGATCGTTTGAAGCTGCCATGTACCCCAGAAAAGATCGTGTCCTTTTAATGGGTGTAGACCTATTGTGGGTGGGACCCTTTGATTAGGTTATTTCAGTTGAGATGTGGCCCAACTCATTCAAAGTGGGTCTTAATCCTTTTACTGGAGCCCTTTTCAAGAAGAGAAAGGACACACAGAGAACAGAGAAACATCCAGAAAAGCTAAGAGAGCCAGAGAAACTGAGAGAGGAAGCCACTGAAGCCAGAAGCTGAAGGCAACGAAACCCAGGAGAGAAGGACCAGGAGGTATCATCCATGTGACAGAGGAGCCGAGCATCTCCAGTAGCTGGTCTTTGGGAGAAGGTATAGTCCCACTGATGCCCTAAGTTGGATATTCTCATGGCCTTAGAACTGTAAGCTTGTAAGCTAATAAATCCCCATTGTAAAAGCCAACCCATTCCTGGTATATTGCATTTCATCAGCTTTAGCAAACCAAAACAGGCGACTTACTAACCACGACAGAAGCTCCTTGAGCTCCTGGGAAGCTTCTATCATCAACAGGCGGTGATGTTTTCACCAGCTCCCCTCCCACACCACCTTTCAGTGTTTCTAAATAATGGGAGATATGAGTGAAGAACCAGGAGAGAACAGAGTCCATGCAGATACCCCACACCTGCTAAAGCCCCAGGTATTCATTTCCTAAAGCAGGGCAATATTTGATTTCAGAGCTGGTCAGAACCTCCGAACTCACCCCCCAATATTCTATCCATAAAATAAACAGAGAACCAAGGATTTATCCCCACATCCTTCAACTCTGGATCCAGTGCAATACTCAGCCCCGACTTTATATCACCAATCTGTCCATCAAGGAAAGAGAAAACTCTATATCATGCAATAAGTGGTCTAAACAACTAACCTAGATGAAGCATAGGTTCACAGAGTTGTAACCGTGAAGAAATTATCCAGATGCCCTCTAAGCACCTCGCTGGCGAGACCCCACCATCCCCACGTGCTGGCCCCATCTGGTGGGCATGGGCCATCTGGTGTAAAGACCCACAGGAATGATTCTGGGTCCCATGATTGGCAGGGATTTGGGGACAGTAATTCTCATTTTCATAGTTGGGTGCAAGAAGACTAGTGAGTATGGATTCAGGAAAACACTGAGGCTATGGGAACCCAAACCCTGCTGTCCAAGATGGGGTGCTGCTGTTTCTCCCACAAGTCTAATCCTCATCCTCATTCCACATCCATGTCCTCATCACCAGTACCACCACCAAGAGAAGAACCTGTTCAGACCCTGCCACAAACCTTCCAACCTGGCCCCCTGTCCTTCCTGGAGTGTGCATGGCACCTACAGGTCCATATAACCGTAGAACCCGGCTTAGTTCTTACCTGGCTCTCTTTCAGCTGCATCCTCAGCTTCTGAATCCCCCCTCCCTCGTGCATCTCCTCCCATGCCCCAGGCACCGGGGTGGCAGATGTGCCCTCTGTGCATCTACATGCATTGTGCTTTTGGGATCAGGGCCTCCTTCTCCTGTAGGATGTCTGTCTGCAGAGCCCAGAAGCTTCTATCGTCAGCAGAAGTCAATGCTCTCACCAACTCCCCTCCCATGCCACCCTTCGGTGTTTCTAAATAATGCACCGGTGGGGGTCTCCACCTCCAAGGGGGTCCAGTTCACGATTCAGGTAGGCCCCCAAGGTGGGTATGGTGGTATCAGGGGGACAGAGGGAAGGCCCAGATGCCCCCTGCCCGGAACCTGAGCTCCTGCACCTGAACCCCTGACGGCCCCTGCAGCTGCCACAGGTGAACAGAGACTCTGGACTGGACCACAAAGCCCACCTAGGAAGGCCCGTCTCAGCGGTTACTGCGCCATTTCCTCCTGCTGCAGGAGCAGCAGGGCCATATGGAGAGGGGAGCACGGGAAACTCAGGAATTTAGAGAGCCCGCCCCCACAACACACCTTACACACACACACACACTCAGGTCCCTCCCCAGGGCCCACGACTACCCCTGAGAAAACCATATGGGAGAAGAGAGTCACAGCCTTGGGGTTAGGGGCCGGGAGCTGGGCGAGGATTCCTCTCTAGGACATTCACAGGGAAGGGTCCTCCTTGGCCAGGATGCCAGCAAGGTATTTCGTTTCGGCCAGTAGGCGAAGCACCTGGGCTGTTCCCTCCCGGACAAATCGGAGGGGAGCACGTGGGTGCTGAGCCCTCCCAAGGACTGGCACACGGCACAAGGGCGAGGCAGGCCTGACCACACACCTCTGCACAAAGGTCAGCAGTAGGGGAGGTAGTGGACCAAGATGCAAACCAAAACCAAAACGAGCTGCGTGGAAGACGAGAGCCTGGCAGAGCCCTCAGATCTGCCATGATCTCAAAACCCCCAGCCCTGCCCCCACCCTAAGCTGCCCTGAACCCCCAGGCCCAGTCTCCAGCTCTGGGGCAGACGGACAGAGGCTCTGAAGTCAGGCACACAAGGCTGTGACCTTCAAGCAGTCCACTGCTGGGTGGCACTGGGCGAGCCACTTTCCCTCTCTGAGCTGTGATTTCTGGGATCATCAGACAAGACCATCAATCTCATCGAGGATGCTGAAAGGATTCAGGGGATGATACTGTGCCTGGCACTTAGTAGGAGTTCAACAGCCTTAGCCCCATGCTGTGACCTCTCAATAGCCAGTTCTGGCAGTTTGTGGTTTATATGAAATCTCTATGCCATTCACGGTAACGACTTCTCCAGATTGTTAGATAGAGACCACGCCTCCACACAACGCCAGATGGGGCACACACACACACACACACACACACACACACATGCTCTAGTGAGATGCACATACCCAAACGGGGCACACACATTCACACCCACCACAGTGAGGCGCAGACACACACGCACGCATGCCAAGAGTCCACGTACACACTCACACACCCATGGGGCACACACTCACACCCAGGCAGGGGCAAGCATGCCCGCAGAGGGCCACATTGATCCCATATGCTGACCACTCAACTTCCCTCGGACCAGAGCTCTTCCGGACCCACCCCGAGTCGGTCTTGTCCACTGAAGGGCTGAGCTTTTTCCCAACCAAATAGGCAGGAGAGGGAAAGGAGGAACTACTCCCCAGGAAAGCAAGGCAAACTTGCTGAAGACCTTCTCTGTTACCTAGAGAGGAGAGAGGAGGTAAATTGGGGTCGTTTGCCCCTGGGAGAATTACACACCAATGCCCCGGGCTAAGACACCCCTAGAAATAAAACGGGTGCCATAATAAGCCATGGGGCTGTCCCCGCAGTCCTCTCCCGGGTCACACCCCAGCCTGGAGCGGTCTGCACCGGCCTCCCTGCAGGGGTGAAAATAAAGGCGGTTTTGTCCTTCTCCCCTCGGGTCTGAGCGAGTTTATCTGACACTCCAGCAGTCTTTGTAAACCGAGTGTCCCCGGATAAACGCTCCCTTAAGAGTCGCTTGGCCTGGGACAGAGGGACCCTCTCCAGAGGAGAATGGGCAGCTTGTTCCGATGGTCTTTTAATATGGGGGGCGGGGTGTCGCCCCGGACGGGCCTCCGCGAGCTCTCACAGAAGGGTCTCTGTCCTAGGGCCACAATGGAGGGAATTCTTAAAGACACACATGCTGAAAAGGGGAAGGAGGTTTTTTCCCTGAGGGGGGTGGGGTAGGTTAGGGCGGAAAGAAGGGGGAGTGGCCAGGACTCCTCATGCCCCAAGGACAATTCAGATTGTAACAAGGCAGCTCTGTGCCCCAACAGCAGCTGAGTGGCACAGAGACTGGCCACCCCACAGAGCAGAAGCCAACCTCCAGGCTCCCCCAATGCCGCCAGCCTGGTGGCCCCTACCCCCCACCCCCCGGACACGACCCCACCAGCAACCACAGGAGCTCCGTTTTACCTAAGTGAGGGCATCTGTTATATTGTCCTAATGGAACGGTGCTGTCAGAGCAGTGTGAGTCCAAATATTCACTCCGGATAGGGATAAACAAAACACCCAAAAGCCCTGTGATAAATACAATTCTCTCAAGCTGAGAGGGAAGGAGGGACAGTTTCTTCTCTTCCATTTGTTTATTTTGGTATAAGGTATTTCTAAAATACATCACAACAGTCATAAGTGACATTTTCTAAAGACTGCCAACAAGACTGTTTTGTATTTTGGTTCCATTTATGTTCAATTCAGTGCTTTTCCAAGGAGCTGAGAGAGGCTGCAGGAAGAGCTCGAGCTGGCATGTCCTTTGAGAATCATCACATTTCTCTACCTACCTTGCTCTTGCCAATTGCAGAAAAGAGGAAGGAAATGACCAGGTGGTGCCTTGACATTACATTCAATCAAGGAATTATCTGGATCTAATGCACACAAAAGAGGAGTCAGAGGCCCCCCGATGTAAGGGAACTTGCCCAGAGCCACGCAACCAGTTAGGAGGCCGAGAGAGCAAAAGCCCGGGCCCAGGCTTTCGGGCCTGTGCCGCCACTTGAAGGCTCCAGGCACAGGGGCAAGCAACATTTGGAACCTCTCCCAGCAAAGACCAGCCACAGCTTCTGCTACGCCCGAACTGGGATGCCCAAAAGGATGCGTGAACATTCCAGTCCCAGTACTTCAGAATGTGGCCTTATTTGGAAACAGGGCCAGTCCAAATTCAAATGGGGTCATACTGGAACAGGTTGGGCCCTTAATCCGTCGTGACTGGTATCCCTCTAAAAAGCAGGAGTTTGCACAGAGATGGGGAGACGGAGGCAGAGAACGCCAAGGGATGCCCAGGCCAGAAGCCAGAGGAGACATGGAACCGATTTGTCCTCAGGAACTTGGGCTTCGATTCAAGCTTGGCTCTGCCACCTTGTATTCACACTTCCAGGCTCCAGAACTACAAAACAATACATTTCTGCCATCTTAAGCCATCTAGTTCCTGGTGCTCTGTTCACTGCAGCCCTAGAAATCTAAATCTTCAAAAGTCAAGACGGGAAGCTCCAGGAATAACGGGAATGTGTTAGGATGACCTGGACGTAGTCCACTGAGCTGGCAGCCCCAGGCCCACAGCCACGGGCTGGGACTGAGTCCAGCACAGCTCCGAGTGCACGGCGGGTCTTTACCGGGTGACAGTGCCGTGAGATCAGAGAACCCACATCTGTGATTACAGGGAAGGGAAAGGACCCATGTGTGTGGAAACATCACGGCAGCACAGAATTCTACAGAAGAAAAGAGAACATTATATAAGAAAATATTCAGGGAAGAGACAGATTGGATGAAAAAGAAAACTTTGCAAAAATAGATAGCACCCGGTCAGAGAGTTTATTCAACCCGGACAACCGCTGTCCGACACTCCTGGATTCTACATCTGCTCCGACTCTGAGTGTCATCAATGGCTATCAGCTGAATTGTGTCCCTTCCCTTCCCCAAAAAGACACGTTCAAGCCCTAACACCCAGTCCCACAAATGTGACCTTTTTGGAAATAGGGTCTTAGGAGATGTGATTAGTTAAGAGGAGGCCAAACTAGATTAGGGTGGCCCTGAATCCATTACCATGTTGCCCTTATAAGAAGAGGACATCCAGACACAGACGGTCACCGAGCAAAGGCCGTGTAAAGATGGAGCAGGGTAGACTGCACTCATGTTTCTACAAACCAAAGCATGCCAAGGACTGACAGCAAACTCTAGAAGCTAGAAGAGCTGAGAGGGGGCCTGCCCTGCGGGTTTCAGAGGGAGCATGGCCCTGTCATCACTTTGATTTCAGACCTCTGGCCTCCAGGACTGTGAAGGGATACAGTCCCGTGGCTGTAAGCTGCCAGCACGTGGCAGTTTAATATGGCAGCCCTATGAGTATAAAACACTGGCCGTGTGTTAGGAGAGAAAGGGACAGTGATGCAGAGAACAGCGCCCCTGGGAAAAGAAGTCACGGACCTGCCACAGGGAAAACCATTTTTTGTGACAGAGATGCCCATTTCAGGCCCAGAAAGGAAGAGCCGGCAAGGACACCGCCCGCCTCCTCTCCCCACACCCCACTCCTGGCTGGCCGCTCAAGGCCACAGAGATTTGGGGGAGCAGTTCTCCACCCCATTTGCCTTGTAAATTAAAGTGCACACCCCACTTTTACATACAGCCCTTGCTTAAGCCATGGAAACAACAGCCCAAATCCCACGCTTCTGAGAAAAAAAAAGCCAAAAATGACCTGGACCTCTTGGCTAGAAAATGGAAATACTCTTTCCAAATTAAATCCACCAATATCAGTCAAGCAGACAGAGCATGGAGCTGCTCCATTTCTTTTAGGGGGAGTAACAGGTTTAAGCCAGAAGGGGCTGGGGGGTGCGGGCGGGCAGTGAATGGGGAGGAGGGATACCAGACTCAGTCTCCCCAGCCCATTGAATGAAACATGCTCCAGCTCCCACCCACTCTCATACCACCCCCACCCCACCCCCCGCCAACGTCAAGGCCACATAGAGGCCCCATTCTCCACCCTCTCAATCACATCAGTTGAAAGGATCTTTGTGCAAAGGGCAGGGCAGACAGCAGCTGACGGGAGCGCAGCTCAGATAAGGCAAGGATTTCTCACGGGGACCATCTTCCCAAACAGCAGGCCCCCGTCTGATTTCCAGGAAATGTTGGCACAGCATTGGGTAGCCCTCTCCAATTTCCAGGCACAACATCAGACGGGCGAGTGTAGCACCCCAAGGGCTGCCCTGAGAGCTCACCCAAGCTCTGAGCTCGGGGACTCAGGCCCGCAGAGCCCTGTCCCACCACGGGGAGCTGGAACCCTTGAACACGGCTGAACGCCTCAAAGAGCAGACCTGTCTACTTTCTGCTCCATAAGCCATGTGCACCCCATCTTCACCAACCTCAGGTTCATCGCCTTAAAGGCCAGTGATGGCAGGAGATGTAAAATGGTACAGGAGTTCACTGGGCAGGCCCTGGCCTCTGCCTCCTTCCTGGGATTTCAAGGACAAGGGAATCCACAACACCAACGTGTGTTTTGGACATGTGCCCCTCTTAAGGAAACAGCCAGAACCGTCGGTGGGAAGATTTCCTTGTTTCAAAGACAAACACACCCACCTCTAGATCCTGGCTGTCCTGTTTGCCACGGGAGGGGTGCACGGTTTCTCACGGCTAACTAAGCCAGATGAGACATCTGTAGGTGTGCAAGGATGCCAAAACACAGGAGCCCCAACCACCGAACATGCGTGCAGCTGGGGAGTCCCTTAATAAGAATTTCTCATCAGGGGAAACTCCAGTTAAAGGAAACTTTCAATTCATTTTGGTGTCAATTATTTTAATTGTTACTTTACTGCCTAAATTTGTAAGGGAGAGGGAACTCCCTCTCCAACTTCACTCCTGAAATGATGCAGAACTGGAAGAAATCCAGTCTCAATGTTCTCAGTGGGTTCCTGGAAAGGAAGAGGTGAAAGACTAACCAGAGTTCTAGGAACATTATCAAAACCATTGGATCATGACTTCCAGCACTTTCCAAAAGAAAGAGGAATCCAAGCTGGCAACGAGACACAAGACGGACCTCAATTCAAGTCCCAGCTCTTCTCCCTACCAGCTGGGTGGCTTTGGACAGCAGAACTTCCTCATCTCTTAAATAGGACAAGATGAGCTAGTGAATGTCTTTTCCTCCACTTGTCACAGTCTCTACAAAGCTTGTGCATTCTCAAGCTTCAAGGAGAAATAGTCTATCACCATGACAATGAGATTTTTCCCACACAATGTCAAACCAGGAGAGCTGGTAGCACCCACCAGGCAGCAAGGCTCCCCTTAAGAGCTCACACAACCCCTGAGCATAAATCGCTGCTCCTCAAACAAGACCCGCCTGCATTACGCGGACAAAGCAAGCGAAATGGGGTCCCCACCCTGAGCTCAGGAGCCCACGGAAGAGAGCCTGTCTCTACCAGGCAGCACCCAGAAGATCTACTTCCGAGGTGGCACAAGAATACAGGACTGATGCAGCCATCATATAAACGCCCCCAGGGGGCGGCCCTGGGCAAGCTCTCTCTGCCCAGCCTGCGGGGGGTGGGGAGGCCAGCGAGAAGGGGACAGGAACCCCCCATCCCCGCCCTTGGGCATTTCTACTCCGATGGCACAAACCCACCTTCCCAAGTAGAAGTGGAAGCAACGCCACTGGCAGAGAACTGCACCCTCAGCGCGAGGGAGGGCGTTTTCCTTCTCTCTGGAGGAACCTCGGGTAGGAGACCCATTCCAAGCGTCAGGCTCCCTCCCCAGTAACAGGCTTCTGGGCATGAAATGAGAACCTAGTCTCGGGACCATCAGCTGCAAGGCTGGACTCGGACCCAAGAGCCCCGTTGCCGGCTCCCTGGTGAAGCACCACCCAGCCCTTCAGTTTCAGGAGACACAAAGGGAGGAAAAGGAAAATTATGAGTCCCACTCGTTTATCAACTTCCCCTTAACATTAACACACATCTCCCACTTTCCTAGGTACTGGGGTCACAAAGGAGAACAGAGTTAATTCCCTGCCCCCGGAAGCGGACACTCTGGTGAAGTGCCCAGCGGTCTAATCTATTCATAGCAAACTTTGTTTTGACTCTCCACGCCCATCTTCGCTTCCCAAGGGCCCTGAATGGCATCTGCAAAATGCCCTGGCTCTGGGCAAGGTGCGTCCACCCTCGGGTGCACGGAGCGCGTGCTCAAAGGCAGCCCCAGCCCTGGATGCATCGAAGCAGGAGAGGCCTGGAAATGCCAACAGCATCCTTGCAGCAACCACAAGGTAAGTAAACCTAAGAATGAAACTCTTTCCAGACGTGGGAAGAATGAAGAAAATTGGGGGAGACGGAGCCAACGAATCAGACCAAATAGCTCAGGAAGCCCAGTTCCTAGATCTCTCTGTCGTTTCACCCGTTAGACTTGGTTTCTCTGTGACCTGCAATTAAGAGTGACCCCCCAGTATGGGATCAATGAGATTTTTCTTTTTTCTTTTTATTTCTTTTTCTGGGGCGATGCAAATGTTCTAAAGATGATCGTGGTGATGAATATAAAACTACATGATGATATTGTGAGCCATTGATTGTACACCATGTATGGAATGTTTGTATGTTAACAATGTATGTGCTTCTACCTTGTTTCATCAATAAAAAAAGTTTAATAAAAAAAATAGTGACCCCCCCCAAAAAAAAATGACCTTCCTCTATATGGGGAAGCAACGGAGCCCAGAGAAGCCCGGTGACTTGTGCACAGCCCCATAACTGCTGTGCACGTGAGAACCGCCGCTACATCCACCAGAGCTCAGGGCGTGGGGGACAGGGCATGGGGGCGGGGCGGCGGGGCGTGGGGGCGGGGCATGGGGGCGGGGCGGCGGGGATGCCCGTGACGCCACGAAGGCCCCGACCCTGCAGCTGAAGGGTCCCTCCGGGCCCAGAGCAGTGGACGCTGCACCCCAGGCCTGCAGGAAGGCCAGCTCCTCTCCCCTCCCTACATTAGGACGCGGTGGCTCCGCAGGCGGCTCCAGTCGGTGGGCGGCGCTTGTTGAGCCCTGGCACAGGGAGGGTGGCAGTGGGGGGGGTGGGCAGTGGATGGCCGGTGTGCGCCCCAACCGGGAGTGCAGACAGCCGCAGTGGCATCCCCCGTTGACTGGCCCCTCTGCATGGGGGACGGGGCGTTAGACTTGGTTTCGCTGTGATCTGCAATTAAAAGTAACCCCCCCTTTTTTTCTTTTCTCTTTTTATTTTCTTTTTCTAGAGTGATGCAAATGTTCTAAAACATGATCACTGTAATGATATAAAACTACGTGATGATGCCCAGGACAGACAGAAGTGTTTGAGCAGGGGCGGCTGGAGAGGGTGAGGAAATGGGGAAACAAGCCAAGTTCAATCACAGCAGCTGGGGGCGGAGGTGGGGGAGAGGGCAACAGGGTAAAAACAGGGCAACGTAGGCAAGCGGAAGGAAAGGGAGAGGACAGAAATTCCTGGAAAGGCCACAAGCCCAGAGCTGAGAAGGCCACGGCCATCTCAGCTCTTTGGTTAACCACATTCCGGGTTTCCACTTAGAAATTTAATTAAAAACCCAAACACCTGACTTTCCCAGCGGGCTTGCCAGTGGCCATGAACTCCCTTAGATTCGGAAAAATCCATTCCAGCATAACCCTGGAGCTCCTGAACATGGCCAGCATGAACCAGAGGGAGAGGGGGCACAAAGAAGGGTCAGGGGTGGGAGGGTCTCAGGGAAGAGAAGACTAGAAAGCCCCTTGGCACAAGCCCACCCTGCCCTGTCACCGCAGCCCCGGAACAGTAGCTTTGTTCCTTGCTACCTTAGTATTAGCAGTAAAAAGAGACACACAATGAAAAAATAAAATGGAAGACAAACTATGGGTCTGGGGGCTCCAGACCTGCACAAGCGAGCGAGGGAAGGCAGAGCGTTCCGGAGAAGGCAGAGCAGGGCAGAGGCATGAAGCAAACACAATCTGTCCCCCGGGGCCCATAAAACCACTTACTGCAAACAGCCTAATCCCACCTCGAGGGGCAGGCGCGTGCTTAGAAGGACGTCCAAACACAAGCCAGAGCAGATTTAGCTTGCAGGGGCTCACACGCAGTGTCCGCAGAAAAACCCAGGGCAGCAGCCGGGGAAATGTGGCATCCCACCCTTGTGCTCAAAAAGAAATTTCTTAAGCCATTCAACTATGCAGAAAAGGGTTCTATATAAAAAAAACTGCCCCCATTACCCCTATACTCAGAAACTTCATATATGAACATCTGTCCAAGTGAGCGCAAAGGATTTACTCCGGCGTTTCTTCAGATAGTCCAGTCTGCACCTCCCACCCTCCCTCTCCACACCAACACTTCCAAAATACTCGTTTTTCGCAGTGTGTGCTAGACTAGGAATTAGGGTCCAGGGGCTGGTTGACTCGACTGTGCCTCAATTACCCCCTCTAATATATGGGAACAACACCTGACTTTTCACCCAGTTGAGGGTGATAGCAAATGAGTTATGAACACAAGAGAATTTGAAAAAATCCCGGTGCCAATAGTAGGAACCCAATGGCAGGTTGACTCATCACCCTTTTAATTTAAAAAGAATAGATGTGACAGATGAGGATTAAGTCCCACCCACCCAAACTTCCTGCTCCCTGTCTGCCTGAATACTGGGCTCTCAAGGAAGTTTGCTTCCTCCAAGATAGGCGACCCCACAGGCTCCCAGTGACCACGCCTGGGGGAAAAAAAATAACAATACTGGACAATTTACCTTCAAAGTTAGAGGTAAGTGAAGAAGGCACAACCGTGAAAACAAGAACTGTCACTTAAGGCACCCAAGGGTTTCGCTCACATACTGAGAGTCTGTCGCCAGAGGCCAGTGTCTCAGATACCTGTTTTCCCAGGCCGAACCTACAGCAGAGACCTGCCTGTCCACTGAAGGCCACTTGAGCCCTGGTGCCAAAAGCCAAAGGAGACCCAGTAATGTCCAAGGAAGCATCCAGCAGGCACCCCATATACTGCAGAATTAAAAATGAGAGGGGAAACCTATTGGGAAATAACTGGAGACGAGTCTGTAATTAGGGAAGGGGATACCCCCATTGAGAGCTCCAAAGGCCAGCCGTGAAATCCTAATGGATTATGAGATGGACTGCGGGACAGGCGCAGAGGCTTTCTCTGCCTGGTCCCGCCCTGTGTCCCGTCCAGTCCATTTCAAACAGAGTAAAGTTTGCTAAAGTGAAATGAGGTCCAGGGAATTTTTTAGGTCAAAGGAATGGGACTGAGAACTATTCGAATCAGACAGTAATTAGCCAGCTGGGGCCCAACAGATTTTAGGGGAGAGGCTGCAGGTCTAACTTACTCCCAGGGCCCCCAAACAACAGACTGCCCTTTACCGTTTGCTTAAAGGCAGTCACTTCTGTTTCACCCACGTACAGTGGCACCTGGTTTCAAGATTTCTATGTAAAAACCTGTACCAACAAACCAAATATGGGAGGAGGTGATGATTCACATCACAAAAATAATTCTTTGACAGAAACTTGCCACTTCAGCATTCCTCTGGGTTGCATGCTCCCCCCAGGCCTTTCGCATGGCACGCCATCAGCCAGGATAGGGTTTTCCTGGACATTTTTCCAGGCACAAACCTAGGTCTCAAATCAAAGGAGCAGAAGTGATTTTGAACAGGATTTTGACCAACGGCATGGCCAAGAGAGAAAAGTTTCATCCAGGGGCAACCCCACCCTTTGAAGTGAGCGTCTGTCACACCACCCAAGGAGACTTACCCGGTGTGGGAGAGAAATTATTCCAGCCAGCTATTCTGGTGACACTGGACATTGCCCACGACGACAGCGGCCAGAAAGAGGAGTCATGGGCTGGTGGGCACCCAAACAAATGCACTTAGCAAATGGCATCCTCCAAACCCCTCAGAGGATGACGGGCAGCTCTGATTTTATTCCTAGGATTCCAGAACTGCAGTCCCTTTATCCTTGGCCCAAATGTGGCCACTTCTCTTTTAAACAAGTACAAAAGCACGTGGTTTCAAGACTGCTATGTAAAAACCTGTACCGACACACCAAATAAGTGCACGTGGGAGTCCAGATCAGATGGAGGTAAAGCCGGGAAGCCCTCCTGGAGGAGGAGAAAGAGACCTGGTTTATGACTGGGTTAGCTTCCAAAGGAAAAGGCTCAATTCAGGCTTTAACTGGCTAAGATATCATTCAAGCCCATGTTGGGGAACTGATCTAGGAACAGTCGCAGCTTCTAAGAAGGGAGGATCCAGGGGAGATGCTGAGCAGAGGGACCAGGCAGGAGTAGACAGAAGTGCTGTTCCAGATAGTTTAGTCACTACGTCTCCAACCCTCTCCCACTAAGACTTCCTGTTATGATCTTCGCTGGACTTGGCTGGCTATAGAAACGTCTGTGTCTGTGAGAGAGAAAAAGAGCAGGGGGTCTTAGAATCTTTCTGTTTGCAAGCTATCGCCGGAGGGCCGGGAGGGGCTGCAGCGCACAGGGGATATTTACAAGTTAGCAGGATAGTTCAAAGAGGAAAAGAAAAACCGAGTCTTGGAGACCATCCCCTAACAGTAACAGAGAAACTCTATCCGGACAACACAAGTCTGTTTTGTTGAAATTCAAGTAACCTCAAAACTTCTTTGTACCAAACAAACAGCACCTTACACTTTCTGCAGGCAAGCACTCCAAAATGGAGAAGGCAGAGTAATACTCAAGCAGACAACCCTAATTTGCGTGTTATGTAGCCTCTTTGTTGTAGGGGGCAGGAGAAGGGCCTCTTTCATGGGTTTCCTCAACTTCACACAAGCACTCTTTTATGCAAGGCGCCCGGGCCAGCCTCCATCCCCGTCAGTGGCTTCCAAACACCCCTTCAGGCCGGCTCTCCTCACCCCAAACCCTCCACTCCGCTCAGGTAAAAGTCCCCTAAAGACATGGGAATCACTTCCTAGTCTAAGATTGCTTGGCAATCCCCTAAACCCCTTCGGAGGTAAGAGCAGAGGCCGTGTACCTTTGGCACTGCCCAAATAACCAGGAAACGCTGCGTGCACGGGGCTCTGCACACCTCGCGCCGCCGACGCCTCCGCTGATGCCCGCCTGAGTCACCTGTGCAGGCGCTGCGGCGTGTGCATGTGCGGCGGACGCGCCTGCTTGGCGGCTGGCTGTCACGCACACCGGATGTCATTCATCTACCCCTCAGGAGACAAGTCGGGGCAGGTCGGGGAAGAACCCGATTTTCGCTAAAGGACAAATTCCCAGTGAGAGGCTGGGAAGAGGGAAGGAGGGGGTACCTAGAGATGCTTCCCCACTGCTGTCATGGCCACTCTGCCCTCTAGCTCCTGGGGCCCCTGACCTGGGCTGGCCTGGCTAAAAATAGGGAGCAGGCAGGAGGAAAGTGAGGATGAGCGAACCTGGGAAACGAACTGGAAGTTCCCAATTTCAAACCTTCTCTGGAATAAAGCCTGGCTGCCGTTGCCCTCTCAACTCTCATTTTTTTCAAGACAGCATTTTACATAATGTGCTATCCCAGACTGGATCCTGGACCAAAAAAAAGGACACTATCGTGGGACAACTGGAGAGCCTTGAATAAAGTCAGTAGATCAGTAAATGTTTTCGTATCACTGTAACTTTCCCAGGTTTGCTAATTGCACTATGGTTCAATTATTTATGGATATATATATATATAATATCATATAAAATGACAAACATAATATATACCATAGAAAATATATTTGGGGAAGCTGAATGAAGGATAAAGAAGAACTCTATGTACTATTTTTGCAACTTTTTAGTAAGTCTAGCTTTATCTCAAAATTAAACTTTAATTTATAAAAAGGACACCAGTCTTAACCCAGATGCCTAAAAAGTCTCAATCTATGGTACTGCCCAAAAAATCGACATCATAGTCCTGAGAGTAGATTTTCAGTTACCCTCATGCCAAGGCTGATGAGCTCTTTCTTACAGAAGAAAACACTGAGCACTCTCTCAGCAAGCATTTACGGACTGCCAACCGGGTCCCTGCTCCCAGGGTGGTATAATCTGGTAGCTAACTGGTGCCATCTTCCTCCACGCCCACCCTGGAAATGTCTAATACTAGAAGCAGTCCTTTAACTTTGGATGTGACTTTCATTGAAAGCAAAGATACTATGTTCTGGGAATTTTCCAGAGGAAATGATCCAAAATGTGGACAAATCCCTACGGACAAAAGATGTTCGCCAATATATTACTTTTATGGGTAAGAATTTGGAAATACCTGAATGTCCAACAATAGGGAAATTGTTAAGCAAATTATGATTCAATGCCTGCGGTAGAATAGAGCAATACAATTATTACATGGGGAAACATGTAAATAAAGTTGAGAAAAAAATTTAAAGGCAGGAAACAAAGTAGTATACATAACAAGATTTCACCAGGAAAGAAAAACTTTTCCAGCATTACTGAGGGAATTGAGTGTCCTTTCCTGCTTTTTGCATTTTAAAAATAGTTTTCTATAAAATAAAAGGTATAGATTACTTTTAAAATCAGAGGGGTGCTGAAGTCATCAGTCGGCAGGGTTTCAAGTTGCTCTCCTGAAAGTCAGGCTGGGAAGGGCCCCAGGAAATAGGTACCCAGGTGGGCAATGCCAGGGACCCAGGTGGGGCCAGAGGCAGCTGTCATGGGTTCCTGAGGGAGGAGGGCAGTATACCAACCAAAAGAGGACACCTGTAATACCTGTACATACAGAGCAGAGTCGCTTGATCATTCGACAGACATCTGTTCGGGTCCTACCCAGTGGAAGGCACAGCGCTGCCCAAAACAGTGCAGACACAAAGCAAGAGAAGAGGGACCTATGGGTATATGAGCCCTTCGCTTTCAGCTCAGGACACAAGACTTGGGAACTGCGGAAGGCCCCTTCCCCGCATTGCCAGGGAAACCTCTTCCATTAACAGTGAGGCCGGCTGGAGCGCGGACCCACTTGCTGCCACTTCCCACCCATCCGCAGAGCCTGTCCACGCCCTTGCCAAACGCATCCGCGCGCCCGCTGACGGGTGGCCCAGTCCTTGCAGGACCACCTTTCACCAAAGGGCCGGCGACATCCAGAATGTCCCAGCCCCAAGGGCGAGAGGGGCTCGTCCACGTCACTTTCTCCAACTGCCGCGCGCCAGTCGCATCCTGGGTGGCGGGTGGGCACGGCCGGGATCTCACGGAGGCGGCACCGCTCCCGAAGTAACGGGCTCGGAGAACTGCAGTGCGAAAGGCAAGTGCAAGGGGGCACGCGCTGGCTCTGAGGACGCGGAGACCCTTCTCCCCGCGGTGGCTCCGGCCGGGACCGGCCAGCGTCTCGAAGGCAGTGGGGAGTGAAGGGCGACGGACGAGACAACCTGGGACGGGGGGGCGCTGACCACCGCGACCCGGGCGAATCAGGTCCGCCTAGAGGTTAGACGGGTAGCTAAAATGACCTCCGAGCAGATGTCAATTACAGGAACAAAAATTCCAACCCACACGGCGGCAAGCTTGGAAAGCGACGCAGGGGAAAGAAAACCAACGACAACAACCAAAATGTCAAATCAAATCAAATCCCCTCTCCCGAACCGCAGAGAAACTTACCACTAGGTAGACTGTTGGGTAGAATCAGTCAATCCACGGATGAAGATAAAGTGGTGGGTTTTCTACGCCCGGGTGATATGCACCAAGTAATCCACGTTAGGGTCGTCGGAAAATGCCCGCCCCCATCCCATTCCCCATTTTGCATCCCAGGCCAAAGCGCCGCCAGCTCGGTGCCTCGGCGCTCGGGATCCGCAGGAGGTCGCGGGGCTCTCACAGGGCGGGGGTTTCCAAGCAGCCACATTCCTTTCCCCCGGGCCGGGCGGGCGACGAGGGCGGGTCCCGGGCGCCCGGATAAATCAGCTGAGCGCATCCCATCTGCTTACGATCGGAGCGCACCCGGCTTAAACGCAGCTCCTTTGCCCTCATTGCGCACTGCAAGCCCAGAGATCCCCGCCGGGATATCCTCTCTGCTAAATCCAGAAAAGCGCTTAAGGCAAATCGCTCTCAGCCACAGGTCTGCAGGTCCTCCGACCCAGGTAGCGCAGGCCAGGCCCGGAGGAGAAGCGCGGAGCGGCGGGCGCCAGCTGCGGTGGCCGCGTCCTCCCGCCGCCACCGACACCACCGCGCGCCCGCGCCGCCTCCGCGCTCTGCCCGCGGCCGGCCCATTCTGCCCCTATATACCAGCGGCCCGACCCAGGGCCCGGGAGGCGGGGAGGAAGGCGGGGTGGGCGGAGCGTGGGGAGGAGGCGGTGAGGAGTGAAGGCCATCGGCTTCCTGGGAGTTGTAGTTCAGTTTTCCCAGTTCCGGCAAACACGCGGTGACCGTAGGAATCCTTGGGCTGGGCTGGGCTGGGCTGACCCACTGCGCCGCGGCCCCTCTGCCACTCTCCTACAAAAGCTGCCTTTCCCTTGTTCCTTTCCTCTTGTAGATAACACTGAGATTCCAGCTCCGTCCGCAACCTGTTAGGTCTCGGCTGGCCCTTGGGGAGGAGAGATGGGTTACACAAGTCCCCTAAATGAGAGGAGCCCAGTTAGGTTACATGCCCCACCACCACCACCACCGCTAGCTAGTTTTGTGGACCTCCCAGAGGAGTTGCCAAGTGTTGACAGTTGAATCCTGTCCCCTGCCTACCGGAAGGCATGTTCCCGTCTCAACACTGGTCCTGAAGGTATGAGCCCGTTTGTAAATTGGACTTTTGATGATGAGTTAGGAGTGCCTTCATCCGATATGGCTAAAGTCCTTATAAGCAAAGGAAATTGGACACGAAGAGAAGCCACCGGGAGCAGCCAAAAGCTGGAAGTCGAGAGAAACCAGAAGAGAAAGGAGAAGATGCCTGCATGTGCTCTGTCATGTGATAGAAAAGCCAAGGACCGAGAATTGCCAGCAGCCAGCCCCCAGAATGCCAGAATCCTAGGAGATAAAGGATTGCCTTGCTAATGCCTAGATTTTGGACTTCTCTAGCCTCAAAACTGTGAGCCAGTAAATTCACATGCTTTAATCCATCCCATTGTATGCTTTTTTTGCTTTAGCAGCCAGGAAACTAAGACACCTTGTATGTCTTGGTTTCCTCTTAGCCACAGAGAGAGGATATTAGTATCTGCTTCCAGAGAGTTGAAAAGGGAGGTCGATATCCTCCCTGGGATACAATATCATCAGCCCCACAGGATGACCTAGTTTCCCTAACTGCAATGTGGACAATAAGTATTTCCTTGTTAGTGCAAAGCAAACTTGGGCTTCAAGCTCCCTACTCCTGCCATCCCAACTGCTACATGGAGGAAATTGACAAATGTCATGCAGAAGAATTCCAAATAATTTACGTAGATACTTTCCTTCAAGGAGATGGGACATAAATTTCTCATTTCTTAAGCTTGGGCTGCACATAGTGACTTCCCTCCAATGAGTGAATTATGGGAGGGGGGAAAAAAAGTAAGTTCCCAGTGGAGAAACCTGACAAGCATGACCTCCGTCAGACGATCAAGGTCAACATCAACCATGATAAGTCATGTTGATAGCATGTCTGTCCCCTTGAAATGATCTGATGAGAATGGCACGTTCCCTTTGTGGTCTTTCTCCCTAAAACCCATAACCCCAGCTCTAATCATGACAAAAACGTCAGGCAAATCCTAATCAAGGCACATTCTACAAAATATCCCAGTCCATGAAACTGTCAAAGTCATCAAAAACAAGGAAAGTCTGAGAAACTGTCACAGCCCAGAGGAAACTAAAGAGACAGGATGACTAAACCTAATGTGGGATCCTGGATGGGGGTCCTGGGACAGAAAAAGAGCATTAGGAAAATCTGAATACTCAATGGACACTAGGTCATAAAAATGTATCAATATTGGTTCATTCATTGTGATAAATATCCCATTCTAATATAAGACATTTAACAAGAAGAAAAATTGGGTATGGATATATGGGAACTCTCTGTAGTGCCTCTGCAACTGTTTTGTAAATCTAAATCTATTCTAAAGTGAGAAGTTTATTTCCTATGTATATATACACATACACAAATACACACACACACAATCCCCATAAACATCCACATAAAGAAGGTAAACAATTGCAATATCAACTCTCTCATCTATTAAGTTGTCACATTTTGGGGATCGGTTCCCTATTCTATTCCATTGGTCATTTTTTATGACTCTACCATTATCACATTGTCTTAATTCTAATAAATTTATTATTCCTTGATATTCAGTGAGACATTTCGCCCACTTTGTCCTTCAAGAGATTCTTGGCTATTCTTAGGCCTCTGCATCATCACATGAAGTTTAGAGTTAACATGTCAAATTTCAGGTGAAATGATGAAAATGGTAGGGGACAGGGAAAAAATTAGAACTCCAGAAGCCCCACATAAGCCACAAAATCACAAGTAAAATCAATGGCCTGGCATCAAAGTCTTCTACTGTCCGACTTTTACTTACCTTTAGATCTTTAGCCCCCATATTCCACAAGCCCCACCCCCCACCCCATTCTCCAGGCAGGGAGACCTAAGACCTCTTTAGTCCTTGGCATGGCAATTAATGCCTCCTCTACCTGGCATGCACTTCGTCTCTATTTGTGGAGCTTTATGCTTCTTTTCAACCTACCCTTCCAGGACAACTCATATGACACCTTTTCAATGAAGCACTCTCAGATGCTCACTAACGCCATTAAACTGACAAGACTAAGTTTCTTGATGTCATGCATTTTATTCTTCAATATTGTGGAGGTATTGCCCACAGTAGGGGCTTATTAAGTTTTTGGAAATTAACTGTGGTGCCTGCAATAGAGCTCTCTGCACTAGCACACATACATTTGACTTTTATAGGGAGCCCCAACCCATCCCACCCTCAGACTTGCTGATGTTTTCTGAGAGTTTGCTAGTGTCAGACACCTTCCTGAACATTTGCAATGTATCAAGTCATAGAATCCCTGAAGATGCCAAGGGTGGGTAGTATTGTTAATCCCCTGCCATAGACGAGGAAATCAAGGCTAAGCAGTTCAACCCCTTGCTCAACTTCCCAGAGCAAATAAATAGCAGAGCCTTCTACCAGAAACATCCCCGCCCTACTCCACAGTTGCAGACAGCCCTGTCTATCAATCTTCTGACAGTAAGGGCTGAATCTTTTCCCACTGTTGTACCCACTGCACCAAGGTCCATCCCAGGAAAAGATGAAGCTCATAAACTGGCAAAGAAGGTTGCGCAACAGATGTAAAGGACCTAGAACAGTGCATTGCTGATAATAAGAGTGTGATCAATACTAGCAATCCAGCGTCCTGTTCTCCTGCCCTTCCTTCTGCCCCACTGCACCCCCTCCCCACCCTACCCCAGGCTCTTGCATCGCCCATCTGACTTCCCTCATTTGGAAAGGAGTTATCCCCAAGGGTCCTGTGAGGGTGGCAAGCAAGACGCTGAATGTAAAAGGCCCAGAGTGTGGGAGCAAGAGGTCAGCATGGCGGCGTGAGTGATGCTGGATGCCTCGACTCCACGAGCATACAGCATAGAGAGCGCTAGCCTGTGGGTCAGAGCGCAGCTTCCCACATGCCTTCAGGAAAGTCTTCCATCTAAATTTCAATGGTTTCATCTGCTAAAGGGGAAAAATACCAAAGGGGATAAGAATAAGTACCCTGGGCAGGCCATGGTAGCTCAGTGACAGAGTCCTTGCCTGCCATGCAGGAGACCTGGGTTCGATTCCCAGTGCCTGCCCGAAAAAAAAAAAAAAAGAATAAGTACCCTCAGGCAGCAAAGCATAGGGCTAAACTCGTGATCTGCGCCAGACTGGATTCTAAACTCAAATCCCAGCTCTTACTGCCCAAGTGAGTGGCTCGGACAAGGGACTGACCAGTGTGAGCCTCAGACTTACCGTCTGTAAAATGGGGGTAATTTCATATGGTTGTTTGAAGGCACAAATGAGTTAATACATGGAAAGCACTTAGAATAGTGCCTGTAACAGAGCAGGGAATCAGTTGATATTGCTCTTTGTAGCGGATAACAGAGGAGTCTTCAATGAGGTGCTGTACGTGAAAGGAGTGTGTAAAGTACTCTGTAAAATAAGGAAGAAGATAATGAGTTTATGATAATTATTCTGTCATCATCATTGTTCCCACAACATACAAAGCCCGAGAGAGAAACACAGGTAAGTAGGACAGAGTTCCAGCCCTTGAGTTTGCAAATGACAGCTATGCTGTCCCTGTGACAGTCATTGGCCTGCAAGTGGCTATTTAAATTTAAATGACTTAAAATGAATCAGAGTTAAACACTCAGTTTCTCACTCTCACCAGCCACATGTCAAGCACTCCATAGACACAGGTGCTACCACATGGGACAGCACAGGTATAGGACGTTTCTATCCGCACCGAAAGGGCTACTGAGGAACACTGCAGCGGCGTCACCTCTTGGAAGCTGGTTAGAAATGCAGACTCCCAGGCCACACTCTGCAAATGAGAGCCAGCATCTTCTGGTGCACATTTTAAAACTTATTAATCTTTTAAGTGGACATAAGTATATACATGATCTTAGATTTTGTTTAAAAATTGCACGTCAAGATTCCCACAAACAAGGTATCTTTTACATAAATGGCCCAGCACTCTACTTCTTGTTCTGCAACATTCCTTTTTCTATTACAGTTTGCTTTGGAGAACTTTCATACATCCAGCAGTTCAAGGGAGAACAGTTTTACTTCTAATCTAACATTCAGAAGCAGTTTGACATGGAGGAAATTCAGCAAAATCCAAGACTGATTCTGATGCCCCATAGCGTGTGAATCTCTCTGATCACAGGAGGTGCCCCCTGGCTGGTTAAAATACACAGCTGGACTTGGCGCTGATGCCCAGACACATCAGAGGGAGACGGCACAAAGCGCCCAAGGCACCATGGCATATTGGAGAGGTGAGGGAAATACCTATGGGCTTTAATTATTAAGCCCAGGTTGCTGGGTTTTCCATAGTTAATACAAAGATTAAAATAACTAAGGGACAGGAAAACCCAGAGAGATTTCAACAAAATGTTACCACTTAGTGGAAGCAATTGCTCCAGAAGTAACAGACTTTCAGAAGGGTTCAGCAGGTCCATTAGACACCTGTGTGAGGGGATCATCAAAGCCCAGCATTTCTCTTCACATCACAGCATGATCCAGCTTCTCCCCACCACTATCCTCTCCCCTTCTGCTCCCAAACAATTCTCAATATAAATGATAAAAGACTTCCTGAGCCCTCATAATCGCTGGCCTCTCTGCTGAGCATCACACATGCTTGCAGTAATCCCAAGAGATTGGAAATATGACCATTTTGGTTTTACAGGTAAGACAACTGAGACACATAGTAACTGTTGCAAAGGTCCACAGAGCCCCCAATGCCATCTTCCTACATCCACCCTTCTTGCGTGACCTGGTGGACTCAGCCCCTCCGCCACCTCCAGTGGAGCATCTCATGCCCAGTAGCCTACGTTCTGGCCCTGACCTCTATCATGTCACTAAAAGCAGCCTCCCGAGGAACCTCCTCACCATCCAGTCCAGAGCTTGTCTGTGCCTCCTGAGCTGTGCCCCCTCTGCATCTCCTTTTCCTGAAACCCCTTCTTGCCTAGGTTTTGCAATAGTGTCCTTGAGGCTGGGTCTCTGCCCTGTTTACTGCACTCTCCTCTGCTCCCTAAATGTGGGACACACTTCAGCCCCCAGTCCTGAGCCGTCCACTCATCCCCCTCCTTCAGTACCTTATCTCATGCCCAACTCTGCCAACTGTGTGGTTCGCCCAACTCTGGGTCTGCATCCACCTGCCTGCTGGATGTTTCCACAGAACCTGCCTAAGAACAAGGCTCTTTCCCCATCCTTGCAGACACTGTTGATACCTCATCCAACATGCTCTTGCCTCTGAGTTCCCCTGCAGCCGAGATAGACAATTTCAGCAAGTGGCTACTCCTTGCCTCTGTCACCTGTGACTCTCGTTGTTTTCTCTCTTTTCTTTTCCTTGCTGCTCCAGCCCTGAACAGAAGCATCTCAAAAGTGCCAAGGAGTTGATCCCTCTAAGGACAACCCTCAAGCAATGAGGAAACAGATTCAGTGAATAAATATCCCAACATTTCCATCCTTGGGCAATCAGAAATATATTTGACCTGGTCACTCGGGGGGTCCCCAAAAAGACTGAGATCTGAATGCCCTCAGAATAACCTCGCATTAACCCACCAGCTATGTCTTTTCTCTCCACTGTCCTTTCTCTTCAGTCCTTTCATTTATGCTTCCAAAGATAAACTCACAAATCAACCACTTAAACCCAAATACTTATCTGCTTTGAGAATAATCCAAAATAATATACTGTGCATATATTGGTTTTCTTTTCTAGATTCTTTTCTCATACCTACAATTTTCTAGTTCTCCCAGACATCAGGGTTGAAACCTTCAAATCACTTTTGATTCTTTTGCTCTATCCCTTCCACTTTTCCTCTGCCCCTACCTCCCAAACCCCAGTCCCTCTGACTCCTGGTTTGAAACATCTCTTAGGCATTCTTGCACTATTCCCCCCTGATTCAGGTCCTTACAACCTCCTGCCTTGACACTTCCCCATTGCTTATGCCATTCCCCCTGCCCGAAACAGTCTTAAGACCTTAGTGGGCTGGTCACTGGTCATTCATTTATTCAATAGTTTGTCGAGTGCCTCATCTATGCTCTGTGCCATGCCTTGTGCTAGGCTTGTCCTTCAAGGCTCCCTTGGGGTTGTCTTCCCTGCCACCCTTCCCAGTGACAGCGTTCTCCTTGGAATGTCCTTACATTGTATGCATTCCAACTGACATTTAGAATATGCTGTCCTTCACCATCAGTTATTTAGATGTGGACATTTCTGGATCCTCCAATAAATTGTAAGACTCTTGGAATCAAGGAGCATATCACGTGCTTGCTTGCTTTTTCTTTTTCCTTAATCTCCTCAAAGAGGGGTCGGTCAACATCAGCTGGTTCAATTTGATTGGCAAGGTTGCATTACTAACTAAAGTAAATGCAGGTAAATAGTACTCTTTTGGGTGGCCAAACTTACTCATTCCCCAAACTATGCTGAATCAGTTCCCAGAAGGCTCAACCACAAAGCTCCACCCAAAAGCTTGATTTTATTAGTTACCCAAGCTGGGAGAATGAACTAGCTGCCACTTACATTATTTTTTATTGTGTGTGGCATCATGGAGGGTTAAAGTTGTCAGTCTTAACACATGTATAAAGGATAATGTCTATCTTAGTGGTTATTTGAAGGATGGGAGTAAGTGGCTTTCTAGACTGACTGACAGTAATCCTTCATTCATTCATTCACTCAATCACTCAATCAGAGAACACCTCTTTGGCACCTAGTAAGCACCAGGCACTGGGGCTATAATGACAAAGACGATAGTCAAGGTCCTTGTCCTTGTAGGAAAGGCAGCTAATAAATAAGTGAGTAACTTGATTAATTAAATAAGTGTAGATCATGATAAGAGCAAGGAAAAAAATAAACCCAAGTCTACACAAGAGGTAAAAGGGGGCCAACATGGAAAGGCCTTGCTGAGAAAGGGACAAGTCACAAAACTATAAGCAAAATCTTTTTTATACCACCTGCGGACCATCTCATACCTCTGAGATGGCCACATGGGCAGCCTGTCTAATCAAAAAGTCTTCCCCAGGGACCTGGCCTTGACTCCGGCTGTCGAAGCATCAGAGAATTTTGGTGAACATTGAGGTAGAGGCAACTAAGGCTAATGCAAGAGTAGAGGGAGGAGGCATGTGTTAGGAGGACCACGGGAAGGAAAGCACAGAGAATTCTCTTGCAATTAGGGTTACTCAGTCTCTTATCAGGTGGAATGTGGCTGCCTGCCCCACCTTTTCTGTCCCCCAGACAGAAAACCCCAGATCCTAGCTGTGCCTGTGCAAGGTGCCTGAGTGCCAGCGGCCAACTTAGAACAACCTGCTTCCTTTCACAGAGGTAACAAGATCAAATATGGCCACAGAGAAAGAAGAGAGCTGTGGAATGCAAGCGGCACACTTGCAGGAGGCTCCACTTGAGGGTAAGCAGGAAGCCCTACCCAGATTTTGCAAGAAACTTTGTAATGCAAATATTCCCGAAGACATCACCCAGGCATTCACCTGAGGTGCCCTCCCTTGGTCATTTCTTCTGTTGCAGGGAGTGGAGACTTGCTGGAGCAGTGCTACGGAAAGGCCTCAGCCCCTCCCGGGCTCCCCCCACCCCCCACCTCCACAGAGGAGTAGGCACACATCCACTCACTCTCCTCTGGGAATGCGAGGCTCCTGAAATCAGCCTCCTCACTTACTTCATACAGCACCGAACATTCTCTCACTTAGCTTCTCAGCTGCTAAAATAAATACTGTACAATGGACAGGCTTAAACAACAAGAATTTATTGGCTCACGGTTTTGAGGCTAGAAGAAATCCAAAATCAAGGCATCATGAAGACGATGCTTTCTCCCAGAAGACTGTGGCATTCTGGAACCAGCTGCTGGCAATCCTTGGTTCTTGGCTTTTCTATCATGTGACAGTGCACATGGCAGCCTCTCCTGGCTGCCTCTTTCTGTTCCAGATTCTGTTGATTTCCAACTGCTGACTGCTCGCTGTGGCTGTCTCTCTCTATATCCTTCCCATAAAGTTTTATAAGCCCACCCTGTTTCAGTTGGGCCAGATCTAAACTGAAATAACCTCATCAAAAGGCCCTGTTCATGACGGGTCCACAGCCACAGGAACGGACTAAAAATTAAGAACATGCCACTACACCTACCAAAATTCTTGCTGGCTTTTTTTTTTTTTCCAGAAATTGACATGTTGACCCTATAATTCATATAGAAATGTAAGGGGCCCTGGATGGCCAAAACATTTTTGAAAAATAAGTCAAAGTAGGTGGACTCATTCTTCCTGATTCTAAAACTTACTACAAAGCTACAGTAATCAAATCTGCGTGGTACAAGCATAAAAGAAAAATGGAGCAATGGAATAGAATTGAGAGCTTAGAAATAAACATATTTAAGATCAATAGATTTCCAACAAGGGTATCAAGATCACTTAACATGAAAATAGTAGTTGTTTCAATCAATGGTGATGGAACAACTGCATATCCACATACAAAAGAATGAAATTTGACCCCTCCCTCACACCATATACAAAAATTAATTCAAAATGGATCAGAGATCCAATGTAAACCCAGGCATGATAAAAATTCTTCTAAGAAAACATAGGATTTAGTCTTTTTTTGACCTTGGATTAGGCAGTGATTTCTTAGATATGACACCAAAAGTGCAAGATACGAAAGAAAAATTGGACTTCATCAAAATTAAAAAGCTTTGTGCTTTAAAAGGCATCATTAAAAAAGTGAAAATGCAACCCACAAAATGGGAGAAAATATTTACAAATCATATGTCTTTACAGAACTCGTACCTAGAGTATATAAATAATTCTTACAACTTAACTATTAAAACATATTCCAGTTTTTAAAAATAGGCAAAGGATTTGGGTAGACATTTTCCAAATAAGATATACAAATGACCAATAAGTACATGGAAGGATGTCATAAAGGAAATATAAATCAAAACCACAGTGAGACACCACTTCACCGCCACTAGCATAGCTAGAATAAAAGACAGAAAAATAACAAGTATTGACAGGAATGTAGAGAAATTGGAACCCTCCATACATTGCCGGAGGAAATGTGGAGTAAGGCAGATGCTTTAGAAAATAGTTTGATAGTTCAACAAATGGCTAAACAGGAAGTCATACATATGGCCCAGCGATTCTACTCCCAGGCATGTACCATGATAAGGGCAAAACTACATCCACACAAAATGTATATGCCATGTTTACAGCAGCATTACTCATAACAGCCCTTAAATGAAAACAACACAAAATGTCCATCAGTTGCTGAATGGATTAAAAAAAAATGTGACATTGTCACACAATGGAGTATTATTTGTCAATAAAAAGGAATGAAATACTAGCACATGTGACAACAGGAATGAACTTTGAAAACACTGTGATAAGTGAAAGACGCCAGTTGTAAAAGGCCATAATTATATAATTCCATTTACATGAAATGTCCAGAATAGGCAGATCGTTGAGACTGAAGGTAAATTAATGGTTGCTGGGGGGGGGGGGGGGGTAGGGTGGAGGGGAAAATGTTCTGGAATGAGTGGTTATTAATGCACAACTCTGTGAATATACTAAAAACCACTGACTAGTACACTTTAAATTGGTGAGCTTTATGGTAAGTGAATATATCTCAATCAAGTTGTTATTTAACCATATGATCTGAGATGTCCTCAGCAAAGCAGATTTATGTGTTAAGATCATGACAAAAAACACAGGACAGGATAGAGGCAGAAGAAAAGAGAGAAGGGGCCAGCACCAAGCCTCTGAGAGGAGAGGACTCTGTCTCAGGAACAGCCTTGGGGTAAAACCGTGAGCAACGACCTGCCTCCATCCTGGCATTTCAGCTAAAACTTGAGAATAAAAACAAATTCGGAAATTATTGTCCTTTCAATGTTACCTAAAGAGACAAGGCAGTAAAAACAAAAATGCCGAAAGCATTTTAAACAGTTAAACTATAATATAGAATGGCAAACGGAGAGATTGAGAAATTACTAACACAAGCCTGGGAATCAAGAAGAGACAGCTTGCCCTGGGTCCCTGGCCCTCTGAGATTTCTGCAGAGGGTCACTTCCTTGTGTGCAGTTGATTTCATCATGTCGCTTATTGCACTCCCAGCTCACCTGTGGCTTTTGGTCAGGCAGTCTAAACTCACCTATAAAATGAAAGGTGGGGCAGCATCCTTTCCTGGTCTAAACATCTAGTCTTGGCTCTGTTCTATCCAGGCAATTTGTAGCAGTTGAAGCAAGAAAAACTCTTTTTCTTCCCCTCCTCCTCCTCTCTCTGTCTTTGAAAAATTATATTTCTTCAAAAAGTCACAAATGAGAAGTCATAGGCAATGTCTAACATCCTCATTGAATAACATGTTTTCACACCTGAATACTAATTTATTGGGGGTCCTAAGCCAGACAGTAGCAATGAGCTGCAGAGGCAAATGGTGCCTCCTTCAATCTTGGTTCCAATGTCATCTCCTTAACGAGCCCCATCCTTGAGCTCCTGCTTAAAGCTGCAATCCAGCTGCCACGGTCCCCTCGGCACCAGAGGGTTCCCATACCCTGCGCTACACTTCTTTTTCTGTAGCCCTTGACACCTTTTCCAAAGCCCTTGTCACCATCATTCCGAATAGTAACCTTGTACATTTTAAGCCTTAATTTCCCATTCCCGATCCTCCTGTCCTCTGGTAATCTACATTCTACATCTGTGTAATATAATTTATTTATTTATCACCTTTATTATGTATTGCCTGGGAAGGTGGGCTTCTTTGATGTGTTGCATCCACCAAGCACTCTGACCCAGAGTAAATACACTACATATTTGCTGAAATTATTGAACAAATAAGGCATGGGTCCACTTTTTTTGCTTTTGTTTTAACAAACTGTGCTTTCATTGAAATCCACACAAAACAGGTGCGTATGTGTATGGGTGTATGTTTGCCTGTGTGTGTATGTGACAAAATGTGTCTAGTCTGATAGTGTAAAAAGGTAGTATAACAATGTGGATAAGAAAGTGGGTTCTGGAATATGAGTTTACCTCACCTGTGTCTGAATCCCAGATCTGTCACTTCTGTGCCTATTTCCTTACCTGTTAAAATGGGCGCAGTAACAGAACCAGTCTCAAATGCCTGAAGCATCTGTGTGCGCATGTGTGTGTGAGAGCGAGTATAAGGATTAAGATAATGAATATAAAATATTGCATATGTTATTGGAATACGAGATGTATATGCTCAGTAAACATTAGCTATTGGCGTTCATGAAGAGGGAAATGAAAGAAAGATGGGAGGAAGGTAGCAAAAGAAAGAAGAGAAGAAAGGATGAAGAAAGAAAAAGGAGGAAGGAAAGAATAAAAGATGTTTAAATACTGTGGCAGATAAAGAACACCTAAGGCATTGTATGAAGATTCTACAAAGGTTCCATGCACTAGGGTCACTTTCTACAACCGACAACCTCCAGATGGGTCCCTGGACCAGATAAGCCCTGAAATGCAGAGGGGTCAACCTTTCCAGAACATCAACTAGTTCAACCCCCCTATCCCATATTATCGATAGCCCCTTCTAACATGAAAAAAGTTAGAATGGCCACAGTCAAATACCCCTAAAGAGTGGGAGAAGGATCAAAGGTGATGGTGGAGTTATACAGAGAAGGGAGGGTTTAATAAATGAGTATGAGTGCTGAATCATTATACTGATATTTCTTTTACCCTCCAGTACCTTAGAGCAACTAGAAATAAAAACCTAAAATTGTGGAATTGTCACCCATACAAAACTCTGGAATCTGTTCAACAACTAATTGTTGTGATGTACTTTAAAATTTATTGTTTTTATGTATATATGTTATTTAAAGAGAAGGAGGAGTGTAAGAGAGAAGATAGGATTTAACAAATGAACATGACTGCTAAATCATTTTATTGATATTTCTGTTGGTCTCTAGTGTCTTGGAGCAGCTAGAAGAAAAAAAACAAAAAATCGTGGAACTGTAACCCACACACAACTTAAAAATCTGTTCTATAACTACTTGCTAAAATTTACTTGGAAATTTATGGCTTAAGTGTATATAGTATAACTCATAATTAAAAAATGTTAAAATACATATGTATTATGGCAAAAGGGGGAAGACCCAAGGGGACCGTTAGTGTAACTGGGAGGTGAGGTGGACATAAAGGGGGTGGTGTGGTAGCTGAGGCTAAGGGTCCAGGGGTCAGCCCAAGGCAAGTGTGAAGGTGTCCAGAGAAAACAGCCATCTCTAGCTCATCTCTAGGACAACTGCCATGACTGAGAGAAGGAAAAGGGCTGAAGTAGTGTGTACCAGAAGAGAAACTAGCAAAGGTCCAGACGGCGGTCATCCTGCAGGCAGCTGAGGAAACAGACTTTATTCCCAGGGTGCACCCCAGCCTCCCCTGGGCCCCCTGAACTACTCACAAGCCAGGAGGGAGCCCCCTTTAAAGCTAGGAAACAGTTTGTCAAGAGGTTATATAGCATGAGCTTTTCCATGTTCCTCTTTGTAAATTTCTTATAAATACAAGGCTATATTCAGGTAGGAGCTTATATCTCTCACTTCCAATGCTCCAGTTGTTTGTTCCTCTTAATGATCTCTCATAGGATAACTCAATCATTCTGTTGTGAGCATTGTAGGGTGGGTTTCTTGATATCAGAGCTTATGCAAGAAGACAGACATAAGGAAAGGGTCTAGGACATCAGACGACCGGTTGTCCAGCTGACACTCCTTTGGCTCCTCCCCTTTCCCAAGGGAGCTCTGATTTTGCCCAGAATCCAGCTCCTGCCCAACTCCAGTGGGGTGCCCTGATTAGTTTAAGCGTCTCAGTACTGGGCTTTCTGCAGCAACTGCTTTCCCCAGTTACTGATCTGGAGAATGGGGATTGGTGAACAGGACAAAAATTGTCCTAACCAGATGGGAAGAACACATGTTCCGGGGGAGAGTCAAGATGGCCACAAATTCTCTGCACCTCCTCCCACTGAGAGGTGGCGCTCATTCCTCTCTTTCTGCATCTGGGCTGACCTTAGTGACTTACTTGACCAAAAGAACATGCTAGAAGTGACATTCTAGAACTTTAAATCCTTGGAAGCTCTTCAGCTTCTTGGAACACCCTTTCACCCTGAGCCACCATGCAAAAAGTGGCTGATCTGAGAGCAGCATTCTGGAAGGTTTGGCGGTGGGTGCTCCAGGGCTCTGCCCTAGTGAGCCAACCTCACCAGGTGTCAGAGATGGGAGTGGAGGCACTTGGACCCTTGAGATTAGCCCATGTGCATGGTGAATACAACAAAGGGCTCCACTGATGCCACATGGAATAGAAGAATGCTTTAGCCAAACTTTACCTGAGTTCCTGGCCTACAGATCTGTGAGATATAATACAACAGTGTTGATAGTTTTAAGCCACTCAGTTTTGGGGTAATTCTTTATTTGTTTAGCAGTATACAACCAGAACATGCTTGGGGGAGAAGTTCTCTCTCTCTCCCTTCCTCTCTCTCTCTCTCTCTCTCTCTCTTACTAGACGTGAACAAAGAAGCATGTAGCCTTGATGGCCACAGGCAGCCGTCCTGCTGGACCAGCCATAGGGTGAAAGCAACTCTGCGATGGCAGAGCTAAATGGAAAGAATCTGGATCTCTGATGACATCAATGACCCACTGACTTATCTAGTCCTGGAGCCCATCCTAACCTCTGGACTTCTTGCTATGTGAAATAAAACATGTCTTTTCTGTTTAAACCAGGTTATGTTGCTGTTTGTGTCACTTGAGCACAAAGTGTCTTTAACTGATAATTAGTCAAAATGATTGTGCCAAATTGAAATCTGGATTTGTAACACATTCTGGTACTGGCTCTGCTTTGTAAGGCACTTAACCCTTCTGGACCTCTTTATCTCTAACGTGGGGAGTATTTTCCCTATTCCTCCTTATTTTGTAAGGCTGCTTTGAAGACCGATGAGATGCCAAAAAAATGGCAACCTAAGCCAGTGTTGGGATTTCTGTGGGTTTAAAATCTAGGTTCAGATTCAAAAGTCTAAACGAATTTGCAAGTGTCCTTTTACAAAGATTATATCACTCAAGATTCCCATCAACGTTTTGAGGTGATGAGTACTGCTATTACCCCTTCTGCAGATAAGGAAACAAGGTCAGGCATGTTGAATGACTTGCAAGGCCCCACAGCAAGTAACTGGCAAAGCTGGGGCTCAGTCCTGTGTCATCTCATTTATGCCTATTACCACAGTCTGCAACACCGCCTTATTAAGACATTAAGGTGCATCTATTAGCATTCAGAAAATAATGAGTTGTTCCTACATCTGAGACCACAATTACCAGTGTATTTATTTGAAATTTATGAATGTATCAAATAGTATTTGTTGAATCCGGCAACCTTTATGTCAATTACTTTGTTTCTAACAACAATTGCTGTTTTAAAATGCCTGCAATGCATATACACAGGACCCTGCCTCCCTTCTTTTGAAAATGGCTGCTTTTTCCACTTGCATTCCTGCTTCTGGTGGGAGCTACCCTGTTCTTACGTGGCCCTTCCCCTTTCCTTGGCTGTAGTTGACTGGTCCAGAGAGGGACATCAGACTTTAGCCGACCCAATCAGAGCTGCACCTTGAAATTTTTCCAACTAGAACTAAATATGGGACATAGTTCCTGGATGAAAGCTGCAAAATTAAAAATTTAAGGTGGGTCAGTCAATGGTCAAGTCTCCTCCCACGTGAAGAAAGCAGGTCTGCCACGTGCTCAAAGAGAGCAGACATGCCGAAGAAAAAAACACAGATACTATTTCATTCTTTCTTGTCGTTTTATTCATTTATTTTTTTTTTTTGCCACAGAATTCTTCTGATAAATCCTTCTTTGAGTTCATTCATACTAGTTCCAGTTGGGAGTCTATCACTTGCAACCAAAAATTCACCTCCCTCACCATGTACTAAGGGATGTTGATAAAGAGAGTCTCAGGAACTACGTGAGATGGGAAAGCCGTCATTGCATCACAGGCAGGCAAGTATTTTAAAATAGGTTGATCATCTTTTACCTAAAACAACTCTCCATTTTGGAAGAAGTCTCAATAAACTTGAACAACAGGTCAAGTTCTCCTGCGCAAAACTCCCTTCGCTGAGATGATGATCAGTTCCACTCTAAGTGGCCCAAAAGAACAAACTGTGCACCTCTGCTGGCACCACGAGGAAGGGAGTAGGAGCTGCTGGAAAGGGCTGGGTTCAGTTTTCAACAACAAGTCCCCTTAGTGTTAGGGGAAGCTTTGTAGTCCCCTGGGGAAGTTGGTAGCGGACAGAGGATGGCCAACACATTAATATCCACAATGATGGAAGAAACCAAGAGAATTTATGAATCATTTCAGCTTATACAGCTTTTCTCAGTCGCATTTATCATTTATCCATTTCTTCTAAGACTCCCCCTTGATAAGAAACATCATCCTAGAAAGAAAAGAGACAAGATCTGTTCTGGGTGTACTTACACTCTTTATTTTTTTATTACTCACATTCCTGACAAGATAAAGATTGCCCATCCAGATTGGTAGATGAAAGAGAGTTTAATGCAGGAACTATATACCAAGAGGTGGGCGAGGTTTAGGGAATCCAGCAAGAGAGAGGGCAGGGGCTCGGAGCCAGCCCTGCTGAGGACCCTTGGCCAGCTTCTAAGTCAGAAGGGGTGACGGGGAGTGGGTTGTTTCAGGAATCTGGAGACGGTTGCTACATAGGGAGGGCTGCCTGCCAAAAAATGTGCCTACTTTTCTTGCACTCTCCAATCTCTTGCTGGTGGCTCCTTTGGAGGGACCAGCTGGAATCCAGAGGGCAGGAGAGCCTATTGATGCAATGCACGTAGGGGCAGCTCTCAGGGCCCAGGGCTGGGTGGGAAAGGGTGAGGACTGGATCAGGGTGGGCAAAGGGACAGGACCCAGCCCACATTTCAAGATGTGTCAACCCTAATGGAACCATTAATGTGGATACTGGGGAAAGACTACAGCCCAGCCTCCCCTCCCAAGTTCTAGGTCTCCATTTCCAACTGGCTATGAGATATCTGCCCCTTTGTGTCCTGCTGGACTCTCCAACTCAATGCATCCAACTCCAGACTCCCTATCTTTCTGCTCGGATCTGAACTTTTCTTTTACCAGACCTCTTAGTTTGTTCTGTCCCTCTAGGTCTGTCCTTTTGGTCACCCAGGCTCGACACGTCCACTCTATCCTCGGACATGCCACCAGTTGCTGAGCGCTCTGCTATCTGATGCTTCACCATCTCTCCCATCCTACCTTTTCTGGTTTTCTTCCATCTCAACTGTTGGTATCACCTTAGATTCCTTTCATGATGCCTCTACACATGACTTAACCAATCAACCTCTCATTGTTTCCAAATACACCCCGTACTTAACTGCCTCTATTTTTCTGCTAAACATTTTCTTTTGCCTGGAGGAGGGGCTGCCCTTCATCTTTACTTCCTGAAACCTAGGCTTCTCTCAGGATTTAGATACCCCTGCCTTCATCCGACAGGATTTTGATCTTTCCTTTCCTCTGCGTACATACTTGGCTGGCGCCTCTTTCATGATGTATCTTTATTGTACCTTATATAAAAATAATTTAAGGACATGGGTTCCTTCTTTTTTTCTCTACTACACTGTATACTTGGAGGCAAGAAGCGTGCCCATCCATTACTGTAGTGTCCTTAGAATCCAGCCAAGCAGCTGACTCAATATAGGTGCTTAATACCTGCGTACCCGATGAATGGATATGAATCTCACTTGGGAGATTTTCCAGAGGCCACATGTGCAATCTGTTTCTCAGTCTGTCCTCCTTGTCATAATAATACAAATCAAGTTCAGCCCTAATGAACCCAGCATCGATTGTAGGGCATATGACTAATCCCATCATATATTTGAACTGCTTTAGGAAGGCACTTTCCAAACAGCTTTATAGCATATCCAAGCCCACAAGGTTGGGGAATAGATATCTAGAGATTTATTGGATCATTAAATGAACCAGGGGACAATAGGCATTGTGTTAATTTACACAGCGAAAGAGATGCAAGGCGCCTAAACCAAACCCATGTTAAAAGTCAGCCCTTGAACTCCGCGTAACCTACAAGTCACTAAAAAGGACCCTACAATGTACGGACAAGCCTCTCCCTGGG
The DNA here is from genome assembly GCF_023851605.1 of Tamandua tetradactyla. NCBI lineage: Eukaryota > Metazoa > Chordata > Mammalia > Pilosa > Myrmecophagidae > Tamandua > Tamandua tetradactyla. The sequence goes on from NC_135332.1 coordinate 13,121,124, forward strand.
TCCACAGAGTCAGCGAGGGATGTCTTCAAGACTTCAGTCCAGGACATCGGGTGGAGGTGAGGGAGGATGGGGGTGGGATCCAAGACAGGGACTGTCAAAAGGGCAGTGATCTAGCTTCTGTCTCTCCCCTCCTCGCTCCCGCCCCTCTCCCGCTACTCCCCACCCCCTCCCGGAGTCCTGCACAAGGAACTATTGAGAAGGGACAGAACAAACGCGCCCTTATGCAGCTCCCATGGCGTCTCTCGGTGCGCCCGAGACAGCTGCCTGTAGCACGCTATGGTTACTCATTACCCGGTTCCCAGGCAGGAAAAGGAGCAAACTTAACAGACCTGAACTAACCCTCGGCTCAAACCCTCCAGCCATAAGTAAATAAATAAATAAATAACTCAGGTGTGCCAAGGCAGCGGGGGAGATGGGGAGAAGGGGACAGAGCTTGTGACGGGGATCAGGGCAAGGGAACTGATGGGATGAAAACAGGGCTTTCCTAAAGGGTAGGAGGAGGAAGACGGAGGGAGGAAAACTCCCTTTGGTGAAGGACAGAGAGGTGCCTGTGCTGCTTGCTGGTCCTTCCCTGCAGAGTGGACAAGAGTCTCAGTTGGCCACATGGGGACCTTGCAGAGAACTGGGACTTTGAGGGAAAAGGCCACTCCTCCAGTTCCCACACTCCAACCCTCCAGAGCATGGCTTGCTTCCTGAGCTTATCAGCCGCCATCCACGTTTGCTACTTGCAGCGTCACCATGGGATGGGCCATGAGTTGCCTTCCCCTTGACTCACAAAGCAAACGGTTCTGTTCTCAGCTGTCACAGCTCCCACTGAATAGATGGGAAGGGTGGGGGTGGAAGGAAAAGACGAAGAGACCAGAGATGCAGGTGACTTGGCAGGAAGCCTGTTGTAACCCCAAATTTTAAAATATCTGAACCAGTGTTTCTCAACCTGGGTGATTTCACACCACCCTAGGAGACAATGGGCAATGCTTTGAAGCATTTTTGGTTGTCACAATTGGAGGGGTGTGTGTGTTAGGGGCATCTAGTGGGCAGAGGCCGGACGCTGCTAAACACCTGGCAGGGCATAGGACAGTATCCACAACAAAGGGTGAGCCGATCTCAAATGTCAACATGCTGCCCTAGATTTGCATCTCAGAGCCTGGTCTCCAGCTTAGGCCACCTCCAGATTTGCACCATGGTCCCAATCAATCCATCAGCCCATAACAGTTCCAGAAATCAACCCATACTTCCAGGTGAATGAGGGAAGGAAAGTTCTAGACTCCCTCATACAACAGTGCACTGGTGATCTCCTTGTCACAAAACCCAGTAGACATGACCCCTGCCCAACACAGGAGGAGGATGAGAGACCAACAGAACCAGCCTTCCTCCATCGCTGCCTGATCACTTTGACTGACCAAGAAATGTGAGTACCAGGGTATGTGGGTGCTGGTCCATTTAGGCCTAAGAGTCTCTGTAAACCTTGGCGTTTTGGGGGCTTGGGGGATTGCGTTTGGGGTTTTGTTTGCTCCCCACTGAATTTGCTGCTCACTAGCCAAGTTAGCCTCACTCAAGTTTGTCACCCTGGCTGGACCATAGTTTAATAAAGTCCATATGGGCAGGCAGAGTCCCCCTCAGCATCTCAGAGCCCCTGCAGAGTTTAATGAGCTCTTGCAGGAGTGTGACGTCCCCCCAGAAGGCCCCCTGCAAAGACAGAGCACGACCCAATCACTGCGGCTGGGTGTGCAGTCAGCATGGACAACCCCAAGGGCAGCACAGGATTTATTTTCTGGTGAGACGGTGGCGGCCAAGGGGTGCTGGGGGGAGGAACCCCACCCTCCATGATTTTCCAGGAAGCCCATCGGCCTTCCTAAGGCTGTGATGGAGGGAGCGGGCTTGCCACAGAACCAGTGACCCTGTGGAAGTCACACCAGCTCTTACAGGTGTACGTGTGAGTGTGTGTGGTGTGCATGGGGTGTGTGTGTGGTGTGTGAGTGTTGATAGGCCCATCAATGCTAGACAAGAAGATCAAAGAAGATCCGAGAGACGAGACTGCTCTAAAGCCTCTCCTGCTGACTGATCCCTTTGGGGTGACAGAAAATGGCTCAGGGGCCTCCTAGGTCTGCTTCCTGTCTCTGCTTCTTAGGAGCTATGTGACCTCGGGCTGGGGGTTTAGCCTCTGCAGGACCCACTTCCTTACCCCTATTCAGGGGCAATGCCGGCACCACCTGTGGGGCATCTGCATTGGTGAGTTCATGTAAAGCACCTAGCGCTGGGCACGTGTGAGCATTCCAGAGAGGTTGGTCATTGTGCTTCAGCAGAAAGTTCCTCCTGCAGTCTGACCTAACATTGACTACTCCCTGGGAGCCATTTCCCTCTGGGCCGAGCACCATCCTCTGGCTTCAGCTGCCTTTCTTGGAGCTGCCAGCCCTTGACACTTGAGTGGCCCCACATCTGTTTGGCCCAGACAGAAAGGACCAGGGGAGCTGGTCACCAACCTGCCCTCTCCCACCTGCCTCAGGGACCCCAGAGCCTTCCCTGGTGGCACAGAAGACTGCAAGGAAAGCCCAGCTGGTGTTTTCCCCCTTTCTCCTTCCTCCCTAATCTCTCAGAGGTTTATTGCCACAATATAGCATTGCACGGGCCTCCACTGGACGCTGGAAATCAGCCTGGCATGCACTTGACAACCGGTGTGTCAAAGCCGCCCCTCCCTTGCCCATGTGTAGCTGGCAGCTTGCTTATCTGCTGCTGGAGACAGAAGTCTCTGGTTTAATTGTGGCACATTAATTATTGAACCCCACAGCCAACTCCTCCCTGTGCACACGACAATCGCTTCCATTCAGGGCCCCGAGGCGGAATTCAGAGTCGGTAGGGGAAGGGTCGAGCCCAGCTGGGACTCGGACGCCAGGGCCACACCCGCGTACAGTGGCCCAGTGAGTCCTCGAGACTCTCCACCCAGCCTCCCCAGCCTTCAACCCGAGACGCCTTGATGAAGGAACTTTCTCTCTACGACAATGGCTCTTTCTTGTGTAAATCGGTAAACCAGGTTGTGCCACATCACTTATTACCAGCTTATTTCCACCAGGCGACCATGCCTGGTACATATCGGGTGCTTGATCAATGTCAACTTAATGAACAAGCACAAATTAGGATCCCCTTCCGACTCACTTCCTTTGTTTTATTGTAGGATAGTTGACATACACAAAATAACACGTGACTCATTTATTTAGCCATCACCAACTGCACTTAAGGCCCTGCTCCCAGCCCTTCCTCGTAATAACTATAAGATGGGAACTGGCATCATCATCCCCATTTTACAGATGAGGAAAGTAAGGTAGAGAGAGGTTTACCCTTACCTAGGGCGCCAGTAAGCGACAAACCAGGATTCAAACCTCAGTAGACCCACACGTCTAAGCATCACATTATGCTGCTTCTCGTGTTGACATAACCCTCGAGTGCAACCGTGAAAGGAGCTTCTGGGATCCACCACTCAGTTGAGATCTATAACACAGTGACCACCGATGCTTCCTGGGTTTCCCCCAGTTGTATTTTTCCATCCTCCCCGGCAGCTACATTCTAGTTACCTGCATTCCACTGGCTGAACACTCTGACTTCAGTTTCCTATGCCCTTTATTTTCATTGTGATTTTACTGTTATGTGTCCCTAAATAATAGGTGGCTTCGTTTTGTTTTCGAACTATGTAAAAAATGGCATTATATTATAGGTAGTTTTCTGCAATTCCCTACCCTGACTTTATGAATATCTTTTCCCATATTTTCCTTTCTGCTTCTCCAATGTTTACTTTCTCTCTACTCAAGCACTCTTCAGTACAGTCTATGCTATTGTAATTTATATTTAAGGAAATATTATTTGTAAAGTGTTTCAGTGTTGATAAAATAATTCTTCATGCAGCATCTCTTCTCAGCCCAGTACCCCCACTCATTTCCTTTTCTCATAATCTGGAAGGTTACCTACAATGGGGGCCATGAAAGAGGAGCTCTGTTGGACAAAGGATTTCTGGGCACTTTCAGGCAGCCTGGCAATGGAACTGGGCGCCAAGGTCAATATTTCTGGGATGCGTCATGGCTTATGAAAACAAAAGCCCAGTATTGCTGTGGGGCTAAGAGTGGGTTTGGTGCCAGCCTATCCTGGGCTTGAAGCCCCCGTCTCCACCAGTTATCTTCACGACAGTGCTGTGTACCAAGCCCCTAGGCTGTGCTTGGCTGGGCAGCTTTCCTAAGGCTGCCTGGTGGCAGAGCTTGAATCCTGGACTATAGTTGGTAAAGTTGGTATCAGTTACCTATTGCTGTTTAACAAACCAACCCAAAAGTCAGCGGCTTAAAACAACAATGATGTATCTCTCATGATTCTCTGGATTGGCTGGGCAGACCTTCTGGAGTCATACTTGGCTCGCAGATGGGGCCAGGGCCTAAGACAGACCATTCCATGCCCAGCAATTGGTGCTGGAGATCACTGGGGCTGCTGGCTCTCTCCCATGAGGTCTCTCTTGCCCTGTAAGATAGACCAACTTTTTCTCCAGTGTTTCAGATCCAAAAGAGCAGGAGCCAAAGATGCAAGGTCACTTCAGCCTCACTTCAGCCATGCTCTACTGGTCAAAGGAATCCCAAGGCCTTATTGGTCAAAGGAAGTCCTTGGGACATGGAAGTCCCAAGTTCCAGAATCTAGAGGTGGAGGAATAGACTCTCCCCTTGATGGCACGAGTGGCAGCTTCACCTTGCAAAGGGGTGTGGTTTCAGCATGGCGTGATTCATTCCATGGGTAGAGAGGGTTAATAATTAACCTCTCTACCACATTTGGATTCAGGGCTGCCCTGCTTGTGTTTTACTGGGGCACAGAGAGAAGAGTCAGGGTGACTTGGGATGGGCTGTTAAAGAAATGCAAGCCAAGCTGCCCTGCACAAGTACCTGAAATGGCCACTGCTCCATACAAGGTCACCTACATTCCACTGGCCAGAGCCAGTCACCGGGCCAAGCCTGACATCCATGTGTAGGGATGGGGGAAGGAGGACGGGAGTGTATAACTAAACAGTAGCACAAGCATTAAAGCCCTTCTGTCATTCTAATATTCAGTTCTCCCATCAAGCTCCCTGGGGTTGGTTTGAGGTAGGGTGACTAACTTGTCCCGCTTTGTCTGGGACTTCCCACTTTTGAAAGGCTGTATATCTCACATGCCGGGGAAGCTCTCCAATCTGGTTCTGGGCAAGCTGGGATGGTTGGTCACCTGATTCTGAATATTAAATGAGATCTTCACAACCCCCAACTAGCTATTATTATTGCTAATATCTCCCCCTCTACAGAAGTGAGAAGCAGCTGCCCAACAGCCCGGCAGCCAATCCGCAGAGCAGAAAAACCGCTATTTACACGGATCCCCCCCAGGCCGCGGCTCCCGTCGACCTTCACCATCCCCGCCAGGGGACTGGGTGCCCTGCAAAGGCAGAAATAGAGGCCCAGAGAGGCTAAAGGGGCTCCTGCTGAGGAGCAGAGGGTCCTTGGTTCGGGTGGGGAGGGCGATGGGGGGAAGGGGAGCAGAGGGGCCGTGCCCACGAGGTAGGGAGGAGGCCTCAGCCCACCTCCACAGGCCTGGCCGGGAACGGCTGAGCCTCTCTCCATCCAGGCATCCGGAGAAGGGCCGGCGCTGAGCCGCAGGAGCCGGGCTCAACCTCTGCCCTGGCCTCTGCCTCACTCGCTGTGTGACTCAGGGCAAACTGCCTGCCCTCCCTGGACCACACTCTCTCTGTTTGTGACCAGCCCCCTGGCTTCCCTGGAATCAGTGGGACGGCAGGGAAGACGGGTGCTGGGCAGGGAGGTTACTTGGTCACTGCCCTGCAGGTGAACTCCAAAGGAGGGGCTTGGTGTGTGTGTGTGTGTGTGTGTGCATGAATGTATGTGTGTGTGTATACGCGTGCGCCTGTGTATCTGTGCATGCGTGTGTGTGTGTATGTATGTGTGTGTGTGTGTGTGTGTGTTTCTTGCATAAATGATAAAGAGGGGGAAAAGCAATGGAAGAGCTCCGGGTTTGGAACCAGAATGCCAGGTGCAGGCCCTGCATCTGCTCCTCCAAAAGCCCTGGTTTTTGCCTGGCCACAAATCGTGATTCTTGCCTGGCACATTTCACCGCTGCTTCGGGGGCCTCACATTAGATGGGAATGTGACCAAGCTCAGTCAACTCAGAGGGAGATGCACATGGAAGGAGGACAGGGTGTGACCAGAAAGGAATTAAACTGATGGGGGTGTGTGGGGGGGCACCCACAATTTCCCCAGTTCCCCCAAGAAATCCCAGCTCCATGTTCTGGCCCCACTGCTCCCGAATCCCTGTTCTGGACCCTTTCCTCTTCCGAGGGCATGGAAAGGACAAGCGCACCCACTGATCGGAATGTTTTCCAAATACTCAACATCTGGAAGGAGTTGTTACAAAAGCCTCCTTTGTGTGGCCGGGAAATGGGCTGGCAATAAAAGCGCCAGACTCTGCAGAGCTGGGAATGGCAGAGGGGCGAGAGGGAGGGAGGGCAGCCGGCCGAGGGACCTGTGAGGAAGACGTGCCAAAGGAAGGTTGGGGAGAGGTGTGCCTGCGTGCTGAGACAGTAAATAATATCCGTTCCTGATACAGTGCTCCCTAGATGCCGGGCGCTGTCCTAAATGCTTTATCCATGATGTCTTATTTATAGGAAAGAGAGCTTGAGAGATGGCTCCAGGGAGAAGCACAATTGTCCGTGAGGATGCTATGTATAGAGGACAGGGACCGAATGGAAGAGAAGGGTGGCAGAAGAGATGGCAGAATTAGCCCCGAAACTTTGGCCCTTTAAAAGGTGATGCTCCATTTCTAGGAGGCTCGATTCTCCCACCGCCTTGGACCGTGGCTTGGGGAGGCAGGTGTAGGTGTGCGGGGAGGGGCCGCTCTGCCCCCCTCTTTCAGCAGGTGGCTCTGCGTTTGCGTGTGCTCCCCTCGGGGGCTCACGGAGCCCTGCACTAACAGACCATGCGGTGCTGTGGTCCTTCCCAGCCGGCCCGCAGCAGCCAAGCGATGGCTCTGCCAGGGCCCCGCGCCCCAGCCCCGAGGCAGTCTGAAAACGCTAAAGGATTTCCCTCTGTGGAAAATTCCTCGTAGACTGCAGGCCTGTTATGCCAACGTCCCTATTAAAAAGCCAGGAAAAGAAAGCTGTATCCTACTGCAGTCCAAGCAACTCTTATAGAATTTCAGAATCTTGGCATCGGAATGAATCTCTGGAATGTGGCCACAAATGGGAAGAGGATGGACAATGTGCTTTAGATTTCACGGGGTACTTGTCAAAAATCCAGATTACCAGGCTCTTTCCTAGACTCCCCCCAGTGAGTCAGGGCAGAAGGGTGTGGAAATCCCAAGATCATTGTGTAAACGCTACACATGACTTGCTACATTCAAGTGGGAGTCAAGCTTTGGTCACAATCATGACCCAGTGCACAGCTGCTCATTCAATTCTTAAGCATTTGCATGTTTTGAAAATATTTTCCAACTTCTAACCATGGCCTTTCTAAGCCCCTTCTCTACATAACTTTATTAAACACAAGCTATGTGCTGAGTAAGTGAGTTCACTGCACATTATCTTATTTAATAGTCATGATGCTCCTTTGAGGTAGACACAGATTTGAGGCAGAGAGGCATAAGAGTAAGAAGAAAAGAGGTTATTGAAGAATGGGGTAGGCTGAAATGAGAAAAGACATTCCCTTGGAAGCAGTAAACTGATTTCTCAGTGTGTCTTAGTCATTTTTTAATAAGAACATGTAGTAGCATCAAAACCCACAACTGCCACACCAGTAAAATTAAATTCTAAATTCTACCCTTGTTTTTTTCAGACTCCCTTGCATCTAGGATTGACCACGTTACATATTTCTGATCAATGAGATGCTACGGAAAATCTGCTGATGACCTTCTAGGAAAGTTTTCACTTTCTGATTAAAGGGGGAGATGTAGCTGGTGCCTACTATCCCTCTTTTTCTTACTTTCGATAGAGACCTGATCCACGGAGCTGCAGCAGCCACTTTGTAACCATGAGGTGCAAACGTGAGCACAAAAGAGAAAACAAGCTAAGAATGGCAGAGAGCTAGAAGTTTGCCTTTAGTTCTAGAACTAAAACTTGCCTTTTACCTTTTTAACAAGTTAAGAATGGCAGAGAACTAGAGTGTTAAATGTCAGGACAAGACTCTGGAACAGAGTATGGGCTGTCAAGCCTGGAAAGAGTCAAAATGATGCAGGAAGAGTGGTACAGAGCAATGAACATTGGCTATGGGGTAGAATAGACCTCTGTTTAAATTCCAGGCCACTGTCACTTTTAGAGGGAAACCAGGCAGGTTATCTCACATTTCTAAACTGTAATAAACTCTCTGAAAGCTTTATTTGAGGAATATAGAGGATAAAGCATGATGAAAACCCAGTAGTCATTCAACAGTCTTCTCCCTGTTTTTCTCCTAAGTGGAATGACTTAGTCTATTTTTATATCTCCAATGTATGGCACATACTACACAATTAGTTAATATTTGTGGGTCCAAACTAATCAATCAAACATTTTCTATGTGTCAGCAACTGCTTTTAATACCTTTGGGGCTTCATTTCCTACCAGTAAAATAAAGAGATTGATTTGGTCTGGATTACAGGAATGTGTTACTGGGATATTTAGTAAGTGGTAAAAGATCAGAAAGGCTTCTAGTTTAACACAGTAGATTGGGAATCTACAACCCTTTCTATTCCTTCCTGGAATCACTGAAATGAGAGTCAATGAATTTAAAAGATGAAAACCATCAGAAAGACAAAGAGAATGAGAGGGGGAAGGCAGTAACTAATTGAGTTGAGAAAAGAAAGCTGAACCCTAACTGCCTGAAGAGGAAGAGGCCCCCACAAATAGCCGCCGTGCACCCTGGATAAGCAGCAGAATTGGAGGCACCAACGACCTTGGGAGCACCAGAATCTGAGTGCAGAGTTGGGTGGAAAACAGCAGGGTTCATTGAAAATTGTTACCTGGGACCACTGGACCATGTGGGGTTCCTACCCCACCCCCACCCCACCCCCACCTTGTGCAGCCAGGCAACCTCTTCTCCTCTAACCCAAAAGGAAACTGATGGTTTAGCTCCTAGGGAAATTGAAACAGAGAGGGTCCAGGCATGGGACTGCGGAGGGCAGTGGCCAAGCAAGGAGCAGAAGACAGGGGGATGAAAGGAATGTGTGCATTCTTCTTTGCCTAGTCAGTACTCAAAGCAATTAGCTACCAATTTACAACCCCCTGATAAGAAATGTTGGATTCCTCTATTAACATATAGATCACCCCAAAAGAAAAAGCCTAAATATAGTGTAATTTGTGCTCCCCACCCCCGGAATGAAAAGTTGGCTTTTGCCCATACTCTCTATAACGAGGTTCGCTTATTGTCAAGTCTCACCCACCCTCAACACCTACGATCAGAGCTTCCAATGAGGCAAGCAACACCAGACATTTGGGGTGAGCTTCTAATAGGAAGGATAGAGACCCAAACGACAAAATCGGGGTTAGGGATAGAAGGAGGAAGAAAGAAATCCAGGTGAAACAAAGACACTGCGGGGGGCTGAAAGAAAGAAAAACTACTAACTTCCTTAAGTAGTATCCTTGAAGAGATGGAAGAAAATATTGCACACAAGAAGCAAGAGCAGTAGGCCACAAGAATAAATAAATAATGGCAATTAGAGCTTTTGGAAATTAAAAATATGATCGCAGAAATTAAAGAAGTAAAAGCCAACATGAGAACTGGAACGTAATGTTAAGAGGGACATGAGAAAGAAAAAGATAGTAAGTAAATGCAAGAGGAACGATAAGGAAAAGGATCAAACCAGAAATTCTAACACCCAACAAATAGAAATTTCAAAAGAGAAACAGAAAATTGAAGGCAGGGGAAACTGTGAAATAAATAATAAAAGAAAATGGACAGGAGTTTCCGGTAGGCGGGGCCACGAGGACCCAGCTCATAAATGAAAACCAATCCACTGTGAAATTTCAGATTATTAGAAAGAAAAAGATGACCTTCAAAGGACCTTCAGGGGAAGAGAGATGGAAAGGAAAGAAAGAGACAAATGGTGACAGAGAGACATACAAAAGGACCAGGAATCAAAATAGAATTGGCCTACTTACCAGCAACACAAATGAGAAAGTAATGAAGCAATCATTTCAGAATTCCAAGAGAATAGTTTTCAACCTAAAATTCTATAGCTGATAAACTATTTACCTCCCCAGGAAGGTTTTGGAGGATGTGCTCCACCAGAATAGGGAAGTAAATCAAGAGAAAATGAGAGATCTGGGCTTCGTGGACACGAAAATCTCATGGAATGGAAATCTCAGTACAGCGACATAACCAAATGAGGGTACACTTGGCTCCTGTAACTTGGCGTGTGGTTGAGTTCCACTGGAGCAAAAGCTCCTGGGTGCCGGGGGCACCCTGCCTCCTCCTGTCTTTCCACTCCATCATCCTAATCATGTGACTGTCTTTGATCCACTCTTTCCTTTTCCCTATATAAAATAGCCCTGATTTTGTACAAAGTTGCAGCATGCCCAGTGTGGCAGGCCAAAGAATGGCCTCCCAAAGAAGTCCGCACCCTAATCTCCAGACGAGAGGAAATCCAGAGCCACGGTGGCACAGCGACAGAGTTCTTGCCTGCCACGCCGGAGACCCGGCGTCAATTCCTGGTGCCTGCCCGTGTGAAAAAAAAGATACGAAATTCATAGATAATGTCTAAATCTAAAACAGGAAGAAATGTCAGGTTAAGCATGCTATTGTGAAATATATATATTAATATATGTATATATATATAAGGCGTAACATCTAAATTGGAATTGCAGTGCTTCTAGGGAACAGACACAGGGTTGGGGAAGTAGAGTGTAACTTTCATTAAAAATGTCATCAGGTTTGTTTGTCTTATTAAGCTTTATTTCTCTACTACCTCATAACATTTTTTTTAATTAAAAAGAAGTGCTGCAAAGGATTTGGAATACCCATGCTGGCAACACAGAAGGTGGAAGGAAAATACCTACCTAAGCACGCCCCTGGCTGGGGTGGGTCAGGCTGGAGGTTTCCTGGGAGATGTGAAATGGCTCCTCCAGGTATAAGCATGGGACACAGCCAGGCAGTGGTAGTCCAGCCTCAGCTCCACTCCTGTCCAAATTCGCCTTCCTGGTAAGGAGGCCCGGTGCTTTACTGCTACTCCCTGAGCTAAAAAGGTCAAGACTTCAGAGTGCCCCATCCCTAACGAGACCTCGTTTTTAGGGGCAGAGCTCAGCAGAGCCAGCCCAGAGAGCAAAAGTCCGGGACCGGTTTCCAGGAAGAGGAGATGGTCCATGGGTCTTTCCTCTCTGTGTATCTGCTTCTCTAAGCCTGGCCCTGGGGAACAAAGCCGAGATTTTAATCATCCAGCCTCGCCCTGGCAAGCTGAGTGCATGATACACCTGTCTCCACCGTCAGGCAAATGAGTGGGTTCGCAGGCAGGGGCCTGCCCTGCCAAACAATGCTCCCCTTTGTCCCCGCCCAGAGCTCCAGGACCTGCCAGGAAGCCAAATCCATCAGTACTTGTCAGGGCCCTCGATACACACAATGCAAGTTATGAGCCGCACTCCCAGCACAGCCCCAGGCCGCCAGCAGGCAGCCCCAGCTGACACGCAAAGTGTCAATCAGCCTCCTCGGAGCTGGGGTGGGGGCCGTGGGGGGTGGGGAGGGAAGGGCACCAGGCCCTCATTCCCAGAAGCCAACCCGGACCAGAGACGGCGCCACCCAATCTCTGACATATCCTTTCTCAAAACCAGCCCCAAGAGTTGCATTAAGGAAAGCCATTTCCCTTGCTGGCAGAGGCCTCTTTCAACCACTTCCACAACTAAGGTATGCACCTGTGCAGCCACACCTGCGGCCCACCTGGTCGTCTGGCTTAAATGACAGAATGGGAAAGTGTGAGGTTGGAAGTATGAATTCCCAGGTAAGACTCCCCACAAATGCAACACCAGCCTGGAAAGGTGTATCGTGCTTTGGAGCCAGTGAGGTGTGCTTTGGGCAGAGCTGGGAGACACTCTGATTTGTTGAGTCTGTGGCCAGAATTTGGAAACAACCTCTGCAGATGCTGCACACCTACCTTACAGCACGCATTGCCCGACACACCCGTCAAAGCATCCCCGGCTCCCTTGTTTCGTCCCCTTCTGCTCCTGACCCATGCGACTGCCAGCTACCAGGCCAGGCACATACCAGCATTTCCCCGGGACAAGCGAGTATGCTTCTAGCACACCTGGAAGGACCCAGGCACTCAGCCTGGGGGTGGGGTAGGACAGGAGAGGAGGACACGTTCAAAGTCCCCAGTCCTGGTAGGGTGAGGTCATTGGCACAATCTCCTTGGGTTATTGGGGCAAGGCAAGTTCAGAGCTTTGTGCTGATTCAGCCATACTAGCGGGCTAGATACCCCACTTCAGGCTGACTTCCAGGATTGAAATGAACTAATGAGTGAGTTTCGAGAAAAGCATGTCTTTAGAAATGCAGGATATTTGAGTTTGACTTGTTTTCTTCAGTTTGATAATGGTATTGGAATTGTGTTAAAAGAAAAAAAAAAGAAGTCCTTACCTTTTCAAGATATATATTGACCTGTTTATGAGTAAAATGACACGATGTTTAGGATTTTCTTTGAAAGAATAAGTGGGGAGAAGACGGCAGAGGGGGTAGGACTAGCCAGGGGCCAACAGTCCTGGAAAGTGGGTGCTGGGCCCACGGAGGTTTCACTCTGTCATTCTGTTTCCAGGTGTGCAGGTTTGAAATTCTCCAAAATACAAAGTCAAGCAAAATCAATTTTTTTTTCCAGATAAAGAAATTTTAATGAGGTTGCACAGCAACTTTTTAGGCAAGTGGTATTTATTACTCTTTAATAAAATAAGGAAAAGTCTTTACTGCTACAAGCACTGTGTCTCTGGGGTTGATTTGGAGGACACGTATAGAATAGGGTATGATTTCTTATGTTTCCTTTTCCAATTTGCTTGTAGTTTCCTTCCCTTCTTTAACTTCTGTTTGAAGCCTTGATTCAGCAGCTCACCTGGGAGAGTTAGGGGTGTTTCCACTTCTTAAACTTAAGGCTTCAGAGTCAGTTGGAACTCCTATAAGTTTCACACATTTCTTTTCCTTCATTGGTTGCATATCTGTTGATAGATTCTTGTTAGGAGAGAGACTTACTACTGGTGTGTTTAAAGAAATTGTCTTTTCTAACTGCAAGTTATATTCTAAATTGCTAGGACATGATTGTGCCGCCTCTTTCTGAGTTGGCAATCTATAAACTTCTTCCCTGCCAGCATCCTTGGGATGGTTACATCACAGCAGTATTGCACGCCTCTTTTTGAGTACAGGCACTTCAATTTTCTCTTTAGGTTCGTACTTCAGCTTTAATTCATCTAATTTAGCTCTCAGTTTCATGTTTTCACTCTGGGAGAGCTGGAGGCATCTTTCATTTGCAAAAAGCTTTTGCTCAATATCCAGAGCCCGCTGGCTCTCAAATAATGCTCTCATTTGCTGTATAGACAGTTTGCCTTGAGTGCTTTCATTTTCTTTGTTTAAATTATCAAGTTTTATCTGAAGTAAATCCGTATAACAGGTGTTATCTTCTAGAATGCCAGAGCTTGGTGAAGGTTTACTTTCCTCCTTTCATATAAATTCTTAAATTTTTCCAGACTTATAATTTCACCTAAAAGATGTGTTATTTCACCATTTTTCTTCTCCCAACATAGCAAGCAACCGTTTCTGCTGCTCAAATTCAGACTGAGACCCTCTCATGTGTAGCAACGTGGCAATCTGTAACTTCACTCTTTGCATCTGTTCTCTATTAAATGCATTTTGCTTCTTTAGTGATTGATACTCGACTTTCCTACTGATAAGCTGACACTCCATTGCGGCCCCTCGGTCTTCACCTTCCACCTCTGCAAGCAAAGAGTTGCCTTTACTTCTGGGGCCCAAGCCTTGTTGGGGTGCTTGGTCCAATTGCACTTGAAGATCTCCAAGGCATTATAGTATGGAACTGCTTCCTTCTCTCAATCCTCCTTTTCTTCTTTAAGTCAGTCTACCTGGCACAGTAAATCAGTACTAAGAAGTTCTAATTTTTCCTGTCTGTGTGTAGTTCATTCACTTCTTTGAGGATGGTCTTCATACTTTCCATTTCAGTCAGCTCAACTTGAAGAGCCCACATCTCTGAAGACATGGTTTCATGTACACATTCAGACATTGTCTGCATTTCCTCTGATTTACAAGAGAGAAGGAATGCTCTCTTGATGCATTACTTTGTGTTTCTGATGCTCTATTTTGTGTTTCAGCTGCTTTTTACTTAGCCTAGCTTCATCTAATTCAGCTTTCAGTTTTTCTAACTTACTTTTCAGTTCATTTACTTCCTGTCCATGGCTTCTGCTCAGCTATTCTTCTAATTTCTCCTCATGCATTTTTGGTTGTTTTTTAATAGCTTCACATTCAGAGCTCAAACTTTCTACCATTTGACTCTTGAGCTCAACTTCTCACAGAAGAGTATATTTTTCGTGTTCAGAATTGTCAGTCATGGTCATAATTTCATTACGCCATTTATCCAGTTGATTCTGCAATTCACTTTGACTTTCTACTAGTTGTAAACCATACTGCGCAGCTTTTAGTCTCTCTTCTTCAACCTCTTTGCGCTTGCGTCGAAGGTCTGCGATTATATCTGTCTCCATGTTCTTTTCCTATTTTTAACTTACGGTAGCGCCACGTCTTTTTGAATACAGATCCCGCATAGCTCACATTTTCTCTGAGCAAAATCCAATTTTAAAGACAAACTATAAATCTGCAAATGTAAGCATTTACATATGCATCACAAAGTAAACAATCAGACCCGAGTCTTGCTTTTCAATTGTAGTGGCTAAAATAGAGTTGACTTTGCTTTTGGAATGAGATGATGGAAAGGTAAGCTCTTGCTGTTCTTGGACAATAAGACCATTTTTGGTAGGATTCCAGAGTAGAACCTGCTGACGTTTACCCTCAGAATATTTCTGCTGTGGTACCAGGCTCATGTCACAAAATTAGAGACCAAGTGGAAGGCTCTCTGACTTCTAGGCAGCTCTTAAACGTTTACAAGGCACATTTTAATCAGAACTGTAGGTATGATTTAAAAGAAGAGAGTTACAATAAGGGAATTCATGATGATGGAAAGTAGATTGAAGATTGGGGGAAGGTGGGAGTGGGGAGCTATTGCCTCAGGGGTGCTGAGTTTCTGTTTGGGGTGATGAAAAGTTTTGGTAATTGATGATGCTGATGACAGCACAACCTTGTAACTGTAATTAACCTCACTGAATTGGGCACTTAAAAAATGGTTGAAAAGGAGAAAGAAAAAGAGTCGATTGTGATGATAAAAAAAATATTTTAACCTTGTAGCCTCCTATGTTCTGGATTGGTTAGTAGGAAAAATTTGAGAGGATGGAATGGTAGCCCATGACAAGCTCTGGGATCTGTCTTGTAACCACTTGTTGAAGAATGCTTTGAATACTATTGCTTTTTTATTTCTTTGCTTTGTATATATGTTATACTATACAATTAAAAAGTTAAAAAAAAGGTTAAAAAGGGAAATTTTGTGTTCTATCCATGTTATCACAATAAAAATCTGTTTTAAAGAGGAAGAAAACTGTCACAAAGACGTATTTGAACACAGGAAGGACGTATTGGCCAGATATCTGGCAATCATCACTTTTAATCATCTAATACCCCGCGATGAAACCTCCCAAATAGCCTCAAGGACATTGTTATTTTTGAAAGATGTTTGGTAGGCCAACGGTTCCATTTTCAGCTGGTGCACTGCTCAAACTCAGGTTCTCCAGTTGATCTTTTCCTCTTGTTAATTTTATTCTTAATGGATTGTGTTGGTTGAGATCAAGCTTATTCAGGTAATTTCCAAAACAACTAGTTCTGCACCTGAATCGGTGCTCACTTTCCTTCTAGTCAGCAAGATCCTAACCTCCTTCTCAGCTTCATTAAGCATTTAACACCCAGGCCTGGCTCAATTCCTGTTTAAGGATGTCTAAATGAGTAATGGTGTTGGCCAGTCCACTGGAGGTGGACACACAGGCAGCCAACAACCCCCTCCAAAAGCAGGGCACCGAGGGCTTATGGGTAAAGTCCTCAGGGGCGAAACAGGTGACCCCAGCCTCACTGATCAGTAAACATGGCTGGCAGTGGAAGCCGAACCCACTGGAGGAAACAGGTGTGGGTGGCAGCGGCAGCCAGGGCAGAGAAGGGTGTGTTTCTCGGGGAGCCTTGTGCCCTATTTGTCTGCTGCATCTTTCCAAACCACAAAGCCCTGCTTAGAGTTCCCCTGCCAAGGCTGATTACAATCTTCCATTCTATCAGCATGTCATCTCTTATACAGACACGCATTTAGCGCTGGGAATTCTAAGTGAGCTCCCTTGAGGAACCTTGCCTTTTCCCAAAGCCATGTTATTTGGCCTCCCAGGCTTCTGCAGCACATTTCTGCAATGGACCGCACCTGCATCCCTGCCAACTTCCCTCCCTCCTTCTTCCTCAGCCTGCCTTCTCTACCAGACCCTAACCACAAACCCAGTTCTTAAGATGAGACTAAACCAGCCACCTGGGGTCATCAGTGGCTTTCACAGTTGGGAAAGGGATATTCAGAAGTAAGAAGCTCACAGAGTGGAAAGCCTAAATGTGACTGTCCTTTTAGCCTGGACGCTAGGTCCCCTAGCCAGAGGCTGTCACTGTTACTGGTGCCTGGGTCTATGAGGGCAAAGAGAAGTGGCACGTTGCATGGCAGAGTTGTGGGGATGACGCTGGGAAACGGGCATCAGTTACTCTGCTTTGGAAAAAGGGATTTTACTTTTCAGCAGCTACCAGCCTGATAGGTTTGCCAAGAACTCTACATTAAACAAACACACACACACCTAGAGCACCCATCCTCCCAAACAGACATAACCTATTGGGTAAGAAAACAGCTCATAGCAATGAGGAGGATATGGTTTCATGACACTTGCAGGTCTCTTGAGCATAATCCATCTTCATTTACAGCAGAGAACTTGAAAATGCCTAACTTCTCTTATCATTAAAGTTTGGATTCCAGAGCGAGAAAGTTAAGGTGCAATTTTCACCTAAAAGTTTGTTGTGGTGGTTGTTATTTTCATTGTATGTCTATTATACAAGTTTGTGAATAGTCATCTATTTTTTAGAAAGTCCTTAGTCTTCTAGATGTACACCTTCTTGGGGACGTAGCCTGGGACCCTGGCGTTGGTTTGGTTGCCCTTGTGTTTCCCACTTCCCTTCCCCCCAGCTCTTGCCTGAAAAGTCCAGCCAATGGCTGAGACTCAGATCAAAGGGGATGTCCTGATGGGAGTTGGTCTGTAAAAGTTCTGTTTGGAAGGCAGACCAAAACTGAGGCGGTGACAAAATTAAGGCATTCCTGCCATGTCACCATGGATGCGGACCTGCAGATGGTAACTCCAAGCTGAAGCATTTTGTAATTATCCCACTGTGCTAATGAGAGAAAAGGGGAAAGAGGGAAAGAGGCAGGCAGAGTAGACTTGTAGACACAGCTCTTCCAGTTCTCGATGGATCCAGTTCCTGTCGCTGGATCATGCAAAGAAGCCAAGAGTTGGCCACGCACGGTTCCGGGGGATCAGCCCATGGGAATCCCTCTGAGGAGGGAGGGGAGAAAGGCCAGAATTCTCCAGGGCAGGAGACTCCATCTCCCTAGGAAGGTGTCCTTGAATTCAGTTCCTTCCCGCTCACTCATCTGTTCCATTCATTCATAAGCACTTTGAAATGCATATGCAAAAGGGAGAGCGCATAAAATCACAACCCTCCCCCCCCCACCGTAGATTGTTGTGACATGCTTATCCTGGTTGGTGAAAAAAAAAATGATCATGAACCTATGAAATCTGTTCTGTGAGCCGGGTTTATAAGCCAAATGACTAAAATGGTTCTCGGTGAAAGCATTAGAGTATCATGTGCCTCCTTCTGGAAGTATGTTTTAGTTTCCCGTGGCTGCTGTACAAATTATCACAAATTTGGTGGCCTAAAGCAACATAAATTTATTCTTTCACAGTCCAGAGTCCAGAAAAAATCAAAGTATTGTAGGGCTGCACCCCCTTTAGAGGCTCTAGGGGAGAATCAGTTTCTTGCCTCTTACAACTTTTGGCACCTATCTGCATTCTTTCGCTGTGGCTGCAATACTTCAATCCTCAGGGCAAGCATCTTCAAATCTCTCTCTGCTCCGCCTTCACGTTATCTGTTTCTCTGTATATTTCAAATTTCCTTTTGCCCTCCTCTAATAAGAATACATCCAATTGCACTTATGAGCCACCATGAAAATTCAGGATAATCTCCCCAAGATTGGGGGATTGAAGTTTATCTGATCCTTCAGCAACCCTCCCCAACACAGTCGTTGAATTGTGTCCCATGTGAGGGAGGCCCTGGGGTCAGTACAGGAGACTAAGCAAGGCCCCTGCCCTCCTTCAACCTGTAGCCAGCCATGTAAGAAAACATTTATGACACGGTATGATGCAAACTAATAGAAGCCTGTCCAGGAGGATGGTGTGCCAGTTTGAAAGGATTATGTGCCCTAGAAAAGCCATGTTTTAATCCTGATCCATCACGTGGAGGCAGCCCTTTCTTTTAATCCATATTCAATGCTGTAGGTTGGAAACTTGATTAGATCATCTCCACGGAGATGTGACTCACCCAGTTGTAGGTATTAGCCTTCGATTAGTGGGAGATGCGACTCCACCCATTCCAGGTGGGTCTTGATTTGCTTTCTGGAATCCTTTAAAAGAGGAAGTGTTTTGGAGAAAGCTAGAGAGCCATGAGAACCATGAGAGCCCATGCAGTCAGAGATCTTTGGAGATGAAGAAGGAAAATGCCCCTGGGAGATCATCATGAAATAAGAAGTCTGGAGAGAAAGCAAGCAGATGTCACCATGTTCGCTATGTGCTTTTCTAGTTGAGAGAGAAACCCTGACTGTCATCAGTCTTCTTGAACCAAGGCATCTTACCCTGGATGCCTTAGTTTGGACATTTTTATAGATTTGCTTGAATTTGGACATTTTTTGCAGGCTTAGAACAGTAAACTAGCTACTTAATAAATTCCCCTTCTTAAAAACTGTTCCATTTCTGGTATATCACATTCTGGCAGCTTGCAAACTAGAACAGATGGGATGCCTGTGCTTAGTGAGATGGTGGAGGTTTCAGAGAGCAAGTGAGGCTTGAGCAGAATTTGGAAGGAACATTGGGAATTTGCAATGCAGAGGAAATAGAGAAACATGGCTGGAACACAGGTGTATGGAGGGAGGTGGGCTGGAGAGGTAGCAGGACACTGAGTGTGCAGAGCTTGGTGTGCCAGGCAAGGAGTTCAGATTTTATTAGCTAACTGAGGGAGCCTTGCTGATTCTACTGGCCCCATATTCTACCTTTCGTTAGCTCGCTGCCCAGGCTTGAACCCCAGGTTCCATGCCCACCCCCATACTCTTCTCCTGACATTAAATCCTTATTCCTCTTTCCCAGACAAGACTATGGAAGGCAGACTCTAGGGTGGGCCCCATGATCCCTGTTCTCTGGGGCTGGCTCCTTTGTGGCATCCCCTTCTTTTGAGCAGGACCCTTGACTTGCTTCTAACCAATAGAACATGGCAAAGAAGAGAGACATCACTCCCATGATTATGTTACACTGTTTAAGTCTGTGTCTTGCTGGCAGACTTGTTCTAGATTTCCCCCTTGCTCATGTGATGAAGTGTGCTCCATGTTGAGAAACCCCAGGTGGAAAGGAGCTGTGGGTGACCTTGAGGAGCTCAGGAAGTCCTCCAGCTGACAGCCAGCCAAAGTCAGGGCCCTCTCTCTCTAAGCCAGCTCAACAGGAGAACTCACTGCCCTCCCCAACTACGTGGGACATGACTCCCAGGGGTGTAAATCTCCCTGGCAACATGTGATAGGACTCCCAGGATGAGCCAGGAAGCATCATCATCAGGTTGAGAAAGTCTTCTTGACCAAAAGGAGGAAGAGAGAAACGAGACAAAATAAAGTCTCAGTGGCTGAGAGGTTTCAAACAGAGTCAGGAGGTTATCCTGGAGCTTATTCTTATGCATTATATAGATATCCCTTTTTAACTTATGCTGTAGCAGAGTGGCTGGATGGAAATACCTGAAACTGTTGAGTTGTGTTCTGGCAGCCTTGATTCTTGAAGAAGACTGTGTACTTATATAGTTTTTACAATGTGAACTTGAGATTATGAAAATCTTGTGTATGGTACTCCTTTTATCTATGCTATGGACAGATGAGCAAAAAATAATAATATTAAGATAAAAAATTAAAAAATAATAGGGGGAGATAAAGAAAAAAATTAGGCAGATTGAAATACTGTGGGTCAATGAGAGGGAGGGGTAAGGGGCACGGAATGTATGCCTTCTTTTTCTACTTTTTATTTCTTTTACTGGAGTGATGCAAAATGTTCTAAAAGTGATCATGGTGAAGAATATACAACTATATGATGATATTGTGAGCCACTGATTGTTTAATATGCTTGGAGTGTATGTATATGGATATCTCTCAATAAAACTATTAAAAAAAAAAAAGAAGTCGGAGCCCCCATTCCTACATCCACAAAGGACTAAACTCTGTCAACCACCTGAATGGGTTTGGAATAGGATTCTTCCCCCATCAAGTCTCCGGATGAGAACACAGCCCAGCTGATACCTTAGCTGCAGCCCCAAGACATCCTGAGCACAGGACTGAGGTAAGTCCAGCCCTGGCTCCTAACCCAGAAAAATTAAAACAATAAACATGGACTGTTCCAAGCCCCTAAGCTTAAGGGAATTTGTTACACAGTAATAGAAATTTAATACAATAACCATCTCACACCAAGATATCAAATGTGGCCAATATCCACAAGGAGGAAGTCTGCAGATTTGTGACCCGTATATTCAAGAGCAGTCCCCCTTTTTTTAAACCTGTATCATAGGCTTGTTAGTAATTGAAAAATTCCATTTCCCCTATAATTTCACTTATTAAATTTAGTCAGCATTTTCATTTAAACAGTAGAACAGGAGTTTCCTGTTGAAGAAACACTTTGAAATAGAAACTTAAATACTAATCTTCAATCAGTTGATTATTCTTTTCCATGAGGACACTTTCCAAAGTCTGGAAACCAATGTGAGCTGCACAAGTGCACAGTAAACCCTAACCCCAAATGGCCAGAAAGAAGAGCACACTTCTAACACTCTAACTGCATGCCTAGAAAGCAGAACCCCAACTTTAGCTAAGGGCCTCTCCCCGTTTGCATGCTACCCACAGGCTCATCCCTCATTTGTGCAGCCTCGGGTTCTTGGAGGTCACAGATCTGGCAATCAGTGGAAGGAGATGCCTTACACTCCAGGGCTGAGTCCTCTCCAAGTCCAAACACGCCAGCTCTACATCCCCTCCCTGCTAGACGGAGAGGCCATGGAGATACTCATTAACATCGAGGCTTGCGTGCGCCACAGTAGGGGATTATATCAGAAAAGACTCATGGGCTTTCCCTCCTCATCTCCCGATTCGGGAAAGGACCGTGGCGTGTGGGAATGTTGAGCTACAGGTACAAAGGTCACCCTGTGCAAAGAATCACAGGCCTTTTCTTGGGTCTTTAGGACCATAGAGTCCAGCTGCCCTTTCAGCTCACACGCCCATGTCTTCTGTCTTTGGACAGAGCATCGATGAGGATGCTTGCAGGTTGTGAGGCTGAGCCACCCCAGCAGAAGCTGCAGAGGTCTCAGTGGCAGTCCCCGGGGACAGACGGTACCCAGGGAGGGCTCCTTCACTGTCAAGCAACTGGCGGAGTTAGGGCACTAGAAAGTGAATGTGGGGGTGGGGGGTGGGGTAGGGCAGCAGTAGAATCTAGAGGTAGGTCCAGAGTTACTATTTCCCCCAGTTCCCCCTGGCAACCCAGGCCCAGGCTCCATCCTGCATGCCCCTGGAAGGGAGAAGTCATCCATCCTTCCACCTTGACTTCTTTCCTCTGCAGGAGAGAGAGGAATTATTTTGAACTGTGTGTGTCCTCTGAACAAGACTACCACCCTTCTCCTGGCTGTGCTGGGGGTAGGAAGACAACCCAAAAGTGGGTTCACTAAATGGGATTCCTGAAGTTTCCTTTGGAGAAGACCCCAGATCCGCTGGCCCTTCTGGCTTCCCTGCCTTGCATTAAAGCAGGGTGAAATAAGAGGGTACACGGCCAGAGGGGACTTATATCTTGAAGCAAAGCTCTCACTCACCAGCGCCCCTTCCAAAGGCCTGTACTTAATGTTAAACTTATAATTTAGTATTGTTTTGCCCAAAGAGCGCTTAAACGATTAAGTTCAGGCCCCACAAAAACCCGGATCCACCATGGAAGGGACAGTCTGGGAGCTTCCAGCCCGCAGACCAGCCGGGACCCCGCGAAGCCAGGGGACCCTTGGCCAGCGTCGGACTGACCTCCGGCAGTTAGGCCAGGTGACACCGGGAGTCTGCCGCTTGTCTCCAGCCGGGGAGGCCGGCGTCCCCCGGGTGCGCCCAGAAAGCGCTGCCCCTTGCGTGCAAAGCCGGCCAGCGCCGCCGGCCCGCCCCCGCCCCCGCAGCCCCGCCCCGCGCAGGTAAACAGGGCCCGGCCGCCCGCAGTGCCCGCCCGGGGGCCCGCCCCCAGCGCCACGCCAGGAGCCCCGAAGGGGCCGAGCCCGCCCCGGGAAACGTGCGCGGACTCAGGCAGCGCGGCCTCACCTGGCCCGGCCCCTCCCCTCCTGCCGTGCGGAGCTGATCACACCTGGGCTGGGCCAGCCCAGGGATTTTAGCCCAGGTAAGCAGACCGGTGACCTTGGGATTCACGTCTATGGTTTAGCAAGACCTTGCAGCAGGGCCTGCCAAGGAATGCACAGGTAAAAAAATCGTGGGGCTGTATACACTTTAAATCTGTGCACTTTACTCCATTAACATTATACCTCAATTTCAAAGGAAAAGAACAACCCTAGGGTTGCCAAATGGGAGCAAATGCTTCCGACACTCACAGACTTCACAAACATATTTTTTCCGAGGGCAGAGGTGTGCAAGCCGGATGTTGCCCCAGGGAAACTATCAGCTTTAGGCGAGGAGGGTCTGGGGGAGTCTGTTTCAACATCCCACTGTCTCTACCTGCCCTGCAGGGGAAAGCTGACCCTGCCACTGCCTCCTGCCGCCTCCGCAGGTAAGGCTTCTTGTACCTCACCTTGCACATCACGCCCATACAGTAGGGATACTGATGTCGAAATCACTGAGCATTGAAGGAGATGTTGAGAGATGAGAAAATCTTGCCTGGTGCAAAGTTCCCCCTTCTAATGGCCTTTTGGTCCTTCCCTAAATGCGAGGGGTGCCAGAATGTCATCCATTATGACAGCTCCCTGCTTCTCATTCACAATAGATCAGATTGTCCCTTCTCCACAGACAGCCAAGGTCCTCTTCTGACCAGCAAAGCCCTTATGTCTAAGAGAGGACAACATAATTCTTCACATGTATTTAAAACAGCTGTAATTCTCACATTTCATCTTGAAGGCTATGAGAGCCCAGGCGGGACAATCCTCACTTTTCAGCCCACCATAGCTGACACAGAGAGTAGCAGCAACTTGCCGAAGAACACACAGCAAGTGAGTGTCAGGGTCCACTCACCGGCCACTTTGCTTCCATCTGGGACAGAGGCAGCTACTGGATGTCTGCCAGTTGAAGTCCAGAAACCCATCTGGGTCAATCTTCTTGGTATGGCTGTAGGATTGGAGGCTCCTTCTGTTTGTTTGTTTTGTTTTTTTACCTTTTAATTTTACTAATTAGAGATTTGAGACAAGAAAACTTATGTTATTGTCTGGCCACAACCAGTTTTCCATTTGAAAGCCACTTCTCTCTCGCATGCTCGTTGCACCCAAGGTAAATCAGTGAGAGCATTGCCCTCGACCGTGCAGGAGGGCGTCTAGTTGGAAGGCAGCCGTGCAGGGCTCCTCCTCTAAATTGGCAGCTGTGATTTCCATAGGTATTTACAGGCCTGGCATTTTTGCCAGTGCCCAGTCATAGGGCAGAGGTGTCTTTGGATGAGGAAAATAGGAGGGTAGGGATGAGAGGTTACCATGGGGCACTAGGAATATGTATCTGTACTTTTGAGATCCATCCTTCGACCCAAACACTAATCAATGTATCCAGGTCATCACAAGATGTACAGAAGGGGGTGCTCGGGCATTGCCAATTATGTCATGCTCTCAGCTGGTGTCTCCTTACAACTAAATAAAGAATTTTGAAGATATCTCTAGCTCTCCTCTACCAACTCAAAAACACACTCCTTAATACAAATAGCTTATATTGTGAATTGAAGAAATACTTGCCTCAACTTACTGGTTCCATGGCTCCACCGGGTTTTGGAATATCTGGCAGTGATGGGAACTTTCTAGACTTCCTCTGCAACCTGGCTTCCCTGTTTCTGTCATCTGGGCCACTGCCTGAGTGTCCCACTAATCTACTTTCCTGGTACCGTTCACATGCCCCTTGGGCCAGGGCAGTGCTTTGCAGTCATGGTGCATTTTAAGCACCTTTGCTGTTAAGTCTCTTCGGGTGATCTGATTTTTAAAAACTATCCCAGGGGAACAAATTCTGCTAACACCGGGTGTAGTATTTGGAGGAGGGACAGAAGCAAGGGACTGCAGCAGCCAATTAAGCAAATAGCCCATAGACTGAGCTCTGGAGTCAGGCAAATTTGGGTTCAAACCTCAGGGACAACTGCCAGCTGTGATCTTCAACAAGCTTTCATAGTTTGGCCTCAGTTTCCTCTCCTTGTTCTCTGATTGTTCATCTCTTATATAGCTCATTCTTATTGATGCAGTAGTCTCTTGACTCTTTCTTAAGCTATTAACTAGATTAGAAAAAAAAAATGTTTCCTCCAGTTCCCTGCATTGCCTACTTGTCTTCTGGTGTCATTTATTTTCTTCCTTCATCTTGGGTCTTTTCTTTCATACTGCCGGCTTCCCTCAAACATCCTATGGCAGCTGGTTGATAGAGAGAGGTGGCCTGAGCGTCCTGTAGGTATATTTCCTCAGTGGACCTCACCCTTAAATAAAAGAGATGCTGTGATTTTGTTTAACGGCACAGGCTGAGTCAGCAAAGCAGGTTTTACTGCTAGCTAGAAACTCCATACTTTCCAAAGTAAGGAGGCGCTTATTCTGGGGTAGGAGAGATATAAGGTTATTGCTTATCATGCAGGCCCTAGAAGGAGAAACCAAAGTCAATTTTTAGGTACTCATCCCAGTGACTAGGAGGGTTAACAGAAGGAGGAAAGGTACGTGGCTAGTCAACTAACACATTTGGGTAGATAATCCTTGGAGTGGATATTTATCTTTTCCTTCCCCTTTCCTTTTTTATGTCTGCCCCCCCCCATTGTGTATATGGAGGGTCTGCTATATGTGAATTTTGATGGGATATAAAGAAGGATCTCTCCTCCCGGATGCAAAGAGAAATGCGCAGGTATGTGTTCACCAGAAATTTGGACAGGGCGCATGATTTAAAATGTGTCAGTCATCTACTCCAGCCCAGTTTTTAGCATGGTACAGGCAATGCAGAGTCAAAAGGACAGTTTCAAATGTATGCTGGCAGGGGTGGTGATGTAACTGGATGAGTCACTCGTGCTGTCCTGTGCCCAGCAGTGGCGCTAGTGGAGACGAACAGTAAGTGATGGAAGAGGTTCCCCAATCAGGCTATTCCTGTGTCTTGACCTTGGCTGAGGTCTTCGCCTCCTAAGTGCCTGCTCTTTCTCCAACCCTGATTTTTCCTACATTTTAGTCAGTTTTGTGTGATTTCTAATATTCTTCCAATAAGTTTCATTTTTCTTTAGTTTCACCAGCCCTGATTTATGCTTCCTTACCCAAGAACCCTGACTTGGAGTTGGTGGTGGCCTTGGGTCCTTAGAAAAATGGGGGGCTGTGGAATTAGCATCTGGCTTAACTGAAGTTAGTGCCAGATTAATTAAAACATGAGCTTATCAAGTTCACATGTGGAGAAAGGAATCTGGCTACTCATGGCATGCAGTGGCAAAATAGTTCATTAAAATGCCTATATTATCTGGAATGAAGTGCCTATTAAAGGCAAAGCTTTGAGGAAAGGAGTTGTTTCTGCCAACAAACAGGGTCAAGAGTGTGAGGACAGGTTGCCAGGTGGGACACTGTCAAGTAAATTCCCAAAAGACATCAGCAAGCTCAGGTCCCAGACTTAGAAGCTCAAGGAACAGATTCAAAGCTAGGGTTTTTCATGACTATTCTTAAAGCTCCTCTTACCTCTTGTCTCAATAAGGCTGAGAACATAGAAAGCTGCATGTAAAATTTGATCCTGAGGGCTGGCTGAATTTCTAAGTTGGTAAAGCCATGACCTTTCCAAAGGAAATTGACGCGCTGGTCAGGAAAGGGTAGGACCCAGAGGTTCTTCCCAGAGAAGGGAGGATTTAAAGAATTTGGAGGTCTCTAATCCTTAATCCTCAAAGAGCCTCCTTTGTCATCTGAAACAGCCCCTATCTCCAGTCTTCTGGGGTGAAGAACTTCTGAAGACCATGGCATTCCATTGCCTAAAGGAGTTGCCCTCCAAGAGAAAGCCGGTTCTATTGCCCTACCGTCCATTTGTCTTTGAAACAGAGACAGAGGACAGCGTGCCCCAGAAGTTAGGGTAATGATATGCTCAAATCAACATTATTTCAGGCCTTTTCTAATTTTTGACAAATTTGGCGAGAAATTCAGGGATTTTTAGGGTCCTCAGTAATGGAGAGAACATCATTTTAAATAATAAATCTAGATTTATTGATACTTGCTGAAGTTAGTGCCTTAATTAAAACACTGATACTTGCTAAAGAGATTCTGGATTTACTGTACTAGAATGAGAACACAGGCCATCAGAACCAGGGGATTTCCCTTAATGTATTGGGTGTCATCTGGAACCCAAGCTGTCCATCATTTTATGACCATGCTCATAAAATCTTATTACCAAGTAGAAGTGGCTTGAATGGGCCTAGGCCTGAGCAAGGCCCTAAAGGTACAAGTAATTTGCATCAAAAGATAGCTCACATTCTACACGTGCCTACTCCTGAACCCACCATAAATCTTAAAATGGCATCAAAGGTAATTTCTAAGGAACAATGACTGAGCAAGGAAAAAAAAACACCGAGCCTAGTCTACAAGTGGCTCTGCATGTTACACTGGCCTAAGCTAGAAATGGGCTGTTGAGCTATTACAGTCCCAGGAAGGACGAGCTATTACAGTCCCAGGAAGGACGAGGGAAAACTTCCCAGTGGGGACAATGTTAAGCACACATCTCTTTATGTAACTGGAAGGCAAGATGGTTTGATGCAAGAAGCTATAACAATTTATGAGCAGTGACAGATTGGACAAATGGTCAAGAACTTGAAAGATGCAAGATTGGGGTTTGGTGGCAGAGTTGTAGGCTGACATCTATGATTGTACCTCTCAGAATGGGCCAAATGTGAAAATAATTGTTGCAAATGTGAAAGGTCACCCAAAGCCCCCCCACGATGGAGGAGACTCTTAATGATTAAGTGGACAAGATCAACTACTCAGTGGGTGACAGTTTCTTTCTCCAGGCATCTGATGGCTTTCTCAACGGATTCTTGAATAACCTGTTACTGATGATACTAGTAGGAACACCTGCAGATTATTAGTTGCAGACTGATTACTCTGGCCTGCTTCCATCATGGAAAGATGAGAGATTCCGCTCCACTGCAGCAGGCTCAGATATCTGGATTTGGATTTACTTTCCGTCCCTGTCATATCATCATGACATCCTATATAACCCTGCTTCTGGCCAAGAAATTTACGTTATGGTGAAAGAGGGAAGGCCGTGGCCAGATGCCCTTACAAGTCAATCCCAAAGCCCAGATGCTCTCAGCTCTATTGAACTACGTGGCATGACTTATTGAAGATCTGGTTTCAAGTTTCGCTCCAAGACAACACCTAATGAGATTCAGATATTGTTCTTTGACATGTGTGTTTGTTCTGAACCAGTGATCAGTATATGTTGCTTTTTCTACCATAGCCAGACTAAATGGTTTGGAAGAAGTGGGTGTTGGGGATTTTCTTAGTTTGCCAGGCAGGCAAATTACTGGTTGGCTTAAACAATAAGCATTTATTGTCTCACAGTTTTGGAGGCTGCAAGTTGAAGGTCAAGGTGTCAAGACTATGGCTTTCTCCTGGGAGACTGGTGCTGGTTTGCCACAATCTTGGGCAATTCCTTGGCTTGCAGGTCCTTGGCTTGCATCTCCGCCTCCTATCACATGACAATCTCACACACTCTCTCTCTCGTGTCTGCTCTTTTGGGTTCCCACTGACTTCTGGCTCCTTCCTGTGGCCTCTACCTCTGCCTCTGAATTCCTTCAGCTTATTTAAGGCCTCTAGGAATAGAGAGTAAGATCCATCCTGATACAGTCAGGTCACAACTTAACTAAAAATAACATAATCAGAAGGTCTTCCAATGGGTTACAAAAGGGTTCACACCCACAAGAACGTGGATTAAAATTAACCTGTCTTTGTCAGGGTAAATAATTCAATCTACTATAGGGAGGTGCCCTTCCATTTCATTATCACTCTCTTCAGTGTGGACTCCACCGGTGTAAAGTTTTTAGAATCCAACAAAGGAATGCTCTACCAGGGAATGCAATTTTCTAGACTTATCAGCTAGCCATTTTAGAGTTTCATGTGCCATTAGGTGAGCAGGCCAAAAAAGTGGGTTACAATGCTGGATACAGTGACTGTTCCTGGGGAAATACTGACGCTGCTGTACTATAGGGGACAGGCTGGAGGAACATGGATGAAACCCAGTGGTCCTCTCAGGTGCCTCCTCCCACTAGCCATTCCAGTGGTGGAAGTTAAAGGAGGACTGCTGCAATCATGTATAGAGGTTGGGCCACCTTGGTTTCTGTGCTCTCAGGAACAAGGGATGGGGCCACTGCTTGGCACAAAGTGCCCCAGGCATACAAGGTACTGGCTGAAGACAATGTGAACATGAAATGCAAACTGGAAGTGGGAATTCTAAATATCATCTGCGGACTGTTATCTCCAGGAAGAAATGAGGGTTGTGGGCTGAATAATGGCTTCCCCAAAGATTTCCACATCCTAATCCCTGGAACTTGTGAATGTCACTTTCTCTGACAAAGAAAGGATTTTGCAGGTGTGATTAAGTTGAAGATCTTGAGATGGGAAGATTGACCTGGATTTCCTAGCTGGGCCCTAAATGCAATCACAAATATCCTATAAGAGGGAGGCAGGGGGAAATTTGACTATAGACAGAAGAGAAGGCCATGTAACCACAGAAGCAAAGATTGGAATGATGCGCCCCCAAGCCAAGGAATGCCGGCAGCCACCAGAAGCTGGAAAGGCAAGGAACAGAGCCTAGAGCCTCTGTCGGAGTATGGCCCTGCTGTCACTTTGGTTTCAGCCTAGCAATACTGATTTCAGGCTTCTGGCCTCCAGAACTGTGAAAGTAAATTCCTGCTATTTTAAGCCACTGAGATTGTGGTGATCTGTTAGAGCAGCCACAGAAAACTAATACCATGTGCCATGTGTCTATTGAACATTTTAACTAATTGCTTTTACCTTCCTCTCCCATTATTCTTTCTATTGTGTATATAGTACATACTTATGGTTAACTTTACACATTATCCCATAGGCTATAGAAAGATGAGAGGGGACTGTGACCACTGGAAGAGGAGTGGATATTACTCAGAGATCCTGGATCAGAAATTGACAGAGGATTGAGGTAATTCCCTTCAGAGAGGGGATGAGTGGAGCTTTGATCATATGAGGGAGAGCTCCATTACCTAAGCAGAAACAGTTTTTATAAGTAGGTTATTCAAGTGTTTATAAATGCTGAGAAGCAAAAGAGGGAGGCTGTAATAAATTTTTTTTTCCTTTTCTTGGCTCTCCAGCATCTGAACTCCCTCCTAAATTTGGAAAAATCCACTCTTATGTGAGTTTTGGTTAAGTGGAAGACCAGCTAGTTTTGTGGGCATAGGATCCAAGCTATGCCAGCTGGATCTTTCTGCCCTGAACTTTGAATGTGGAGCCAGGCCACAAGAATCATTATAAATTCATCCTCATGGTGGTGGTGGCAGCATGGAGGGACAGCAGTTTCACTAGTGTCTAGTGACCTGCAGAAGAGGCGATGGCACCTGTGCTGGTTTGAAAGGAAGTATGCCCCCTAGAAAAGCCATGTATAAATATAATTTCATAAAGGTAGAATAATCTCTATTCAATACTGTATGTTTGAAACTGTAATCAGATCATCTCCCTGGATGATATGATTTAGTCAAGAATGGTTGTTAAACTGGATTAGGGGACGACGTGTCTCCACCCATTTGGGTGGGTCTTGATTGGTTTATTGGAGTCCTATAAAAGAGAAAAGATTTTGGAGAATGGGAGATTCAGAGAGAGCAGAGACTAATGCAGCACTACAAAGCAGAGTCCACAAGCCAGCGACCTTTGGAGATGAAGAAGGAAAATGCCTCCTGGGGAGCTTCATGAAACAGGAAGCCAGGAGAGAAAGCAGCAGATGATGCCTTGCTTGCCATGTGCCCTTCCAGCTGAGAGAGAAACTGTGACTGTGTTCGCCATGTACCTTTCCAGATGAGAGAGAAACCCTGAACTTCATCAGCCTTCTTGAACCAAGGTATCTTTCCCCGGATGCCTTAAATTGGACATTTCTATAGACATCTTTTGATTGGGACATTTTCTTGGCCTTCGAACTGTAAACTAGCAACTCATTAAATTCCCCTTTTTAAAAGCCATTCCATTTCTGGCATATTGCATTCCGGCAGCTAGCAAACTAGAACAGCACCCAAACCGAGATGTTCCTGAGGGTAATCGGGCCTTGGGCCCAGACCTCCAGCTTCGTGAAGCTTCCCCATTTTTAAGCCTGATTCTCCTATAGATCCTGTGAACTCCTTGAGAGCCTTCCAGTAAACTCCTTTTCTACTTAAATAAGCTTGAGTTGGATCCTTGTATTTGCAAACAAGAATCTGACTAGCCTTTCTCATCTGAGCTCTTCCCTTTGCATCTACTAGTGTTGGGTAGGGGGCAATGTCAGCACTAATGTTGGCTCTTGTGTTATTATCCCTGGAAAGAAGCAGTTTTGAGAAGGACTGGTCATGGCACAGACTATCCACAACAATGCCCCCTTTATTGATATTAATCACAGTTATAAGGTCTTTTCCATCAGAAGGAACGATTTTTATATTACACAGAACTAAAGACAAAGACATCAAAATAAAACCTACATATATGCCATCCAACAAACCAGTTAAACTCATCCAATCAATCAAACCTCTGTTTGTGTCTTCAATTTTGATCATCAGTGCTTTGGAAGAACATACAGAAACCCAGGCACAAGGTTGGCCTTTAGGGTCTCAGACCATCCATAGAGCAGGAGATTCTTGGAAGCAGTTGAAAATGTAAACTTAGAGGGCAGGCTTCAACAACGCAATGCCTAAATATCTGGCTCTTGGGCAGCCTGCCTTTGCAGGCCTTTGCAGTGGAGCCCACTTAAGGTCCCATATGCTCTTTTGATAAATGAGGACAATGGATTTTTGCTATGTTTGAAGCAGACAAGTCATATCACCCTTGGTTGGAAAAGCCGTGTGTATGGAAGGAGTAGGCCAGCTTCTAGTCTAATACAAGTCATTCTTTAGGGTCGTTTCAGAATAACTTGGCTAAAAAATTTACTTTAAGAGTAAAGTGTAAAAAAATCTCTTCTTTTCCTACCTCTTCCTCCTTTCCCATTCTAAGTTCTCTGGCCAAGCTACAGTAGAGCCTGCTGCAGCTTAAGAGTTTTGGGCAGTTTATAAGTTACCAAATCATCAACAGACAATCCATTGCAGATTTCAAATGTCCTTCATAGTTAGCATAAGTGGCTTCCTCCATTAGTAGGATAAAGGGTTTGAGTTACAGCAATTTGCTGGTTTTCCTAAGTCTCTTACACGAATGAAGTCTCTAAACTTATCAGAATAAATGCCTAAGGGATTTGGAAACCATGCCAACCTACTTTGTTCTTGGAATCTGTATTCCCAGCCACAGAGAGCAGAGGCCTCTGGTCTAAGCTACACTCACTCATTCCACCATCGTTTCACTGGGATCACTGTGTAGTCACAGTTGTGCTAGTTCCCTTAACATCAATAATGTCAATCTTTACCTTAAAAAAAAAGAAAAGGAAGAACAGTATCCACTATCCAATTTTCTTCCCTATGTCAGTGTCAACTTCCCATATAGTATCTCCCCTTGGAGAGGTAGAGGATGGTACATTCCTCCTTGGGCTGGCTGAGTCTTGGAAAGTAGGTTGCTGTGTCCATGATGTTTCAGTTCTGGTCTAGGTGGGTAGAGGGTCATCAGTGAAGAATCAGGAGGAACGGAAAAGAGATGTCCTGGCCATTCAGCTCTGAGTCACTAGGCAAAGAGAGCTTTGGAGGCTTCTCTTGGTAGCTTGCTTCTTTCTGTAGGTGACCTTGGAGGAGCTGCCTTTGAGTCCAGCAAGGGAGATTGAAGGGACTAAAGCAGAGATTTCCCTGATCTGTATGTCCTTGATAATCCCACTGAGAAAAGATCCCACTCAGTGGCCAAACAAAAATCTGTAGTTCCGTGATAGTTGTAATTCCAATTAAGACCCTCATAAGAAAAGTAAAAATAGTCATAATCGTAGTCAATCAGGATAATTTGAGATGAAGAAGAGAGGAAGGAAAAACATTTTAAGGTGAAGAATGAGGCTCATGGTTCCATGGACGCCCACCACTGCCGTTTCCCTGTGCTCCTTTACATGGGTCCGGAGCATCTCAGCACTAGCCCAGGCCAACGTCCAGAGACATCATCACCACGAATCCCAGGATGGAGGCCCAGGATGCCAGCTTCCCATTACCACTAGGAGGGAAGGAAATGAAGAAAAATAAGACTTTAATGCATTAAGATCACGTCCAGGCTGAAAGCACCCCTTACAGTGTCTATTCATATACTACTGCTATCAATTATGACAATAACATTGACAACTAACACTTATTGGGCCCTATTATATGCCAGGTAAATTAATTCACTCATGTAATGCAAACAACTGCATGAGGTCAGAGCCATTATTATCCCCATTTCAGAGGTGGGGAAACTGAGGCATAGAGAAGCGATTCAGCACGGCTTGCTTAGCATGATCACTTAGTGTGGCCAAGGTCACCTAGCATGGCTTGAATAATAAAGAGTGACAATTAATTTTTGAAGATATCCTTTAATTTGACCTTATAAACTAGCCTCAAAATCATTCTGCCATAAAAAAGCAAACAAACAAAGCAAGCCCTCACCCCCTTGGCACCTGGCCTATAACCAGACAAAGAGAACATGCATGTGTCACTCTAGAGCTCACCTAAGATTTTGGAGCTCACCTCTCCGCTCACACCCACCCTAGAAAAATCTGAAGTGAGCAAGAAAGACACTATACAAAAATAATAATTTCATCCAGAAAAGAGGGGCTATGGGGGGCATCCCACCTAACAGCACCTTGTCTTTTGACCCACCTACCCTTTACTCCTCCCTCTGTGGGTTTTGGAAAGCACAGTGGAGGAGAAGGTAGGGATGATCTTGGGAAAAGGCTGGAAGGGGACAAAAAGTAAAAAGACGAGGCAAATGAAGAAAGGGCAGACCCAGAGGCAAGCCCCGGGCTGGGATAGAGACGGACGAAGGAGGGGAAGCTTCCCCACCTGGTCTGGGCCTCAGGGATGATGTCATCCATGACAACGTAGACCATGGCTCCGGCTGCGAAGGCCAGTGCGTACGGCAGGATGGGCTCCGCGAACACCACGGCAAAGGCGCCAAAGACCCCCGCCAGAGGTTCCACCATCCCGCTTAGCTGCCCGTACCTAAGAGAGAACAGAGACACGTACCATAGCAGGGAGAGCTCAGCAGACACAATGCCCAGGCTGCTGACTCGACTCTAGAAAATGGATGCATTTTATTCCACTTTAGCTCTGAGCATGGTGGTACAAAAGCATGTTCCTTTTTCTTCATTACCCCAAGGGGAAGCCCCATGCCCATCAGTCACCACTCCCCATTCCTCCCTCTCCTACCTCCTGGCAACCACTAATCTACTTTCAGTCCTTGTGAATGTGCCTATTCTGGACATTTCGTATATATGGAATGATTCAATACATGCTCTTCTATGTCTTGCTTCTTTCACTTCGCATAATGTTTTCAAGGCCCATCCATGTCATAACTTGTATCAGAACATCGTTCCCTTTTGTTGATAAATAATATGCTATATGGATATAATAAACATGTTATTTATCCATTTACCAGATGATGCCTGGATTGTTTTTTGAATAAGAGGACACTGATTAGGAGTCCTATAGGCATTTTCTAGGGACAGTTGTGTTTGGCATGTTTGGGGTTTAGGGGGCAACCACACCCCTTCTGAAGGAGATGCACCCATTAGTGGGCCCAGCTGGCCATGTGTGTGTGGAGGACCTGCCCCCACCTGCACCTGGGATTAAGGTGAGATTTCCCCTTTTAACAAATCCCTCTCTTTGGGCTTGAACTCAAACAGGCACCAATGAAAACAGCAGCATGCATGAGCACTGAGAATTTAGGGAGCAGAGGAAAAGCCCAGGACCTGAACCTCACAGGCAAAAGATACCTGCTACAGGTTGAACACCAACAGACAAGGAGCTGGGATGCCTTTCCCCCGTCCCTTGCAATGAGCATTTACCAAAATATGCTGCCTCAGAGCCTCAACCACTCCATCTGTAAAATGAGGGTGCAAGAGGTCTTCTCTGCCCTGCCTCCCCAGGTGACAGGAAGGCATCGAGGGCAACCTTTGGGGACTGTGAGTTCCCACCCCCTCTGGTTTCTCCCTGGTCCAGGGACAGTCCATTTGGCAGGGGCCATGGTTCTGTGGCTCCCATGCCTTCTGTGTACAGGCCAGCAGACCTTGCAGCTCTTTGGTTTGTACAATTCCTGGCCTGGCTTTGTTGCCTCAGGAAAAAGTAGGTTTGACGTCAAGCCCAGACTGGAGTAAGAAAAAGAAATGGTTATGCCCAGGGTGTGGGCGCTGACCACAGCTGCTGCCCTCTCTCCCCTCCCCTCCCCTGGTGCCACTCCTGCACGAAGTGACAGTCACGACTTTCAGACTCACTGAACCTGCACTGAAAAAACATCTCTAAGACTAGCTTGTCCTGTCCACACCAAACGCTCTATTCTGTAGACTTAAAAATGGAGACAGAGATAAAAGGGGTTGGAAATAAAATAATTTAAGTACGGGCAAGGGCTTGTAAGTCATAAGGTCTGCATTGAGGGGCAGAGGATTAGTCTTCTGGTTTCAGGGACACTGATGATGAGTTGGGGGCTTGAGCGGGTCATCAACTCCTTGGGCTGTGTACCCCCCCATCTGAAAAATGGGGGCACATGTTACATGGCGTTGAAAGGGTAAGAGTAAGAAATAGAATGGAAAGTACTTTGGGGACAATGAGAACATGGTATGAGAGCAATCATCCCATCATCCCAGACACTGCTGACAAAGTCTGGTCTTCAGAGGGACAGGGGTTTGATAGGAGCTTGGGGACAGGCAGTGGTGAGATTTAGAATAGACAGAAGAAGGTTGACCTAGGTTCTCTCTCCCAGAGGGGGAAAGATCCTAACATGGGATGGGGTGGCTGGCCAAGGCGAAGGTGTGTACTGATCTAGGACACACAGCTGCTCAGGTTGCTCTACGTAAAGGTTGAAGGTCTGGAGATGAGATCACTTACTGGGGTTATTTCTGGCTTGGGAGGTGCCACATTCCCTGGGTTATCTGCGTTTTACCCAAAGCTCCAGGCACACTCCCAGGAGAGAGGAAGAAGCTCATGCAGAGGATTGCTCTCCTCATTCTGAATGAGACAGACCCCTGCCATCTGACCCCACACGCCCATTCACTTACCAGAAGGCTCTCCAGGTGGAGAAACCAGCCCCTCGCAAGGGCAGGCTGACTGCAAGGCCCTCCGGGAAATTCTGGATCCCAATTCCAATGGCTAAATTCCTGTAAGACCAAGGAGGCACATGAAGGCGGTGGTCAGGAGCCCCGCACACAGGGACAGGACCCCTGGCATAGGCCCAAGGCCATGTCTGGTTCGAAGGTTCTACGTGGGGACCTGTTAAGCAAGGAGGGAGAAGGAAGAGCAAGGGCAGGTGTGCAGGTGGAGAGCACAGGAGGGAGGAGGCGCCATGGTCTCCTATCCCTTCCTCCAGTCCTTAGTCCCTGGGGACATAATAGCCTTAGGATGCCCGGAAGAGAGGAGAACACTCCGATCCGGGTACTAGGATGACCCAAATTCTGCCATTGTGCACAAATCACTGAACTTTAAAAAAAAAAAAAATTATTGTAGTTACATGTGTAATAGGAAATCTGCCATTTTAACCTTCTTAAACAAATAATTCAGTGGCACTGATGGCAGTCACAATGTTGGACTGCCATTAGCATGATCCATTACCAATACCTTTTCATCACTACAAACAGAAATTCTATCTTAAGCAATAACTCTCCTCCACGCCCCAGCCTCTGGTAACCATTCATCTACTCTCTGTCTCTATGAATTTGCTCATTCTA
The DNA here is from genome assembly GCF_023851605.1 of Tamandua tetradactyla. Taxonomy (NCBI): domain Eukaryota; kingdom Metazoa; phylum Chordata; class Mammalia; order Pilosa; family Myrmecophagidae; genus Tamandua; species Tamandua tetradactyla. The sequence continues at coordinate 13,157,748 of NC_135332.1, forward strand.
GTTATTTTATATAAATACAATGTTTGTCCTTTTGTGTCTGGCTTGTTTTATTTAGTATGATATTTTCAAGGTTTATCTGTGTTGTGGTATGTCTCAGAACTTCATTCCTTCCTGTGGATGAATAATATTCTATTTTATGGCTAGGCTGCATTTTTCCATTCATCAGAAGGACACTTGGTGTGTTTCCACCTGTTAGCTGTTGTGAATAATGCCACGGGTGCACAAGGAGCTACCTGAATCTCTGTTTTCAGTTCTTTTGGTGATATTCCAGGAGTGGACATTTAGCCCCCTGAGTAGCTACCATGAAGCTATGAAGTAATCCCATCATTACCCAATGGTGGGATTTGGTTTCCATCTCCTTACAGCACAAGGGTGGAGAGATGACATTTTATCTAGAAACAACCTGAAAAATGGAGAAAGAAAGACTGACACAGAATCAGTGATGCAGGCCTCCTGGGGCTGGGCCCGGCCTCCCCCAGACCGTCTGCGTGGATTCAGCAAGTCACTGCCCTCCTTTGGGTCACTGTGGCACTGCCCATCATCCTTTCCCCGCCTGCTGCTGCCGGCCACGGGAGGGGCTGTGCTACTTCATCTGGTCAGCTGGTCTGAGCCAGGCCTCGAGAGCCTACTTTTGTCCTGGACGAGGCTCTGAAGGGCGGGAGAGAGTCACAGCTTAAGCCAGCTACAAACGTCATAGGTGGCCCAGCACCTGACCTCAGGGCCGTTACAATTCAGCAAGGGAAACATGACATGAGTAAACTGGGTTACACATGCAGAGGAAGCAAAGGCGTGGTGGGAGGGAAACGCGGTGGGCAGAGACGCTTCCTGGCAGGAGTCAGTCTGTGTGCCACTGGAAGGAGTTTTAGAGTATTTGCTCAGACAGGACTCCGCGGAGGTCCCCTGTGATCAGCAAAGATCTGGAGGGCATAAGAATAGGTGACCACTTGGCAAAGAATGCAGGTGTTATGGGTTGAAATGTCTCCCCCAAAAGATATGCCAATGTGACCTTATTTGGAAATAGGGCCTGTGCTGGTTTGAAACTTTATGTATCCCAGAAAAGCCATGTTCTTTTTCCTAATCCACTCTTGTGGGGGCAGATCTATCGTTTAGGGTGGGACCTTTTGATTAGGTCGCTTCCATGGAGATGTATCTCTACACATTCAAGGTGGATCTTAATCTACTTACTGGAGTTCTTTAACGGGGAAACACTTTAGAAAAAGCTCAGCGCTGATACAGAGAGGGACACTTGGAGATGCAGGAAGAAAATGCCCCCAGGGAAGTTGTTTGAAACAAGACGCCAAAGGACCAGCAGATGCCAGCCACATGGCTTCCCACATTACAGAGGTGTTCTGGATGCCTTCAGCATTCTTCAGCTAAGGTATCTTTCTCTGGATGCCTTCGTTTGGATATTTTTATAGCTTTATAACTATAAACTTGTAACTTAATAAATCCCCTTTGTGAAAGCCAAACCACTTCTGGTATATTGCATTTGGCAGCTTTAGCAAACTAAACAGGGCCTTTGAAGATACAATTAGTGAAGATGAGTCTTCATTTAATTCACCCGAACCCTCATCGGTCTGTTGTGTCATCCCACGGTCTAGGGGTTGGCATGCTTTTCGTGAAAAAGGGGCAGATAGTAAACAATTTTGGCTTTGAGGACCACTGGTTCTCTATTGCAACTACTCAACTCTGCCTTGTGATGGGAAAGATTTACAGATATGTAAATGAATGGGCATGGCTGTGTTCCCCTACAACTTTCTTTATAAAAATGGGGTGGGGGGAGGGAGGCCAGATTAGGCCTCTGGGCCACAATTTGCCAACCTGGCCCAAATCCCTGGTGGCAGCTGAAAGCTTTGACAGGAGAGACTGCAAAGGGCCCAGGTTTGTCATCGGCACCCCTCTTTAGGCTATGATGGTAGTTAATAGTTCTGGCTTTGCAGTCAGACTTCTTAGGTTCCATGATTTATTAGCTGTGCTACCTTTCCTCTCCCCAGCTGTAAAGTTTGAAGTTGCAAGGAGGGTGACCTGGGACAGCTTATCTACAACACTGAGTGCAAGGCAGCTGGCGTGCATGAGGGGCTAAGCACTGTGTGGTGGGATCAGGATATGTTGGGGGTGGGCAATGGTAGAAGAGGAGATGAGGAACAGTATGTTGGGAGAGCCGGTGCCAATAAGATGACCAAGTTAGTGTCAAGAAGCAGGGCCACCAGGGTGGGGTGAGACCCTTTCTAGCTGTGGGAGTCGTTCCAAAAACTCATAGGTCCCCTTTCAATTTTCCATTCTGGATTAAAACTCACTCCTGTACAAAAATAGGTGTGGCTTGAACAGCTTGTTGATCTTCCAGTGTTAAGATGTAGCATGCAAGCATTCCTCCTTGGAAAGTCACTGTGCGGCGTGAAGGCTTTTCTGAAGCTGTGCTCCTGTGTGCTGGTCGGTCTACTCAGGCAGCACAGAAACTTTGGGAAGGAGTTTACTCTGGCTTCTCCCAGGCTAACAACCTTCCTCTCCAGGCCTGGAGACGATGCCTTCTCTTCAAGAGCAGCCAGGAGGGTTTCCTGGGTGTTTTTATGAGCCTGGGTTAACTGTTGTGCTGCGTTTCTAAGTATGGAGAGGTGCGTTGGCTCATGAACCCAGGGCTTTCCTCTGGGTGACTCTTAAGACCTTGCCCCCCGCAGCTGGGGGAGGCTTCATCCTCCTCTGACAGGGGAGGTTCTGGGCAAGGGTCAACTGTGATTTACACACTCCCCAAGGCAACCCCAATCTGTCCCAGCCTAACAGAAGGGAGTGAGGATTCGGGGAAATTAGATGGAGTCAAAAAAGAAATCTGGCTGGAGGTTTTTAGGAAAAAGCTATTGTTCTATTCCTTACCTTTTAAATACGTATGTGCACATGGCGGCAGGCCCTGCTCAGCCACCCCTGCCTTTTCTCCTTTCCTGGGCCCTAACCATCACCCCCCCCCCAGCTCTCTTCTTCCCTTCAAAAGGCTCCAGGGTAGGTTGAGGGGAGGGTGGTGGCCAAGCCTCTGCTGGGAGCTGGGTTTGGGTTCCAAGTCAACAGCCCCACGTCGTCTGCCTCTTGTGCCCTGGGGGCAGGAATCTAATCCCAGCTTTGGAGCACATCACCAAGCCCTGCTCAAGTCATAACATCCTGACATCCAGGCTCCAGCCAGCCCTGGCCAAAATACAGCCCATTCTAGACGCTCCCACTACCAGTTTCATAGGCTACATTGACCCTGAGTTCTCATTCCAGGAGCAGGGGGCATTTTATAAATGTTTCTATGGAAGAAATGAATCATAAGGGCAAATCTTTGCCAACACTTCGTAGCTTCTGCCCTGTCTTCTTGGACAGACCCTCACAGTACAGCCTTTTCCCCAGCCTTGTTCATATCCCCACCCTGGCATGGGGCACATACATGGTGTGGATACAACCAGCTTTCTTCGCCCTTTGTCAAGCAAGCCCTGGGTCTCAGGTTTTTCAGTGAGGCCAAGGTTCTGACCCAGAGGGGACACCTCGTGGCTGGCTCACAGCTCACTGCATCACCTGCCTCTCATCACCAGGTTCACATCCAGGTGCCCGAATGGCCTCAGGCCTCATCTGAGAGTGACCAGCCCAGGGTTGCCCAGCAACTCAGAGATGGAGTTTCGCCTTCCAGAATTCTCTGTCACAGCAGTGACCACAGCCATCAGCAAGGCGAGCCGTGGAAGCTGCCTCCACATCCTGCCTGGAGCCACCATCCTAAGAACAGCAGAGAAATTCCACTCTGGAGTCCTTGGCAAGCCTGGTCACCTGTGTCCCACCGTGGCTCTGCCCAGCCCAGTGCCGTGCCCCCTGCATCCTGCCAGGCTGGCCTTTCTCAGCAGTCCCTGCCTCGGTGAGCTGTCAGGACTCTGCCAATTGCTCTCGGCACCCCCTCCCCCCATCCTACAGCAAGGGCTGCACTATGAGTTGAACACTGTCCCCCCAAGAGACTCATTACATCCTAACCTCCTATCCTGTGAATGCAACCTTATTTGGAAAGAGGATCTTGAAAATGGATGAGGGTGGGTCCGAAACCGCTGCAACTCGTGTCCTTACAAAGATGGGAGAAGAGACGCAGAGACAGTGACTGGTGAGAAGGCCCCGTGACCACGGGGGCAGAGACTGGAGCAATGGTGCCAAGGAGTGCCCAGGGTTAGTGAGAGCGAAGAGAGGCAACAAAGGATTCTCCCCCACGGGTTTCGGAGGGGGCCCCGCCCTGTCCGCCCCTTGATTTTGGACTTCTGGCCTCCAGAGCTGTGAGACCACACCTGGGTGACACTCCTCGGTGGCAGCGGCCCAGGGAAACTAAGACAGGCTGGAACCACAGCTTCTCTGCCTCTCCTACTTTCATGTACGTCCCATGTTAATTTCGGCTCTCCTCTACATCTACACATGCACACACGAACATATGTGTACACACATGTACATATGCACACACGTGGGCGCACATGCACACATGTTATTTGCAACCCAGGCCCCGGTCTCTCCAGATTCCTCTGCTCTGCTCTCTGCTGTGTATCTGCTTTATGGCAACTCGGTAGGGGTGACCCGCCCCCACATTCTCTCCTCCTCTCCACCAGCTGGGCCAGCTCAGGAACAGGACATAGATCAATACGTCCCATGCCTGACTGCAGTGGGGAGCTGTCAGCAAGCACCAGTGCTCCAGCCCATCCTTGGAGATTCTGGTATTGGGACCCCAGCGCCTGTGGGTTTTGAGGGAGTGGTCAGGGTCCAGGGCCACTGGCATGAGCCATTTTCAAATAAGGTGGGAATGAGGATGTGATGGCGCCACTTCCTCCCAGGGAGCCCCTTCCCTGCTTTCTCAGTATTCAAGTGAAGAGCATCGCAGGGAAGGCACGCGCTGGCCTCCGAGGACACCACAGCAGCGCGGGCCGGGCCAGCCAGTCGGGCAGCCGGGAGCCTACAGTGCACACCCAGCTTTGGGGTGCTCTGGAGCGGATCCTGAGAAACAAGGGGCAGGAGCCTTAAAGCACATGGGTAGTGGGGGGACAGGACACAGAAACAGAAGCAATGAGGCAATAAGAAGCAAATGTGGCTGAATGCAAACAAGCAGAAGGGAAACGTGCAGCCCTCCAGGGTGAACTGATGGCCTGGAAGAAACCCCAGAGTTGCTAGCTCCTTCCCTGGAGCCCTGCTGTGCTCTCGCACCGCCTCCACCTCAACTGAGCACTCTGCACGGGCACCCCTGGGGAAGGGGGCTGCTGGGCCACCCCTCGCTTGTTTAAGCTTTGGGAAGGGAGAGCCCAGGTGAAGGGTTTCCTTTCCAGGATAGGCAAGGAGGATCCAAAGCAGTATTCAAAAGCAAGGGCAAAATTAAGACCCCTTCCCTTCAGAAGACACGAAGCTGCCGTAGACCGAGCTTTGCTCTTCTCCAGCAGAGGCACAGAGATGCCAGTTCGGACATGGGAAATTCTGGGAGGGCGGGGAAGCGGGAATGAAGGCTGTTTATGAAAAGAAAGCGCAGGCCGATCCCTGCTGGCTTCCCTTCCGTGACCTGCCAGCCTGGCTTGACCAGAAGTAACAGGGGAGAGGACCCTGTGAGAAGCACATTCAGGGGAGAACAGGAACACGGGTGGAAGGAGGGGTGGGAGGAAGGAAGGGAGAAGGGGGCGGTGGGAGAGAGGGAGCTCACAGGGCACGGGGGGTGCAGGTGAGTGGGTGACTCTCAGGGCTGGGCTGCTCGTGTAGGGACACCTCCTGGGAAGGCGAGCCAAAGGCCTGCTGGGGAGGGGTGCTTCTGCGGGGGAGGTGGATTTGGCTTGGAACATTCCCACTTCTCTTTTCCCTTCCCTTAGGAATCTGAATTTTTCAGGGAGGCGCAGACCCAGAGCTAGTGACTCCAGGTCCAGCCCAGGAGATGCAGGTTCTTTCTGAGTTTGTTTCCTATTATACTTTGATTTTTTTTTTAACACCAAGGAGAAATGAAGGTGGAAGAGAGGAAGGTAAGAATGAAGACCAAGATGTAGCTTTATTTCCCTGATGGGAGCTAAGTGAGTAGGAATAGTTTTCCTAACCTCCAGACCTCTCTCCTTGGCAATGCCTAGGTGAATGTGCTAAAAGAATCAGTATTACCTGAACACAGCTGGATTTTATGTTGGCAACTGGGAAGACAAACCATCTCGATTTGTCCAGGACAGAGGAGTCTCCTGGGCCACGGGACTTTCAGTTCTAATGCTGGGCAAGGAGCAGGCTAGGTGGCCAAGGCAAGCTTGGGTGAGGATTTTAATTTGCTACAAAGGATGGACACAGAATCCTAGAAACTGAGCAGATGTTTCAAAACCGAAAAGCCCTACCCAGTGCTGCCAGCAGGCCAGCGTGAGGGCAGCTCTGAAGATCCTTCTGGATGCTCTTGATGCATCTCACCATAGAGAGCTGGCCCTGTACCCACCCTCGTGGGCCCCACGGGTGAGGTCTGTGTGGGCAGCTCGTCTCTAGCCCGGCCCTGAGCAACACCCAGGAAGGGGCTGGGTGCCACGTGGTGCACTGCCTTCCCACAGAGAGGGCGGCGGGGGCTTTGATCTCTTCTGGGGCCCAGCAACCCAGGCTGCTTAAGGGCCAGGAGGCAGCTGGAAATCCCCCGGGGGTGAGGAAGGTGCTGGGCTCTCTCGTGATCCCGAATCCCAGGAGACGGAGCAAGCTGAGTCCAAGAGGGGTGTCAGCAGTTGCCGGCTGGGAAAAGGGTGCCCATACGCTGGCTGGCCTCCCCAGCCTGGATGCAAGGATGGAAGCAAACAGCCCAAGGGTGCTTCTCCACTGGCCTCTCATTCCTCGAGCTCTTGACCTTGTGGTGGCTGGAGGGGCTGGCCAGGGTTGCCCAAGCACATTCTGGCCCTCCAGGATGCTGGGTAGGAAGGGCTCCCCGCCCTTCTCTTTAGATACTACTGAGCCAAGAGTGGGTTGGTAACAGGGGAGACCTTGCCAAGTGAGAAAGGCCATCCAAGGCAGACAGTGACCTCTGTTCTTCCTTAGAGGCCAAGAAGCAGCCTTAGGCATGACCCTGTTTCCCCTTGGGGCTGCCCTCTTATTTCCTGCAGCCCCCATCCTTCTCTGTCTCAGCACCCACGATGAAAAGTCAGAGAAGACTTAGGCTGAAAGCCCTGGGAGGTTGCCTTGTTCAAGGCCTTCATTGTTGAGGGAGCAAAATGGGGGGCCAGAGAAACTCCCTGTCTTGTGGAAGTGATATGACTTGTAGTGGGTGAGTCAGACAGATTGGGTGGGACCCCCGAGTGGGACCCCCAGGGGTGCCGAGGTGACCCAGTGCAAGCTGCAAGAAATTTCGCCTCTGCCATGTCTGTCAAGTGCACACAGAACTCTTCCGGCAGCAGGGCTCATGCGCAGATCGGGTATAATTGCTATAAAGAGCCAGTTGTGGTTCACAGCCCAAGAACGCGTTCTCCTCAAACGGCAGCTACTATTAAAACGGCCTAAGATCCCTGGCAGAGGTGAAGCCTGTGGCTGAGCTAAGACGTGACTCAGACTCCCCGCTCCACACAGCTCAGTGCCCTTCCCGATCCCACTCCAATTTCCTTTCCAACTTGTGCTTTTCGCATTCTGGTTTCAGTGGCCTCCTGGTCAGCACAGCCCTCAAATGGCAACCGATGGCCATGGCTGGCAGGGAGCCTCTTTTCAGGAGGGTCTCCAGAATCATCCGCTCAGCCCTGGCATGGGCAAGATCTTATGTCACATATGAAGGAAGAAGTCGGGAAGGACCTTTATCATCAAGTTTATAATCTAGTTCAGAGAGAGAAAAAAAGACTTGCATGCAAATAACTATAACAGCATCAAACCTGCTAAATGCCAGAAAAGAAGCATGAAGCTTCTTACTCTGGTAGAGAAAGAAGACCTGGGAAAATTTCATGGGAGTAAGTGGCATTCGAGATGGGCTTTGGAGGATGGGGATGATTTGAACAGAGAGAGAGAGGGAGGGAGATGGGGAAACACATTTCATACAGGAAAGAGGAAGAGACTGTACAAAGGTGTGAGACGGTGGGGCAGGGTGACCTGGGCCTCTCTCTCTCCCGTATCCAAGTCAAAGCCAACATGCAACAAAACCTTGAAAGGCTTTACGGACAAAGCCCACCTCTCCTGGACACACACTGTCTATGAATTTTGCCTAGGGACGGCCGACTGTGCTGGATGTTTCTGGAAAAGCTGAGCCTCCTTGCCCTAGCCCCACCCTAGGGAGGGATCCTCCCCAGGCCAAACTTGGGGCTCCATCCCAGGAGTCTCCCCTATACCCTCTGGGGGTGGACCCATGTGCTGTAAATGAGTCAGCTCAGCTCAAGGGTTTTCTGGAAATTCATTTAGTTGTCTCCGTGCAAAACTTCCACTCAGGAAGGCCTCAGGCCTGAGCTTGAGGGAAATGCTCGGCTGTGTCAGCAGCAGCACCAAACATGGATCAAGAGCAGTACGGCGCACGGCAGACCCCGTCGCGATGACCTGCGGCTGCAGCCAGCTCACTTGTCATTACCGCTCCCCTCGGAGGGCGCCGCAGGTCCTCGGGCTAGCATAAAAATGATTACAAGCATCACTACCATTTGTTGAGTGCTAATAAGTGTCAGACATGGTTGTAAACGGTGAACATGTAGCAGCACGCCTCATCCTCTCTACCACCTTAGGAGCCTTTTCTACCATTAGCAGCCCCATTTAAAAGATGGGGAAACTGAAGCTCAAGGAGGTTAGGTGGCTTGTCCCCAGCTGCAGAGTGGCAGGGAGAGGACTCTTAACCACTACTCTACTCACTTTAGGTCCTCTAGGCTTCAGGTAGACCCATCCAACCATCAAAGAGAGAGAAGGTTTTCTGGGCTCCAGGGTTCCAGAAGAGCCCAGAAGGCTTCCCGGCCAATCTGTAAGGGCAGGTTCTCCCTTGTGCCTGCTCAGCTGGTGAGCGCAGGCCAGACTGGGGGAGACATTAACCAGAGCCCCCCAGGGCTGACTGGAGTTGGAACTTCTCATCTTCTCCAGGGGTCCTCACCCTTGGCACAACTGCATTTTGGGGATGGATCATTCTCTGTTGTGGAAGGCTGACCGGTGCTTTGTAGGACATTTAAGCAGCATGCTCCCGGCCTCCATCCATCAGGTGCCATATTTTTGTGACAACCAAAAATACGTCCTGTCATGGCCAAACGTCCCCAAGGGGCAACATCACCCTTACTTGGGAGCAGCTACTCAGGTAAGCTTGCTTGCTCAGAAAATATCTGAACAGAAATTGCTCAGAATGAACAAGGAGCATGTCTCACACGTCTAGCTGAGAATTTCTAGCCTCAGCAGAGTTGAGTCTTCTAGGTTGCTTAGCTGCAGCAAGATGAATTCCTGGAATTGAACACAAAACCCCCAGCAATTGAGAACCCCAAGCTTCTGCTCCCTCCGTCTGAAGGCAGTGGTCCCTCTGGACCCTCAGTGCCTGCACCATTCCAGGGGCACCATTTACATTGCATTCTCTCTTAATGGGACCCCTAGAGCTGTGCCGTGGGACATTGCTGCTTGGGCCCCAACCAAAGAACATTGCTCAGCTGTTTAGTTCTGGGGTTGGAGGTGGTAGAGAGTCACAGCTATCTCTTGCAAGTTGGCAAGTGAGCCTCCTGGCAGCCTAAGTCTTGCTCTCTAGGGTATGTTCTCTGGCCAGCTGATTATGCAAGGAGAACGACACATTCCTGGTGAGCCCCACTTCACCCCAGCTTTCAGATCCTCCCCTGTGCATCGAGCATGTGCACTCTTGCGTGGCAGGCCCTCACACACTCTTTCGATTGTTATCGTCCTGCCGTGAAAGGCCTGATTGTTCGGCCTCGTGATGACATCACCGGCTTCCCGCTCGGGCTGCCTGTCGCGGTGTTTGATGAGCCTGCAGGTGGGAAGAGACTCGGTGCTCCCCGCGGGGCTGGCTGGCCCGACCTGCTCGGTGGAGCTGGCTTAGCACGCAAGGGATCTTTCCCCGCCCCCTTCTTTCAGATCTGGGAGCTTTCCTGCCAGAGGCTGAGATGATGACATGACCTGTCCTTTCCCTTCAAGTGGCCCGCCCTTCCCAAAGTGGGCAGGGAAGGGCCCCAGGAAGTCAAGCCAGCAGGCAGGGTGGGGTGGGAGGGCGATTCAGGCCACCCCTGCACACCTCTCCTTGCAGGTCTGTGGAGAAGCGTCCCCCGCACCTGTGAGGTCTGCCAGCAAACGCGATCAGTCCTCTGCTGAGCGGGTGGGGTGCCTTGCCACGTGCACAGGGTGCCTGTGCTGGAGAAATGCGCCTCCATAGTCACCAGGAGGTGCCCACCCGGAGGTGCCCTCCGGGAGTTCAAAGCAGCGCTTTGGGTTACGGCCCGAGTGGGAAACCCTGCCAGTTCCCAGCAGCAGCGGCACTTCTGCTCCATCCACACGATGAAATACTGGGTGGCAAAGAGAACGAAAGGCCCGCACCTACCTCCAACGGTACGGAAACCTCCCCCAGGGCAAAACTCCAAGTGAAAGAAACTAGACACAAAATAGTAAATACAGCAAGATTCTATTTATATAAAGTTAAAAAAAAAAAAGGCAGGCTAAGATTCGGCTCATCTATTCATGGATATGGAGTGTCCACGGCCAACAGCGCTTTGATTTGTTAATTTTCCTTGAGGTCTTTGGAATTCTAAAAACAACGCATGTGAGCAGGAAATAATGATTCTTTAATGGTGGGATTTGAAGTCCTCGATGGGGCCCTGCTTTTGGGAAAAGAATAACTTCCCATTGCCTTTTTAAAACCGTTCTATTGCAGTGGAGTATATGTGTAGGAAAGAGCATATATTCTAGGAGTCCTGTCTGATCGATTTTCAGAAACCAGACAAAGCCACGAGATGCACACCCAGGCTGAGCAGGCTCTCCCCCGGGCTCCCTTGGGGACTCGCCATCCTCGCTTCCAGCATCAGAGCTTTGTTTTGCCTGGTTTCGAACTTTATGTAAGTACTTCAGGCCACAGTTTAAGAACCCCTGTGGGTCCGGATGCCGGGCGGGGCCTCACCTTCCCCGCTCTTGCTAACGTGGCAGTTTTCTCAGACCCTATGTATGACCTCTAAGGGGGTATTTCCTTAGGATACCGAAGTTCATGTCCCCAGACACCTCCTCTCACCCCAGTTTCTTTTTTGACTGAGTGCTCCAGTCTGTTGACCTACAGGATGGACATTGTAGGGAAGGGCTGCAGCACAGACACTTTGCCAACACTTAAAATACCATTGCAGGGTGCACGGATGGCTCGGTGGTAGAATGCTCGCCTGCCATGCGGGAGACCTGGGTTCGATTCCCGGACCACGTACCACCACCACCAAAAAAAAAAAATACCATTGCAGACCACTAGTGATTATTCCAGCATTTTGTCATCTACTTCTAAGCAGCTTTAAGTGCCATTACAAACGTTTAGTATTTCTATTGGTTAGAAGGTATAAGACCATTTTTCCCTCTTGTAGATGTTGTAACCAAGACCCAGAAAAGGTAAGTAATGAATGTAAGTACACAACTTCATCTCTTTATATAAAACCCCAGAAGGCAGGGAGAAAAAGTGACCAGGGACAGGTTTGGGGAAGAGAAGATGAAAAACTTTGTTGTCATCCTCGGCCCTCCTCTCTCTCTCACCTCACACACTGTCTGCTTGGGTCCAGGATCAAGCCCCTTCTCCCCTCTTCTACGGCCACATCCTGCTGGGAACCTCGTCACCTTCTTCCTCAGTTTCAGCCGGAGTCCCCCAATTGGTCACTTTGCTTCTACCCTTGGTTCCTCCACAGTCTATTCTCTGCACATCTGCTGTGTCCAGTGATGCTGCTCCTCTACTCAAAACCCTGCTATGGCTCCCCATTTCACCCAGAAACAGAGCCCAAGTACTTCCCATGACCTGCAAGGCCCTGGGTATGCCTGGACTTCCACCCCCCTCTGATGTCTTCTTCTACCACTGTTCCTGGGGCTCCTTTCACTCCATCTACCTGGTCTCCTAGCACTTTCTCTAACATGACTCCTCCCACCCACGGGAAGTTTTCACTGGAACATTCCTTCCCAGTTATCTCTGGCTCACTTTTTCATCACCTTCAAGGTCAGATTATAAAAGACATTGGTGGCCTCCATCTCCCCCTCTTGAACCATGTGCTCTGTGGGAAGAGAGTGGCCATGTTGTAAGGACACTCAAGCAGATGTTTGGAGACACCCATGTGGCAAAGAACTGGCGCCTCCTGCCAATAGCCATGTGAGGGAGCCATGCTGGGAGCTGAGCCTCTGGCCCCAGCCAAGCCTTCAGGGGACTGCAGTCCCAGATGACTTTCTGGACTGTTGCCTCATGAGAGACTCAAAGCCTTGGCACTCAGCAGGGCTGCTCTTGAGTTCCTCACCCACAAAAGATGTGAGGCCATGCTTACTGACTGAAGACAACACATTCTGAGGTTTTCTCATGCAGCAAAGATAACAGATTTCGCTGCCTTCTCAGTGAAATCTACCCTCATCCCCGGATCTAAAACTGTAAACCACCCAATACTCAGGGTCCCCCTATACCTCATCTGTTTTTAGTAACATTTATTACCTTCTAACTTACTATGTGACATACTCATATTTATGTTTATTATCTATTATTATGTCCCCCACCCTGAACCTGGCATCTGAACAAGGTGGGAATATTTATTTTCTCACTGGTGTATCCCAAGCACTTAGAACAGTGTCAGGTGCACAGAGGACAAAACAGACATATGCCCAGAGATGGGCCCATGAAATAGCCAGCCTGATGTCTCGTCTGTCCTGGGTGCAGGAAATCACAGCAAGCAAGGCATGTGTCTCTGGGCCTTGGTGCCTTCTGCTGGGGAATGAGAAGGTTAAATCAGGTGACTCGTAAGCTCTTTTCCAGACCCCAAGCTCTGTGATTCCCACACAACAACGGCATTGTGGGTTCTCCAGATTCCAATAGCTGCAGAGAGAGGCCTCTGCCATTCCCAAAACTCACTTTCCTGTTCATGCACATCTGGAAAGCCAAAAAAAAAAAAAACCCACCCCATTGTGCACATCTGGATGGCATAAACCAATCATTCCATGTGGAAACTGGAAAACGGCTACTCAGGAAAACTGCATTGCAGGCCAAATGAGAGCGGGTGAAAGGCTCCTTTCTTTTCTACCCGCCAAACAATCTTCTGGGCACAATCTTAAAGACCGAATGCTCCGCTGCTGAACAACATATGCTTCCAAGAGCCCGCGCCCACAGTCTCGGTCACACCGCTCTCCCTGCCGGGCTCCCGGCCAATGCGAAAGCTGCAGAATAGGGCTCTCCCACTCCCCACCTCCTCACTTGTTTTGACTGAACTATACCTTCCACTTATCCTCGGGGCATGCGGACCAAGTTCAAAGCTGAGCACCACCTGCTCCTCCTCCTCTTCCTTCAGGGAGAAGCAATCGTACTGCACGCCTAATGCAAACTGAGCGGGATGCTTTCAGCTCTGGTGAGAAATCCTTGGCCATTTGCATGCAGTTAGAACATGCTCCTTTCCCGCTCTGGCTGGGCAGAGCACGCTGCCTGTCCGTGGGTAGCAGGGGTGCTTGAAAGCCGTCCTGGGCTCCCCCAAACAAACAAGAGTGATTATGATTTTGCAAATGAGACACAGAGCTCCCTGAGCTGGAATCTCTTCAGGTAGCAGAGATAAGCAGTGCAGGGAGGGGAAGGGGCACAGGGGAAATGAAGGCTTCCTCTCCCACTTGGACCTTTGCTTCTGCTGATGTCAGTGGTTTGATGGCCAGGAGACCCGGGGGCACAGGAAGGCACAGGCTGCAACAGGGAGCAGGCCCTGTCTGCAAGGAGCAAATAAAGCTGGGGGGAGACCTTGCGGGGTTAGGGTGCTGCTTATCCCTCACCATCATTCCTCAGACTTCCCACAAGGGTGTCGGGAAGGGGAAGGGACAATACACCGGAAGTTAAAGGCTCTGGAGCACCCCAGCCCTGGATTCTCATCTTCCAACAACAACACCTTTTAAGACTCTCTGAGCACGTCACACCAGTGAAAGCATGCTCCCTTCTCTATAGTCTAATAGCATCAAAAGTACAAGATTCATACACCACTGTCCTCTAAGTGAAGGCTGAGTCTAAAGAACTAACCAGGAGAGAAACTGCAAAGAAATGTCCAAAGCATTTCTTACATGGGAAAGCCCTGGTACCATGTATTTGTGGATTTTCTTTCTAGCCAGCTGGGGAACTTTCTTTCTTTTCTTTTTCTTTTAATATTTTTATTGAAAATCTTCACATATGTACATTCCATACATGGTGTACAATCAATGGCTCACAATATCATCACATAGTTGTGTATTCATCACCATGATCATTTTTTAGAAGATATATGTCACCCTAGAAAAATAAATAGAAAGAAAAAACTCATACATCCCACTCCCCTTACTCCTCCCTCTCATTGACCACTGGTATTTCCATCTACCCAATTTATTTTTCCCTTTGTCTCATTATTATTTATTTATGTTTTTAATCCATACTGTTTTATTCATTTGTCCATACAGCTGGGGAACTTTCTAGCTACTCTTGTTTTCTTGATTTCCCAACATGGAGACCTGAGGGTGAGTGCAGGATGTGTGCCTGGGAAGCCAACAAAAATGGGCCAGGCTGGAAAGACTCATCAGCGGGGAGGCTGTGTGATTGCTGCCTCCCACATGCCACTAATCACCCCTGGAATGTGGGGGAAGCCACACCCCAATCAGAACCACTTCTTCCAGAGATGCCTGGTGCTGGTCCCAGAGCGCCTGTCTAGCAGCATCCAATGCAGGGGTGTCAGGACCACTTCCTAAGCCCCTACCCCCTACCAGGTGCCGAGCCGAGCACTGTTAATGCATCATTTATTTCATTTCACTCTTACAATTACCCTATGTAGGACCTAGCACAAACATTGTCAAAGATTCCTGTTTGTCATACATATTAATGCTGTTTGACTATCGTTAACAGATAAGAGGTGTCCCCATATATTCAAATGAATGGCTGGCTTCTGACACTTTGCTGGTCTTTTCTCTCTTGACAAAGTCAATAACTGCATTGCACAAGAATTCCCTGGCTATTATATGCAGGGCTTAATGGGTCTCCAAGTATGCTGGGAGGGTAGGGTAGGGGATGTAATGCCAGTGTTGAGAATTCCCAGCCTTCTGGGCAGGAGGAAGCCACTTATACACTGTCATCTCTGATGCTCCTCCCTGCCTGCTTGCAAACCCTGTGCTGGTGCAAGGGGTGCAATGAGGCTGGTTCGGGCTGTGGGAGCAGGACAGACCTCCAAGGCACGAGTGAGCAGTGGAATGAAGGCACGGCAGAGAGAGGGGAGAGTGATTGGGTTCCAAATGGGGAGGAGAAAGGACCAGCCAACATCTACCACATGGCCAAGAAGGCACCGTCATGTGACCACAGATGATCTCCTTCCCCTCTGTACCCAATCAAAAACAGTCTCTGGACTCTTCAAAGATGTCAGTGTCACATAAGACAAAAAAGACAGGGAAATTCTTCCCATTAAAGGAGATTAAGGAAGCATGAAAACCATATACAATACCCAAACTAACCAACCACAACAAACACAGACCATAAAGGACATTCATGGACATTTGGAAAAATTGCATAGGGTCAGTACACCAGATACTTTTACTCTGTCAATGTTAAGTTTATTGGGTGGGATATTGGATTTGTGGTTGTGTGGGGAGAATGGCCTTATTCTTTTCAATTCTTCAAAGTTACATGGGTTGCTTTACTTTAAGATTTCTCAGATAATTTAAAATGCAAATCCAGTATTTCATTATATATTTAGAGTATCTATTATGTGCCAGGCATGCTGTAACTTTTTTGAATTTTTTTCTCTGAAATAAGTTTAGGCTTATAGAAAAGATGCAAAAGTAATATAAAGACTGTTAGCAGTGTACATAACCACAGCAGAGTGATCAAATCCAGGAAATGAGCACAGGCAGGATGCCATTAACCAAACTGCAGACATTCTCTGAATCTCACCAGGTTCCCCCTAGTGTCTTTTCACTGTCCCATGCAGGATCCTGTATCACATTTAGTCATCATGTCTCCGTAGACTCCCCTGGTCTGTGACAATTTCCCAGTTGTTCCTGGTTTTTCATGATCTTGATGGTTTTGAGGAGTACTCGTCAACCATTTTGCAGCATGCCCCTCAGTGTGGGTTGGTTTGATGCTTCCTCATGATTAGGCTGAGGTTATGCATTTTTGGAAAGAATACAGCAGACATGATGTGCCTTTCTCAGTGGAGAAAGGGTTCCACTGGAGGGTTACCATTTTCCCCTTTGCAATGTGTAAAAATTTGGAGATGTTTTGAAACTATGCAAAGATCCTGTTTCCGCTTAAACTTTTGCCCACGAATTTTAACAGCTCTCAGTAAATTGTGCCTGCAGCAATTATTACTGTGGCGTTCTAATTGTGATGTACTATTTCCCTCATAAACTCAGATTATTTAGCTTCAGAGATCCCCAAGCTAAGGTTGGAAGATTCTGTCTGGTTTTTCCTTGCAGCTTATAGTAAAATGTGAGAGGAAAAGGATAAACTGGGAATTTAACTCTTAAGCACAGAGGAACCAGAAATGAAAGACTAAGGAAATTCTCAGCCTATTCCAGAGGGTGTGCTCTGAGATGAGGGACAGGAGAAGCTCTATTTGGAATCTCCCTGAGCGTCTGGAAAGTCCCAGAGAACAAGACTCTTACTGAGGGTTTAATTGAACAATGCTTTGCAAAAGAGTGACTGAATGTGGATCCAGTCAGACTTCTCAGAGGAGGTCAGGATTAGAAATGCAGCAGTTTCCAGGAAGGAGCTGTGTGAAGTCCTTTTGCCTGATGGTTTAGAACTTCCTTGAACTGCACACAAAGCCAACATGTGTTTTGCAAAATTTATATAAACAGAAGTACTTCCATCCAGGACCGAAAGGGACAGGGAAGGGACGAGTGAAGGAAGAATGAATTCATGGGCAGAACTGTAAAAGCAGAGGTCTGGACTTCATAAAAAGATTTCTTTGGGCTAAGAGAGTAGACCCACCCATGTGGGTGGAAGGGGCAGGCCTTCTGTCCAGGAGCTTAGAGAGGATGGGCTCCCACCTCAGTATTCAATTTGCAAGAGTTTGTTCAATTCAGGAGCGTTTGGCCACCATCCATAGTTTGGAGAGAGTGGCGTCAATGCCCAAGTGTTCACGGAGAACTTGGCTGTCACGAAATGCTTATAGTGAGTGGGACCTAGGATCCCATGTATAAGTATGGCCACTGTACAAGCACTTGGAAAGGGTGGGGTGTCTCCTTCACCAGGCCCAGAGGACAAAGAATCCAAGCCATAGATGGCTCTAGGCCATGAGAGCTAATAGAGTTTGCCCAGCTTCATTTTGGGTTGCTTGGGACTCATGACCAAGGGTTCTAGAACCCAATTTCTCCCTTCTGGAGTACCTGTCCCACCACTGCATTTTGGAGGTAGATAACTTGTTTTCCAGGCTTCACAGGTACCTAAGAAATATGCCCCAGGATGGACCATGCCCATAACTGATTCTAACGAGACTTTCGTGCTTAAGATTGCTGAAACGATGTATGACTTTCAGAATATTGTGATGGGTGAATGTATTTTGCCTGTGGGAAAAGTGTCTTTTTTGAGGTCCAGAAGGTGGATTGTAGCAGGCTGAGTTATGTACCCCGGAAAGAAACATGTTCTTAATCTTAACCCTCATTCCTGTGAGTGTGAACCCATTGTAAATGGGGCCTTTTGAAGATGTTATTTTTAGTTAAGGTGTGGCCAACTGAACCAGGATGGCCCCGAGAGGAAGCAAACCTTCTAGCCTCCAAACCTGGGAGCGGGTGAGTTCCCACTGTTCCAGCCATATCACTGGGTGGGACTTGTCATGGCACCCTGAACACTAAGACAACAGCCATACCCATTCATTTACTTGTCATCTGTGATGGCTTGCACACTCCAATGGCAGAGCTGCATGTTTACAGCAAACACTGCGTGGCCCACAAAGCTGATTGCATTTACTATCTGGTTCTTTCCAGAAAAGTTTGTGGACCTCTGTTCTAGGCTTCCCCCCTTTCCCTATTTGTATCTTCTTTCTCCATCACTGAGAGATCTGGTTGTCATTTTTTATAATGTATCCACTAATTTGCTCAATCCTAGTTTATACACAGAGCTGTAACAAATCTCTAACCCACACTCCTGTGAGAAACAGACCTAATAAACTAGCACACACTGTCTTATAGCACCCAATCAAAACACTGTTTTCCAAAGTTAATTAGGTTAGTTCTTCTCTTCCTGCCCCTGTGGTATGGTCATGTGATTACTTTCTAACACAGTTAGTTTAATTTGTATTGGTGGTAATCCATTTTGGGCCATCCCCTCCCCCATTTTGGTTGGGTTTAATTAATTATTTATGTGGGAGTTACATGAAACATTTCAAAGGTTATCAGGGTCAGAGGTAAACAGAAAGCCAGACTCCGAGAAGGTTTGTTTCTGCCTTATTCCTGCTAACCCATCCCCATTCTCTTCCTTTCCACTTACCCACCCCCTGCAAGTAATTGGTCCTTTTTCTTTCTAGTTTAACCTTCCTATATCTTTGGCTCCTGGGAAAATATGTGTGTATTTCCATCTGGCCCCATCTTGCACACATGAAGGGTAGTATGTTATTGATACCCTTTGTACTTTGCTTCTTTCAATTAACCATATGGCCTGGAACTCACTCCAAATCAGAACTCTTCCTGGTTCCTTTTTTAACAGCAACATACCACTCCAGAGTGTAGCTGCACCATAGTTTATTGAACCTTTCTCCTATATCTGGGTATTTAGGTGGCTTCCGATAGTTAACAATTTCAAAAAAGGCTGCGACAGAAAACCTCATGCATATATGCATTTTCATATTCTTGGAGGTATAACTTCTGGGTAGATTCCTAACAATGAGATGGCTGGCTGAAAAGGTATGTGCATATGTGGTTTTGTTAGGTGTTGCCAAATTTCTCTCCAAAAGGTTTTACTAATTTGCATTTCTGCCAGCAATGTATAAGAGTGCCTGCTTCTTCATGGCCTCATCATTGAACATTTTGTCATATTTCAAAATCTTGCCAATCTTATAGGTGATAAATGGTTTCCCAGTGTTTTAATTCACATTTTTGTGATTGGTAGTGGGCTTCAATAATTTTCCACATTTGAGGGCCTTTTCTATATCTTTTTGCATGAAGTGTAGATTCATGTCTTTCCCTTATTTTTCTACCAGAATGGCCACACATAGGGACGGAGGGTCTTGAAATATCAAATGGTTTAGCAAAATAAAAAAGTAAGTGTGTGTATGTGTGTGTGCATTTATCTATATAGAGAACAGCTGTCCCCCCACATACAAAAGGGCCAGTTGTCCACAGGCCACAGTATTCTCCTTCTGTAGCTACAGTAAACTTGCTTAATCACCACACCTCCCCCTTCACCTTCATGGCTTCCACATGACAAGACACTTCTGGAAGACCTTAAATGGCAGTGGGCTGGGTGTATCCCTTGGAGGCTGCTGTGGGTTGAACTGTGTTCCCCAAAAAGATACATTCAAGTCCTGCCCCCCCTACTTATGAATGTGACCTTATTTAGAAATAGGGTCTTTGCATCTACAACCAAGTTGAGATGAGGTCATACTGGAGTAGGGTGAACCCTAAGTCCCAAGATGACTGGGGTCCTGAGAAGAGGAACACAAGGGAACTCGGCCCTGTGACCATGGAGCAGATTGGAGTGATGTGGCCACAAGCCAAGGAATGCCTGGGGCCACCAGGAACTGGAGGAGGCAAGAAAGGAATCTCCCCCAGAGCCTTCAGAGGGGGCATGGTTGTGCTGACACCTTGATTTCAGTCTTCTGGCCCTCAGAACTGTGAGAGAACAAATTTCTAATGTTTTAAGCCACACAGTTTGTGGTACTTTGTTATGGCAGCTGTAGGAAACTATGGGGGGAACCCAGGAAAATGGCAGACAACTCGTCTCCAGCCACCGCTCTGGACCTTGCCCCCTGCCTCCCAGGTATCTACCAGTGGGTGACTCTACCAGGCCAGATGCACCCCCTCTCTTCAGGAAATCCTGTCCAGCCAAGGTCCTATTAGCAGGGTTTCCCCAGCTGAGTTACTCCCTTTCAACTTTTGCAATGTTTAGCACAGTCTCCTATGCTATTATTTATGTTCAATCAACTCACTTTTCCTGTCAAATATGTTTCTAAATAAAATTACAATAATGTTATAAGTGGAAGGAACATCTGCTTTATTTCCTAGAAATAAAAATTGACTGTAAGAGTAAACATGTTGAAGACAAAACAGAAATAGAGGGTGGGCACAGATGCACCGGAAACCTAGATACTGGCGGACCCAAGGAAGAGTCCCAGCTCCTTGATATCTTCTTATGTAAAAATTTCACATGGGTGTCTTCAACAAAAATCCCAGATTTTTTTTTGGGGGGGTGGGGGGTGAGGAGGGTTTCCTAGAGCAAAGGGGGCTGTACCTGGACAATTGTATCCAACACGGCACCTGGGAAGCAGATGAAATTAGTACATTGAAAGTGCTACAAGCAGAGCCTGGCACATAGTAAACGCTCAGTAAATGTCTGCTTGTCATCTCTTATCATCCTGATGATCAACATAAATGTGCAGAAAAGAGTGAACATAGCAGGCCCGAGGGTGTTATACTTAGGTTTGCTTGCAAGGCTGGCCCTGGCCTGGAATCTGGGAACTTGCCTGGCAAACATTTCATTGATATAAAACTTTCCCTAAATGCTGAGTGACTTGCTGTGCTGAAACTGGGCAATCAATATGGTTTATGCTCAACACCTGCTTTACTGCTGGGAATGTGGAATCTTCACAGATTCCAGGCAGGGGGTATCCATGTGACTGACCCCCAGTAAACTCCCTGGGCTCTGAGTCTCTCACGAGCTTCCCAGGTAGACAATGATTCATGTGTGGGGTCAACATTAGTTGCTGGAGAAATTAAGTGCGTCCTGAGTGACTCCACTGGGAGAGGACTCTTGGACGCCTGCACCTGGCTTCCTCTGGGCTCGGCCCCATGTGCCTTTGCCCTTTGCTGATTTTGCTTTGCATCCTTTCACCGCAGTACATCTTAGCTGTGAGCATGACTGTATGTGAGTTCCGTGCATCCTTCTTGTGAATCACTGAAATGGGGTCGGTCTTGGGGCCCCAACACAAGCAGCAGCTGAGAGTGGCCGAGGGTGGTGTTAGGTGGCTGGACCTAAGGGAGGTTACCAGTAGCTTGTGGATAGAGGCCAAGGATGCTGCCCGACAACCTACAATGCACAGGACTGTTCTCCACGACGAAGAGTCATCCAGTTCAAAATGTGAATAATGTTAAATTTGAGAGACCTGCTCTATACCTCCTCATAGCGCCTTGACATGGGTTCTGGAGACTCATGGTGTTGTGGAAAACAAAGCTGGACGGGCGTGTTCTGTTCCTGCAGATTCCTTAGTGGTCCTCCTGAGAGGACGCTGCTGAGGGCCAGGCGGCACAGTGAGAAGAGAGTGGAGGGAAGGAAGCCCACAGGAGGCCTTGTCCCCACCGCTCTAGACCAGCCTGGGACAGCACCACCACCTACAAGCATCTCGGGTCCCAATGCCTCCTCCTCTCAGACTGAATTCCAAGCGCCGTCTGGCACAATCTCCTCCCTCGGTGGATCTTGGAAGAAGGTCAAACCTATTAGTCAATTACCATTCCCACAAACCCAAGCAGAGGGTCCCAATTTCAATGGAACTTTGGGATTACAAAATGTTCATAACTTTTTTGAGCTCGTGGCAAATTCTCTTATAAAGCTCAGTGATAAATGGCAGGTTGGGTCCCCGCTTAGCTCACAAAAGCCCATTCAACTCCCGCATGAGTAGTTTATAAGGATTTAAGTACATGATGGGTTACGTAAAGTCGTGTGGGGGAGTCTAGGAACTGAATCACCATTTAAACATACTGTTTTCCTATGGGAAAATGCCTTCTCTGTGAGCAGTGAGAAGGCAACAAGACGTGAGAGCGAGATGAAAGCATGGCAACCGGAGGAATGTTGTCTTGGCTTTGAAGCATTCCTTATGCCCTAGTATAATGATATGAAGCAATTTAGGGATTAATCAATTTGCAAATAATTGCTGAGCTCCTATTCTCTGCCAGATGCTGAGGATGCAACAAAGAAAACAAGTGTTGGGTCCCCTCCCTCTGGCTGCTCAGGGTCTGCCAGGTACAGACCCAGAAAGGGGCAGCAAGCACCAAGGACATCTGTCTACCTGGGGAAGGGGCAGCCAAGCCAGACCTGGACTGGAGAGTTCTCGAAGATTTCCTGAAGAAAGTCAACCAGACAAAGGCAGTGAAGACACAAGGCAAAGGGGCCGAATGATGCAAAGGCCCTGGGCAGGGAGCGGCAGGGGGTGCTGATGGAGGCTGGCTGGCAGGGGGAGCAAGGGGAGAAGTCCTTGGTGGGGTGGGCACAGGGGATGCATTAAGGGATTCCAAAAAATTGCAGTCAACACAAAGTTCACCGTTTCAACCATTTTCCAGTGCACAACACAGTGGCATCTGGCATGTTCCTAATATTGTGCAACCATTCCCAGGACAGCTTCCAGAACATTTTCATCACCCCAAAAAGAGACCCAGGCCCATTAGCAGTGGCTCTCCACTCCCTTTTCGCTCTAGTCCATGGCAAGCATTAATCCAGTCTCTGTCTGAGTGACCAATTCTGGACCTTTCCTATGAGTGAACTCATATAAGAGGTGGTCATGAGGCCTGGCTCCACTCATTTGGCATCAGGCCTGCAAGACTCAGCTCCACTGTGGCATGTGTCAGTGTTTCATCCCTTTTCATGGCTGAATAATATTCCGTTATATGGATACACCACGCCTAGCCAACAGATTACCCAGTGATGGGCATCTGGGTAGTATTTTGTGTGTGTGTGTGATAGTGAATAGTGCTGCTATGAACATTTCTGTACAAGGATTTTGTTTGACCATTTGTTTTGGGTCCTTTGGGGTAGATATTGAGGGATGGGATTGCTGGGTGACACACTAAGGATTTGGTGCTTATCTAATGGGCAGTTGGAGGCCATTTTAGGTGCCCCATGATCAGAAGTGTGCTTACAGGCATTCACTGTGGCTGACCTGGACAGAGGATCAGAGGAGGCAGGAGGGGCCTCTGGTCCCCAGCAGTCCAGAGCAAAGACAACAGAGAGGGTGACAGGCAGAGGAGAGGGAGGTGGAGTCCAATCTTCTCATCTCTTGTGCTCCTACTTTTCTCCCTGTCATCACTGTGGACATTTAGTCACAGGTAAGAAAGAACCAACACCCCCCACTCACTCCACCCACCCGCTCACCCCTGACTTTCTTCCCTAAAACAATCAGTGAGTCAACAGCACAGCCCACTGTGGGCATGAACTTCTTCCCAGCTGGACTCTGAGAAACTTTCTGACTCCCACAAAGCTTCCCCTGGTCACTTTTAGCTAAGAGCCTGCATTATGTCTGGGGGCACTAACATTTCCAACCTGCAACACCGGACTAAACAGGAAGCTGTTTATTCAAATGGAGCCTGAGCTATCTTCTTATCAGCCTTGTTATTTATATACGTGCTTGACTTATGAATCAATCTCAAGCTCAGGGTAAAAGTTCACCCCTTCTGCAACCTGAATTACCTAAGACCTGTACCATTATCCTAAGGCACCCCTTTCCTTAAAACAAAGACAACTGGAAATGTCCACGTAAACGTCCTTCTAGTCCCCCTACAGGACTGCGAGTCCAGGGAACCAGCTTCTGCAAGTGGAATGCGTTCCTACAGAGTCTTTACAACTGATTACCATGCGGCATATTCTCTATGGAGGGCTGTCTAGAGAGGTGTGGGCACTAGGCCCTCAGATGTCACATAGCCAAGCCATCAGTGGCTTGTGCAGAAGGCTTTGCTTCATGGAAAATCTTGCAAGTGCCTCTTACCTTCTAATTTAACACAAGCAGCTTGGCAGAAGACTGACTCTGACTTTCCCATATAGCTAATTCTTAATAGATCCTTGTTGGAAGGGAGGGAGGGAGGGAGGGAGGGAGGGAGGGAGGGAGGGAGGGAGGGAGGGAGGGAGGAAGGAAGGAAGGAAGGAAGGAAGGAAGGAAGGAAGGAAGGAAGGAAGGAAGGAAGGAAGGAAGGAAGGAAGGAAAGGAGTAAAGAGGGATAGATAAAACATACACACTCAATGGAAATCCATCTTTAGAGGAAGAAAGAAGAAATACATCCAATGTCATGATTTGCTTTGGGTTTACTGCCCCATTTCCTCAAAGTTGAACTTGATGATGGCAAAGAGAGGATTGTCATTTCACAGCCAGCATTTGGCCCATACTTTAAAGCTCCTATGCAGAGGCACAGAGGTGATCTGTAAAACCCCCCCCTTAAGTGAACACAGAGCCAGGAATCCAAAGTATAGCTGAAAGTCGATGTGCTACCAGATACCGGGTTCCCTGAGAGAGCCCAAAATCCCTGTGGTTGCCTCCATCATTGCATTTCCTGGAAAAGCCCAAGTCCCCCATTCCTCCTGGAGAGCTGGAAACTTGGGGCTCTTCTCAGGATGCTTTGAAAAGGGAGGAATGCCCTGCCGTACCTTTTCAACACTAAACATCTGACTGCCTCTGGTGGAGGGGCCCTTTAAACCCCAGGGGTAGTACCCTCCAAGGGTTTGGATTTCACAATCCAACTTTCAAGGGTAAATATTTGCAGTGACTCACAAGAGAGGTTTTCTGCTTGCATCCTGCCCTCCAGGAGCCATGAGGTTATTTCCCCAGGCCTGTTAAGAGCTTGAGATTATCTGGAGGTTACGACCCAAAGTGGGTTTGTCAGGCTCCCTTGACAGCTCATGAGTCAGAGATGGGCTTCCATGACTGATGCTCCTGCTGGGACACCTCTGAGCACCACATCCTGGGCAAATCAATGGTATGTGTCTGGCTCGTGGCCTGGAAGCTTTGCACAGGCCAGGGGGACAAGCAAACAACTTATAAGCTAAGTAACACATCATAAAAGTGAGCAGCAAATGCTAATGAGCTAACAAGCCAGGGAAGCTCACAGAGCTGCTACCCTGGGTTGGGGCAGGCTTGCCCATCCAGTCCTTTCTACCATGGCCAAGCAACTTATGGCTTTCCTCTAGACCTAAAAACCTGCTCTAAATCTTGATAGAATTTTGGGAGACTGCCCAGACCAAGAGACTGATATTCCCATGTGGGCCCCAAACTCTGTTCTTTCCTTAGACATGGAGAGTCAGCTTGGTGGATGGTTTTCATGGCAAGAGCTAGCATCTACCTTCAGGATTGTTACTTTGGTGAGTCTCCCCACGTTCCCAGGAAAGCTATGGTCTTTTCTTGGAGCTCATTCTCCACTGTTAGCTGAAGGG
The DNA here is from genome assembly GCF_023851605.1 of Tamandua tetradactyla. Lineage (NCBI taxonomy): Eukaryota > Metazoa > Chordata > Mammalia > Pilosa > Myrmecophagidae > Tamandua > Tamandua tetradactyla. Next base: position 13,183,141 of record NC_135332.1, read on the forward strand.
GGTTATGGCGTCATAAGAGAGTTGGGCAGGAGAAGATCAACCTGCCTTGGGTGTCATGCATTATAACAGGGAAAAGACAGGAAAGGAAGCATTTTGCTTCTTCGGTTTGTTGACACTCAGGATAGTTCCCCAATACCTGAATTTGTCAGCATATTTGTGGCACATGAGGTTGTCTTAGGCCACCTGGGGGTTCTGATGACACATTCGACTCATGTGCTACATGCCTACCACCCCCCAGGCCTTTCAAATTGCTTCTGATTCCAGCAGAACCAATACAGGGTGGGCCAAGCAGGGACAGGATGGTGCTAAGGAAAGTGATCTTCTATTAAAGTTGGCTGAATAGATGTCATTCTGTTAGTCCACAAACATTCACTGAGCAATTCCCATATGACATGACCATGCTGGGTGCTGGGGCCACAGGGTGCCTGACACAGAAGGTTCGATGATAAGCTAGTACAAAAGGAAGCAGGCTTTCACACAGAGGAACTGTGATCAAGGCTATTTAGGCCACAAGCTTGGGGCTCTGGTGGAGAATTTCAGGAGAGGACCTCATGTAGGTAAGGTGGTTAGTGATGGCCTCTTTGAAGAGGTGAAATAGAAGCTGAGCGGTCAAAATTGAATGGGCTAGGGGAGTTTAGGGAGTGAGTATTAAGGGTAAAAGAACTTCCTGTGCAGAGGGAGTGACAGGAACAAAGAGCTTTGGGTATTCAAAGAACTCGAAAAAGGCCTGTGTGACTGAGTCTGGGGAAGAGGGGTGGGGGAGTGAAATTGGGCTTTATTCCAGATGCAGCGAACCCCAAGAGAGTTGTCTTGAGAACATGGCAGAAGGTCAGTTTTACAAGGCTTTGCAACATGGTCCTCTTAACTTTTTTTTTTTGGTTTCCCGAGAAAACACACTTACAGATGCAAGATGGTTACCTAGGGTTTGGAATGATACAAGAATGAAGGACAACTTTCAGCTTTCAAGACCTGTCAGACTTCCAACCTCTGCTTCTGACCTCTCCACACCTAGACCCTTGGTTCCCACCTACAGCCCCTATTCTTGTCCCTAGAACCCATCCTGACCCTACACAAGATAAACTTGGTGGTTTCTAGTCCAGTAATGGAAGAGTCAACAATCACTCTTTGCTGTTCTGAAAACGGGAATCTGCCTTTTTTCTAAGCTTTGAATGACTCCCTGTAACCCAGCTCTGTCACTGGCATGCTTGCTGTTTTCCTTGGATAAGAGTCTCTTCTCACTTGCCCTTCATCCCCTGTCCCTTCTCAGGGAGCCCAAGTCTTGCTTTTAAACTGCTGTGCAATGCCTGGAGTGCTGCTATGTGATGATGGACCTTCCAGAAGCTGACTGCCTCTAATCTGCTTTCTGACCTGTTTTCAGGTGGGCCTGCACTTTCAAATAGTGTCTGATCTTGGATGCCACCACTGTCATGCTCCACCTGCCTTCTGGGACCCTGTGCTACCTTGGGCTGGATCTTGCTAGCAAAGATGGGGTATACCAGCAGCTGTGCTCCACCACCCCTCCAACTGGGGCCCTGCATTTGGAGCTCCCTTTTAGCACCAAGAGCTGGTGTTTTCTGGCCAGTGAGGAGGTCCCATGGTCAGGAATCTGTCCATCTTCAGACCCAACCTACTGCTATGAATGCCCAGCTGTGGCCCCAGATATAACAACATGAGGTGCCAATGGAAGATGTAGCCTCGGCATGTGCCCAACAGGCAGGAATTAGGGCAGAGGTGCAAATTGGTAGAGGGTGATCAAAAGGAGACAAATGTCCAGCAGATTTCCTAAGCTAACCCTTCCATAAAGGGGATTTAAATTAGAGTGTCCCAAATTGGGGGACCAACAGGGACTTCCAAGGGTCATTTGGTCCATCCCTCTGCCACTTGCCATCAAAGGAAGAGAGTGTGTATGGTATTTGACAAAACCTCCATTCCACTGCCTTGGAGTTGGACAAGCAAGGCTTGCTAAAGAAATGGGCAGACTCTTGAGGGGCTTTTACAAAAGCTACTTTCCAAACTAATCAGGCAGGGGAATCTTTTCTTCAGATGAAGCCTTGGGTTCAGGCGCAGTATTTAAAACACAGGGGGGCAAAGCTTTGCTTGTCACCCTTCACCATCGAAACTTGAGAGCTCTATAAGACACAACCTGAAAACCAATGCTGAAAACTTAGAGTTCCTAAACAGTGGGACAAGTAGTTGAGGCACAGAATGAGAGAGGTCCACAATGCTAATCATGATGAGGATAACAAAGTGACACCAGCAGCCACTCCTTACTAAACATCCAGTGCATGCCAGGGTGGAGCATAGGTGCTTTGTATGTTCTGTTGTTGAACCTCCAAAATCTTTGCCACACAGATAGAATTACTCCAACTTTGTGCCAAGGTTAAGCAGCATCTCTCGAGGCTGGACACCTCCTGGAGAGCCCTGATCTGACCCCAGGTGTGTCTGACTCCCCAGCCACCTAAGTCCCCCACCCACTGCCCTGCCACTGCAGCCGGCCGCAGCAGAGCCTCTCATGTGTAAGACTGCATGGCTGAAGTCCAGTGCGCAAAGCTGGGCTACAAGCCGGGAAGAACCCAGCAGCCTCAGAGGCCCCTTGAGCTGACTGTTAGCTGCTCTGGGCTGACTAACTGAGAACTTAAGGGAAGACAAGTGTCCTGGGCCTGCCAGGGCCTGCTGCCGTGCTGTGCTCGGAATGAGGAAGCTGTGCTCTGCAGGCTCTGAGACGCCTGAAAGAAAGGGCGCAGGGGAAGTACAGAGTGTCACCGTCGTCGGCGACCGCGAAGCTGGTGCCAGGTATGAGAGGGCCAGGCGGCTGACTCTGCTGCAGGAGAGGGAGACGTGAATATTTTCCAGACAGATGGTGCACCTTTTCTAACTGGAAACCCTGCAGCGGTCACCTCTGGCTGCACCGCCCCCACGGTGTCCTCCCCTGGGACAAAGACCTCCTGGGGGGCCCTTCTCAGGTACTGAGGATTCACCTGCTGCCCCTGCTTCCCCTCCCCAGCTGCTCCCTGAGTTTAGCAGAGCTCCCCCGACAGAGCAGGAAGTGGCCAGGGCACAGCATTCCAAAAGAGGGTTTCTCAGGTGACCTCTAGTAGTCAAACTACGTCCCTTCCAGAGGGCAAAGGATGGTTTGGGACAGACCAAATGTGGCAGGAGGACCCCAGAGGAAGGCCTCAGTTGGTGTGAATTCCTAGACTGAGCTGCTGGCTCTCGAAGTAGAGGGATCCAGGGAGAGTGGGACAGGCAGGAGCCCCTGGCAGGAGACTCTCCAGGTTTCTCCACCTCGCTCCATCCCCGGCCCTGCTCCAAGGGTGAAAATGCCGTGTCAAAGGGGGACGCGTTTCCACTGATACATTTGGGCCTGGGCACTGCCTCCCCCAAGCCCGGGGGCCTTTCGGTCCCCCAGGCTGCTCAGACCCTGCTTGGGGTAGGTGCCCCAGGGGGACCAGTCCTCCCTGCTCAGCTTTGTGCTGCGGCCCTTTCTGGAAGGCAAAATCCTGCCACGTCCGGTGTCGTTGTCCTCACGGTGACAGCTTTGTAGTGACTGGCCAGCCACTCAGTCCACTACTTCATAAAGAAGTGGTAGCAAGTGACTCTGAATACAGGTGAAAGGATGAAACTTCCCCTCCCCTCACTCCCCCAAGAGAAATGCGTGCAGGAGGATTTGCCTTTTCTAAACACTTCACCAGACCCTTACAAACAATAACTTGAAAGCTTCACCTAGGGCCTGTGGGAGGTCAATGGACCAGCCCCAGAGGAGCAGGGAAGGCCTGGGGCACAGCTAAATAGAGGGGACACAGAATTACCGTGTGGCCCAGCAGTTCTACTCCTAGGTACACACTTAGAACAACTGAGGACAGGGACACAAACCCTCGGACTCCAGTGTGCACAGTGGCACCGGGCGCCGTCACCCAAAGGTGGAAGAAACTTCAAGTCCCTCAGCAGACGCATGGCCAAACAAGATGTGAAGGAGCCCACGACGGGCTGTTACTCAGCCGTCCAAGGGCATGGAGTACGGGTCCCTGCTGCACCCTGGATGGGCCTTGAAGACATTATGTTGAAAGAACGAAGCCGGACACAAAAGGCCCCATATACCGTTCCACTTATATGAGACATCTGGAACAGGCAAATCCCAGAAGCAAAAGGCATGTGGCACGTACCAGGGCCTGTGGAGGGGGCAACAGGGAGCAGCTGCTTAATGGGTGTGGGGCTTCCTTTGTGGCGATGAAAATGTTTGGCAATTAGGGGTGGCGGCTGCACAACAGTGTGAATACTTTCAGATGGTTAATTTTATATCATGTGAATTTTATTTTAATAAAAATTGTGGATGGGGGCGGGTGGGTGCTGTTCAAGGAAAGGCCTGGTATGGCCGGGAGGAAGGGGAGCACAGGAAAAACCCTCCTTCCTTTCTGGGAAAGACGTGTGTGACTGGCTGGGCAGGCAAGGGATGAGTGAGGCCCGAATGCACCAGGCTGGAGGGGAGCCTCCATGAGCCCAGTCTGGGATGTTCTTTAGGACGTGGGTGCCAAGGACGGCCCCACTGAGTCTTCCTGGAGCTTCTAGGGCATTTTCCTATGCTGACCTTGGGATTCTACAGCTGGGTAGAGGGGAGGGAGCCAAGCTCTGTGGGAAAGCCTGGTAGGGGGCCCTAAAAATGGGGAGAGAACCAGAAAATAAGAACAGGAAACTCTCTCAACAGGGAGACCTGGCCCTAAGGAGGGGGAGATGATTTAGGGAATGGGGGACTCACACGGGGATCCCTGAGAAGGCTGTAGCTTCTTGGGTCCTTTATCCCTTGGGATATGGAAAAAGGCCTGTAATGTGAACAGTTTTGTAAGCTTTCCCTCCTGCTTTGTAGTGCCATTTAGGTTCTTCAAAACCCTTCAGTGAAGCTGGACACAGTAGAAGCATCAAGTGCACTGATATGGAGGGAAGAGAGAGGCAGAGCCAAAGGGATAGGAGGCCGGGCCCATTGTCCAGCTCTCTCCCACTCCCTGGGCTACCAAGTACTCGTGAACGTCACAGAATCACGGGCAAGTGAGCTGCGGCCCAGCAGGCTTGATGCACCAAGGTCAATGCAGCCAAGGTCAATGCCGTCAAGGTCAACGCAGCCAAGGTCAATGCGGCCAAGGTCAACGCGGCCAAGGTCAACGCGGTCAAGGTCAATGCGGTCAAGGTCAACGCAGCCAAGATCAACATGGTCAAGGTCAATGCGACCAAGCCCAGGGTGGGGCTGAGAGCATGGAGGATGCACAGCCCCCAGGGGCAGGACCCATCACATGGAAGCCTTGAGGCCAGATTCGCCTGAGACACAAGAGACAAGTACCCTTTACTGGGGAGGGAAAAGTACCAAAAGGGCCATCCCATCCTATCACTTTGACGTGAGATCCTTCTTCTCAGCACATTTCAAGATGTGTTAAAGGCCAATCTCAATGGAGCAGTTCTGAAATGTGGAGATTTTAAACACTGGGGCAGACTGGGGATTTGGGAGATTTTTCAAAACACAGCTGCTGACCCTCAGGGAATGAGACCTGCTGAACGAGCCTCTTAGGTGCTTAAGAGGTTGGGGGTCCTGAGTGAGGGGGGCCAAGTGTGGGGAGAGGAGCGCTGGGTTAAACCCCTGGGCTCCAACCCTGGCTCAGTCATTTCCTACTGGCAAACTACCAACTTCCTGCATTTGTTTCTTTCTTTGTAAAATGAGAGTGTCGGGTTGCCTTCTTGGGTCTGGCCTCCAGGAGGTTTATTATTTTTAAATAATGGTTAGCCCAGCACACCCATTCTGAAATTTAGGACTGGGCATCCCCTTAATGGGATTAGATTCACTCCTTCACTCACAGCCACTCATCACTACCTACTGTGTGCTAGAAATGCCAGAGTGGGGATTTAGCCCCAGAGAGTTAATGCTCCAGAGGCTGGGCCAAAGGTGCTTATAATTGAAACCATATTAAAGAATTTCAGGTGCTTGAGATTCATTCCACTAACATCCTAGATGGGACCCTGTGGCATTTTGGAGAATTATTAACAAGTAGAAACTAACAGGAATAAAGCTTCTGTCTGCCTTCAGCTCACATTAAAAAGAAAACCTTCCATTGCACTAACATCTATACATCTCAAAATTTCCCATTTTAACCATTTCAAGTATATAATTCACCAGTATTAATCATATGCACAATACTGTGCTACCATCGCCAACATCCAGTACCAAATATTTTCATCACCCTCAAACAAACCCTGCACCCATTAAGCAATACCTCCCCCTGAGCTCACATTGGATTCCTTCCGCTCAGGAATGTTCCCTCTAAAACATTCATAGACTCTCTTCTAGCAAAAACACTGTCAAGGTTTGGTCGACTGGGCTAAATAGGAGGCAGAAAGTCCACCCGTGAGGAATGGAGAGGCAGGCAAAGGTCACTGAACCCGTGAGCCTGCCCCTGGCCGGGGAGCCTTCGACATGTTCATCCAATTGTGCTGAGTTCATTTTTGAAAAAACTGCACAAATCCTAAGGAGATGCGCTGCGGGTGTGCATTGAGAGGGGAGCATGAAATGAAGGTTTACACCCGCTCACGCTAATATCCATGTGGTCACTGGGTACCCCGGGTAGCAGTGGGGTGGGAGGGAGGAGAAGCAGAGAGAATGGCCTCATTTCTCGGCATCACTGCGCCAATGCACTTGCTCTCATCTCAACTGGGTCCCTGAGTAGGGTCCACTTCCTTGGACAAGACCTACTTGCCAAGAAGTGCCAGGATTACCCGCACTTTGGGTCTATCCAGCACTAAAATTACATTCTCTCAGCGTTCTATGGGTTTTGTCGGAGGCTAAGTAGCTGTAGGTAAACCAAACATCTGGATCGACTCGAAATTAGTCCCCTAAATGAAAAAGGGGGGAAGAAAGGGAACGACTAACACTAGAATTCAAAGATGCCCACGCTCAGGTCAGAAAGATGAGAGCCACAGGTAGGTACTACCCTTTGGCCACGCCCCAACTGTCCCTTTGGGAAAATACTCTTCAGAGGCACCACTTCTTGGAAACTGCTTGGGTCACTGAGGTCCTGCAAGCTCACCGCCTGGGAACTTCCTTTCCTCTTTCCCCACCCCCCCACCATCTTTAATCAAAACAGATGTTAAGATTGACAGGGCTGCCCACAAAGAGGTTGTTAGCCGGGCGGCTGCCTTGATTCTGGGTGGGTTCCAACCTGGAGAGAGCTTAAAAGCCTTGTAAAAGTTATTAAAATATTTTATTTAAAAATTAGATCAATAAACCATCTGTTCCTTGGGTGGTCCCAGAGTAGCAAGCATCCTGCTTTCCAGGAGTGTGGCAGATACTACATTATCTTAGGAAAAACGCTGCAAACTCAGCAGCACAGAGGCTACCAGCTGCCTGAGATGCCAAGTAAAGGAAACTTCCAGTCTTCCCTGCCTCCAGGCCGTCTTGCCCTCCACCTCAGCCAGAATCCTCTTCCCAGGGAACAGAAATGGTCACGCTATTCCTCTGCTCAAAAACCTCCCATAATCCAATTTTAAAAATGGGCAAAAGACTTGAACAGACATCTCTCCAAAGGAGATATACAAATGGCCAGAAAGCACATGAAAAGACGCTCAACGTCATTAGCCATCAGGGAAATGCAAATCAAAGCCACAATGAGATACCATTAAAAACAAATGGAGATCAACAAGTGTTGGAGAGGATGGGGAGAAAGAGGCTCACTCATTCATTGCTGATGGGAATGGAAAATGGTGCAGCTGCTGGGGAAAACAGTGTGTTGGTCCCTCAGAAAGCTAAGACTAGATCTACCACATGACCCAGCAATCCTGCTACTAGGTATATACCCAAAATAAAAGCAGGTCATAAACAGACAGTTGCACACCAAGGTTCATAGCGGCATTATTCACAATTGCCAAAAGCAACCCAGGTGTCCATCAACTGATGACTGGATAAATAAAATGTGGCATACATGTAAAATGGAATATTATTTGGCCATAAAAAGGAAAGAAGTTCTCACACATGCAACAACATGGATGAATCTTGAAGACATCATGCTAAGTGAAACAATCCAGACACAAAAGGACAAATATTTGTTTGATCTCACAGATTTGAGATTAGAATAAGCAAACTCAAGAGTCAGAATCTAGAATAACAGGTTACCAGGGTGCTGGTTTGAAAGGATGCACGTCCCCTAGAAAAGCCACGTTTTAATCTAAATCCCATTTCGTAAAGGCAGAATAATCCCTATTCAACACTGTATGCTTGAAACTGTAATCAGATCATCTCCCTGGAGATGGATTTAATCAAAGTGGTTGTTAAACTGGATTAGGTGATGACATGTCTCCACCCATTTGGGTGGGTCTTGATAAGTTTCTGGACTCTTATCTATAAAAGAGGAAACATTTTGGAGAATGAAGGAGAGATTCAGAGAGAGCAGAACAGAATGACATAGCCACGAGAAGTAAAGAGCCCACAAGCCAGTGGCCTTTGGAGATGAAGAAGGAATATGCCTTCCGGGGAGCTTCATGAAACAGGAAGCCAGGAGAGAAAGCTAGCAGATGACACTGTGTTCACCACGTGCCCTTCCGGCTGAGAGAGAAAAGTCCTGACTGTGTTCGCCATGTGCCTTCTCACTTGAGAGAGAAACCCTGAACTTCATCAGCTTCTTGAACCAAGGTATCTTTCCCTGGATGCCTTAGATTGGACATTTCTATAGACTTGCTTTAACTGGGACATTTTCTCAACCTTAGAACTGTAAACTACCAACTTATTAAATTTCCCTTTTTAAAAGTCATTCTGTTCCTGGTATACTGCATTCCACCAGCTAGCAAACTAGAACACAGGGGACGGGTGAGGCTAGGGAATGGGAAGTTAAAGCTTAAAATGTGCAGAATTCCTATTTGGAATGATAGAAATGTTTTATTAATTGATAATAGTGATTGCAGCATGAGATTGTGAATGCAGTTAACGGCACTGAAATATATATCTGAATATGACTAAAAGGGGAAGTGTCAGCTTGAATATATGGTGAAGAGTAACAATCTTTAAAAATCCACGGGATTATGCTACACAAACAGTGAGCCCTAAGTTAAACCAATTATAAAAATGTATCATTTTTATAGCACAGCTGTAACAAACGTTCCACACCCATGCAGGACGTATGCCGTGGGGTGGTATATGTGGATCCTCGATTTTGTGCATGATTGCTCTGTAAACCCAAACTTCTCTAATAAAGGGGGAAAACACACACACACACTCACACACAAAGAACCTTCCACAGCTCCCTATTATCTAAGGAAGGGGTCAGAAAACTCTGGCCCGCTGTTTCCGTGAGCAGTGTCACTGGACCCCAGCCTCGCGGGCTTGCTCAGATGCTGCTGACGGCTGCGCTTGTGCCCAGGACGCGTGGGGCGTTGCCATGGAGACCGCACGGCTGGCAAAGCCTAGAATGTTTACCGTCTGGCCCTTCAGAGAAAAAGATGACTTTTCTAGTCTGATTGCCAACGAGTGCCACCACGCCCTTCTCCCTGGGGACAGAGTCCTGTCCCTGCAGTGGGCCTGAGAAGAAGAGGAAGAGGAGAGGGAGGGGGTGGCCTGGGGAAGCGAAACCAGGAAGGGTCTGGGGAGCCCCCTGCAGGCTCTGCTGAGCAGGGTGTGCAGAGGGGCTCTCTGGGGGGTCCTTTCTGTCGGGGTCTCCTCCTCCCATGGGTGGTGGGGACTCTCCAGATGACTCACCTTCCAAGGTGTCCCCTGGGGTTCCCAGGACACTCTGCCCTTGTGCTCATTCACACACTGGAAATACGCTCCCACCAGAAGCCCCCGTGGCTCCTCAGTTCTCCTCTCCCCTCCTGAAGGCCCCAGGCTGGCCTAGGCTCTGCAGCAGGGATCAGGGGCCCAGCTGAGCTCTGATGTGTGCCAGCCTTGGCTCGAGGTGGGGAGGAGGGAGCAGCCACTGCTTGCACCCCATCACTCCCTCCTGGACAGTGTCATTACAACACCTCCACCAGCCTCCTCCTTCCCCCACTGAGCCCCGAGTGGGGAGGAAAACTGAGGGCAGTGGACAAGTTTCAGAATTTGTTCTCTACTATCACAATTCGGCCAGACAAGAAAAGGACAACCCAGCATCCTGCTTCATCTCCATCCCAAAGGGGTCCCTGGCCTAATCAGCAACACCTGGGGTTATTTGTCAGAAAAGCAACCTCTCAGGCCCCACCCTAGGCCTAAAATCAAAATCTGCATTTTGGCAAGATTCCCAGGGGGTTCCTGAACACAGCAAAGTTTGAGAATTGGCCCAAGCCATTTGAAGCTGCTTTTTAGAGGAAACACTGGAACCTTCTCTGGATTGAATGTTTTCGGCCTTGAAATATGAAAGAAAACGTTAATCTTCAGGTTGGTGCCCCTATGTATTGGTTATCTATCGCTGCTTCACAGGGCATCACAAACACCACAGTTTAAAACATGCACTCACCACCTCTCGGTTTCCATGGATTAGGAGTCGGGGCACGTGCAGCTGGGGCCCCTAGAGCCTCCTGAGGTTGCCACCCAGGTGTCACAGGCTGCGTCCCCTGTGTGCAGGGCTTTCTCCAACCTGAAGCCCCTGTTTTATTCCCTGGCTGTCAGCCCTGCAGTTTCGTGATGCAGGACCTTCTCACAGGCCCTCTCCCGGCACCGGAGGGGATTTCTTCAAAACCAGCATGAGACTGTCTCCTTTAAAGCTTCTGCCTGATTAAGTCAGGCCCACACAGGATAATCGGTCGTTCAACCAACTCAAAATCAATGACCAAGGACATTCACACAGGCACAAACCCTGCACCGTGGGAGGGACGCCCGCTGTAGTCTCACTCCCCATCCACACGCAAGAGGCAAGCATTGCTCAGGCATGAAGCCCGAGGGGCAGAGACCTCAGGGATCTCCCCTCAGGGGCTGTGCCCCACAGTCTGAAATAGGGTTTTCCCTTGAACAAACCCCTGGGCCACCCGTGAGGAGTCTGCAGATCCTGCTGGCCTTGCTTCCCAGCCTGGAGGTGTCGGGGGAGACCCTGGACGCCTGCTGTGAACTTTCCTCTCTGGGAGACTCTCTGTCTCTTTCTAGACTGAAGCCGGATGTGTGATGTGTGGGAGCCCTCTCATTGTGGCTGAACGTGGAATCCCTCGGCCCTTCCTTCATTTTCTATTCCCTTTCGGGAGACATCTGGCCCGCTTCTTGGTCTGCTGTGGAATTCCTTGGCTGTCTTTGAAATGCAGGGAATGGCCTACACAGAAGTCAGAGTTCAGTCCCTGATGCCAAGAAAGGTGAAATGGGAAATCCCCCTGTGGTTACTCAGCCCCCAGACTGACGGATGCCTCTGTCCTGTCCTTGATTTAGGGCTCTGCTCAAATGTTACCCCTTGCCAGGGCTGCCCTGTCCATTTATCGGCTCTACCTTGTTCCCTGCTTCACTTTCCTTCTCAGCATATATCACCCGTTAGTGCTCCTTTGTTCACTGCCGTCGTCTCTTCCCACGGCAGGGTGGGCTCCAGGAGGGGGAACCCTCCCGGGGTTTCAGCTGCATCCTGAGCACCTGGGACCCAATGGACCTTCCATAAGTAGTTGTCGTGCTGAAACCCTCCTGATGCCGGGAGGCCCTACTGCGAGGAAGGGTGCAGGGGGTTGAGTGGTGGTCCCCAAAAAGCCATGTCCACATCCTGGAACCTGTGGACGTGACCTTTGTGGAAAAAGGGTCTTTGCCGATGAACCACAGATCTCAAAATTATATCATCCTGGAATATCAGGATGGGGCCTAAATCCAATGACAACATCTCCCTTATAAGAGAGACAGAGAGAGAGAAGAGGAGACCACGTGAAGATGGAGGGAGAGACTGGACTTACACAGCCACAAGTCCAGGCACACCTGGGGCCACCAGAAGCCGGAAGAGGCAAGAAAGTGCTTTCCCAGAACCTTCAGGGGGAGCCTGGACCTGCTGAGACGATGATTTTGGACTTCTGGCTGCCAGGACTGTGAGAGAATAGACATCTGTTGTTCTAACCGCCCCTCCCCCGCCCCAAGTTTGTGTAATTTATTGCAGCATCTCTAGGAAGCTAAGACAGAGGGGTGGGCTTCCACCACACCTGGCCGCCAGGTGTGACAAAACAGACCCTCACATGGGGCAACAGTCTGTGAGGAGAGACAATAATTAAGCAAAGAGAAGAATATATAATTAGAGCCTGTATAGAGTTCAGAAGGAAACAGGTGGGGTGGGACAGAGTGGGTGGGGTAGGAGGCAGGAGGTCCCCGGGTGAGCTGGTATTTGAGCAGTGGTGGGGTGAGGAGAAGGCGGCAGCAGCAGCAGGAGCAGCGAGTAAGCCCGACCCCAGGTGACCCCTGTCACGAAGCCTCCTCCTCCACCCCTCCCAAGGACGAGCTTTCCAAAGCACGCACAGTAATCCCCACCATGGAGAGGGGCTGCAGGCTGTGGGCGGCGGCCAATGTCAGTCCTCCTTCTACAGGTCACAGAGTCCAGGCTCAGCCACGTGAAATGACTCTTCCAATTCAAACCAAGGTCTGACCTCAAAGTCGCTTGCTTTTTCCACTGGGCAAAATGGACTCTCCTAGCTGCACAGCAGCCTGCAGGCATTCTCCACTGTCCCATGTATAAAACCTGTTCTCCTTAGTGGAACATTCTGTGCCCTTAAGAGATTTCACCTAAGTTCTCTTCCATTGGTGCTCTCCGTCAGGATCCTTCCAGCGCACCCACACAGACCTTCTCGCCTCTTTTTGGCACCTCCATGGAACTTCTTGCAAAAATCCCATTTCCATTGCCTACCTTTCTAAGGCCCCATAATCCATCATGCAGTGTACTAGATGCTTGTCACATATTATCATCTTACTAATACAACAGCCTTGCGAGATACCTTCGAGCATTTACATTTTATGCAGAGAACTTAGCACTGGGCCCCAAGTCTGGGGCCACTACATTCCACTACGCTTAGCCCCTAGCACTGCATCCTTTGCTAATAACTAGAACACCCAACTTCACAGGTCACTTTATGGCTTTACAAAGGACTTTTGTTCATTTCATTTTAGAGTAAAAACTCCCCTGGCCACCCCATGGGAAGGCGTCTCTTAGACTTGCTTTCCATAAGGGTGGGGTAGGGGTTCTCGCCTCCCCAGCCCCCTGGAATCTCCGTCAGTGCCCACCGCCACCAAACCACCCTAAAGAGGCAGACAACCCAAGTGTCCAGAACCCCAGCCACAGCTGAGCTCTGCCTTAGAGAAGGGCTGACCTTCGGCTGGGGGCCGAGTCATACGTGGGGAACATATCCTTCCCCGGAGTATACCCCAACGGCCCCACGACCCCAGGGCTCGGGCAGTGCTCTTCTGATTGACTTGATTTCTAAGCCGGCCATCAGGCAGGCGCGGGAAGAAGATGCCCTGTGCAGCGTTCTGCCGGGGGCCCCTGACCGTGGGGCCCGGCCATTTATTAGCAGACAGGAGCCACGCCAGCTCGGTTATCACAGTAACAGCCTTGTCCAGGAACAATGTTGCCTTTCAAATTGTTTTCCGCCTTGGACAGTGTATTTATAAACTTGAACTGGTGACTAGGAACAGAAGCCCAGGCTGCAAAGACTAAACCCCTTGTTCTAAGTGGGCCTGGTTTAGTATTATCCTGATAAGATAAACACAGATAATAGCTAGCTGGAGGGTGGGTGCTTTTATATATATGTCTCCTTGTCTGCACTTAAATATGCACGAGCTGAAATTTGGGGCCACTTCTCAGATCAAAGGGGGAAGAGAAAGCCATTTTCTGGTTCTCTTTCCAGAAAGGAAGTTGGATATAATTATAAGCTGTTGGGTTTGTCTGTCTATATATAACCAGCTCAGGATAAACGAACTGATTGTGTTGCTTCCAAAATGGTGGCCCTCAAACTGTTGAGAGCATTTCCAGTGGGATGAAGCAGGGATGCTGTTAATTGTTGAAGCTGAGAGCTGCAAACAAAGGGGTTTATTACAGTGTTTTCCCATTTTTCTGTTTGCTTACAAATTGCCATAATAAAAAGCAAAACATTGTTTAAAAGGCAGTTTGAATAATTGTTGAAGTTGGTTGATGGGCATATGGGGATTTATTATGAAAGCATCCCCCCTTTTTTGTATGTTTGTTTAAAACTTTCCATAATTAAAAGAAAAGAATGTGATTTGGCTGAAAGGCACTGGCATACAACTTTTTCCCTCTCATTCATTAATTCATTAATTCAGCAAAGACTTATTTGGGTCGTATACTTTCCTATGTGTGGGAAAACAGCATTGAAAGGGACAGACAAGGTCCCTGGCCTGGAGCTGAGATTACCCCTTTGTCAGGTCTCAGAAAAAGAACTTAAATATAAAAGGGACTTTTTGACTCAGAGGCCCCTTAGCTTCTTTTGCAGAGCCAGATGGGGCAGCGAGATCCCCAGACATGCCGGCACTTCACCCATTTGAAGGTGCTGTACCCACCTGGGGGCACCACACCCATCAGCAGAAACAGACATGGGGTCAAGGACTGTTCCTGCCTGATAACCCTCATCTCCCAGTGCGTTTTTCCTTTAAATACCCACTCTCAGAAAGGGAGCTAGAGTCACTTTCTTCCCTTTCGCTGGTGGCTCCCACTTGCTTTCTCTCTGCTCAATGAATCTGTTAACGCTCTGACTCGTTGCCTTGCACAGATTCCGTAAGGACTCTGTGTCTAACACCCATAGTGAAAAGACAAGCCCTCTTCTGGTGTACACGTTTGCCCAGGTGCCTCACCAGGGACGGATGCATCCCAGCGGGGTCTTGGGAGAGGCCTGAAATCACTCGAGACGTTGCTGGGGTGCAGCCGCAGGGCTCTGTGGCTTGGCCTCTGGGAAATGTCCCAGTCTGTTGTTAGTCCTAAGAATCTTTCTTAAGAAGCAGCTCTGATAAAAGAGAGGGGTTTCAGGAGCCAGTGCAAGGGGCTGTAGTTTACTCTCCATTTGCTAATAACAGCTGCCCCTTGCCCTTCCCCTCTGGGTGAAAGGTATTTCTAGAAATGATCCGAGCCACCCCTTGTCTTGAGGCTCTGCTGTAGTACTTGGGACTGACCATGGTTTATCCTGTCCTTAAAGGCCTCTGGGGCTGGGCAGCTCTGAAAGAAAGGATGGCATGCTGGGGAGA
Organism: Tamandua tetradactyla; assembly: GCF_023851605.1. Lineage (NCBI taxonomy): Eukaryota > Metazoa > Chordata > Mammalia > Pilosa > Myrmecophagidae > Tamandua > Tamandua tetradactyla. Next base: position 13,198,274 of record NC_135332.1, read on the forward strand.
ACGCTGTCGGCTGGGGACCAGAGGACAAAAACCTACTGCGTCACTCTGTGCTGGTCTGGTTCGTGCGAGTCATCTTCACTGCCAGGGAGTGGGCACCGGATGTTCCGGAACCACTGGCTTTCAGGTTTACCACCTCCAGGGGACTTTTTTTTTTTCATAATCTGGGTTTTGGTAGAGTTCCCACAGTTCCCAATCAGTCCACAGGAAAGCCCACGGGAGCGCAGCATCCAGAGCAGAGGGTATGGCTGCTGCCTTGGTAGGCAGAGCATGGAATGCCAGATTTCTGGGAGAACAGACATTCTTGCGAGAGGGAGGTCTGGAATGTGGAAAACTCTGCTTTCCGTGTTGCCATGTCTCCTGTCCTTTGAGGGGGAAAGCGCCCTGAGGTCAGTGGTTTCTTTGGCAGGACATGGGTACAGTCTGGGCCCCTTCTCTCTCTCTGCTTCCTGCACTTGCTCAAGCTGAGGAACTAGATTCCGATTCTCTTGATAGTTTTGCATCAACAACAGAGGTGGGGAACTTGTTTTAAATCTCAGAATCATGAGGTCACTTCTATCTAATATTTAGGAAATAATCTCAGCTGCCTCTGAATCATACAGTTTGAATGAAACTTGAAATGTCAGAGGGACAACTGGCTATGCATATGCGTACTACCAAACATGGAGGAGAGCTAATTGGCGTCTGAGCACCTCCCAGTTACACCAATGCGTACCCGCTGAGGTGGGGGCTGCAGGGGGGGGTCCCGGCACTATCCCTGCCTCTAGGTCCTCAGACCCTAGTGGAAGAGACAGACACCAATAATCCAGAGTAAGGGAGAGAAAAGGGGAGAGGGGGAGGCGGAAATGATGCTTGGGGACCCATTACAGAACTTGCAGCCTGGAGTTCCCAATTCAAGCAGATGTCGTGATTTGGTGGCAGGTACTTTAAAATTCCATCCTGGTGGCAGGGACGCGCGGAGGAACCGGCTACGGTTTGCATTTCTCCCCCAGATGTTTGGCACTGTTTTGGCACATTACCCATAATGCCTCTTGGGAGGCCAAAAGGCCTGGAATTTTGCCTGAAGCCAGGGGAGGCTCCGGGGAACCCGCCGAGCCTCTGATGTGTGAGTCTGTGGAAGATTGGGAGCAGCTGGTCCCTTTCTGCCGCAAAGGGCACGGAAGGAAATGTTTTTGAGGGACAGCTGGCGAGGAGTCATCCTACAAGGGATATCTCGGTGCCAGCGAGAGCCCGATCGGAAGACTATAAAAAGTGGTTTAGAGAACAGGCCCGCTAAGTGCACAGTACTCAGAGGCTCTGGCCGGCTCGCTGCTCGTCTCCACCACGTGTCTCCTCCACGGCTGTTTCCGTGGGTCCTGCTGAGTCTAAGGAGGAACCTACTGCTTCTCCTGTGTGGCCCCGGCACAGAGCCTGGCACATAGTAGGCCTTCAGGTGTTTGATGCCTGTTCCCCAAGACGCTCAACCACTGAGACCCTGAGGGGACACTGGGCAACGTCTGGAGACATTTTGATCCTCGTGGCTTGGCAGGGCAGGGCAGGGGGTGTGCTATGGGCCTCGGGTGGGTGGACACACTCCCACCCACCCACAGTGCACCGGCCAGCCCCTCGGCAAGGGGTCACTCACCCACAGGGCCGATCCTGCTGAGGGTCTGGCAGTCGCTTTTGCGACAAAAGCCGGAAGGGTGCCTATGAGATCATGTGCATTTCTCTTTTCCAAGGAACTTTATGAAGGGATTCCATCTGACTTGTGGGTTTGGCATTCTAGGCTTAACAAAGAAGACTTCAATGGGACGCCTGAACCCCTGAGCCCCTTGTTACCTGCCACCAGACATGGGAGCTGTGGATGGCCGCGTCTGTTTTACTGCCTCTTCCTCCCCCTCAGATTTATTTCATAGCCTTTTCCTGAAATATTAGGGGTTCCTATCAGGAGTAGATCTCTTCTAAGGCAGTGAAAAGCCCCATATGTGGGACCAAAATCCCTGCCGTGTATATGCTTCAGAAGGGAGGGAGACAACTTAAACCCTGTGCATCAAAATAGAATTCTTCAGCACTCAAGTTACAGCCTGCAGAAACTTTTATGGCCAAGTCATACTATCAAAACTGATGGCCTTGTAATTATAGCAGTTCTGGGGGTGGGGGTGGGGGAGCTGCTATAAGGTGAGCATGCAGCAGGCAAAAGGCTGGGTTTGAAAGGCAATAACTGCATAGGTGAAACTCACAGGTCGGGCTTTGGAGCCATCTTCACCCTCAGGGTTATGAGTGTGTCCCCCACGGCCTTGGTCCCTGCAACAGGTCCATGATGCACATAAGGTAAGACTTCCTGTTCCCACTTTTCTGATGAGCTTTTCTGAGTAGGTCTTCTAAGGCCAAAGTGACCCAGTCCATAAATCCTTTTCAGAAAATTGTGACCTCCTTCACCAACCAAGACCAAGTCAGGGTTTCACGAGACCAAGATCCAGAATGATGCTGGAAATGTTTGTCCACCCTGCAACTCACTGTCACCTCTGCTTACAAACTAGTTTCTCCCTGTGCTGATCCCTAAAGAGAGGAAACCAGTAAAAATCATTTCACTATAGAGAATCTGCTGTGCACCAGACACTCGTCTGGGCATTTTACATAGATTAACTCATTGAGTCTTATCATCACCCTTTGAGATAGCTACTATTACTAACCCCACTCTACAGATGAGGAAGTCAAGTTCAGAGAGCTTAAGTACTTGCTCAGCGCTGCATATCCAGTCAATGGCAGAGTCTAGATTCAAACCCAGGAAGCCTGGCTTCAAAGTCCATGCTCAAACACTGTTCTGTGCTAGCCCCCTGGAGGGTAATTCCCCAATTCATCACTCATTTAGATTCATGAAGTAAAGGAGGCAGCTAAATCCACAAGTCTGAGGAATAACAGTCATAATGAGGGCTTAAGTCTGGGAAGCACTGAAAGTTTACAAAGCACTTTTCATCAGCGTGATTCCCGGCAGGTCCCGTGAGCCCCTGCATATGGCGATGGACTCCACACGTGTAGCGACGATGATAGAGGCTCATGGCCACAGAGCCTGAGGCATCAGCCCTGAGTGTGCCTTCCATTCGAGAACCACCAGTGGGATCAACCACGGAGGGCCAAGGGCATGGAGCACCTTCTCTTTCCTTGGGGCACCAGGCAGTTCCCTTTGGAGAACCCTCCTTCCCCCATTCTCAGCCCACATGGCTCAGCGGGGGCCCCACCCCAAGCTCCACAGTGCTGACTGTGACCCTTCTCCAGAAAACAGGTGTGATTTCAACTTTCTGGTCACAGTGATTGGCTCAAGGGTGGGTATGTGAAGTATGATGTAACCAGAGTGACCTCAAAGATTATTTTTTTGTGTGAGCTACTGGGAGAAGATGGTCTATTTCTGATGGACTTGAACCTGAGAGGATATAGGGTTCAAGCTGTTAGCAGGAGGCCATCTGCTATGGGTTGAATTATGTCCCCTAAAAAGATAAGCTAGTCTTAACCCCCAGTATCTCAGAATGTGACCTTGCATGGAAATAGGGTGATTGCAGATAGAATTAGTTAAGATGAGGTCATATGGAGTAGGGTGGGCCCCTCACCTAATATGACTGATGTCCTTAGAAGAAGAGGACAAGAGAAAGACAAGACACGAGAGAAGGTGGCCCTGTGAAGGTGCAGGCAGAGATTGGAGTTAGGCTGCCACAAGCCAAGGAATGCCCGAGGCCACCAAAAGCCAGGAAAAATGCCATGGAACAAGTTTTTCCCTAGAAACTTCAGACGGAACAACTCCTGGATTTGAGACTTCTAGTCTCCAAAACTGTGAAACAATACATTTTTTGTTGTTTTAAGCCAGCCAGTTTGTGGTGCTGTTCAGCAACGTGAGAAAATAATATGCCATCTTACCACCAGGCTGAAGCTGGGCATCGGCCCCACATTAAAGAGAGGAGAGAGGAGAGAAGAGAGAGGAGAGGGGAGAGAGAGAGAGAAAGCAGAGGCTTCTGTTCTTGAAGCCAGTTCCCTGGACTCTGAAGCAGTGTGAACCAGTACATTCTATTGTCAGCTTAGGACAATACAATTGTGTTTCTGTGCAAATGATATGTACACTGTACTGGTTGGGAACAAGTGAGACAAAGCTTGGGCAATAAGATCCTGTTCCCTCTCCCCTCACCTTTTACCTTAACTCGAAAGGAGAATTTAAACTTCTGGAGAGCAAGGAAAAGTGGTTGAATTTAGATGATCTATGTTGATAAACATAACTGATTATCTGTGAACTCCACTGCTAAATGCATAGAATTGGTTCCTCTGTGAGTTACTCATCAAATAGCACTAAATCTCTTATCCACAGCCACATTGCACCCATGATACCAGCTGGCCGTTTGCAATTATAGGCTCTTGATGACAGGCTCGATGGAAAATGCGAATGGGTCAGTGCAGCCCATATCCTCTACTGAAAGTCAATGTAAAAGGTTTGGCACCTATTGGGGATTGACTCGTGTTTCCCACAAAAGGCATGTCCAGGGCCCTACCCCTGGTCCTTGGGTGTGAACTCGTTTGCAAATAGGACCTTTGAAGATGTTATTAGCTAAGGCGCACCCAAACTGAACGAGGTGGGTCTCCATTCAATACACCTGAAGTCCTCATAAGCAAAGGAAATTGGACACAGAAGAGAAGACACAGGGAACACCAGGAGCTGGAAGTCAGTGGAACCTAGAAGAGAAAGATGATGTCTCCATGTGCACCGCCATGTGACAGAAAAGCTAGGCACCCCAAAGATTACCAGCCATGCAAAACATCAGACAGCTTTCTAGCCTCCAATATCATGAGCCAATCAATTCCTGTTATTAAGCAACTCGTATGGTATTTGTTTTAGCAAATAGCATTTAGGGAACCAAATGACATCCTAGCAGACAGAAAACTACCTAAGTCAATGGCTGGGGTTGGGCTATGGGCATCTCCTAAGTAAGTTCATGATGGCAAAAAATTTTTTGCTCGAGCCAGTCAGTTCTGGATTGAGACCATCCAGAGAGTAAAGATCAAGCAAGTGTCACTTCCTTACAATGATGCTATTCTCTGTATACTTTTCTCTGATTTCACAGCCCCCAGAAAACCCTCAGCAATTTTTGGGTCCCCCAGGATGTGCGGTTGCCAGCTCTTTGCAACCCTGGGAAGTCGAATCTAAGTGTGAGGGGCCCACTGGGCAGATGGGCCCCAGGTGTTTGTGAACTGCTGGGACTGGCAAACAGCTGCCTGACACCCTGGGTTTCAGATGTGGGCCATCATGGTGTTTGGTTTCCTGCTGATTGAATTACTCATGCCTCATTTGTCCACTTCCCTGAAACAATGTTTCTTAGATGCATGTAGAAACCCAAGTCTCTGTGGTTTGTCTGGACTGGTTTCTATTTGAGGAGAAGAAGAGTTCCTCGTCTAGAGCAAAGAAAAATGCGTTGTACAGAAATCACTATAGCCTTGGTGTCCTGCCACACATATTCCTGGAATATTCTCCAGGAATCAGCATTCCTCATGGAATGTCTGCTTGCCTTCTGGAAGCTCCCAGGTGCACACATGGGAAAATCTTAAGAAATCTGCGTGTTCCTAAATGACTCCCAATTCTCAAGGACCTCTCCGGAAAAGAGAGGGCAAGAAACACACTGAAAGCTTAAAGGGCTTTCACAAAACAAACAATTTACTGAGCCTATTGGTAAACAGACCCAGAGATGACAAACGAATTCAGCTTGTTCCCTCTTGCCTGTTAGACAGAATTTAACACCATTCTGTTTCTGTCTTCCTTCTGCCCATGACCCAAGTTAGAGCTTGCTTAATTTCTGTTTACAATGTGAGTCGCATGGGAGGGAGGCAATGAGACGGCCAGTCAGAACGAGGCCAGGGACTCACCTTCCTGGGGGAGAGCTCCCTGCAGGCTAGCAGGCCTTCGCCCCGGCTACACCTTGGCCCCACCTGGACCGATTTAATCAGAATCACAGTGGAGTGGGCCCAGGTGTCAGTGTTCTAAAGCAGCTCCCCAGGTGATTCCATCATGAAGCCCAGGGTTAGGAGCCCCTCTCCGGAGCCATGCTATGCAATGGAGCATTTGAATTGATATGAGTCAAAATTGAGATGCGCTGTAGTTGCAAAATTCACACTGGATGAAAACAAGGATGGACACTGTCTCAATATTTCTTGATACTGATTACATGTTGAAATAACAGTATATTTTACTTAATCCTATATATCCAAAATATTATTAGCCTTAATGGTACCTCCTTATTTCTACCTTTTTAAATGTGGCCACTAGAAAAGGTAAAATAACAGCTGTAGATCTGGATGATTCTACCTGGTGGGCTTTCTGAGATCAGGCCCCTGCTGCATTTGCTCTCGGAAAAGCACGGGCTGCCCAGCGGAGAAGCAGAGGGCCTGTGGACATCACGAATGCCAGGCGCCGAGCCTCCAGACAGAGGCTGCCCTGGCTCGGGGACTCCACCTCCCGAGTCCAGCCACGCCGCTGGAGGCACGGGCACGCTGGGGCCATTGCATTTTGTACTGGCCCTGATAGCCTCTCTGGATCCAAAGCACCTCTCGACGTTCCTCTTCTCATTTTGGGGGCAGGGATTATTTGCTAGGAAGCACCTCACTTTAAATGACAGTGATGATGTGAGGACATTAAAAAGGTCTAAAATGGAAGGCTCCGTGCTTCCTCAAGGTGGAACTGATCAGATGCATTTACGGAACAGACCCCACCTCATGCCTTTATGTTTCTGCTCCAGCATAACCTCAACCTTTGCCTCTCTCGTGCTGCAGCCCAGCTCACTGGTCTCTGGAAAACAGAAGGTATTTTCATTCGACAACCAGACATTGTGTGACCCTCAACTTTATCAAGACCCTACTTTTAGTTATCTGAGTGGATTTATGTGTTCCCAGAGGCCCTGGGACAGCAGCCCCCCTCCGCTCCCCACGAAGACCAGATGTTATCGTTAGCTGCAGCCACAATTTTCAGCGTTGACTCCAGACCCAGGTTTCCAAAGAGTTTGCTCATTCCTCAAATCTTTTGCCAAACTAGCTGGGCCTGTGGGGAGCAGTGGCCAGGAAGCACGACAACCACCACAAACACAAATAAACATCCGACCTGAAACAATGTCAGCCGGCGCTTGTTTAGCCAGCTCTAAAATATAGCATCCCTCAAAGATACAGGCCAATTTCCTGTGGATGTGAGCAGCTTGAGTCAAATCCAACAAATCGATAGAAACAAGTAGTTCTTTTGCTCGCCCCTAAAGCTGCGCAGCATGGGTTCGTTCGGTCCATTTATTTGGACACCAGCATTGACTGTTATGGTGCAGAGTCAGGGGCTGGGCTGTGGGGTCCTTGCTTTGTCTGACGCTCCCCCATGTTTCAATCATTCTCCCCAGCTCCAGGCCACCCACAACTCCGGCTTGTTTGGTAGGTAAACCTTCTCCAGCCTGCCTTGTCTGGCAGAGATTTCAAATACCCCTAATTTAGATTGATTAGAAACAGAACGCCTTTTCCCCTTGATAACATTAGTGTCCAATTGTTCAGAAATGTGCTGGCGATATGGGCCCTGATGATGGTTTTGAGGGCTGAGTAATTTGGATAAATATTTAAACAGTGTGGGCCTGCACCGAGTGAGACCAGGTTGACATGTATGGGCAGGAACGCGTGGGTGTGCTGTGGGGTAAGGCAGAAGGCATCACTCAGGGAGGGAGGGGGACTACAGAGAAACCCGTGTGTCTTCAAGCGGCTCTTAGGACATCATGGTTCCCATTTGTAAGGAACACAAACTCCCAGCCGTCCTCCCTGACACACCCACACCCACGGGGACACACAGCCTTGCTGTGTTACACTGTCATTCTATCTCGGCTCGGTTTTTTTCCACCACGGTTAGGAAGGCAAAGGCTAAGGCACGGAAAAATACTTTGCAAACCAAACTCAAAGTCCAATCTTGAAGCCTCTTTTTATCCATTCTTCTCAGGCATGGCCAACAAATATCCTCAAGGATATTTGTTTAAATGATAAAGGTCTTGTGAGCAAGAGGCAAGTCAGAACTTAGAGACCCATGCACCAGCAATTACAATCTCAGCAGAACGATAAGTAACCCTCAGTGATCAACTCCACAGTAATGTCGCACGTGGGGGGCTCTCTGTTTGCCAAGCCCCTAGGTGGGATCATCCTGGTGCGTCCCAGGTCTCTGAACTCTGGAACCTGGAGCCTGCCCTGCAGCCCGGCCAGCAGCCCCAGCCACACTCATTCTCACATCTCACTTGCGGCTTGTCACCTCCACTCCCAACACGGTGACCCACTCAGCATCCCTAGGAGTCACAGTTCAGTTGCTCGCCCTTGGTGGCCGCAGTGCCTGCATCCCCCTGACCGGACCCCCGGCAGCTGCCTGGAGGGATGGGTAATGCAACTTGGAAGCATGGAGAGGTGGACATGGACCAAAGAAGTAGGCGATGGCAAGGAATCATGGGATAAATCGCTTGCCCTCTTCTTCTGTCATCCTCTGCACTCCCCAACAGACAGTTCCAAGGTTCAGCAGTTTCATCTGGTCTCTCTGAAGATGTTCCTTGTGATTCATGACCAAGCATTGAGATTCACTGTTTTGAGAAACTCTGGCCAACTCTAGTATTCGGCCAGCTTAGATTTACTTTCCCGCCTTTCCTGCACCTGCCACGTCCTTTTTTCCTCACTCCTGCTTCCCTGGGAGCGCATCCCTAATCAACTGTACTATGCAAACCATGCCACAGGCTCTGTTTTCTAAGACACCCAAGCCTTTTTCTTTTGAAGTGATTTTGCCTGGCAGGAAAGCGCTGAGTTCCTTTACAGCTGGGGTGCCCACCCACCGGACCAGGGGTGGATTCTGACCCATGAAATATGATAGATAGGCAGGTGCTTGACCTGTTGTTTGAGGGTACCCCCCCCACCCCTGAGCAGAGATGAACCGAGCCAAATATGTGTCCTCCCTTGGTCCACTGAAATTTGACAAAGAGGGATGCATTCAATGGATGCTGGTTGTTGGACAAAGAATTTATGGACCAATGGCTTTGTCGGGCCATGTAAGAAAAGCAAAGGAAGTGTGGGAGTATGTGTGCATATGAGTGTGTGTTTGCGTGTGTGTGGCGGGGGAGGGTAGGAGAGAGAAGGGGCATCGATGCCTTTTCAAGCCCCAATATCAGTTGTTCACAAAGCTGCACATTTTCTTGCACCTAAAATTTCCATATCCTCTGACGAATATTCCTTTTTACCTGAACCAGTTTGTGATCAACCTGCATTTAATTCCTTTATAAGTAGGCTACTTTCCCTATCTGCAGGGTTTAGTGATGTTATATTTATCTTGGTAATTCAAACATTTTTCCAGGATATGACTAAAAGTGAATTTTTTCTCATTAAATTCACCTGTGCCATGTCCTTGGCTTTTTCAACTCAGGTCCCAGAGGTTCTGTTTTAATTTTACCTTTGACTGTTGTTTCTGTTCCAACTGATCTGGCTGTTCCTTTGGGAAATTTCCTTCTGGAATCTCTCATTGGTCCTGCAAACAACACCTAGGCTCCCCCTCTTGTGTTTTAATCTCCCATTTTCTCCTCAATTTAATCTTTCTCTCTTTGGCTTACAGTGCGATCAGATCTTCTTTTCATAGAACTTGCATGATTATCTGCAATGTCAGTACTGTTCTTATTTCCTCCAAGTGATGTTTTATTCTGGTGTCACAATTTTAGTTTCCTTATGATTCTTAAATTTTCATCCACTCATCTTTGTTTGCACCTTAGTTTATCTTTGCATAGCCCCCTGTCATTCTTTCATCTAAGTCTTATAAAATGTTTCTCTTATTTCAGAGGACAAAAACTACAGTCTTTTCCCAGCTACTTCTAATTGCATGGGCCTTTTCTGTAGCATGGGCAAATATTTTTTTTTTATTATTCCAGCACCATTGGATTTAAAATTAGGGGAGACACTCCCCAGATACTGTCATTGGTTGACTGTCTGAATTTTCAGCACTGTTGAACATTTTCATTATGTTATGTGCCTTCACACAGACAGTGGGAGGGGAAAAAGAAACTTTTAACAAGATGCTCTTTTACACCAATTGTCTCAAAGTGATTCTTCCAGAACACAAATCCAAGCATAAGCCTCCTCGTTTTGAAAGCCCTCTGGTGGCTCCTCTCTGCTTTTGGGACAAACTGAAAATCCAAAAAGCTCTTGGATGGTCAGGTCTCCACCCCACGTCCCTTGTAGCTGTATCCCTTCCTCCTTTCCCACCCCTTGTCCAATTCTTACGCAGGCCCCAGGACTCAGCTTGGCCGCCTGAAGCAGCCGTGACTAGGTAGCTCCTGCACTCTTTCCTCTTCAGTTAGGGCATCCCCAGCTGTTGGCCTGGCACCTGGCTGCAGGGAATAAAGACAGTTTCCCTTGCAGCTGGGTCAGGCCAGTGACTAAGCTTCTGACCAAAGGGGCGTGAGGGGAAGTGACAGGTGCTCCTTCTGGGACAGGTCCTTAAAGGAAAAAGGTGCACTCCTTCTCCACTCCCCCCACCTCTATGCCACTAATTGGGATTTGGAAGTCTGACTGGGGCTTCACCTTGGACTGAGGGTCATGCCCTGAGGATGGAGAAACGGACATCTGAACATACCCTAAGTCACAGCGGACTGCGTCATGACACTAGCCCTAAACTACCCATATCTTAATTCTGGGTGAAGGGGAAATAAGCTTCTGGTTTATGCCACTATAATTTTTTGGATTCTGCTACACACTGCCAATCCATACCCTGAATGATATAGGGCTGACATTGCCAATGAGGTACTGCAACGAATGAAACCTCAGCATGGGGCACTGGCCTTGCGGGCAGCAGGTGATGAGGACACAGAGATACGTAGGCTGCGGTGGTGGAGATGGTCATTAGGCTGAGCCCCAGACTGAGTAAGAACGCCCCTGGGGTAATGTGGACAGCCAGAGCTCCAGAGGAAAATGGTAGGGGAAATTCCGATGCTCGCCATGTGCTGACTGCTTCTTTGTGCTTTTAGGAAATTCCCATGAATGATGTGAACAGCCTCTGCAAAGAAGGCATCTTTCCCCGTGTCCTGCGCTCTAAGCTGAGGCAGAGGTCTGTAAGTTGAGAAGATGCTGTTGCACCTTGAATGGAACACTGAACATGCTGGCTGCAAAGCAGAAGGCTTGGAAAGCAACTAGGCTGGTGTCCTCCCTACCAGAGCCGCTGACAGAGATGGGATGGCGAGTGCTGTCTCCTTATCCTGCACATCATCTCACATGCCTCAAAGTGCCTTCCACTATGTTGACAGTGTATGTGACGGGGTGGACCAGAGGCCCACTCTTGGAGAAGCCATAAAATATCGCTCACCTGGCTGCCGTGGCTGATGCAAGGCAACAGTGATGACCAATCCCAGAAATCTGCCCTCCGCCCTAGCAACAGCGGCCACCAATCCCCATCCAACACGTGTTCCTGCATGCTCCCAGCCTATATAAGCCTGTGCACTTCTTCAATAAAGCGGACGCCCTCCGCTCACTCCTGAGGGCTGTCTCCTGAGTCGTGTGCTTGTGTGCTCTGTGTCAGTATGGCCGCTTACCCCCAGCCATCAGCTAACCAGCCATCAGCTACCCCACAGCCCACAAAGAAAGGGTTAGAATCTTGAGGAAGGCAGACAGGCACACAAGCAAGACACATCTGGCGGGGGTGGCATAGGGGTGGGGGACTGACAGCAAGTCAGGCTTCGATGCTGGACATGCATCTCCTGAAGAGGAACCACTCACTCCTGCACTCCTTGACAGGATGTCTGCTCTTACCACTTTTATTAACATTGCATAGAAGGTTCTAGCCAAGGCAATTAGACAAGGAAAAGAAATAAAAAGCCATCCAGATCAGGAAGGAAGAAGTAAAACGATCTCTTATTTGCAGATAGCATCATCTTATAAATAGAAAATCCTAAGGAATACACACACAGACAGACAAAATCTATTAGGGTTAATGAACAAGTTCAGCAAGTTTGCAGAATACAAGAACAATATACAACAATCTATTCCATTTCTGTACCCTAACAATGGCAATCCTAATGACAACCTGAAAATGAAATTAAGAAAACAAATCCACTTTCAATAGCCCCCAAAAAGAGTAAAATACTTAGTAAGAAATTTAACCAAAGAAGAGCAAGATTTATACTCTAAAAACCACAAATCATTGCTGAAAGAAATTAATGTAGAGTACGTAAAGAACTCTTTCAACTCAATAATAAAAAGACAAATAACTCCATTAAAACTGGGAAAGGATTTGAATAATCATTTTTCAAAAAAAAAAAAAAAAAAGATGTACAAATGACCAATCAGCACATCTGAAAGATGCTCAACAACATTAGCCATCAGGGAAATGCAAATCAAACCCACAATGAGACGCCACTTCATAACTACTAGGATGGTCTTTATTTAAAAAGACAGAGAGTAAGTACTGGACAGGATGTGGAGAAACCAGAACCCTCATACATTGCCAGGGGCATGGAAAATGTACAGATACTTTGGAAAACAGTCTAGCAGTTCCTCTGAAGATTAAACGTGAGTTACCATGTGACCCAGTAATTCTGCTCCTAGGTATATACCCAAGAGAAATACAAACAGATACTTTACACGAACATTCAAATGTCCACCTACTGATGAATGGATAAACAAAATACGGTCTAGCCGTACAAGGGAATACTATAACCATGGGAAAGAGCTAAGTACTGAGACATGCTACAACATGGTGGGACCTTGAAAACATTACACTAAGTGAAAGAAGCCAGTTACAAGTGATCACATGTTGTTTCATTCCATTCGTATGAAATGTCCTGTCCAGAGGCAAATGTATAAAGACAGAAAGAGCAGTGGTTGCCTGCGGCTGAAGGCTTGGGGGGAAAATGTGTGGTGACTTCTAAAGGGTATAGGATTCTTTTGGGGTTATGAAAATGTTCTGAAATTGACTGTGGTAGATGGTTGCACAACTCTGCGAATACATGTAAAACCACTGGATTGTTCAAATTACAGCTGAAGTGTATGCCGTGTGAATTACATTTCAGCAAAGCTGTTACTAAAATATATTATAGTAAGGGTATTTATTATGGTTATAATAAATGTTATTTTTTAAACCATTGTCTAGCGCGTACTAAGGAGCATGTCAGGCCAATTGCAGACTTTTAAGTAAAATCCTCACTTCAACTTTAAGGGTGTTCTAAGGAGGTAAAGGGTTACCTCCTTAGACATGGGGTCACCGAGACGTCCACATGTCTCAGTGGGGGCACACAAGTTAGAGCCATGATGTCACGGTCATTAAAAATGACATAATTTGCTTGTACATTGCTACCAGGTGGACACCATCAAGAATCCCAAGTCAGAACAGAGACCTGCCCTTCCAGCTGTGACCCAGGCCCGGGGAGCGTCCTCCCACCTCGTCCTGCCTTGGCTGCTCTCATCACAGCTGAAGAAGCCCCGTTGCCAGGGCCACTCCCTTGCTGTCGGCAGTGTCAGCAGCCACTCCTGACCCCATTTCTACAGATGAGGAAACTGAGGCTTAAAGAGGAGAAGGAGCTGGCGTTTGAACAGTCTGTGTTGCACCTCCTCGGCCAAGACCAGACAACAATTCCCCATTGTGACTACAATTCCCCATTGTGCTCTCCAGTCCTCGCCCCATCTGGCAGGCAGGCCGGAGGCATCAGGTCTGCAGCTGTTCCCTGTGCCCCTCCTGCTACTGCCTCCCTCATTTCTGGTCTGGGTTCATCTCGCTTTTCACCTGGCTGGCTCTGGAGGGAACTTGGCTGGCTTGACAAGGCCACTGAGGGGAGGTTCAGTGGGTCAAACGACAACTGCCTGCCAAGACCGAAACTAGGATTTTATATGCATATGTTCAAACCACCTGGCCTCCCGTCCTGGTAGCTGCTGCCCCCTCACCATTTCTCCTCTGATCCTCCTAACAGCTGGCATCTGTGGGGGGTGGGGGTGTGTGTGACACAGTGGCCTGCTTTCAGGCTCCACATTGAACCCCCCACGCCCCATGCCCCGAGTCCCGGGGATGGGACCTGGGAGCTTATGAGGGTCTACACTCAGCCTAGAAGTTTCCCTGCCTAGGGGAGCATGGCGTTTAAAATAAAAAACACCATGACAGGTCAGGAATGGGACCATGGAGAAAGGAAAACGTTTTCATCCTACCTTTTAAACAAGGAGTCCCATATTTTCATTTTGCATTGAGCCCTGCAAATCGTGTAGCTTTTTCCAGCCTCGCGTAATATAAAAGTGGGATTTCTTTCTTTGTCTTTCATCTGTACTGAAGTATTGCTCGCCTCAGGCAGGGGCCACATCCTTGCTTGGCAGGGGCGTCTCTCCCATTGGGGAGGAGGGGGGCTTGGAAAGCACGTCCCTCTTTGGAAGGGCAGTGGGAAGCGGGTCCCCTAAGTACCCCCTCTCTCCTTTCCTTCTAGAACCTTGGTTCCCCCACTTGGGTGTGTATCTGCAGCACGGGAGTCAGCTTATTCAAAATGCTGGTTTCTGGGCTCCACTCCGTGAACCTGACTCAGGGTGGTGGGGGAGCAGCCCGGCCCTTGCATTCTTCATTGTGCCCAGGGCGATCTGGATGCTCAGCTGTCCCAGCTCCGCTCAAGAAGCGCAGCTCCAGGATGGGAGAGGAAAGGCAGGCCAACCTCCCCATTTCCCTGCATCTTCCAAATATGTGGCTCCCATTTTGCCTTGTTTTTCAAATAAATTCGTTTTTATGAGTGCATTCATTTCCATAACTAGGCTACAGCCCTCCCCACCCCAAAAGCCTAGCCAAAGCCCCCTCTTCCCTCCATTGTCTCCAAGAGCAGCCCCATGCCAGTCCGGGAAGGGCACCTGGCCTTGGCGAAGGCCCACTGGGGGAGGCAGACATGGTAAAGGCAGGCCTAGGGGACGCTGATGGAAGAGGTGACTGCTGACGTCTGTGGTAGATGTGCTGGAGGGGAGGCTCAGGGGCTCCTAAGTGCCAGGATGGGTCGAGTGGCATTTGGCCACGGGTCATGAGCAGGCAGGCCTGGCCTGATGTGTGTCAACAGTGTGGCTTTGGGCAAGTCACTTACCTCCCACCTCCATTTGCCTCCTGCATAAAATGAGCACCCTGGGGGCTCTCCCAGATGGAATGCAGGATTAGAAAGTCTTGACCGCCATGGGCTGAAGCTTTGTAACTCGGCCTCATTGGCTCATCCCCAATTGCTTTGCTTCTTTCTCCCTTCCCTGAACTGGAAACAACCATATGACTCATATTCTCGTTCTCCTCCCAGCCCCCCACCCATACACCCCGCCGGCAGGAGTCAGGGGAGGTGGGGGAGGCCTGGTACAAATGGAAGGACCCTCCCAGGCCTCAGTTCTGGACGGAACTTAAAACCCAGCAACCCATCTGATGGAGCTACACTAAAGAAAGGAAATTTTGTCTTTTAAGAGCGAGTGAGAGGCCCATGACTGAGGCCCCAAACGCCCATGACTGTGGTTGAACCTTTTGGATGTTGTTGGTTGTTTTCTGGCACAATCTCTAGGTCTGAACTGAGGGCCGCGCTCCCCGTGACAAAGGCCCCTTTCTTACGACGGTTTAATAAGCCCCGACTCTCCTGGGCCAGCATCTGAGGACGGGCCGGGCGGAGGACACAGACGCTGCTTTCATCCCCTTCCGTCCGAATGGTGAAAGCCAACAAAGGGGTGGGGGTAACAAACAAAATCCTTTGGGATCCAGAAGAGTGGGGGTAAAGAGCGATGATCGGGAGGTGGAAGTGAAGAGGTCTAAGATGGGGTAACGTGGGGATTGACAGCGAGACCCTAGTTCTAAAACCCGGGGCGCGACCTGACCCTCGCTCTGGATACCTACAGGACAGGGAGCTGTCCCTCACGGCACCATCTGCCTAGGTGACCCGTCCTCCCTCCAGGAGGCGAGGCTGGGGAAGGGCTCACGACCTAAGGGCCACCCAGGTCATCTCGGCACCATTTCTTTGGAGTCGTTGTGCACCTTTCCTTCTCGCAGCATCTCTGTGCAGAGGCACCTAGCAAAGGTTCCGATTCTTTCCACGGCAACAAAACTACATGGAGTGATGCTCAAAGCGACCTTTAATGTAGATAAGGACAGTCCGTTCTCACCATGCACAGACTCTATATTTGTGACATCAGCTATAGGCTAAAACCCATTTGTGCCCCCAAAATCAGAATTGGCAGCCCTTTCCTGGCCACCCGTGGACATGAGCAGAGCTGTGAGAACTTTGCGTCATCGGATGCATACATTCCAGTAGAGGTGGGCAAGGTGGCTCTGCCTTCCTGTCTCAGGTCTTGTAGTGCAAACAAGTATCCTCTTCACGGTATACTGAGTGTCATGTTTATCACATTGTTATGCCTCTGCTGATTTCACTGTTTAAAAGGCCCCCAAGTACAATGCTGAAGTAGCTTCCATGGTGGCTAAGTGCAAGAAGGCAAGACATGTGCCTTCTGGAGAAAATGCACCTGCCAGGTAAGCTTCATTCAGGCTGAGTCACATGAGACACAGCGCTCTTTGCTGTGAGTTCGATGCTACTGCATCAACAAGACAGATTAAATATGGTGTTTCTGAGCAGAAACACACCTAAACAAGGCTACGGTCGATGGGTCGATGAAAATGTTGTGTCCAGAGGGTCACAGGAACCTAGCTCTGCATTTTCTGCATTTTCCCTGGGAGCAACCACTAGGAATTTGCTCCTTCAGTGTTCACGGCAACTTTATGGAACAAAACGACTGCACACAAACATTGACTATATTTCTTTCCACTAAGATTAGCTAAAAGGAGCTGATTCTCACTGAGCAAGTATTACATATGCTTCTATCCCCGGCAGGCCAAATGAGACATGATTTTAAAGACGTTTGACAATCGAATTAGAACGTCTATAGCCAATGCTCGAAGTGTTCACAATGAGAGATGCCAGTTCTTACAACTGAGCTGACCCCATTACCCACACTCTGGCGGGGGGGGGGGGGGGGGACGGACAATTTTAGACCTTTAAGTTCATAGCACATACATGACCCGGGGTACAGAATTGTGCTGTGGTTGAAGGCACAGGCTCTGGAGCCAGACTGCCTGGGTTTAAATTCTGCCTCTGCCGCTTCCTGGCTGTGGCATCTGTAAAGTGGGCTTGATAACTCTGCCGGGTATTGAGACAATTAGCACAGGGTCTGCAGGTGCAAGGCTCTCAATCAAGGTTGCTTTCACAATTGTCCCACTCTCGTTAGAAGCAGGGGTGGGGTGTGAGACCTGGGCAGAGGGGATGAATTCGAGGGTTTCCAGATCAGACAGACCCCCATGTGCCAGGAGCACAGCCTCAGGGAAAGCTGCTCGTCCGCCCAAGGCTCAGCATCCTCCTTTCCAGCTTGGGGCTGCCCCCAGGACACATAGCCCATCAGTGACAGTGGTCCCTGCTCGCACCACTCGGACAAACAGACAGATGCTCCTGAACTGCCTTCCTTACCTAATCAAGCCGAATGTTTTAAAGGAAAGAGAACCACATGCCTACAGCTCAACTCCTTCGAGGTCAGCTCTGGGAAACAGAATTACTTTCTGCCTCAAGTTGCTGATAACAAGTGGGAGGATGGAGGAGGGCAGCACTGGGAACTGTGGGGAGAAAAGAAATATGTGTCACCTCCAGCGCTTGGCAGAGCCACAAAGGAACGGCACTGCTGCTCGCAAAGGGCTTTGCGAGGCCCATACCACATGCCCCCCCCCACCAAGGTTGCTTTAGGCTAAACAGACAGCATGGTGTGCAGGGGTGGGCCCCTGCACCAAGAGGCCTGACCTTGTTGCCAGGGACTTGAGGGTGGGGGTGAGGGTAGGGGTGGGGGTGGGGGGGCGGGGCTAGCTGCTGGAATGATGCCTTGTGCTGCCGAAGCCAAGCCGGAGAAGCTGCTGCTTAGAAG